>NC_044389.1:114439608-115106850 GCF_006542625.1 Nomascus leucogenys | reverse complement strand
CCGCAGGTCAGCATTCAGCTGGCCGGGGAAGCGCAGGCACGTGGTGACCCCACTCATGGTAGCAGACACCAGGTGGTTCAGGTCACCATAGGTGGGCGTGGGCAGTTTTAGGGTCCTGGAACATATGTCATATAGCGCTTCGTTATCTATGCAGAAGGTCTCGTCCGCATTTTCTATGAGCTGGTGGACTGAGAGGGTGGCGTTGTAGGGTTCCACCACGGTGTCCGACACCTTGGGCGAGGGCAGGATGCTGAATGTGTTTATGATCCTGTCTGGGTACTCCTCCCGGATCTTACTGAGCAGAAGGGTACCCATCCCAGACCCAGTCCCCCCACCCAGGGAGTGGGTCAGCTGGAAACCCTGCAGGCAGTCACAGCTCTCAGCCTCCTTTCTGACAACGTCCATCACTGACTCCATCAGCTCCGCGCCTTCTGTGTAGTGTCCCTTGGCCCAGTTGTTTCCGGCCCCACACTGACCTGTAAGACAGTACAGCCAGTCACTCGATGGCCAGGTGTACGGTTATCAGTGGTCACCATAATGCAGAAAGCGCCAGTGTCACGTGTGAGGTGGAAGCACCATCCGCCCTGCAGGTGGAGCAAATGAAACCCCCTCCCCCGAGTTACAGCACAGCAGCTTCCCCTGTTAGGAATTAAGTCAGGAATCAAACCTGAGACGGGCTAACAGACCTCGCTGCAGGCGGCTCCTGCCCGTTTTCAGGGAAGGCAGTAGCCACGGCCCCAGCTCAGCTCCCTGCTCCGAGTTTACATCAGTAGCTCCTCACCTTGAGGAGACACCCAGGCCTTCCTCCCAAAGCCCGTTTAGGAGAAGCAGATTGAGCGACTCGACTCAGAGAATAGGAGGGGGTTCAGGGGCCCTGGCTCCACAGTGCCCACGGCAATGACCTTGGGGCACTTGTGGATTTTGAGCTGCCCTGACCCCAGTCCTCCCCCGCAGCTCACCGAAGATGAAGTTGTCCGGCCTGAAGATCTGCCCGAAGGGCCCTGAACGCACAGAGTCCATGGTGCCCGGCTCCAGATCCACGAGCACAGCGCGGGGCACGTACCTGCCACCTGAGAGGGCGGGAGGGCATTAGCAGGGGAGGGCCTCGTTCCCAGGAGGGCGGTGGGGGAAGGACGGGGTCTCACCGCTGGCCTCGTTGTAGTACACGTTGATGCGCTCCAGCTGCAGGTGGCTGTCCCCGTGGCAGGTGCCAGCGGAGTCGACGGCATGTTCATCGGAGATCACCTCCCAGAACTGCCAGAGAAGGGAGGGGCCAGACAGGCCAGGGCTGAGTCACGGAGGCGCCCCAGCCGCTCTCCCACCCTCACCCTCATCCGCACCCCCATCCCTAGGCCGCCGTGTCCCTGGGGTCCACCCCGGCCGCCTCGCCAGCCACCCAGTTCCACCGTCCCCGGCAGGGAGCCCAGGGCCGCAATGCAGGGGCACCGCCCCGCCACTGCCAACATCTTCCCTGGCCACCCGGCAGGCCCGGGCTGGGCCCTCAGAGCCCCAGCTGCCAACCTTGGCACCGATCTGGTTCCCGCACTGCCCGGCCTGCGTGAGCACAATCTCCCTCATGGCCAAGATGCAATTAGGGAGGCAGCAGAAGTACGAAAAGGAGGAGCAGACGCGCAGCGACCCAGCCCTCCCTCCACCAACGCTTAAATAGCCCCGCGCCCACCTCCCTCAGCCTCGAATTGGGCTCCCAGAATAAGCAACACCTTTACTTCCACACAGGTGCACCCACCTGTGAATCCCTTGGCGTTGAACGTCTGTTGGAGAGCTCAGGTGTCCTTGCTGTGGTCCCTTCCACGTTGGGGAAAGCTGCTCAGCTGGAGAACTTCCTCCCGCGTCTTTAGTGAGACTAGATCCCTAGCTGAGCTGAAAGTGAATTTTCCTCCCATGCGGGAGGGGAAGACTCTTGTTTCCATATTCACAACGTGCCTTTGCACCTGTCCTAGATTGATGACATATTTTCATAATGGATGAGTCCTTTCATCTATTAGGAGATCTGTGGTTAGGAAAGGCCTTCCATATGTTAACTCAACAGGACTTAGTTATACGTTTTATGTTGGAGCAGTTCTAACCCGCAGTAAGCTATGGGTGTTAGAGATAGGCTCTGATTTAGCTACAGTCTTCTTTAGAGTAGGATTAGCCCTTTCACCTTTCCCGAGGACTGCAGTCTCCAGCAGAGTGAAGGTGATATTGGATTCTTAAAGCTGAGGATAGGTGATGGGTTACACCTGCTGTGGAAGATGGGCCATTGTCACTTTGCAGGCTTTTAGATTACCCAGACTGAGGAGTTATTTCTTCTAGTAAACATTTTTCAGATGGGGTGGGGAATGCCTCGATCTAACCAGTGAAGGTATCAGTAAGCATTAGCAAATATTTGAATCTCCTGCAGAAAGGCATCGGGGTAAATTAGAGTTGCCAGTTCTCACCTGGATAGGTTCCTCAATTTTGGACAGCTTTAACTGGAGAAGGAGAAAATTGCTGGCCGTTTGGGTCATGTCAAGCACAGAGCTCACAGTGCTGAGTCACCTGTTTTAGTGTTTTGAAAAGATTTACCCCTATAAACAAATGAGACATTAACAGAAACAAAGAATCCCTTCTAGGGTGAAAAGAATCATGAAAGTGCTGAATTATATCCCTATGATTGGAACTTGGCATTAGTAACTTATTACCATCATTCAGCCAGCCAGAGGGGCCCTGGACTGAAATGCAATCCCTGGCCCATTTTTATTCTTCTTCGGAGTGTTCTGGCCCAGTTCTACGCATGCTGACCAGCACGCCCATAAGCTTCATTGGCCCTTTCAGTGCAGGGGCCTTGGCTGCGGCATCTACAAGGGCATTTCCTTTTACATGGTCAGTCTCTCTTTTGATGTCCTCTGCAATTAATTATAGTCACTTTTTAGCAGCAAAGCAGCATTCTAACAAGCTCCAAATCTGAATGATGTTGTATGGAAAAGCCCTTGGGTGTCAGGAGTCCCTACCCATTCCAAATTGCAGCATAAGCAGGAAGCACTAAAAAATCATACTTGGAATCAGTGTAAATGTTAACTTTTAAATCCTTTCCCAACTGCAGGGGCCTAATAAGTTCAATTAACTCAGCTTTTTGAGCTGAGGCCGAGGCCAGCAAGGCTTGTGCCTTGATTCTCTTGTGCTGACTAATAATAGCATATCTAGCCCTCCTGTTTTCCTGATGCATAAAACAACTCGCATCTGTTAACCACTCTTCCTTGGGATGGTCAAGGGGCTCATCTCTCCTAAGGCTGGCCTGCTAGAACACATTTGTTTCATAACCTGTGACATGCTTTGGCTGTGTCCCCAGTCAAATCTTATCTTGAATTGTAGCTCCCCTAAATCCCCTATACCATGGGAGGGACCCAGTGGGAGGCAATCGAGTCAGGGGATGGGTCTTTCCCATGCTGTTCTCATGACAGTGAATAAGCCTCATGAGATCTGATGGTTTGTTTATTTATTTATTTTTGAGACAGAGTCTTGCTCTGTTCTCAGGCTGGAGTGTGTTATCATGATCTTGGCTCACTGCAACCTCTGACTCCTGGGTTCAAGCGATTCTCCTGTCTCAGCCTCCTGAGTAGCTGGGATTACAGGCGCCCACCACCATGCCTAATTTTTGTACTTTTAGTATAGACGGAGTTTCACCATGTTGGCCAGGCTGGCCTCGATCTCCTCACCTCAGGTCATCCACTGCCTTGGACTCCCACAGTGCTGGGATTACAGCTGATGGTTTTATAAAGGGGAGTTCCCTACACAAGCTCTTTTGCCTGCTGCCATGTAAGAGATGTGACTTTGCTCCTAATTTGCCTTCTGCCATGAACGTGAGGCCTCCCAGACCATGTGCAACTGTGAGTCAATTAAACCTCTTCTCTTTACAAATTACCCAGCCTCAGATATGTCTTTATTAGCAGCATGAGAACAGACTAACACAACCTATATGCCAGAAAGGCTGGGAGCACCTGTGGACTCTGGCAGATAAGTAGCTGGGTTTATGGTTTGGCAGGCTTTAAGGGTTATGTCCGGAGTGTCCAGCAATAAGGCCTGACACTTTCATAAATGTTCTCCTATTATCTACTGGTGCCCTTTAGCTTCTAGGACCACCTTCCCTAGATGTGGGGTCAAAAACCTGTAGGTGCTGTTCTAATGTTAGTTTATTAGCTTTGCCAACTAGAAAAGTGGTAGCAGCAATAGCTCTAAGACATCAAGGCTAAAAGTCACAGGATCGCTGAGGAAAGTAAAAGCTAAACCGTTTGTGGCCTCTTTCCTGGGGCAGCCTCCAGGCCACTACAAAACGGAGGCGGCGAGCAGAAAGGTAACAACATGCAGAGCCCGCAGGTGAGGGACAAAGAGCACAAGGTGGACAGTCCAAAAAGAGAAAGTGGCAAACATCTTGTTTAGCCAAATCCATTCTTCTCAGCATTCCCCAGGGCCTCTAACCCTGTGGGCTTGGCCTCTAATCTGAGTGTGACACCCCCAGGTCTCTAACTTTGGGCTGAGTCTCTCACCCTGATATTATACCCTAGGGCCTCTCACTTAAGTAATAGTGGATAATCATTCTTGCCAACCTGAATGCTTCACGACTCTAAAAGGCAGCCCACTTGCCAGCTGACTGATTCTATGTGGATTGTTTTCCTTGGAGTGGGGGTCTTGTCTTGGTGTCCCTTCATGGCGTTGCTGAAAGATGTTGCTGGAAAAGAGGGTCCTGATACAGACCACAAAGTAGGATTCTTAGATCTTGTGCAGGAAAAAATTTGAGGTGAGTCAGAGAGCAAAGTGAGAGAAGCAAGTTTATTAGAAATGACTCCATTACAGAGTTGGACACCCTCAGAAAACAAGAGCAGGAATGCATCGTCTTTTGTTAGTGTCTCTAACTATAAAGAGAAAGAGTTATAATTAAACTTGGAAGGTGCAGATGTACTCACTAAAGTCGGGGCTATTGGTTTTAACAATGACCATTAACCCGTTGACCTAAGCTAGCTCATTAATATTATCTTTAAGAAAAAATGCTGCACTCCTAGGACATTTATACATTTTTCAGGCTTGATGGAAGATGTCTTGTATGGCCATAAATATTCTGCAATTGTAATTTGTGGCCAGTAAAAAAATGTGGCTATTTTCAGACCACAGGTATTAACCTTCTAGATGCCTTGTGAATACCTAGCTACTCATATTAAGATAGAGAATTCTAGTCATGTTTATTAAACTAGAAGCTTGATAACCATGAGTTCCTCTAACACAGCAAGTCTAGTTCTCAAGGAGAAAATGTATTTCTCAGGAGTTTTGTGCATTTTGTTTGATGGCATTTGTTTTGTTTACCAAAATGGCAGAAAAGAGTGAAATTAGTCCTCAAAGATTTCTCAGGATTGGATATAAACAAAATGATTATAGTTAATATGCAAGTTGACACAGTTGATATGCAAAAGAAATTTTGTTTGAAACACAATGAGATTTTTATTTGTATTTATTATTATTATTTTGAGACAGAGTCTTGGTCTGTTGCCCAGGCTGGAGTGCAGTGGCTCACTGAAACCTCTGCCTCCCAGGTTCAAGTGATTCTCCTGCCTCAGCCTCCCAAGTACCTGGGATTACAGGCGTGAATCACCACACCCAGCTAATTTTTGTATCTTTAGTAGAAATGGGGTTTCACTCTGTTGGCCAGGCTGGTCTCAAACCCCTGACAACAAGCGATCTGCCCACCTTGGCCTCCCAAATTGCTGGGACTACAGGCATGAGCCACTGCTCCCAGCCACAATGAGGTTTTTAAATAATTCTAATTTCCTGCTGTTGAGCAGGGAGCTGAGCAAATTCAACAGATCATGGGCCCAAAGTAGGAGCAGACTGAGGACAAACTAGAACACATGTGATTAAATTAATTACAATGGAAACCAAATCAAATTTAATAAGGCCATACCTCTTAGTTTCAAGATGTTTTCCCTCATTTTGAAATGTGGTGTTATTCAGTGGAACAGAAAAACAGTGTTTATCTCCAGAGTAAAGAAAAGGGTTCCCTGCAGGGACTGACTGACTGAGAGCTATGGCTCAGGATTAAAAATTCTTTTTTCCACTTATAAACTAAAAATTAATTTCTAAGCTCCTATTGACTAAATGGACCCCTTTTCTTGGATAAGGACGTTCCAAACTAAACCTGAAAAGCTAGTTCAAGCCGTGGCCACACCTGCCTCATTAGACTCTCCTCCCTTTGGTTTTATTTTAATTTTTAATTTATTTTTGTGGGTACATAGTTGGTGCATATATTTATGGGGGTACACGACATACTTTGATACAGGCACGTAATGGGTAATACATAATAAAAAACAGGGTATCCGTCCCCTCAAGCATTTATAGCTTGTGTTATAAACAATCCAATTATACTATTTTAGTTTTTATAAAATGTATAATTAAAATATTTTTTACCATAATCACCCTGTTGTGCTATCAAATACTGTCTTATTCATTCTTTCTAACAATTTTTTGTACCCATTTCACATCCCCACTAACCTCCTGTTCCCCCACTGCCCTTCCCAGCCTCTAGTAACCATCCTTATACTCTCTATCTCTATGACATCAATTGTTTCAAATTTTAGCACCCACAAATAAATGAGAACAGGTAACATTTGTCTTTCTGTGCCTGACTTATTTCACTTAACATAAACACTTTTAGTTCCATTTCTGTTACTGCAAATGACAGACTCTCATTCTTTCTTAGAGCTGAATAGTACTTACTCCATTGTGTATATGTACCACATTTTCTCTATCCAGTCATCTGTTGATGGACATTTAGGTTTCTTCCAAATCTTGGCTATTAGCAACATTTGTTTTTCACTGACTTCTGGATAAAAGCCACCTTAACTGAGGTGAAATGGTATCTCATTTTGGGTTTGATTTGCATTTCTATGCTGATCAGTAATGTGGAGCACCTTTTCATTTGCCTGTTTGCCATTTGTATGTCTTCTTTTCCTAAATGTCCATTTAAATTTTTGTCCACTCTTTAATTGATTATATTTTTTTCTATAGAATGTTTTGAACTCAATATATTGTAGTGTATTAGTCTGTTTCTGCACTGCTATAAAAAAACTGAGACTGAGTTATTTATCTCTTTATGTATTGAGATGAAGTCTTGCTCTGTCGCCCAGGCTGGAGTGCACTGGTATGATCTCGGTTCACTGCAACCTCCACCTCCTGGGTTCAAGCAATTCTCTGCCTCAGCCTCTTGAGTAGCTGGGATTACAGGCACCTGACACCATGCCCAGCTAAGTTTTGTATTTTTAGTAGAGACGAGGTTTCACCATGTTGGCCAGGCTGGTCTTGAACTCCTGACCTCGTGATCCACCTGCCGCAGCCTCCCAAAGTGCTGGGATTACAGGCATAAGCCACTGCGCCTGACAAGACTGGGTAATTTAGAAAGGAAATAGGTTTAACTGAGTCACAGTTCCACATGGCTGGGGAGGCCTCAGGAAACTTACAATCATGGCAGATGGGGAAGCAGGCACCTCTTCCATGACAGCAGGTGAGAGAGCATGTATGTGAAGCAAAGGGGGAAGAGCCCCTTATAAAACAGTCAGATCTCATGAGAACTCACTCATTATCAGAAGAACAGCCTGGGGGAAACCACCCCCATGATCCAATCACCTTCTACCAGGTCTCTCCCTCAAAACCTGGGGATTACAATTCAATATGAGATTTGGGTGGGGACACAAAGCCTAAAAATATCATGTAGCTATTAATTGCTTTTCACATGGGTAATTTACAAATATTTTCTCCCATTCTATGGGTTTTCTCTTCACTTTGTTTATTGTTTCCTTCACTTTAAAAAAGCTTTCTGACTTGCTGTAATTCCATTTGTCCATGTTTGCCTTGGTTGTCTGTGCTTATGGGGCATTATTTAAGAAATTTTTGCCCAAACCAATGCCCTAAAGAGTTTCCCCAGTGTTTTCTTGTAAAATTTTGATAGTTTGAGGTGTTAGGTTTAAGTCTTTAATTCATTTTAATTTGATTTTTGTATGTGGCAAGAAATAGGGTTCTAGTTTCATTCTTCTGCCTATGCCTTGCCAGTTTTCCCAGCCCCATTTACTACAGAAACTGTCTTATTTTTTGTTGTATGTTATTGACACTTTTGTTGAAAATAAGTTTAGTTTAGCTGTATGAGTTTCTTTCTAAGTGCTCTATTTCATTCCATTTGTCTTTATGTCTTTTTATTCTAGTGTCATGCTGTTTTAATTACTATAGCTTGATAGTATAATTTAAAACCAGGTAATGGGATACCTCCAGTTTTGGTTTATATACTCAGAATAGCTTTGACTATTATGGTGTTTTGTGGTTCCATATATATTTCAGATTTTTTTTCTATTTCTCTGAGGAATGTCATTGTTATTTTGATAGAGATGGCATGAAATGTATAGATTGCTTTGGATCATACAGACATTTTTTAAAATACTGATTCTTCCAATCTGTGAACATAGAAATAACTTTCCATTTTTTTGTCTTCTCTTTCATTTCTTTTATCAGTGTTTTACATTTTTAATTGTTGAGAACTTTTATTTCTTTGGTAAATTCCCACACATTTTGTTTTATTTGTGGCTATTGCAAATAGGATTACTCTTTTGAATTCTTTTTCAGTTTGTTGACTGTTGGCATATAGAAATCCTACTGATTTGTATATGTTGATTTTGTATTCTGCAAATTTACTCCAGTTATTACTTCTAATAGTTTTTTGATGGATATATTAGGCCATTCTCACACTGCTGTAAAAATAATCAGTGACTGGTTAATTTATAAAGGAAATAGGTTTAATTGGCTCATGGTTCTACAGGCTGGTACAGAAAGCATAGCACTGGCTTCTGCTTCTGGTGAAGCCTCTGACAACTGATAATCAAGGTGAAAAATAAGTCTGGTGCTTGCACATCACATGGTAAGTGCGAGGGCAGGGGGGAAGTGCTACACACTTATAGATAACCAGATCTCATGAAAACTTACTATTGTGAGAATGGCACCAAAGGAAATGATGCCAAAGTGTTCATGGAAATCTGGCCCTCATGATTCAATCACCTCCCCACTAGGCCCACTTCCAACATTGAGGATTACATTTCAATATAAGATTTTGGTGGGAACACACACCTAAACTATATCATTTTGCCCCTGGCCATTCCAAATCTCATATCCTTCTCATATTTCAAAATACAATCATGACATCCCAATAATCCCCAAAGTCTTAACTCATTTCAGCCTTAAATCAAAAGTCAAAAGTCTCATCTAAGATAAAGCTAGTTTATTCCTCCTATATAAGCCTGTAAAATAAAAAACAAATTAAGTTCTTCCAAGATACAAATGAGGCATAGGCATTGGGTAAATACTCCTAAAATCAGCTAAAAAAAAAAGAGGCCACAGGACACATACAAGTCTTAAGGCCAGAAGGGGAGTTATTGAATTTTAAGGCTCCAAAATAATTATTTTTGACTCTGTCCCATTTCCAGGGCACACTAATGCCTTGGGACATTTAGATCTTGTGGCTTTGCATGGTTCAGCCCCCACAGCTGCTCTCATGGGCTGGTATTGTGTGCCTCTGGCTGGTTTTGTGTGCTTCTGGCTTTTCCAGGAGCAAAGTGCAAGCTGTAGCTAGATCTACCATTCTGGGGTCTGGAGGACAGTGATCCTCTCCTCACAGATCTACTAGGCCATGCCCCAGTGGGGAACCCACATGGGGACTGTAACCTACATTTCTTCTCTGCATTGTTTTAGTAGAGGTTCTCCATGAGGGCTCCACCCCTGCAGCATGCTTCTGCCTGCACATCCTGGCTTTTTTATACATTATTTGAAGTAAAGGTGGAGGCTCCCAAGTCTCAACTCTTGCATTTTGTACACTCACAGGCCTAACACCATATGAGAGCTACCAAGGCTTATGGCTTGCACCCTCTGAAGCAGTGACTGGAGTTGTAACTGGGCCAATTTGTGCTACACCTGGAGCTGGAGCAGCGGCCAGGATGCACGGACCCATGTTCTAAGGCTACCCAAGGCAGCAGTTCCTGGGCCTGATCCCAGAAACTATTCTCTTCTTTTAGGCCTCAGGGTCTGTGATGGGGGGCTGCCTTTTAGATTTCTAAAATGCCTTCAATTCCTCTTTCCCATTGTCTTGGCTATGAACACTTGCTTTTTTTTTTTAAGTTATACAAATATCTCTAACAAGTGATTGCTCCACAGGCTGCTCGAGTTCCTCTCTTGTAAAAGCTTTTTATTTTTCTGCCACATGACTAGGCTGCAAAGTTTTTAAGCTTTTATGCTATGCTTCCCTTGCAAGTAAAAATAAATTACAACTTACTTTTTTTTGCTCCAACATGTGAGCATAGGTTGTTAGAAGCAGCCAGGCCACATCTTGAATGCTTTGGTGCTTGGACATTTTTCCAACAGAAACCCTAAATAATCACTTTCAAATTCAAACTTTTATATATCCCTAGGGCATGACAGAAATTCAGCCAACCACTTTGCTAAGACAACATGAATGAGCTTTGCTTCAGTCCTAATAAGTTTCTAATTTTCATCTGAGACCTCCTCAGCTCAGCCTTCACTGTCCAGATCACTATCAGCATTTTGGTCACAGCCATTCAAAGTTAAGAAAATCTCAACTTTCCCTCATTTTTCTGTCTTCTTCTGAGTCCTACAAGCTCTTCCAACCTCTGCCTGTTTACCCAATTACAAAGCTGATTCCACATTTTCAGGTATTCTTATAACAATTTTCCACTCCTTTGTGCCAATTTTCTGTATTAAGCTTTTTTCCCATCACTATAAATACCTGAGACTGGGTGATTTGTTTTTTAAAAAGGAGGTTTAAGTGTCTCATGATTCTACAGGCTGTAGAGAAGACACAGCACTGGCATGCACTTCTGGAAAGGCCTCTGGAAGTTTACAGTCATGGCAAAAGTTGAAGCAGAATCTTGCACATTACAGGGCAAAAAGCAGGAGCACAAAACAGGGGCGAGTTGTTACACACTTTTAAATAACCAGGTCTTATGGGAACTCACTCACTATCATGAAGATAGTACCAAATGGGATGATGCTAAGCCATTTATGAGTAATCCACCCCAATGGTTAAATCACCTTTGACCTGGCCCACCTCCAACATTGAGAATTACATTTAAATATGAGATTTGTGTGGGGACACACATTCAAACCCTATCAGAGGGGTCTTTATGTTTTTCCAAATATAATATTATATCACTGGCAAAAACAGTAATTTGACTTCTTTTCCAATTGGGAAGCCTTTTATTGCTTTATCTTGTCTGATTGCTCCAGATAGGGCTTTCAGAATTATGTTGAATAACAGTGGTAAAATTGGATATTCTTGTCATCTTCCAGATTTTAGAGGAAAGGCTTTTAGTTTTTCCCCACTTAGTATCATACTAGCTGTGGGTCTGTCATATATGACTTTTATTATGTTGAGATATGTTCATTCCATACCCAGTTTTTAAAGGGTTTATTATTAAAGAATATTAAATTTTATTAAATGCTTTTTTAGCATAATGGAAATGATTATATGGATTTTGTCCTTCATTTTTTTTTTTTTTTTTTCCGAGATGAAGTCTTCCTCTGTCACCCAGGCTGGAGTGCAATGGCATGATCTCAGCTCACTGCAACCTCTGCCTCCCGGGTTCAAGTGATTCTCCTGCCTCAGCCTTCCAAGTAGCTGGGATTCCAGGTGCCCACCACTGCACCTGGCTAATTTTTGTATTTTTAGTAGAGATGGGGTTTTGCCATGTTGGCCAGGCTGGTTTTGAACTCCTGAACTCAGGTGATCTGCCTACCTCGGCTTCCAAAAGTGCTGGGATTACAGGCGTGAGCCACTGTGCCCGGCCCCTTCATTCTGTTTATATATCACATTGATTGATTTGCATGTTGAACCATCCTTGTATCCCTGGGATAAATTCCACTTGGTCATTATGAATTACCTATTTATGTATTGTTTAATTGAGTTTGCTAGATTTTTTGCAAATTTTTGCATCAATATTCTCAAATATGGGCCCGTAGTTTGCTTTTTAAACGTCTCTTTGTCTTGTTTTGATATCAGTGTAATACTAGCCTCAAAGAATGACTTTGGAAATGTTCTTTCCTTCTCTATTTTTCAGTCTGGTCCTACAGACATTTTTTTATTAAGGCTTTAATTTTGTTACTTGTTAATGGTCTGTGCAGGTTTTGGATTTTTTCCTAGTTCACTCTTGGTAAGTTGTGTGTGTCTAAGAATTAATTTCCTCTAGGTTTTCTAATTTGTTGGCATACAATTACTTATAGTAGCCACTAATGAGCCTTTGATTTTCTGAAAAGTTACTTGTAACGTCTCCTTTTTCACCTCTGATTTTATTAATTTGTATCTTCTCTGTTTTTTAGCTAGCCTGTCTAAATATTTGTCAATTGTTTTACTTTTCAAAAAATCAACTTTTTGTTTCAATGATCTTTTGCATTGTTTTCTTCATTTTATTTCTGCTCCAATTTTTATTATTTCTTTTCTTCTAATTTTGAGTTTGGTTTGGCCTTTTTATTCTAGTGAATTAAGATGTATTGTTAGGTTATTTATTTGCAGCTTTTCTGATTTTTATATAGGCACTTACAGTTATAAATTTTCCTTTTATAATAGTACCTCTTATACTATATTCCACAGGTTTTGCTATGCTATGTTTCCATTATCATTTGTTTCAAGAAATTTTTCCATTTTCTTTTTAACATTTTTATTGACCTACTGATCATTCAAGAGCATACTGTTTAATGTCCAAGTGTCTGTATAGTTTCTGAAATTCATTTTTTAATTGATTTCTAGTTTGTTCCATTGTGGTCAGAGAAAATGCTTGATATTACTTCAATTTTTTAAATGTTTTTAGACTTGTTACTTAACATATGGTCTATCCTTGAAAATAACCCATGTGCAGAGAAGCAGAATGTGTATTCTGCACTGTTGGATGAAATTTTCTGTAAATATCTATTAGGTTCATTTGTTATACAGTGCAGATTGTCTGATGTTTCTTTGGGGATTTTCTGTCTGGAAGGTCTATCCAATGACTAAAGTGGGGTGTTGAAGTGTCCAGCCATTACTGTATTGATGTCTCTTTCTTTAGCTCTTACAGTATTTGCTTCATTTATCTAGGTGCTTTAGTGTTGGGTGCATATATATTTCCAATCATATCCTCTTGAAGAATTGATATCTTTATTATTATATAATGACCTTCTTAATATCTTCCTACAGTCTTTTGTTGAAATCTATTTTTGTCTGGTATAAGTGAAGCTATTTCTGCTCTTTTTTGGTTTCTATTGGCATGGAATAACTTTTTCCATCATTTTATTTTCAGTCTAAATGTATCTTTATAGGTAAAGTATGTTTTTTGTAGGTCACAGATTATTGTCTTGCTTCTCTATCCATTCATCCACTATTTGTCTTTTGATTGGAGTATTTAGTTCATGTACATTCAATGTTATTATTGATAAGCACTTACTCCTGCCATTTTGTTACTTGTTTTCTGATTGATTTTTGTCCTCTCATTGTTCTTTTCTTTCTTCCTGTCTTCCTTTTAGTGAAGGTGATTTATCTTTTAATACTATCTAATTTATTGCTTTTTACTTTTTGTACATCTGTGGTATGCTTTTTGATTTAAAATTAGCATGAGGCTTGAATATAATATCTTATAACACATCATTTTAGACTGTGGACAATTTAACATTGATTGCATAAACAGAGAAACAAGCAAAGCAACTAATAAAAACTCTACACTTTAAGTGCACTGCCATTCTTTTAAACTTTTTGTTGTTTCTCTTCCTTACCTATTTTACTGTCTATGTCTTGGAAATATGTTATAGTTATTTTTTATTGGTTTATTGTTTACTCTTTCTATTTGAGATTTTTGCACACCATAATTACCATGTTATAATATTCTGTGCTTTTCCATGTGCTATTACTGGTGAGTTTTGTACCTTCAGATGACTTATTGCTCATTCACTTTTTTTCTTTTAGGCTAAGAACTCCCTTTAGCATTTCTTGCAGGACAAATCTGGTGTTAATGAAATACCTCAGTTTTTGTTTGTTGGAAAAAGTTCTTATTTCTCTGTCAAGTTTAAAGGACTTTTTGCCAGATACATTATTCTAAAGTAAAAGCCTTTTTTTTCCTTCAGCTTTTTTAATATATCATGCCACTGTCTCAACCTGTAAATTTTCCCCTGAAAAGTCCGCAGTCAGATGTATTGGAGTTCCACTGAATGTTATTTGTGTCTCTTCTCTTGCTGCTTTTGGAATCATTTCTTCATCCATAACCTTTGGGAGTTCAGTTAAGTGCCCTGAGGTGGTCTTCTTTGGGTTAAATCTGCTTGATGTTCTGTAACTTTCTTGTACTTGAATGTTGATATCAAATGTTGGGGAATTGTTTAATATTATTTAATATTATTTCTTTAAATAAATGTTTAATTTTTTTTTTTTTTTTTTTTTGATGGAGTCTCGCTCTGTAACCCAGGCTGGAGTGCAATGGCGCGATCTCGGCTCACTGCAAGCTCCGCCTCCCGGGTTCACGCCATTCTCCTGCCTCAGCATCCCAAGGAGCTGGGACTACAGGCACCCACCACCATGCCCAGCTAATTTCTTTTTGTATTTTTAGTAGAGATGGGATTTCACCATGTTAGCCAGGATGGTCTTGGTCTCCTGACCTTGTGATCCAGCCGCCTTGGCCTCCCAAAGTGCTGGGATTACAGGCACAAGCCACTGCACCGGGCCAATAAATGTTTAACTCTTATCTCTTTTTCTACCACCTCTTTAAGGCCAATAACTCTTAGATTCCTACTTTGAGGCTATTTTTTAGATTCTGTAAGCATGCTTTATTTTTTATTCTTTTTTGTCCCCTCTGTCTTTTCAAATAGTCTGACTTCAAGTCACTAAATGTATCTTCTCCTTGATCAATTTTTTTAAGTAACTCTGATGCATTCTTCACTATGATAATTGCATTTTAACTTCAGAATTTCTGCTTTCTTCTTTTTATTTCAATCTCATTGTTAAATTTATCTGATAGAATTTTGAATTCCTTCTGTGTTATATTCAATTTCTCTGAATTACCTCAACCAGCTATTTTGGATTTCCTGTATGAAAGGTCACATATCTCTATTTTTCCAGGATTTGCCCCTGGTGCCTTATTTAGCTTGTTTGGTGAGGTCATGTTTTCCTGGATGGCCTTGATACTTGTAGATGTTCATCTAAATCTGGGCATTGAAGAGTTCAGTCTTTATTGTAGTCTTCACAGTCTGGGCTTGTTTGTGCCCATTATTTTTAGGAAAACGTTCCAGGTATTCAGAGACTTAGGTCCCAAGCCCAATAACACAGTAGCAAACATGTAGAGGTAATGCTTTGGTGGCCTTGGATTAACATCAAGAAAAATTCTCTTGATTTATCAAGTAGAGATTCTTGTTCTCTTCCCTTTATTTCTCTGAAACCAGCAGTCTCTGTTTCTGTGCTGAGGCATCTGGAGCTGGAGTTGGGGTACCATAAGCACCCCTGAGGCCACCACCACTGAGACTCTGCTGGTTCACACTGGAAGTAGGCATAGAACTTGGTCTCACCCAAGGCCCACTGTAACCACAACTTGGCTACCATATAAGTTTATTCAAAGCCCTAGCCCTAGCCCTAACCCCAAACCCTAACCCTAGACCTAGCCTCAGCCCTAAACCTTACCCTAACCCTAACCCCAACCCTTAACCCTTAACCATGACCCCTAACCACTGACCCCAACCCCCAACCCTACCCTTAACCCTAACCCTAACCCTAAAACCCTAACCCCAACCCCAATACTAACCCCTAACCCTAACCCTCACCCTAACCCTTAACCCTAACACTAACCATCTAACCCTTCTCCATAAGCTAAACCTAACCATTACCCCAACGCTAAATCAAACTTAAGCAAACTCTAACACACTAGGCACACAAGAACAGAGGTGTGCATATTCATTCTGTCATACTTATGTTTGCACTTCCTCTCACACATACACATCAACACAGTCACATATGCATACCCCTGCACACACTGAAATGTCATCTGATTTGTGACCCAAAGAACTCTAAACTAAGAAATAAATGAAAAGTTGCTTACACTGACTAATACTGAAGAAAGTGCCAATTAAAAGAATATTAAAAAATCTTTGCCTACCTGTGTGCAGGCTGGGAGTGGTGGCTCCTGCCTATAATTGCAGCACTTTGGGAGGCCGCAAGTGAGTGGATCACTTGAGGCCAGAAGCTTGAGACCAGCTTGGTCAACATGGGGAAACCCCTATTTCCACTAAGAAAAAAAAAAAAAAAATAGTTGGGCATGTTGGCACACGCCTGTGTTCCCAGCTACTTGGAAGACTGAGGCCTAAAAATCATTTGAACCCTGGAGCCAGAGGTTCCTATAAGCCAAGACTGTGCCACTGCACTCCACCCTGGGCAACAGAGCGAGAACCTCTCTCAAGAAAAGGACTGATATTTACTGTTGGCAAAGGCTACAGGCACTCTCTTGCTAACCCTAAACCCTGACTTTGACCCAGACCTCATCATACTCTTCCCTGCAATTCCTCAGGTATGTTTTCTTTCTGCTAATTTTTTTCCCCTAAACTTCTAACACTTAATACACTGAATAGTAAACCAACCCATACCCAATCCCATCCCCAATTTAATACTAAACCATACTAGGACTTGACATCACAAGAACAGAAAGGTACAGATCAATGTCTAGTATAATTATTCAATTAATAATGCTCAAGAGGCCGGGTACAGTGGCTCACACCTGAAATCCCAGCACTTTGGGAGACAAAGGTGGACAGATCACCTGAGGTCAGGAGTTTGAGACCAGCCTTGCCAACATGGTGAAACCCTGTCTCTACTAAAAATACAAAAATTAGCCAGGCGTGGTGGCGGAAGCCTGTAATCCTAGCTACTCAGGTGGCTGAGAATCGCTTGAACCTGGGAGCCAGAGGTTGCAGTGAGCTGAGATCATGCCATTGCACTCCAGCATGGGCGACAAGAGTGAGACTCTGTCTCAAAAAACTTTTAAAAATAATAATAATAATGCTCAAGAAAATAATTGTAATTTCATATTAGCACGTATTTTGAGGATTACACAACACGATCACTACATCCTTTTCTCAGAAAATCAAGCTGGTTTGGCATACTAAAGCCATCGCTGCAAAGGAACATCAAATAAACAGAATAAAGAAGAAACCCACATACTAATTTCAATAGATGCAGGAAGTACTTTAAACAAAGTCAACACCATTTCATCATAAAAACACCCAACAAACCAGGGATAGGAATTTTCTAAACACCTCAATAGGACTTCAGCAGCATCTCCATTGTTAGGGCCCAGTGCTTTACTCCTAAGATCAGGACCAAGGCACCAATGCTCATTTTCATCACCGTATTCAACACTGTACGGGAAGTTCCATCCACAACAAATAGGAGAGAAAAAGAAGTAAAGAGCACTTATATGTGTTAGGAAGCAATAAAAATGGCTACTCACAGATCACATGAGCTATCTTATGTACAGAAATATCGTGACGAACCCCCAAAACATTATTAAAACTAGTAAACTACAACACAAAATTACAACACAAAATGTCAATACACAGTAATCTGCTGTATTTCCAGACACTAGCAACAAACAACATGAGAATATAATTATGAAAACCATTCCAGGCTGGGGGGTGGTGGCTCACATCTGTAATACCAGCACTTTGAGATGCTGAGGTAGGAAGATCTTTTGAACCCAGGAGTTTCAGGCCAGTCTGGCCAACACAGGAAAACACTCTCTCTACAAATAACTTAAAAATTAGCTAGGTGTGATGGTGCATATCTGTAGTCCTAGTTACTCGGGTGACAGAGGAGGCTGCAATAAGCCACGTTTGCACCACTGCACTCCAACCTGGCCAACAGGGCAAAACCATGCCCTGAAAAAGAAAGAAAAAGAAATTACATTTTAAAAAATCAACAGGCTGAACATGGTAGCTGACACCTGTAATCCCAATGCTTTGGGAGGCCAAGAGAGGAATATCACTTGACAACAGGAGTTTGAGGCCAGCTTGGGCAGGACAGCAAGACCCTACCTGTACAAAAAATCAAAAAATTAGCCAGATGTGGTGGTGCACACCTGTAGTCCCAGCTACTTGGAGGCTGAGGCGGGAGGATCACTTGAGCCCCGGAGACAGAGGCTGCAGTGAGCCATGATCGTGCCACAGCACTCCAGCCTGGGAGACAGAGTCAGACCCTGTCTCAAAAAAATAAAAATGAAGCAATTGCTCATAGAAATATGGGTTTACTTCTGAACTCAAAATTCAGTTCCATTGATTTACTCAATTGATTGTACCAGAATCATGTTGATTTTATTACTGTTGCCTTGTAGAAAGATTTGAAATTTGGAAATGTGAGCCTCTGAGTTGTTTTTTTTTTTTTTTTTTGGATACTATTTTGGCTATTCTGCATCCCTTGAAATTTCATATAAATGACAAGATCAGCCTGTTGATTTCTGCCAAAAGGACGCTGGGATTGTAACAGGAATCACAAAGAATCTGTAGATGGCTTTGTGTAGTACTGCCACCTTAAGAATTATTAAGTCTTCTAGTTTATGAATATAAGGTGTCTTTAAATTTCTGTAAGCTTTCTTGAATTTACTTCAGCAATGTTTTGAAATTTTCCATGCACAAGTTATTTTGTTGTTTTTTGTTTGTTTGTTTTTTCCAGAAACAGAGTCTCACTCTGTCACCCAGGGTGGACTGCAGTGGTGAGATCTCAGCTCACTGCAACCTCTGCCTCCCAGGTTCAAGCAATTCTCCAGCCTCAGCCTCCCAAGTAGCTAGGATTACATGCGCATGCCACCATGCCCAGCTAATGTTTTGTATTTTTAGTACAGACGGGGTTTCACTATGTTAGCCAGGATGGTATTGATCTCCTGATCTCGTGGATCCACCCGCCTTGGCCTCCCAAAGTGCTGGGATTACAGGCATGAGCCACCATGCCCAGCCTCATGTACAAGTCTTGTACCTTGGTTAAATGTATTCCAAAGAATATTATTACTGTTGATTGTTTTTTCAGAGAGCCTCACACTGTCACCCAGGCTGGAATGCAGTGCCACAATCCTAGCTCTTCAGCATCAATCTCCTGGGCTCAAAAGATCCTCCCACCTCAGCCTCTAGAGTAACTGGAACTACATATGCGTGCAAGCACAACCAGTTAACTTTTTAATATTTCTGTAGGGACGGTGTCTGGCTATGGTGCCCAGCTTTCATTCTAAAATTTTTAAAAATTCTAAAATTTTAGCCATGAATCAGGCATAATTACTGTGATGGTTAATTTTAGGTGTCAACTTTACTAGATTAAGGGATACACAGAGAGCTGTTAAAGCACTATGTGTGGGTATGTCTGTGAAGGTGTTTTCAGAAGAGGTATCATACTGGTATAACATATCAAGGCATATCGTAATACTGATATGACACCCACAAGACTGCTGTGACACCCGTAAGACTGATGTGAAGCCCACAAAATTCATGACCCTCCTAAGACTCATATGATACCCATAATACTGATATGACACCTGTAAGGCTCATATGACACTCGTAAGACTGATATGACACTCGTAAGACTGATGGGACACCTGCAATACTGATATGACACACACAATACAGATATGACACCCACAACACTGCTATCACACCCCTAAGACTAATGTGACATCCTCAATACTGATATTCCCCTAAGACTAATGTGACATCCTCAGTACTGATATTTCAGCCACAATATGGATACAGCATCCAGACCCTCACCGGGGTGCTTGGTACACAGCTTCCACTGACCTGAATCTGGACTGGGTTTGGCCTCTATAGTGAAGTTTCATGTCGTCTCTGCTTTACTGACATAGTATTACTGTGGTTGTTTATAATTTACTTTACAGTAATTTCATACTTCTAGGAATCTTGCAATAGCAGTGTAAAGTGTAACTTATCCCTTCTCTTAGATTCCTCAGCAGTTACAGCAACTCCACACAAAACACTCCAGTGTATTTTACCAAAGCAAAGACAGCCTCCCAGCTAACCACCACATAACCCCCAAATCAGGAAATACAAGTTCTCTACCTGACAATCCAATCCACAGACCCATTTCACTTCACTGCCTGCCCCAACTGGGAGAAAGTGTCTCTTTCCATTTGGATTGGGTTTTCCTTTTTCTGGAATGTTCCTGAGCTGTCCCTCAGTTTCACAACTTTGGCAGATAACTCCAAGCTGGGTCTGCCCCATGTTTCCTCCTGAGCAGATGCAGACCCTGCGTTCCCAGCGGAAACACCTCAGCCCAATGCTTGCTCTCCTCAGTGCAACCCAGCAGAAAGAGCACAATCCACCTGCCCACAACTGGAGATCTCAACTTTATAATGGCAAAATTCTCATTTTCAAACTGAAGGTTCATAATGTCACTCTCTGATTTAACTTTTACAATGGGTTCCCACTGGCCTTAGAACAAGGACAGCAGGACTGACCATGACCTCCACACACTGTGTGCCCCTGCATGCTGCCCTTTCCAAGGCATTCAACCCCAATGGCCTGCAGTCTCATATGCTCGCTCTTAAGCGGACACAGCAGCCTCCTGGGTGTCTCGAGTATTTAATGCATGTTCCCTCAAGCCATTCACCCAATGTCGACCCTTAGCAAATTGTCTAAGACACTGTCCAGCAAAGTCCTTAAAGTCACAGCAGTTGTGGTATCTAACAGTAGTAAAGTTAATAATGTGGTTTTTCTAAAAACAAAACATAATTATTTCTTAGGTAATCTGCAAGAATCACCCGCAATTTGTAGATCAAGGAAATAATAGTTTAATGGAACCAAAGTCCATGTATGAGACAATTAGGAAACAAAAATGAAATCTCAGTGTTGAACAAAAGGCAAATGGCATGACTAATTACTGAAATTTAATAAGAACACACTGGGCTGGGCATGGTGGTTCATGCTTGTAATCCCAGCACTTTGGGCGGGTCTGAGGCCAGCCTGGGCAACATGGCAAAACCTCGTCGCTACAAAAAAAATACAAAAATTAGCTGAGCACGATTGTATATACCTGTAGTCCCAGCTACTCGGGAGGCTGAAGTGGGAGGATGGCTTAAGCCCAGGAGGATGCAGTGAGCCGAGAAGGTGCCAGAGCACTCCAGCCTGGGCAATCGGGCCAGACCTTAGAAACACTCTCCCCTGACTCTTCAGGGAGCCAGAGAATTCTCTCTCTTCTGCTGCCTCCTTTGTGTTTGAATATAAAACACAAAAATAAAAGCTTTGTGAAATAAATTTAACCAAGCCAAACAAAACACCTAAATAAAAGCTTTGTCTGGGAAACTTGCTCATCTTCATGTCAATTTCTATTACCGGAGAGCCAAGAAACTCTGGTCAGTAACAAATACCACTGACAGCTGGTTCCTGCAAAAGGTGTTGCGTTAAGCAGGAATTATTTTAAAATAATTAAAATTTGTCATTGGGTCATAAGAAATTGTTTAATATAACAATTCCCTCAATTGAAAACAAGATAAACTAAGAAGTATATTTTTAAAATATTATTGATGGAAACAAATAGCGCAAATATATAGGATTAAGAATTCTGTTGAAAACTAGAAAGAGAGAAATTAGAAGTCAAATAAGAGAAACTTATTGGCCAGGCACATGGCTCATGCCTGTAATCACAGTACTTTGGGAGGCGGAGGCGGGTGGATCAGCTGAGGTCAGGAGTTTGAGAATGGCATGGCCAACACGGCGAAACCCAGTCTCTACTAAAAATACAATAATCAGCTGGGCATGGTGGTGCAGACCTGTAATCCCAGCTACTCAAGAGGCTGAGGACGAATTGCTTGAACACAGGAGGCGGAGGCTGCAGTTTGCCGAGATCTCCACTGCAGCACTGCACTCCAGCATGGGAGACAGAGCAAAACCCCGTCTCAAAAAATAAAAAAATAAAAAAAAGGAGAAACTTATTGAATCAAACTGGAAACCAAGAGAAAATGGGTGATTTCCTAGTAAAAGTACACATTAACAAAATGGACTCTAAAATAAGGAAAATTTAAATACACCGATTAGCATAGAAAAGCTTGGAGTGACCCTTAGAGATCCCCATTAAAAAAGGACCCCAGGGGCAGGGCGTGGTGGCTCACACCTGTAATCCCAACACTTCAGGAGGACAAGGCAGGCAGATCACTTGAGGTAAGGAGTAAGCCTTGCCAACATGGTGAAACCCCACCTCTACTAAAAACACACAAAAAATTACCCAGGCATCATGGAACACACTTGTAGTCCCAGCTACTTCGGAGGCTGAGGCAGGAGAATTGCTTGAGTCCAGGAAGGGGAGGTTGCAGTGAGCGGAGATCACGCCACTACACCCTAGCCTGGGCAACAGAGTGAGACTGCATCTCAAAAAAAAAAGAAAAAGAAAAAAGAAAAATACCACAGGGCCGGGCACAGTAGTTCACACCTGTAATCCCCAGCACTTTGGGGAGGCTGAGGCAGGGGGATCACCCGAGGTCAGGAGTTCGAGACAAGCCTGACCAATGTGGTGAAACCCTATCTCTACTAAAAATACAAAATTAGCCGCATGCCTGTAATCCTAGCTACTTGGGAGGCTGAGACAGAAGAATCGTTTGAACCCAGGAGTCAGAGGTTGCAGTGAGCCGAGATCTCACCATTGCACTCCAGCATGGGAAAAAAGAGTGAAAATCTGTCTCAAAAAAAAAAAAAAAAGTGGGGGAGACCTTAGGCTGGGTGCAGTGGCTCATGCCTGTAATCCCAGCACTTTGGGAGGCTGACGTGTAAGGATCACTTGAGCCCAGGAGTTCAAGACAAACCTGACCAATGTAAAGATCCTGCTTAAATTAGCAGTGCATGGTGGCTGGTGCCTATAGTCCAAGCTACTTGGGAGGCTGAGGCAGGAGGATTGCTGGAGCCCAGGAGGTTAAGGCTGCAGTGAGCCATGATCACACCACTGCACTCCAGCCTGGGTGACAGAGCAAGACCTTCTCTCTTAAAAAAAAAAAAAAAATCAATAAATAAAGATGTAAAGGCTGGGTGCAGTGGCTCACACCTATAATCCCAATAATTTGGGAGGCAGAGGCGGGTGGATCACTTGAAGTCAGGAGTTAGAGATCAGCCTGACCAACATGGTGAAAGCCCATCTCTACTAAAAATACAAAATTAGCAGGCATTCTGGTGCACACCTGTATTCCCAGCTACTCAGGAGGCTGAGGCAGGAGAATCGCTTGAACCCGGGAGGCGGAGGTTGCAGTGAGCCGAGATCGCGCCATTGCACTCCAACCTGGGAAACAAGAGCGAAAGTCCGTCTCAAAAAAAAAAAAAAAACAAAACGAAAAATGAGCACTGATCCGGGGGCGCCTGCTTCCTCGACCTCAGGCTGTGGCGCCTGCCAGTCCCCAACATCCCGACCGCCCGACGGCGTCTCCGCGTTCCTCCTCCTCTCCCGGTACCAGGGTCTCTCCCCAGAAACAAACTCGCATTTGTAACCGGCATCTTGTCCTGCGCTGGGGGTGAGCCGCCCAAGCCGCCATGAAGGGACGCTCGCACGAAGTGAAGTCCAGGAACAAACAGCCCGACGGGAAACGCGGCCGCGCTCGCTCCGCTGCACCCACAGCGGGGGCACGAAGCCTTTTCCTCACCTTTGCCTCGGCGGCCCCAGGTGTCCCGGAGCTGCAGCAGCGTCTCCCGCTCCTCACAGCGGACGCGGCCCCAGGTGTCCCAAGTCCCGGCCCCTCCTGGGTGGGTCCTGAGGAGAGGAAGCTCCGTCCTCACAGTGGACGCCCCAGGACGCCGCCGTGCGGATCGGACACGGTTGGCGCGCGCGGCCCTCCGGGTTTGGCAGCGCCGGGCGCCCCCTCGCGGCAGCTCTGGGGAATCTCTGGAAATCAGCGTCTGATTTTTTCCAGGCCGTGATTTTGGAAATTTCAACTGAACTGGAGACCCCATCCCGTGCCTTGACCGGAAGGCATGGAGATAGCAATCAAAGAAGATGGCCAGTCCACGCCTGTAATCCCAGCACTTTGGGAGGCCGAGTCGGGCGGATCACTTGAGGTCAGGAAATCGAGACCATTCTGGCCAACATGGTAAAACCCCATCTCTACTAAAAATACAAAAATCTGGGCGTGGTGGCACAGGCCTGTAGTCTCAGCTACTCTGGAGGCTGAGGCAGGAGAATCCCTTGAACCCGGGGGGCCGAGGTTGCAGTGAGCCATGATCGTGCCACTGCACTCCAGCCTGGCGACAGAGCGAGACTCAATATCAAAAAAAAAGAAAAGAAAAAAATAGAAAGAAGGAAAGAAGGAAGAAAGGGGAAGGGAGAAGGAAGTTAAGAGACTCCAGGCTAGGTGCAGTGGCTCACGCCTGTAATCCCAGTACTGTGGGAGGCTGAGGTGTAAGGATCACTTGAGCCCAGGAGTTCAAGACAAACCTGAGCGACGTAAAGATCCTGTTGTCCGCGCCAAAATTTTGTGTTTTTTTGTTTTTTTTTTGTTTTGAGACGGAGTTTCACTCTTATTGCCCAGGCTGGAGTGCAATGGCACGGTCTTGGCTCACTGCAACCTCCACCTCCAGGGTTCAAACAATTCCCCTGCCTCAGCCTCCCGAGTAGCTGGGATTACAGGAACGCGCCACCATGCATGGCTAATTTTTGTATTTCTAGTAGAGGCCGGGTTTTGCCATGTTGACCAGGCTGGTCTCAAACTCCTGACCTCAGGTGATCCCTCCACCAAGGCCTCCCAAAGTCATTCACGCCTGGGATTACAGGCATGAACCACCGCGCCCGGCCAAATTTTTTTTTTTTTAAATTAGCTGTGCATGGTGGCTGGTGCCTATACTCCTAATTACTTGGGAGGCTGAGGCCGGAGGATTGCTGGAGCCCAGGAGACCGAGGCTGCAGTGAGCTGTGATCACACCACTGCACTCCAGCCTGGGTGATAGAGCAAGACCTTCTCTCTTAAAACAAAACAAAACAAACCGAAAAAAGGCTGGGCGTGGTGGCTCACGCCTGTAACTCCAGCACTTTGGGAGGCAGAGACGGGTGGATCACCTGAGGTCAGGAGTTCGAGACCAGCCTGGCCCACATGAGGAAACCCCATCCCTACTAAAAATACAAAAATTAGCCAGATGTGGTGGTGGGCGCCTGTAATCCTAGCTACTCAGGAGGCTGAGGCAGGAGAATTGCTTAAACCCGGGAGGCAGAGGTTGCAGTGAGCCAAGATCGCACCACTGCCCTCTGGCCTGGGCAACAGAGCAAGACACTGTCTCAAAAAAAAAAAAGAGAAAAAAAAAGAAGATGGCCAGTAGACAAAACTCTATTTATTTTCTTTCTTTTCTTTTTATTCTTAAAAATGGTCTCGCTCTGTCGCCCAGAATGGAGTGCTGTGCCGTGAGCATGATAATGTGCTACTTTTCCATTTTCCCGTGTTGTTTCCACTACGTTAACAAATAAGCCTTAAAACACCAAGCACTGGCCAGGCGAGATGGCTCACGCCTGTAATCCCAGCACTTTGGGAGGCTAAGGCCGGTGGATTGCCTGAGGTCAGGAGTTCGAGACCAGCCTGACCAACATACTGAAACCCGTCTCTACTAAAAATAGAAAAAATTAGCTGGGCGTCATGGCGGGTCCCTGTAAGTCCAGCTACTCGGGAGGCTGAGGCAGGAGAATCGCTTGAACCTGGGAGGTGGAGGTTGCAGTGAGCCGAGATCGCGCCATTGCACTCCAGCCTGGAAAACCGAAGCCAAACTCTGTCTCAAAAAAAAAAAAAAAAAAAAAACACATGAGCACTGATCAGGGGGCGTGTGTTTCCTCGGCCTCAGGCTGTGGCCCATGCCAGTCCCCAGCTTCCCGACCGCCCAACAGCACAACGGCGTCTCCACCTTCCTCCTCTTCTCCCGGGACCAAGGTCTCTCCCCAGAAACAAAATCGCATCCGTAACCGGCATCTTGTCCTGTGCTGGGGGTGGGCCGCCCAAGCCTCCACGAAGGGACGCTCGTACAAAGTGAAGTGCGGGTACAAATGGCCAGACGGGAAATGCGCCGCGCTCACTCCGCTGCACTCACAGCGGGGGCAGGAAGCCTTTTTCTCACTTTCTCCTCGGCGGCCCCAGGTGTCCCGGAGCGTCTCCCTGTCCTCACAGCGGACGTGGCCCCAGGTGTCCCCAGGTGTCCCGAAGCCCCGGCCCCTCCTGGGTGGGTGCTGAGAGGAAGCTCTGTCCTCACAGTGGACGCCCCAGGACTCCACCGTGCGGCTGGGACACGGTTCGCGCGCGCAGCCCTCCGGGGTTGGCAGGGCCGGGCGCCCCCTCGCGGCAGCTCTGTAGAATCTCTAAAACTCAGCGTCTCGGATTTTTCCAGGCCGATATTTTGGAAATTTCGACTGAAATGGAGCCCGCCATCCCATGCCTTGACTGGAACGCATTGAGATAGTAATCAAAGAAGATGGCCAGTTCACGCCTGTAATCCCAGCACTTTGAGAGGCTGAGGCGGGTGGATCACTTGAGGTCAGGAGTTCGAGACCAGCCTGGCCAACGTGGTGAACCCTCGTCTCTACTAAAAATACAAAAATTAGCAGGCGTGATGGCGCGTGCCTGTAATCCCAGCTACTCTGGAGGCTGAGGCAGGAGAATCGCTTGAACCCGGGAGGCGGAGGTTGCAGTGAGCTGATATTGTGCCACTGCTCTCCAGCCTAGGCAACAGAGCGAGACTCCTTCTCAAAAAAAAAAAAAAGAAAAAGAAAAAAGAAAGAAAAAGAAGACAGCCAGTAGACAAAACTAAATTGATTGTCTTTCTTTTCTTTTTAAGAGACTGGGTCTCGTTCTGTTACCCAGGCTTGAGGACAGTGGCATAATCACAGCTCCTGGGTTCAGCTTCCAGCTCCCAGGTTCAAGAGATTGTCCAACCTCAGCCTCCCAAAGCACTGAGATTACAGGTGTGAACCACCGTGCTCATGCCCACCTGATTTTCTTTTATTTATTTATTTTAATTATTTTAGTTTTTATTGGGGGGTGGGTCTCACTCTATTGCCCAGGCTGGTCTAGAACTCCCAAGCTCAAGTGATCCTCCCAACTCAGCCTCCCAAAGTGCTACGATTACATGCGTGAGCCACCATGCACTGCCTGACTTTCTATCAGCAATAATGTATAGGAATAATTTGAACTTGAAATTTAAAAAAATACCATTTACAATAGCACCCCCAAAATTGAATTTATTAAGCATAAATGTAACACAATACATCTAAATATGCATTCAGAAAACCTTGGATCATGGTTGGGAAGAATAAAAAATATATAAATAAATGCAGATACTCCTTGTTTAGGAGCAATACACTCATTACCGTTAGCTTTACCACAAAGCTGAAGTAATGAAGAGAGTGATATTGGTGAAGGAATGGACAAATAGATAAACAGAATAGAATACAGAACCCAAAAGACCCAAATAAATGTAGTCAACTGCTTTTGTCAAAGGGGCAAAAATATTCAATGGGGAAAGAAAAGTCTGTTCCACAGATGGCGACAGAACAATCGGAAACCACAGGGAAAAAAGTGAACGTAGATACAAACTTCATAACTCACCCCTAAAAAATCACTCAAGATATGTCTGTAGACTTAAATTTTCAAATATACAATTGTAAAAGTTATAGAAGAAAATCCATGTGACTTTGGATTGGTGCTGAGCCTTTAGATACAATACCAAAAGCCAGTTCATAAAATAAAAAAATGATAATGTGGACTTTATTAAAATTTAAAATGACTACTCTGTGAAATATCCCATTAAGGGAATCAAAAAACAAGCCACAGACTGAGAGAAAATATTTAAAAAACAAACCTGAAAAAGACTTGTGTGCAAAATATACAAACAAATTCTAATAACAAAAAGAAATTAAAAGATAGACACCTCACCAAAAAAGATCTACAGATGACATGCCCGGGTGCAGTAGCTCATGTCTGTAATCTCAGCACTTCGGGAAGGGGAGGCAGGCAATCACTTGAGGCCAGGAATTTGAGACCAGCCTGGCCAACATGGCAAAACCCTGTATCTACTAAAAATACAAAAATTAGCTGGGTGTGGTGGCTCACGCCTGTAATCCCAGCTACTTGGGAGGTGGAGGCAGGAGAATCACTTGAACCGGGGAGGCAGAGGCTGCAGAGAGCTGAGATCACGCCACTGCACTTCAGGCTTGGCGACAGACCAAGACGCCATCTTAAAAATAAAAAGGAGTTTTGCTGTCACAAGCCAAGAAACTAACAGAAGCTGAAGAGAGGCCCAAAACGGATCCTTCCCTAGTGCCTTCAGAGGGAGCATGGCCCTGCTGAGACAGAGTAGAAACGGGACTCGGCCCACCCCCACTAACGTGTTGTTCCATACGTGCCCGCTGACCATCAGACCTTGTAGCACCACCCTCCAGGTGCCATACTTGCTGGCCAGACCTTGCCAACTGTCTGAAATAAACTAAGATAAGCAGCATCTGGCTGTAAGTCCTACTCAAGGGAGTTGACTCTATCACCCACTTGTGCATGAGGCCAGGAGAATGACTGATCCTTACCCGTGGCCTCATTATAATACTAAAGTCCCCACCCAGGTATAGGCTTATCTGCTATTTTCTGATCACGCAACATATGTGTTAGCACAATTCTTTACTGCATCTGAGCACCCTTCACTCCACCCTGTAGGTGTAACGACACTCATCTAACTCATAAATTATGCATGTCACCCTCCTTAAGACACCACAATGCACTCCCCTTGGGAAGCCAGCCAAGAATCCTTCCTCCTGGCCAACTTTTAGGGCATAAGACTTAATATGTCTCTTTTCTGCCCAACCTTTAGGGGCATAAGACTTAATAAAGCCTTGTCTGGGAAGCTTGCTTGGCCTTGTATCAATGTCTGTTTCATGGGAGCCCAAGAACATGTAGTCGGGAACACTGCCAACATCTTTATTTCCAACTTCTGGTCTTTGGAACTGTGAAACAACAAATTTCTGTGGTTCTAAGCTACCCATTTTGTGGCACTTTGTTACGGCAGCCCTAGGAAACAAATGCAGGCACATTCTGCTCCATCTGCCGCTCTCTCCAGACCACAGCTCCTCCCCAAGCCCACCCCATGAGAGGCTGAGGACAGAAGCAGGACCCTTCACAGGCCACCATCACTGCTGGATGGTCACTTCCAGCACTGACTGTCTGGGAGCTCCAGCCTCAGCTCTCAGTTTCCTGGAGCAGATGGGAGGGTGAGGACAAGGAGGAATGAGGGCTCTGGCCTCCCAGGAACTGTCCCTGAGCCTCCACCCTGCTGTCCCCAAAACTGTCATTGAGCCTCCAACACACTGTCCCTAGAGCCCAGAAAACCCAGGGCTGGCCAAACCTCACCACTCCCTCCTCCTCTGGCCCCTCCTCCCAGCCATCAACACTTTGGAACAGCCATTAAGCCCCTTTTAATCTCTAGAAAGGTGGCTCAGGAAGGCACAGAGAGGTCACCGCAGGTGGTCATGGTGCCTTACCTGTGTCCACTGGGCCCATGCTGGCCCTTTCAGGGGATGATGGTGGAACAGCTGAGAAACCACACCCCTCTTCTCAGAGAGGTCAGGGATAAAGAAAAGGGACACCGGAAGGAGGAAACTGTGGGCAGGATGCTGAGGGTAGAGCTTCCTCCCCACAGGCACTGAGCAGAGGGATCCTTCCTCCCTGAAGCTGCCCTGAGCCTCCATCCAGACAGGCCCTCCGACCCCTGCTAGGGGCCCGTTCTCAGGAGGTTCAGTCCCAGACAAGGTTCCAGAGACTTAAGTCCATTTTCGCAAAATGGACATGATGCATCTGGCAAGTCAGGGACCGAGAATGTCCAGGACCGAGCCTTGCTGAGGACGGAAGGGAGCAACGTGCCCTGGAGGTCCTCATGCAGCCCAGGCCTCTGGCAGTGACCAGCCAGCACCCAGGCACCTCCTTGCTGGGTCTCCAAGCCCTGATGGTCACAGAAAAGGCCACAGGCCAGGGCTGGGATGGGCCCAGGGTTCTGCATGTTACCTGGGAGGGCTGAGGGGTGGCATCCCCCGTAGCAGCTCAAGGCACAGTAGTCACTGCTGTTACTGCTGCCCTCTGAGTCTGGGGGAGCTGGCCTGGTGGGGGACACGGGGGCCCAGTCCTCCTGTAGCAGATAGGCAAGCGGCTGTGCCCTCCACTCCTTACACCCTGCTGGCAGCACATCCTCTGAGCTCAGGTTCCCCTAGAGGCTGGTCCCAGTGCCCTCCTGCTCCTCCTCCAGGACCACAGATTTCCAAGGACCCGCTGGGGCCACAGGTGAGCAGTGCAGTGGCCTCCTGGACGCAGGCTCCGAGGCTCCTCGTCGGGTGCCAGCACAATCCTAGCTCAGCAGCACATCGGCCCTGTGGGCCCCCATCCAAGTCTGGAACAGAGTGTGGGAGGAGGGAAGGGCTCAGGCAGCATGTTCAGAACTCTTCCTGGGAGCAGCTGCCTCCTTTCTGGCAAGCCCAGCCTCCCTCCTCCTCCAGGAAGCCCTTCTGAAGTCCACACCCAGAGGCCAAGCAGCGCCTGTGTCTTGAACATTCTGTCTTTCCTCCATGTGCCAGCCCATCCTCATCGTGGGACCCTGAGTCCCTTCAGATCCCTCACCGCTCCCCCAGCACAGGGCCTGGTGCTCACAGCAGCCTGAACCAAGGTACAGATGGTGATATCTGCTCGGGACAGAGCCAACTCCTGACAGCATGTGCCTCAAGGCCTTTCAGCAGCTACAGAGACTGGGCATTCCCAACACACACACACACACACACACAGACACACACACACACGAGTTGCTGTCAGGACTGGTGACTTTCAAAGTGCTGGGCTATGGCCAGCAGACCTGGATCCCTCTGTGGGGCCACAGGAGGCCCCCGCCTCCAAAAGGAAGCTGTTCCTTTGGTGGGACCAGGAGTCTTCATGCCATGCACAACACACAACACACCCTCCGTCACTGCACTGCTCCCTGGAGACAAACCTACGGCACCAGATCCCCACCCGCAGGTCTAAATAACCCCTGGCAGGTGCCCTTGTTCTCTAGGGAAGAGCTGGTACCTGCAACAGGATGACAGTCCAAGAGACAGTCACGATCTGTGTCCTGCTCAGCCTTGTACTCGGCTGCCTAGGCTTTTAACAGTCACACCTACCACCCTGGGGAAAAGGGGAGACTCTGCCAAGGGCCAGGTGCCCAGTTTATGGTTCAAATTGAATATTTGGACAAAAATCTTGAAAACTAGGCTCCTCATTGAGAGAGAGAAGGATTTTTCTGCATAGTAAGTTGGAGCCGCGGTGTGGAGGGGACATCCTTGCCACACAGGGCCCAGGGATGCCCTAGGGCACAGGGAGGGAAGATCCTGGAGAAGAGGGGTCAGCTTGGCCCAGAACCCAGGGAGGGGCCCTCACTGCTTCTTGTCCTTTGCCCAAAGTGAGGAGTCTGAGGGGAACAACCAGAGACCACTCACTGGAGCCCTCCCTCTCCCCGTCCTCCCACCCAAGGGGCATGAACTGCCAGCCCAGCAAGGAGGGGAGGGGCTGATGCAAGCCCCAAGTTGTTCACTGGTTCCTGGGCTGTGGGGGCCCAACAGGGCCACAGAGGGGGAAGTGAAGAGCCTACTCCACAGCTGTGGTGCCAGCATGCGATCTGTGGGGACCAGGGGACCAGGGGACCAGGCAGAGCAGGAGCCCAGAGGCAGTGAGAGCCCCAAGGGCAGTGCACACACCACAGACCCTTCCCCACGGCCACAGGACAGACACCTTCGCAGAAGGAGGAGGTGAGGCACATGGTGCATGCAGACAGCTGCAAACCAGAGGGGACAGAGATAAGTCATGAGAAATTTACATTTTTCCATCAACAGTGGAACTGGGGACATGAGAACAAAAAGAAATCAGTAATGGAGAATAAAGCTAGTTTTCCCCCGCTTGAGACACAGCGTATAAATTGAAATACACTGAATATACAAAAAAGGCTCCAAGCACTGACAAGTTTCCCACACTGGCCGCCAACCCTCATGAAAGCCAACATCTCGGGCAGGCCAGAGCTCTGGACAACCCCTGCCCCCGACGCCCTGCTGTGGTCTCTGCACACACCTGGAAGTTCCCATTGTGCACTCCGTACAGGGGCTGGAAGAACACCGCTGGAGACGGCACGTTCTAGTAGAAGGTTCTCTTCACCCTGAGGTCAGGAGAGGCCAGTCAGAGGCCTATGGGGACGCAGGTGGCCTGAGGTCACTGCAGAGGCTGAGCTTCCTTCCATCAGCAGGAGGCCCGCCCAGTTCGTCCCTTCCACTGCCTCTCTCCCATCTCATCACATCCCAACCCACTCTCAGGGCAGGTCTCGACTGGGCCTCTTTGCCTAACGGCCGCACAGAACTGATTTATACTGAGGCAGCCGCCTTTTACAGCCTGACCTCCAATGGTGGGTTCAGAGTGGGGAGTTACCAGCTGGGTCCTCAGCCTGCAGAGGGAGCCAGCACCTCCAGGAACCTCATCTTTGACATCAGCAGAAGGTCTGTGGCTCCCACCCCACCCAGTGTCTCCCTGAGCACCTGACTTGCTGCCAAAGATCCACTGACCCTCCCACAAGGATGTCACCTGGGGCTCCAACCCAACAGGTGCAAATAGACCTCACCAACCTCCCCGCAAGGATGTCCCCCATTTCCCCACCTCAGGGGTCACCACTCATATCTCATCCAGTCACACATCCCCTCTATTTCTCCCCCTAAGACCCTGCAATTCCCTCCATCTTGCTCTATCTCCACTTCTTTCACTGGCTCATGCCAAATCATCTCCCTGTGAGCACCCCACTGGCCCCCATTGGCCCCCAGCAGGTCCCCCATGTCCCCTTGTCCCAGCAATCCATTCCTCAAAACATAAACCAGGTCATGTTACAGTTTCACACTTTCCTTTGCTCCAAGGAGAAGTCAAGCACCCTCCTGCTTAGCCCCACCCAACACCCCTCTACCCACACACTCTTCTTCGCATCTGCGGCCTGACATGGCCCCTGCACCCCCACTTGTAAGCTGACATATGGCGCATGAGGTGTGACCGTTTATTTAACGAGGGTCCTTGCCATCTTGTTCTCTAAGGCATCTGCCAGGGTGAGAACAGGGTCCTGAGCACACCAGATGCCCCAACTGTCCTTTCGTAGAACATGTGAGCAAAAGAACAAACCAAGCTCCTCCAGAGGCAGGAGACTAGGACCTCCGGCTCTTGATCTCGGTGACTCTGGGTCTGGTCGGGACCAAGCTGCCCTTATCTTCAGCCTCTGCCTCAGATCCCCCTTCCCTTCTCTCCCCTGGCAACTTGAGAACCCTCTTCTGGACCAGGGTAGAGACTGGAAAAGCCCACCCCATCCAAGACCAGACAGTGGAGAGGGGAGGGGAGGAACAACACAAGGGTGGCCCTTGACAGCCCACCCACCACACACTCACATGCACATAGTGACACATCTGCACACACACACTAACATGTACACTCTTGCCCGCTCACACATGTATACACACACACACACACACACATCAGCTACCTACCTGGGTGACAGCTTGAACAGGAGGTAGGTCAGGCTAGTCAGCAGGAGAAAGACAGACACGGCAACAAAGGTATTGCCTGGCCGCCCACAGGGTGGGATCAGAGGGCCTGTGGGCAGGAAGGGCCAAGGGCTGTGAGCAGCCTCAGTGCACACATGTGTGCACACATAAACACATACATGCACACTCACCACACTTATGTGCACGCACTCACAGAGACACAGGCACACTCACCCTACTCACACACACACCTGGCTCCAGTTCCTCGCCTCCTCATCACTCCAAGTTGACATCTCCTTATTTAGAGTGGGGAGTCTGCCCTGGACTGCTGCTCCCAGGAGAGAGGACTCCAGGGGAAGCCAGTCAAAGTGTTACCTCTCCTGCCTCTTGAAGCCCAGCTCATAGCTGAGAAGCGTGGTCATCAGCTCCAAGGCAGGACTGAGCCTCCAGGTCAGGATGCAGCGGCCAGAGCTGACATTGCTCTGCAAGTCAGAGAGTGGGTCCAGCTTCACTGGAACAGAGAGAATCTATGTAAGGCTGAAGCCCCATGGGTCTGGGTGTGCCAGTCAGAACACACAAGACTGGGTCTGAAAGATTCCCAAGGGGTATGGTCAAGGCCCTCTCAGACCAGGCACCTCACTGGGAGACTGGTCCAGAAAAGCCCCAGGTGGCGGGACAGCAGTGACTTCCTCTGGCCTCTGCAGCTAGACTAGGTGGTTTCTAAATCTTGCTTTCCCTTTCCTTCACAGTCTGCTGCTGGAAGCTCTTCCCAGCATCTTATTGGAGTCCCTCCTGGTATGACTGAAGTGCATTTCACATGACTGAAATGCCAGCCCCTGCCCCAACTAGCAGCCCTGCATCTTTATTTTCTGCCAAAACCCTGCCCCTGCAGTAACCATGTGTGCCCTCCCTTCCCAGGGGCCAAGCCTGCCCCCAGCCCTGGATCTCACTTGGCAGGGACTGAGAACACTCACTGGGCCACAGGGGTCACAGGCTGCAGGGCCCTGATCCCAGCCCCCAAGCAGCCAGGATGTTCTTGGCAAGGGGCCCTGCCCCAGGTCTATAGCTGATACCGTGTCTCCAGGGCAGGTACTGCAGCTCCACCAGGCTGACCTGCTCCCTCCCAGACGTGCCGTGGTGGAAAGTGATGATGAAATTGTCGGACGGCCAGAGCACTGCCTTGGGTGGTAGCACTACAGTGCACTCCCTGCCCCACAAGATGCACTTATGTGTGCCACCAGGAGCCTGGTTGCTAGAAAGGGCAAGTGTCAGCACCACGGGGCTGCTACACTGTCCTGGTGTAGCTGCTGCCATCCTGGGGACCTCACCCTCATCCCTGTCCAGGTGGGCATGGCCCTCCACCCTCACCTAGTGAAGAGGAGCCCAGGGCTGGAGCCCTGGCCCAGCTCTGGGGCAGACCAGTGGCAATCGATCCTGAGAATGTTGTTGGTGAGGCAGGTGAAGTTTCCAGCCCTTGGCCCTGGAGACAGTGACGGTTGGGAGCCCACCGTGAGTGCTTCAGGGCAGAGCTGAGTTGGGGGGTTGCAGGGGGATCTGACAGCTGACACCCTAGCAGGGCAGTCAGCAGTGAATGGTCCCAGAATCTGTCCAGGGAAGCACTGGGAGACCTGGGAAGTGATGGGCTCTGGCCCGTGGTACATGGGCAAGTAAGACCCAGAGAGGCGTCAAGAGGGTGAAGGAAGGGAGACTAGGGTTGGTCCAGGGACTGAAGGTAGGGAGGTAAAGGAAGGGAGACTAGAGACAGAGGTTAAGGCTGACCCCTAGAGGACACGCCCCAGCACAGTTTGGGCCAAACCTTTCCCTAGGGGCTCAGCATCGGACAACCCAGTCCCCCAAACATACCCTAGTTCTCCACCCACCTCATACAGACACGAGTGCCCAGCCCTCACCTCACCCATCCCCTGAGACAGAGGCTCCCGAGTGGACACAGGTGCAGGCACAGGTGCAGGCCAGGAGCCAGGTGCCCATGTCTCTCCTCAGGGCCTCACCCTCCAAGGTCCAGCCTGCAAGGGACTGCTGCTCTGAGGGCCCCGTGCGAGCCATCCCTCTCTGGAGGGGTGCTCCCCATGAATTGCTCCCCAGCAGATTGCTCAGTGGGTCTCCATCTGCACTCACATGGTGTCCTGTGAAAGACGCTGGGCACCACTGCCCAGGCTTTACCGATAAGGAACTGAAGCTCAGAAAGACCATTTGACCCAGCTGCAGACTCATGGCTGCAGGGTGTAAGATGCACCCTCAAACTTAGATCTCGGACTCTGACTTAGCTAAGTCTCCACATCTGCAAAGAAGGCTCCTCTCTAGGACGGGCATCCTCTGCCAGTCCATGCATCCCCTGTCCCTGGGCCCAGGCCTCATCCTGCAGGGGAGTCAGGATTGGGGGAACAACTCACTACCAACAACCACCACAGGTGCATTTTCTACTTTAATTCTCACAAGAGCTCTGTAAGGGAGAAGCACTGTCCCCGTTCACAGGCAAGGAGCTGAGTCCCAAGGAGGGAAGGAAGGGAAATGACTTGCCCAGGGTCACACAGACAACTTCTATGCACTTTTTTTTTTTTTTTAGACAGAGTCTCCCTCTGTTGCCCAGGCTGGAGTGCAGTAGGGTGATCTTGGTTAACTGCAACTCAACTTCCGACTCCTGGGTTCAAGCGATTCTCCTACCTCAGCCTCCCAAGTAGCTGGGATTACAGGCTCCCATTGCCACAACAAGCCAATTTTTTTTTTTTATTTTTAGTAGACATAGGGTTTCCCTATGTTGGCCAGGCTGGTCTTGAACTCCTGACCTCAAGTGATCCGCCCGCCTTGGCCTCCCAAAGTGCTGGGATTACAGGCATGAGCCACTGCTCCCGGCCTCTATGCATTCTCTCTCCCTTTTGTCTTCTGAAATAAAGACCCATTCCAGGATTTTGCCCCAGGAAGGTGGACGAGAGTGGCAGCGGGGTATCCATGCAACAGATGGCACTGCCTTAACTCTGTTGCACCCCTGTTCCAAAGTGCCTCCAAAGGAGAGTACCACCAGAAGGGCAAAGCCCCCCATGCTGGAGTGTGAGCCTGAGTCCCAGGATCCCTGGAGGAGCCAGAGGTTGGCTGGAGATAAGGGGCTGGGTGTCAGGAAGCTCTCGGGTGTGGGAAAGCTGCTGGTGCCCCATCACCCCATTTGCAGCTCCAGTAATACACCCATAGCCTGTAGGCAGGAAGCAGGGCCAACCTGGTTACACAAGACTGATTAGTGATAAGGAGGAGAAACAACCAGACACGCATGCAACATGCACACCCTTAAGGAACCCGCACGCCCTCAACGGGCAGCAGGCACTACTCTAACCCCACTCCACCCCGCTCCTGGCAGCCTACCCAGGTACCCACTGGACAGTCCCCTGTTAAGACCAATGATCAGGAATCCTCACTTTTCCCTGGAATGGAGCGTGCAGCCTGGCCCCAACAGCCACTGCATGAAACACTGTGGCAAGTTCTCTGCAGCAGTGTCTGTCCCTTCTTGCAGCAGCTACTGAAAAGGTGGGAATGGGGAAGACAGTCAGCCTGCTCTTGGGACATCTGAGGGCAGGATTGGAGTCACCACCAGGACCTGGGGGAAGCACAGGCACAACAGCCACCGCTGAGAGCTGGCCCAGGCCCCAGGATGGATGACCGCTGCCCTAACAGTGGAGAAACACCCACATCGGTGTAGAATCAGGCCAGGCCAGCCACAAGCTAACCCAGGAGCAAATGGCTTGAGAGCAGGGAGTGGGTGGCCCCAAGCTCAGTAGGCCTCATTTCTAGACAGGGAGAGGGGATGGTAGGGCAGGACCCACATGTGACACCTGAGAGCTACAAAGGAGGCCAGGACACCCCCTGGGGGAGCACTGGAGAGTTGGATACCGCAATAAGGCAATATGGCCATCTGAGGGGAAGGTCTCTGCTTTTCCTCTGCACTGAAAGCTTGCATCTGTACCTGGTAAGCTGAGCAGGGCAGGGTTACCACCCTCCTGCAGATGAGGAAACCGAGGCTCAGAGACCTGGGACCTGCCCAATACCTGGCTCCTGACACCTCTGTTCTTAGCACATTCCTACCAGCTTCTACACAAGCCAGTGAACTTCCCGAGGGCAGTGCCTGTGAGGCACCACTCAGCACATGCCCTAGCAGAAGGCACCACAGTGCTTTATAAATGGGGTGGAGCTGCAGGCAGAGCTGCCTTCCCCCATCCTTAACCACAGGGCCAGGCAGTCAGGGCACGTGCACACACCCAGACCTGCAGGCTCCCTGCTCGTGGATGTCACTAGGAGGCAGAGGTTGCAATGAACTGAGGTGGTGAGATGATGCCACTGCACTCAAGCCTGGGTGATGAGCAGGACCCCTGCCAAAAAAAAAAAGCCAGCAGGTCTGGGCTAACCTTTAGTTTCTTCTTCTATGAAGTGAGATAATTGGACAAGACATCTTTTACAGGCAGCTCTAAGAGATTACAATGCTGGGATAATTGGGAAAGACCTACACTCTAAGAATCTGCCTGCTTATTTGTTAAGTGATCTCAGATGACCTGTAACTCATGATTAGGGTTGGATGTCATCATTAGCATGCCCTTACCCAAACTATTATGTTATTAGTTTTGGATTTAGGAACTCTAGGAAATTCTGCTAACTACATTTCTCTGACTTTCTCACATGGATCTAATCCAAAATTATTTCGTAATTCTAAAGAAAATGAAATGCTCTTTTGAGCAGGGAGACTAAAAAAATCAAAGCAAACACATCCATCTTCCATTGCATATTGGTAAATGTACTAATCACTTCATTGAACCCCATCTAATCTTCCCAGCGTAGAAGAAATTACCTCAGTGTATAAATAGTATCTAAAATATTATTTCATCTTTTATATTCATGATCTGTCATGCATGTTTAGATTGTGACAGCTTAATATGTAGTATTGCTAGGTGGATAAGAATAATGTTATACAAAAATCCTAAATTTTATATGAACACCTTTTGAGTAATGCATAAACTTAGCACTGCTAATGCAATGTACCATGCTAAATGTTTTGTAATTGTTAGTTATACTAGTAAATTACAGTTTATCAATGTACTGATATACTATGGAGACTTTAATTTCCATATTTCATAATGTTTTCACTTAAATTTTTTATTATGATGTTAACAAAGTTTTGGATTTGAGACAATCTTGTCAATTCATATCAGTCAGTTCTCAGGACAGAAAGAAATATAGAACGATATTGGAGAAGATATTTATACAATGAATGGATCCAGAGTCCGTTATATACCCAAATTATGTGACCCTATAGAAGGGCAAAGTGAGACTTTGCAAGATCTAAATGTTCACTCAGGCTTCCTGCTTGCACAAATTAAGAGGAAGAGCTTAGCAGCCAATTTATTTAAAAATTTTTGAATTTTAAAAATAATTCATCACACACCAAAATGCCCCACATTTTACCTTAAGTCTCTAAATTGTTTCTAAGCTGTCTCAAATTCAAATTTCTATGCCATCTGCAGAAACCTGGTCTCTAGCATCAGATTTTTTTTAGCAGGTAAAAGTTGCTATTCTGGAACAAAGCAACAGTAAAAGGAATCAGGATGAGAAAATGTGGATCACTGGGCTAGGACGGTACCCCTACTCAACCAGGTGCACCTGCTTGTTCATATAGATCTCATCGAGAAAGATGTATTTCTTCATACAGTTTCAAATAACTTCTTCAGAGACATGAGCCAGTTTCATTAACCACATTCAAGAGTGTTTTTCTTTATCAAAATACAAGGGCATATGTGTAGATACTTGATGGTCTTTTGCAGATGAATTTGCAAAAGAAAGCTTCACTGTGAAAATATCATATATTAAGTGTGTAATAAAACAGTGATGCTTGTTAAAATAGAAAGGCTGACAGGTCATTATACCCTAAAGTAGATTTGACCTTTATTCTCTGAAGCATCTTGATCGTCTTTAGTTCTAAAAGACATAGGAATTTTAAGAGAAATGCTCACACTTCTGAAAATCAAGAACATTTAAAAGTAACCAGAGGTAAGTCCTGCAGCTCTCTGATATGGTCATGTTCAGTTTGCCCTTAGAGTGAGGTCCTTTCCATGCTGAAAGGAGCAGGCATAGAAATAATTATGTCTGTCATGTATGAACTAAACTTGTTTTGGAGGCCGGGAGCGGTAGCTCATGCCTGTAATCCAAACAATTTGGGAGGCCGAGGTGGGCAGATCACTTGAGGTAAGGAGCTCGACACCAGCCTGGCCAACATGGTGAAACCCCGTCTCTACTAAAAATACAAAAATTAGCCAGGCATGATGGTAGGCACCTGTAATCCCAGCTACTCAGGAGGCTGAGGGAGGCGAATCGCTTGAACCCAGGAGGCGGAGGTTGCAGTGAGCTGAGATCATGCCACTGCACTCCAGCCTGGGTGACAGCACAAGACTCTGTCTCAATCAATCACTCATTTAAAAATAAACTTGTTTTTGGAGAAAACCTGCAGGGTTGGGTGTCTAACAACAGTTCAGCATACAGACCTTGGCTTGGGCACTACTGACATTTCCCATCCTCATCACCTTCTCCAGGGCCCATCACGGAATCTCTTTCCTTCATGTTATTCATGCCTTGTCAAGCCAATTTCATTGTTTTGTCATAATCTAAGGTATAAGAAGGATCAGGTAAGTTAGTTTTAAGTTTTCTGCCTTTCTAGGAAGACTTCAAGTATGTTGCATTTTTGCTAGTTTTTTCCTCATTCCATAAATCTCAATTTTCTTGGCTTCTTAGAAAGACTTGAGATAAATCTTATTAACTTTTCAAAGTCTTTCTCCAGGCTCTTTTCTAAGATTTAATAAATCCAACTCACAGCGAAGACTTCCCTTCTTGAATTTTAGGTCATTTTTTATTTAAATAAATACTTCCCTATGGTGTGTCTGCATCTTTGCCTTTAATATTTCACTCCTCAATGAGATTTTAAATCCCTTGAACACAGGAATCACATATTTCATCTTTTAAAACGGCATCTAAGACCATTGACTCATAAAGTGCATCACATGTAAGAAATACAGCTGGGATATGCAATTTGGTTACAGTGTTTACAGTTCATCAAATATTCATTGTAAATAGATTTCATACCTCTATACTTTTGCAGCTACTGTGGGCCCCTCATGATTCATTGCATATAAACAGCAACCATATAACCAGCCAGTTCTCAGAATCTAACTTCTTAGACTAATTAACTTCCAGTGGGGGTGGGGGGTACTGAGGGGCACTACAGCATGACTCCATCTACCTGGAACATTTACAAATAACAAGGACGATATTTCAGGAGCTGTTGCTCAGGCCCTCCCCTCCAGGCAATAGTGTGTCTGCATCTCCTCCCCCTTCACCCAGGGTGCCTGCCTCAGGCCAGATCCTCTACACATGAGATAAAATTCCTGAGTGGAATCCAGAACGAGCAGGGAATGAACCCTCTATTGAAAGAAGAAGAACTAGATGAAGAGGCTTCATTCAGAGCAGGATATGGATTCACAAGCCCACTCTGAACAACCCATACCTTGAAGGGAATCCCCACTCTTTCCAGGGACAGCCCTGAGGTAGACAGGCTCTCTAGAAGGCGGCCAGGCTCTCTAGAAGGTAGACAGGCTCTCTAGAAAGTGGCCAGAAGGGGCTGTTCTTCCTGGCCAGTCATAACTGATCACTGGTATTTCTGGATTTGCCTCCCAAGATAAGATAACCCCAGAGTAAAGAACATTATAAAGCTTTAGAGTAAATTATTCTACAACTAGCTCAATTTCTCATTATTCATCACCAACTTGAAACAAAATCCTAACCTTGGGAAAACACACACACACACGCACATGCACACACACACACACACACACACACACCCCTTCTGGGAGGTGGGTGGCATAGGGTTTTTCTTAAATAACTAAACAGTAGCAGGCCATTTGTGCAGATTGCTGATATATTGAAAATATCATTCATCCAAGCTATGACTGACAAAAAGAACAACACATCTTTATATATTCAGAGCCAGCTAAAAATAATACATGGATAGAAACTGTTGCTTAAGAATCTTTCCCAGTAATGTTAACATATTAAGCTACTAGGAAAGGAGAGAGATTTTCCTGTCTAGCAAGAAAATGATTGCATGGTCTGATTTATACAGAATAAATGTGCCTTCAAATTCAGTCTCTACCTCTTCACGCTGCTCTTTGAAACACTGGACTCGCATATGCAACATCATGTGCAAATAAGTGTTTTCTGAAAATCTCATTTTAATTGCTTTTTAAAAAGAGACAAGGTCTATCTTGCCCAGGCCAGAGTGTTATTCATAAGCACAATCATGCACCATAGCCCCAAACTCCCAGGCTCAAGTAATCTTCCCACCTCAACCTCCCAAGTAGCGTAGATGGGACTACAGGCACATGCTCCCCACCTGCTACTTTCTTATTTAGCAACCTCTTAATCTTAAAATGAGAGCAGCGTATCCCTTATCAACTGCTAGGAAACAAAGATGGTGTGTCATTTCAAATTCAAATACAAAGAAGAAATATATTTCTATAAGGTTAGTAATTAAAAAATAACATATCTAGCTAAATCAAATAATTTGCACACAGGTCCAGGATATTAAAACAACTAAAAAGGAGAGAGAATTATTCCAACTTTTTTTAGTGTCGCAAAATGATATTTTCAAAGCAACTTAACTTTTAAAGTTATCTTCAGTTACCAAAACTACTCAATTTTCCAAACTTTCAGATAAAGGTTACTCTTTAAAAGGCTATTTTTGTGGTTAATTCTTAGCACACACATGCTTTCTATTTGCACAATATTCTTAGGCGCTCTTGGCGCACTAACACTGCAATGCCCTTATTCTGTGTGCTCTGAAGTCTTTAGGGGCTGCCCTTGTAGACAAAATATATGCAGATGCAATCTCATCCCTGGTGTTTACCCTCTTTCCTGAACCTTGGCCATGATGTGCTTCCTGTAAGCACTCTCCTTCTAAAACTTCACAAGTGGGTAGTGAATTTCTAATCATCAATGCCTGGCCTGTAGTACTTCACAGGAAGTACATAAACAACTACTATCCTCAAATTTTCATCTCCAACATCATTTACAAAGACCATCACTGTTTTACAACCTAGTGGTCTCACTCAAAATAAGTTTGCTATGTCTAAGTACTCTAAACAAGTGATTTGGTGTGTAGACATTATATGTAAATACCGATCTCCTCACTCCTTTATTCACTTGGACATAAATGTTCTGTTTACTGTTTGTAAGGCATATACAGAGATGAATAAAATACAGACTGTGCCCTTGGTATTATGGACTCAACATAGAAACAGACATATAAACAATTTTACCACATGAATTTGAGTTGTGTTGTGTGCTCTTAAAGAATGCCTTCTGGCTGGGTGCAATGGCTCACGCCTGTAATCCCAGCATTTTGGGAGGCCAAGACGGGTGAATCACTTGAGCTCAGGAGTCTGAGACCAACCTGGCAACATGGTGAAACCCCGTCTGTACCAAAAATACAAGGCCAGGCATAGTGGCTCACACCTGTAATCCCAGCAATTTGGAAGGTCGAGTCAGGTGGATCACTGGAGATCAGGAGTTTGAGACCAGCCTGGCCAACATGATGAGACCCTGTCTCTACTAAAAATGCAAAAATTAGCCAGGTGTGGTGGTGCACACTTGTAATCCCAGCTACTCAGGAGGCTGAGGCAGGATAATTGCTTGAACCCGAGAGATATAGGTTGCAGCGAGCCAAGATTGCACCACTGCACTCACTCCAGTCTGGGCAACAGAGTGAGACTCTGATTCAAAAAAATATATATATATAGCCAAGCATTCTTACAGGATCCTTGGGGTGTCACTTTTCTGGCGGGAAACCTCTGTGGCTAATGGCGCCTTTCCCTGAGTTTTGCTGAGGCCCACTGGGCTCATTCTGCTCACTTGGCCTGGCAGGCTGCATTTGGCTCATTCTACCAGCCTGGATCTCATGCCTGCCAAGGGCAAGCCAAGCGTGGAGTGGTGAGAGGTGTGTGAGTGAGTGAGCGTGGGTTCTGGCCACTGCACACAGTCAACCATGCTGCAGTGGGGCAGGCAGCTCCAGGTGCCAGCACAGGTGCTGACTGTCTATGAGGCTGTGGCTGGACCAAGTGCACTGCCAGCAGCTTCCACAGCTGGCACTAAGGAATGCAGTGGCACCATGAAGCTTGGAGATTTCAGGAACCACAGGGCCCCAAAGAGGGAGTCACAGCCCTGGCTTAGGGAGCTCCCAGGTCCGAGCACCCTGAAGGCCACAGAATTTCTCTTTCTCTTTGCCTGCAATGTGGCAAGCAAGGCACATATTTAAGCCCTGTTTGTCTTACAGCTCTTTCAGTCCTGCCATTTGGGAGGTCCTGAGTTCTTGTCCTGTGTCCAGGAAGAATGCAGTATGCGGACAAGTGGAGGGCGTGCAAGGTGAAGAGGAGCTTCACTGAGTGACAGAATAGCTCAGAGGAGGCCCTGGAGTGGACAGTTCCTCTCTGCAGCTGGTTGTCCTAATGCCTGCTCAGCTCTAGCTGAGCTGGGAGCTTTTATGGGCCTCAGAGGGGAGGAAGTGTGCACTGATTGGTCCATGTGTGGCCATGGGTGGGCCAGGAAAAGGCACCACAAGTTCCCATTTTGATCCATGGGATTGGCAGCACAGTCACCAGCCTTAAGGTCCTCCCTGGCCTGAAGGTGGGGCTTCACTAGGGACCCACCCACTTCTGCCCAGGAACCTGTCTGCCTCCTGCTGCTGTTCATGGCACCCATGCTGTAGGTGCCAAGGTGTGCCTGCAGGCCAGCACCAAGCTGCCCTCAGCTCCCCTTGGCTTCCCTCCTATGCTCGTCGACACCCAAAGTCTGTAGTGGGCCAAGGCTGGGGGCTGGAGTGTCAGCACTGCCCTGAGTGTGTGCACACCTGGCTGGGCTGTGAGAGTGTCTGCTCTGAGACTGGAGCAGGCACTGACAGCACAGAGAAGCCAGGTAGTGGGAGCAGGCACATCCAAGCCTGTGAGGAAAGGGGGGCCTTCCTGGGGGCCCCCAAGAGTGCAGGGATGCCTGGGTCCACAGCCATGGTTTGGGCAGCTGCAGCTGTGCCTGGGGGGACAAGGCTCTTGTCTGCTCCATGGAGTGGGAGGCACAGGTCTGCAGATATGATATCTGGATATGATACCCTTTTAAATTTGTCCTAACTTTTGTATGGCACTGTTTAAAGTGACCCATATTGCATCATTACTGTCATTAATTAATTCACTGTAGAAAATATATGAACCAGTAACCTATGACTCGCTGACATTTTAAAAAATTTCTAATATCCACAGCATTCCTTGGACATTAGAAACAATAAGAAAATGAGAGCTTGTTAAAGTAACAGAAGCCAACCTCCCTCACACAGTCAATGATATTTTGACTCCTTGCTTCAATGTTCCTCTTATACAAAGAAAGAAAAACACAAAGGAATACAGTTGATGGTGTAGCCATTATTAGGAAACTTAAAATTGTCAGTTTCAACCTTCACTGAACTTGAAAAATGTACTATTTTTAGTCACATTTCCTATGTCAGTCAAACTGGTTTCACCAGTTTTTCCTCTACTCAGAATCCAGGTAGGCCTAAATCAAAAATGCTTTCTTGTCAACACATATAGGAGTCCCCGAACACCCATCCAAATGTTCACCATGAAGCATGAATAATGCCTGAGAAAGCAAAACCAAACAAATTGGTTCCCACTAACAGTAAATTTAAAGTAATTGAGAAACATGTTCAGTTTTGTACACAAAAATTAGGGTAAAATGTTGAATACAACAGGAGATAAAGTTAGAGCATTTTAAATAAACACAAGAAAAAACAAGCCAACTAAAGTAAAAATATATAAAAATGTAGTGAGATTGACCATGTGTTCATAATTGTTAAACTTGGATAAGAGGTAAATGAAAATGAATCACTCCCACTCTTCACTGACTTTTGTTTATGTTTGCAATTTTCCATAATTAAAAAATGGAGAAAATAAATCTGAAAAATTCAATTTGTGTTTCTTTAAGGTCTTCTTTAAGCAACTAAATATAAAAATAGAAAATGGTTAGAATGCATATAAAAACAAGATGCATTATAGTATAAGTTTTCTGAGGGAAGTTAATACAGAACAGAATATTGAATTAATCTCAGGGGAAAAAAGACCACCAATTAACCATGAAAATGTTGTGACTCTCAATGGGTAAGTTCAGTCATTTTTTTTAGCTTTTAACCCGATAAAAAAAGAAAGAAATGTCATTCTGCAAAATTTGTGTATTGGTGTAAACACACACACACACACACACACAGACACTTCATTCTCCAAAACAGGAGAGGGGATCCCTAGGAAATTTTAAATAAGTAGTTTTACATAAGTTATTTGCAAAAGTTTGTTTGTCTACAAAGCCAGTTTTTTTAAAATTGCTTTGTGCTAGGAAACAGTAATTACTTCTAAAAAGCAAATATGGTACTAATTCAAAGACAAAAATGAAGGTTTTGTTTAAAACGATATTAAACCGAATCCAATTTAAATACCTTAATAAAATTACGTGTAGTAGAAAACTTCTGGAAATGGACTTAAACTAAAAATAATAAATAATAGTGAAATGTTAAAGAACAAACCAGGTCTAATAATGAAGAGATTTTCTTAGTAAAATCACAATATTAGTGGGGTAGAGGAAACCCTAGTATACATGATCCACTATTTGGTCTAAAATACAATGTAGATACTATCTCAGGGAACTTTGTTTTAAAATTGAGTCTACTGGGATATAAACTCTGTATTAAGGGATGGCTGCTCAGTGAATGACCTTAAGCTGAATAATGAGTGTAGCTTGTTAAATAAAAGCAAAATAAAGGGTTTCTGGCTTTAGGAAAATAATAGTCATGAGACTACACGTTTATTCTCAGAAGTTCCCTTTTGTATGATAAAAGCACAAATTCCTTCCCTGTCCCCAGGGCTTTCTTTCTACTTTGTTCTTTAGCACCCCAGGACCCTGTCTTTAACCTAACATCCAATTCTAACCAGAATCTTCTATCTCCTGAATTAATCTTGTCAACTTCTTAAAGCTATTTTTGTTTAGACAGATTTACTTAAAAGAAATTTTCTGACTAGGTATTAGTTAGTTTTCACACTGCTATAAAGAACTACCTGAGACTGGGTCATTTATAAAGAGAAGAGGTTTAATTGAATCACAGCTCTGCATGGCTAGGGAGGCCTCAGGAAACTTACAATAATGGCATAAGGTGAAGGGGAAGCTAGGCATGTCTTACATGGCAACAGGAGAGAGAGAGGAGGAATTTGCCACACACATTTAAACCATCAGATCTCATTAAAACCACCTCACTACCATGAGAACAGCATGGGGGAACCACACCCATGATCCAATCACTTTCCACCAGGTCCCTTCCTTGACACATGGGGATTACAATTCGAGATGAGATTTGGGTGAGGCACAGAGCCAAACCATATCATTCTATCCCTGGCCCCTCCAAAATCTCATGTCTTTCTCACGTTTCACAGCACAATCATGCCTTCCCAACAGTCCCCCAAAGCCTTAACTCATTCCAGCATTAACTCAAAAGTCCAAGTCCAAAGTCTCATCTGAGACAAGGAAAGTCCCTTCTGCCTATGAGCCTGTAAAATCAAAAGCAAGTCAGTTACTTCCAAAATACAATGGGGGTATGGGCATTGAATAAATGCTCCCATTCCAAATGAGAGTAATTGGCTAAAACAAAGGGGCTACAGGGCCCACACAAGTCCAAAACCCAACAGAGCAGTCATTAAATCTTTTCTAAATTTAGTTTTTATTTTATTTGAAGTTCTAGGGTACACGTTCAGGATGTGTAAGTTGGTTAACAAACATTTTAAAAGACATTCTGACAGGTAAGAGATGATATCTCGTTGTGGTTTTAATTTTAATTTCTCTAATGATTAGTAATGCTGAGCATTTTTTCATATATCTGTTTGCTATTTGCATGTCTTCTTTTAAGAAATGTTTTTATCATTGGAATGCAAGGATGGTATGCCAATATGATATTTGCAACACATACAAATCAATAAATGTGACATGCCACATTAACAGAATTTAAAGACAAAAACCATATAATCATCTCATTAGATGCCAAAAAGCATTTGACAAAATTTTATATCCTTTTATGACAAAAACTCTTATCTTCCATTCTCTAAGCAAAGAGAGAGAGAGAGAGATGAAAAAAACCTTTCACCAGGTTAGACATAGAAGGCGTGTACCTCTTTAAGGATACCCCGAGTGCAATTTTTTTTAAAGAAGAACTGTAACTCAACACAATAAAGGTCATTTATGAGAAGCCAACTGCTAACATCATACTTAAAACTTGTCCTGTAAGATCTGGAACAAGACAAGGATTTCTACTGTCTTAGTCTGTTTGTGTTGCTCAACAAAATGCCTGAGGTCAGGTCATTTATAAGGAAAAGAAGCTTATTTGGCTCACGTTTCTGCAGGCTGTACAAGCATGGTGACAAATCTAGGGCAGTCATTAAATCTTAAAGCTCCAAAGTAATATCCTTTGACTCCATGTTCCACATACAGGGCATGCTGATTCAAAAGGTGGGCTCTCAAGGCCTTGAGAAAAACCCATTTTCTGGGAAGAAACTCAAGCCAGGTTTAGAAATTTGCATATGATTTGGGCAGCTCTGCCCCTGTGGCTCTGCAGGGTACAGCCCCTGCAGCTGCTTCATGGGCTGGTGCTGAGTGCCTGTGGCTTTTCCAGGTGCAGGGTGTAAGCTGTCAATGGAACTACCATTCTGCAGTCTGGAGGATGGTGACCCTCTTCTCACAGCTCAACTAGGCAGTGCCCCTGTGGGGGCTCTGTGTGGGGGCTCCAACCCTACATTTCATTTCTGCATTGCCTTAGTAGAGGTTCTCCATGAGGGCTCCACCCCTGCAGCAGACTTCTGCCTAGGCATTCAGGTGTTTCCATACTTCCTCTGAAATCTAAGCAGAAGCTCCTAAAGCTCAGCTCTTGCCTTCTACACACCTGCAGGCCCAACACCACGTGTAAGCCATTAAAGCTTGGGGCTGGCACCCTGTCAAGCTATGGCCCAAGCTGCACCTTGGCCCCTTTTAGCCACAGCTGGAGCTGGAGTGGCTGAGATAAAGGGCACCAATTCTCAATGCTGCACAGAGCAGTGGGGCCCTGGACCTGGCCCACACAACCATTTTTTCCTCTTCAGCCTCCAGGCCTGTGATGGAAGGGGCTGCCGTGAAGATCTCTGACATGCCCTGGAGACATTTTCCCCATTGTCTTGGTGATTAATATTTGGCTTCTTTCAACTTAGGCAAATTTCTGCAGCCAGCTTGATTTTCTCCTCAGAAAATGGGTTTTTCTTTTCTATCACATGGTCAGGCTGCAAATTTTCCAAACTTTTATGCTCTGCTTCTCTTTTAAACATAAGTTACAATTTCAGATCATCTCTGCGTGAATGCATATGACTGTATGCTTTCTGAAAAAGCCAGGTCACATCTTGAATGCTTTGCTGCTTACAAATTTCTTCTGCCAAACACCCTAAATCATCTCTCTCAAGTTCAAAGTTTCACAGATCTCTAGGACAGGGGCACAATGCCACCATTGTCTTTGCTAAAGCATAGCAAGGGTGACCTTTAGTCCAGTTCCCAATACGTTCCTCATCTTCATCTGAGACCACCCAAGCCTAGATGTTTATTGTCCATATCATTAGCATTTTGGTCAAAGCCATTCAAAAAGTCTCTAGGAAATTCCAAACCTTCACATCTTCCTGTCTTCTTCTGAGGCCTTCATACTGGTCCAATTATCCAGTTCCAATGTCACGTCCCGTTACCCAATGTCTGCCTGTTACCCAGTTTCAATGTCACTTCCACATTTTCAGGTATCTTTATAGCAATGTCCCACTTCTCTCAGTACCAGTTTTCTGTATTAGTTTGTTTCACACTGTTATTAAGAACTACCTGAGACTGTGTCACTTAAAAATAAAAGAATTTTAATTGGCTCACAGTTCTGCATGACTGGGAAGGCCTCAGGAAATTTACAATCATAGTGGAAGGCAAAGGAGAAGGAAGGTGCATCTTACATGGTGTCATGAGGGGGCGGGGGGATCATACAACCTTTAAACCACCAGATTTCATGAGAAGTCACTCACTCTCATGAGAACAGCATGGGGGAAACCATGTCCATGATCCAATCACCTTCCACTAGGTCCCTCCCTTGACATGTGGGGATTACAATTTCAGATGAGATTTGGGTGGGGACAAGAGTCAAACCATATCAGACCAATTTCTTTGAAGATCCCTAATTTAAAAGAAAGAAAAGCATACTTAAGAAGCAACAAATAATTCAGTGATTCTCACAAATAAGCCTAAAGGAAAACTTATGAGTATGCCTGAGTGTTTATAGATGGTAACATACTTTGTGCATTGAGGGCAGATACAGATGTATGCATGTATGTATTCTTGATTTTAATAATTAGTGTTAGTATTCCTATTGTCTTCTTTCTAAATACCTTTCCTAAGTGATTTTATCCATTCTCTTTATTGAAACACCTACCGTAAACAAAAAATAAAATTCTAAGCTTCCCAACCATCTGAATGGCATTTCCTCTTTGCCAAGGGTATCCTAAAGTTAACCTGTAAAACGAGTTCAGGCTATGATGGGAAGGGAGAGTTGGACATGTCTCATTACCATTAACATCAACACAGACCTTAAGACTGTTAGGACAGACTCTTTAAGCCTGATAGGAAACATTTACCATCTATTCTCTCTGAAGCCACAATGTATTTCAAAAAGTATTGGTTAAGGGTATATCTTCTGGACCCTCCCAGCCGGGATGAGTAGGTCTAAAGTGACTAATCCACTCCAGCATCCCAATCTTCCTAAGCCTTTGGATCCCTCCTCTACATTAAACCAAAGGAAATCAGGCATTTCCAGCCCATTCACAGTGTGTTTGTTTCTTTGTTTGTTTGTTTGTTTGTTTTTGAGATGGAGTCTCGCTCTACCATCCAGGCTGGAGTGCAGTGGCGTGATCTTGGCTCACTGCAAGCTCCGACTCCTGGGTTCACGCCATTCTCCTGCCTCAGCCTCCCGAGTAGCTGGGGCTACAAGTACCCACCATCACACCTGGCTAATTTTTTTTTATTTCTAGTAGACATGGGGTTTTACTGTGTTAGCCAGGATGGTCTCGATCTCCTGACCTCGTGATCTGCCTGACTCAGCGTCCCAAAGTGCTGGGATTACAGGTGTGAGCCACCGTGCCTGGCCACACAGTGGATCTTTTAATCCATATTTCAGCTAACCAAGCAAATAAATGATTAGAGCCTTTTTTAACTCCGAGTGGCAACATTAAATGCAGAATTCCTGCTTAGTGGGCCCAAATTAATAAATTCAGCCCAACCCAATGCTATGTTCCTTCCACCATTATCCCACACTCTGAATATCCATTCCCATGCCTGTTCTCCAGATTTCTGCTTGTATAAATTAGAAAACTCAAGCAGTTCTTTTGGAGTGTACTGCCCCTCCTCATGGGTCACACTCTGAACTTCACCTCTAGGTGCCCACCAGGACTTTAGTCTAGGGATAGGTCTAGAAGCAAACAAGGGTGTTGCAGGTGGGACCCGAGAAGAATCAACATTGTCTTGCCTGGCAACTGCCTCAGGGGAGGCCATCGCTGTTGCCTCAGGCACACAGGGTTTATCGCCTCACACAAAGATGGAAAGGCTGATGGCAGTGTGGGTCAGGGAGGGGATGTTGCCACTACTGGGGATAGGGAAGCTGTTTCTTCTGGCAAAAGAGGCTCATCAGATTTCACCAGCTCAGTGTCCCTAGTTTCATCAGGGTCCTCCCACATGTTCCTATTCCATGTTGCAGGGTCCCACTCTTTTCCAATCAATACCCTCACCTTAACAGCAGACACCTGGCATGGGTGTGTGTGCACCTTTCATTGCAGGTCAGCCATTCACATGATAAGAGCTTGTGTCTGATTTTCCACAATTTTGGCGCTTTCTCTACAGGAGACAAGACTCTTGCTCAGGGCAATCTTAGAAGATTTGAGGCTCAGTATCTGCTTCTGAAGTTGGGTGTTAGAATCCCTGAGTTCATCATTTTCTTTCACTACTTTGGCCAGTGAACTTAGAAGCAACCAATCAACTTCATTACATTCCTTAGTTCTCCACATATGGTCAAAGGTATTATGTATAGTGTCACTAAACTCCTTGCCTTTCATGAGCAGTGTATCGGGGAGTATCAGATGCATTTATTTTGCATAACTCTCTAAACAGTTCATGCCAAGGACTATCAGTGTTCTCCATACTATTAGAAGTAGGGTCCTTAGTATTTTTGGGTCTAATCATATTAAGCAGCCAACTCCAGAAACCCCAAAACCAATGAAAGACCTCCATCTTTAATATTCTCTCCTTCTAGAACCACTCCTGATACCAAAATCTATATTCATCAGGGTTCTTTCTCTAGAGGGACAGAACTAATAGGATAGATGTAGATAGAAAGGGAAGTTTATCAAGGAGTACTGACTCACACGATCATAAGGTCCCCCAGTAGGCCATCTGCAAGCTGAGGAGCAAGGAAGCCAGTCGGAGTCTCACAGCTGAAGAAGTTGGAGTTTGATGTTCGAGGGCAGGAAGCATCCAGCATGGGAGAAATATGTAGGCCACAAGATTAAACCAGTCTAGTCTTTCCATGTTCTTCTCCCTGCTTTTACTGTGTCCTTGCTGGCAGCTGATCGAGGGTAGGCCTCCGTTTCCAGTCTACTGACTCAAATGTTAATCTCCTTTGGCAACACCCTCACAGACACACTGAAGAACAATACCTTGCATCCTTCAATCCAATGAAGGTGACACTCAATATTAACCATCACAATAGCTAATATGTTTTTATAGGGAATAAAGCACATATTTCCCATGATACCTGTAGAACTGTGTTTCTCTGGCTTGAATATAGGTTGGATTGGTTTAAATGTGAAGTTTGTTTTATAATATTTATATGTCAATTGTAAATTCTGAGCACTTTTGAGTCAGATCATTACTTTTTTTTTTTTTTGAGATAGAGTGATGGAGTCTCGCTCTATCACCTAGGCTGGAATGCAGTGGTGTGATCTTGGCTAGCTGCAACCTCCACCTCCCAGGTTCAAGCGATTCTCCTGCCTCAGCTTGCCGAGCATCTGGGATTACAGGCGCCCACCACCACATCCAGCTAATTTTTGAAATTTTAGTAGAGACGGGGTTTCACCACGTGGGCCAGGCTGGTTTCGAACTCCTGACCCCAGGTGATCCACCCGCCTCAGCCTCCCAAAGTGCTGGGATTATAGGTGTGAGCCATCGCGCCTGGCCAAATCATTACTTTTGAAGAAATAGGTAACAATGATTATTTCTTTTTGAATGACAATAAATTTTATTAATAAGTTAAACATATTTATATGTAATGTAAATTTTTTGTATTGGGTGCAGTAGTTCATGCCTGTAATCCTAGCACTTTGGGAGGCCAAGGTGTTGGATTGTTTGAGCATGGGAGTTTGAGACCAGCCTGGGAAACACGGTGAAACCTCATATCTACAAAAAAATACAAAAATTAGCCAGGTGTCGTGGCATGTGCCTGTAGTCCCAGCTACTCAGGAGGCTAGGTGGGGAGGTCAAGTCCGCAGTGAGCCATGACTGTGCCACTGCACTCCAACCTCAGTGATAGAGTGAGATCGTGTCTCGAAAACATTTATTTAAAATAAAAGTAAACAAAACGTTTATAAATTCCTCTCCAATGATTTACTATTCAAGCTCTGGATGGATTATGTGATTTTATGACAATGACATACCTGCTCTACTCTCAGACAAGCACAGTATAATAAATAGAAAAATTAGGAGTGCTATTGACGGAATTGTGTCTGTCCAAAATTCATATCTTGAAGCCCTAACTTCTTATGTGACTGTAATATGGCCTTCATAAGGATAGGGCCCTGATACAATGATACAATAGAATTAGTGTCCTTATAAGAGGCATCAAAAAACTCTCTTCCTCTCTCTCTTCTCCCACCGTGCGAGGACACAGTGAGAAGGCAGCTGTCCACTAGCCAGGAAGCGGGTGCTCACCAAAAACCAAACTGGCTAGAATGTTAATCTTGAACTTTCCAGCCTTCAGAACTGTGAGAAAATAAATTTCTGTTGTTTAACCTACCCCATCTATGAAAATTTGTTATGGTAGCCTGAAGAGACTAATAAGAATAAATTAAAATTCCATATCCCTTGACTAAATTTTATTCATGTCTTATGCTTTGGCAATCTTTGGCCAGTACTGCTATCAATTAATTTTATTTTTCATTCCTCTAATCCAGTTTAACAAAGCCACTGCAGTAACAGAGGACGTAAAGGAGAAGCAAGGAGTAGAGAGAATCTATATGCCACGCAAGTGCCTCATTAAATGTTAACTTTTTATTATTCACAGTGCTTAAGTGTATTAGGAGACCAAAATGTGTTTTACGAAAATTGAAGGCGAATCTGAATGGAAGAAGATTCCTTGATCTAGCCCCTGTCTTGTCCAACCAAGGTAAGGTTACAGAGATGAAGTTTTATAGTGTAAATGCAAAGAGTACTTGCCTTGGATTCAGAGAAATTTGGGTATATGATCCTGGAAAACCCACTTAGACATTCTGAAATTTAGTTTCTCCCACGTAAAACAGGAACAATAAAGTCTACCTTACGGAGCACCCTGAGAATCGAGATTCTGCGCTAAATGACTGCTGTTACTGCTAAGAGAAAGAAGTTAACTCAGAGCAACTATGGTATTTGAACTGACTAGCAATAAAAGCTGAATGCAGTGCAAAATTTCGTCTCTAAGAACTATACACCTAAACTATGCACTACAAATAGAAAGGCAGTATTTTAAAACCTAAGGCTATCTATGCAGTTTTGTTTTAATGGAAAAAAATCACAAGAAGCCCGCACTCCGTTTGTAGAAGAACTGTTACTTCCTCATATCTGGAACTACCTGTGGCCTTAGACTTGGCTGTTTCTCTAGAGCTAAGCTCTTGTCCCAGCTTCTTTTCTTAAATACAGAGCTCTGCCTCTGGGAGTTTTAAACCAAAAACAAAATTTTAAGCTCCCCTCGCCACCCCAACTATTTGAATGAACTTCCTCCTAAGCCAGGTCACTCTAAAATGCAACCTGAAAGATTAGTTCAGGCCGTGGTGGGAAGTGGGAGTCAGACATGCCTCATTATACCCTCCAGCATTAACATCAACACAGACCTTAAGTCTGATAAGAAACATTTACAACCTATTCTCTCTGAAGCCTGCTACCTGAAGGCTTAGTCTGGATGATAAAACTTCGGTGGCTTATGCCTGTAATCCCAGCACTTTGGGAGGCTGAGGCAGGCGGATCACGAGGTCAGGAGATCGAGACCATCCTGGCTAACACGGTGAAACCCCTTCTCTACTAAAAATATTTAAAAAATTAGCTGGGCACGGTAGTGGGCGCCTGTAGTCCCAGCTACTCGGTAGGCTGAGGCAGGAGAATGGCGTGAATCCAGGAGGCGGAGCTTGCAGTGAGCAGAGATTGTGCCACTGCACTCCAGCCTGGGTGACAGAGCGAGACTCCATCTCAAAAAAAAAAACAAAAAACAAAACTTTGGTCTCCACTACCTCTTATTGTAACATTCATTTCTATTGATAGTAACTTTTTCAACCAATTACCAATCACAAAATTTAAAAATCTACTTATAAACTGGAAGCACCCCCTCACCCCCAGCCCCACACTCAACTCGTGCATCATTCTGGACCAAACCAATGTATATCTTAAATATATTTGGTAGATGTTTGACTCTTTTCGTCCACAGTGTAGAGAATTCTAACCCTGTGGTGTGATTCCTGAGATCTGTGTCTAGCTAGTAGTTTCAAGCCTTATTTACAAAGATGGATTTTGATTCTTTTCAATTAAAAAACCTTTCATTTGATCAGTCTCATGTTAATGAATATAATGGAATTGTATTCCAATGACCAAAAATAAGTCAGCAGTGATAGAAAAGAAAAATCGTTCCCAGATCTGGACCTGTTTGTCAATAAAAAAGCACCAAGAAGTTATTACTTCCTGCAATATATAAATGGAAATGTCCAAAAAGAGCCAACTAAACCTGAGTTCAAAAAAGGGGAAATCATAGACTTCTGTTCCCTGTTGGTTGGCGCTCATTATTCGACCTAAAAAGTGTACAATTATACAAAGTCACTTCCATGCATGTACCAGCGTGACACACATACTGTTACAGGACCCTTGAGGTGTCACTTTTCTGGCCGGTGGTGCCTTTGCCTGAGTTTTGATCAGGCACTCTGGGCTCGTTCTGCACACTTGGCCTGGAAGGCTGCACTTGGCTTATGCCACCAGCCTGGATCCCATGCCTGCCAAGGGTGAGCCAGGCATGGGGCAGTGAGAGGTGTGTGAGCGAGCATCAGGTCTGACCACAGCACAGTTAGACATGCTGGCTGCTGCAGTGGGATGGGCAGCTCCAGGTGACACCAACTCTCCGCAAGGCTGCAGCTGGACCAGGTGCACTGCAAGCACCTTCCATGGCTGGCACCAGGGAACACGGTGGTGCCTGGAAGCTTAGAGATGGCAGAACCACAGGGCCCTAAAGAGGGAGTCACAGCCCTGACTCAGGGAACTCCCAGGTCTGGGCTCCCCAAAGGGCCACAGCTCTTCTTTCCTTCTGTTTGCCCACAACATGGCAAGCAAGGGGCATGTTTCAGCCCTGTTTGTGTTACAGCTCTTTTAGCCCTGCCATTCAATGGGTTCTGAGTTCTTGTCCTGCGACAAGGCAGAATGAGGTACACAGTCAAGTGGAGGGTGAGCCAGCCAAAGAGAAGCTTTAGTGAATGATACAGAACAGCTCAGAGACCCACAGTGGGTACCTCCTTTCCACAGCCAGGGTGTTCCAACGAGTGTTCAGCTCCTAGCAAGGAGGAGGCCCTGGGTGGAAAGCTCCTTTCTGCAGGCAGGTCACCCTGTCATCTTTCCAGCTCTCAGCAGAGAAGTGGCCCTGGAGTGGGTAGCTTCTCTCTGCTGGCAGGTCATCCCAGTGTGTGCTCAGTCCCAGCTGAGCCTGGAGCTTTTATGGGCCTCAGAGGGGAGGAAGTGTGTACCAATCGGTCCATGGGCAAGTCCAGAAAAGGCACTGCAAGTTCTCTCTCCGGTCTGTGGGACTGGCAGCCCAGTCACCAGCCTTTAGGACCCAGCTGGCCTGAAGGTGAGGCCTCACCAGGGACACACCCCCTTCCACCCTGGAACCTGTTTGTCTCCTGCTGTTCACGGTGCCCAGGCTGTAGGTGCCAAGGGGTGCCTGCAGGCCAGTGCCAAGCTTCCCTCAGCACCCCCTTGACTTCCCTCCTATGCTGATCAGCACCCAAAGTCCAGAGGGATCCAAGGCGACAGGGGGCTGGTGTGTTAGCACCGCCCTGAGTGTGTGCACACCCGGCTGGGCTGTGAAAGCACCCAGGCTTGGCCCCGACTTTGCTCCGAGATTGGAGCAGGGGCTGAAAGCAGGAAGAAGCCAGCAGTGGAAGCAGGAACCTTGGAGCCTGTGAGGGGAGTGGGGGGGCCTTCCTGGGTGCCCGAGAGTGCAGACATGCTTGGGTCCACAGCCACGGTTTGGGTGGCTGCAGCTGTGCCTGAGAAGGCAGGGCTCCTGCTTGCTCCGTGGAGCCAGAGGCCCAGGTCTGCGGCCACCACTTGGGCAGCTGCAGCTGCACCTGGGAGGGCGGGGCTCCTGCCTGCTCCTGCCCCCTCCTACCACCAAGAGCACAGGGAGGCCGGGCCCGCAGCGACGACTTGCGCAGCTGCAGCTACGGCTGCACCCAGGAGGGTGGGGCTCCTGCCTGCTCTCTGGAGGGAGAGACCCTGGTCCACAGCTGCGACTAGAGTGGCTGCAGCAGCACCCAGGGAGCTCCTGCCCCAACTTGGAAGGGGTAGGGCTCCCTCTTGTTCCTGGCTCCTGCCACTGCCATCGATATTACTGCCACATGCTACTCCAGATGTCAAAGGCACATATTAAACCACCACCCGAGTAACAGCATCTACCAAAAACAATCAGAATCTTCAAATAAAATATTTTGTAAATACATAAATACTCAGATACTCTATTTTGCCAGACTTTGCCTAGAATAACTTAGAAAACTTCTGATATTCACTTGTAAAGTTTAAGAATGATTGATACACACATTAATATGGAAGAGACAATTATTAACCTTAAATACACAAGGACAGGGCAGAAATAGAATTTTACATCAGAAGATATTATTTCTCATTACTATAAGATACCATTACCTGAGTTTCAAAAATAGTGATGAAAGGAATCAAGCTCTGTAAAAATATTTAAAGAAGTTTATTCTGAGCAAATAGGAGTGGCCAAGGCTCAAGGCCCCGTCTCAGGTGGTAATGAGCACATTTTCCTAACGTCGTTGAGCTATAGCTTGGTTTTATATATTTTATGGAGACATAAGACATCAATCAATGCATTTGGAGTATGCATTGGTTCCGTGCAGAAAGGAGGGACAACTTGAAGGGTTGTGACTTACAGGTTATAGGCAGATTCAAAGATTTTCTGATTGGCAAATGGTTGAAAGAGTTGTTATCTAAAGGCATGGAATCAATGGAAAGGAGTGGCTGGGTCAAGATAAGGGGTTGTGGAGATCAGGATTCTTATTATGTAGATAAAGCCACCCTTAGAGACAATAGATGGCAAATGTTTCTTATTCAGACCTCTAAAGGGTGCTAGACTTTCAGTTTCTCTTCAGCATTGGGAGGGCCTGGAACAGCGAAAGATCTACTTACATTATTAGAGGTTCTTTACAGATAGAATTTCCCTCCACAGAATGGCTTTGCAGGCCATTTCAAAATATTACAAATAAACATATTTGGGGATAAAATATTTTGATTTCCTTCTTTATCTGTCATGTGACATTATGCCAGGGTCAGATTGGAAAGTAAGCCATGTTATATAGGGTTAAATAAAACACATCTGATGAGATTTTATGGTTTGTAGGCATGACTCCCTATGTTACCAGAAAGGGGACCCAATCCAGAACCCAAGAGAGGGTTCTTGGACCTCACGGATTAAAGAATTATAGCCGAGTCCATAAAGTGAAATCAATTTCATTAAGAAAGCAAAGTAATAAAGGAATGGCTACTCTATAGACAGAGCGGCAACATGGGCTGATTGACTAAATATACTTATAGTTATTTATGGATTATGTGCTAAACAAGGTGTGAATTCATCATGAGGTTTCCAGGAAAGGGGTGGGCAATTCCTGGAACTGAGGGTTCTTTCCCCTTTTAGACCACATAGGGTAACTTCCTGATGTTACCAAGGCATTTGAAACTGTCATGGCGCTGGTGGAAGTGTCTTTTAACATGCTAGTGCATTATCATTAGTGTGTATGGATGAGCAGTGACGACAGAGGTCACTTTTGTAGCCGTCTTGGTTTTGGTGAATTTGGCTGGCTTCTTTATTTACTACAACCTGTTTTATCAGCAAGGTCTTTGTGACCTGAATCTTGCGCTGACCTCCTACCTCATCCTTTGACTAAGAACACCTAACCTCCTGGGAAGGCAGCCCAGTAGGTCTCAGCCTTACTTTACCCAGCCCTATTCAAGATGGAGTTGCTGTGGTTCAAATGCCTCTGACACCTAGGCCCCTTAGATAGGAATTTGGACAAGAGAAGAAAAAGGTCAGTTTCATCCTCAATAGCAATAAGTAATACTACGTAAGTAAATATATGTGATAGTAATTAAATTTAACCTCCCATAGTAAGCCTTTCATGTGGCTTAAGTTTTTTTTATTTTGTATACATATACATGAAACTTAACATCTGTGACTATTATGAAGACAAAGCGTATGTCTAGGAAATTAATGCACTTAATGGGGAAATGAAGAATACTGTGTAACTTAACATAATGACACAGGAGCCTAGAAGGAAAAATTCTGTTCTTTAATCCTCAGGGTTTTCTCTGTTGAAAAATAAAAAAGCAAAGCAATAGACAATGGAACCCATCCACCCCCAAAAGAAGGAAGAAGAAGAAGAAGAAAAAAGAAAGAAAGATACAAAGCAAAGCTCAGGAGGAATGGAATACACTGAGATTTATACACCAGGTAGAGAAGCAGTTGTTCTTGATCCCTTTCTGATGAGATAAAGACCTCTAAAACCTTGGGATGCAGCTGAGATTGCTATTTAAGTGGACAGAGCATTATAGGCCAGCTCCTTTGTGAGCTTCATACCCTACATGAGTGCTACTTTCAGCATAACTTGCTTCTACTTTTTGCAGGGGGACTGCAATGTGGGTTTCGATGGCAAAAGCTCCTGGAGTGATTCCCCAGGGGTCAAAGTTTCCTTCTGGGGGGAGTGGCTAAAACAAGTAAATTTTCCTTCACAATCTTAACCCTTCCAAGCTTTCCCTCTCAAGTTTCTTCTCCCTACTGCGTGTCCCCCCGCCACAAAGTCTGTATATAGATTGAGCTGTTCAGTTGATTTTTGTGAAAGAGAGAGGTTAACTTGGTGACATCGTTTGAACCATACATCAATTAAGGGAATGAGAACAAAACCTAAGTGTTGACATTGTAAAGTTTCATTTCAAGCACAGCAACTCTGCCTCATTTGTGTTTCAGACAATGTTGTTCCATCATCAATGTATTTAAAATATTGAAATGACAAAACTCAATGATTTTATGTCTCTTTGCAATGTAATACATAATCTCTTTATAGGACAAAAGCTGAATATAATTGGTAGACTATTAAATGAGAATTGTATGTTTCATCAAACTGCTGAGCTAATAAATTCTAAAAGTCATCTATTAACTAAACAATAGGAGATTAGCTGGACACACTACTTTTTATTTATAATAAGTAATTTTTATTTATAATATTTTTATTTATAATAAATGTCAGCAATGTTAAGATATAGCACATTTATTATTTTACCACCATGATGATTACAGTACTTTTAATCTCAAACTATGTCTTACAGAATGTATGTTCCTTTGAATAAAAATTTCTATTTTTTTTTTTGTTTTGTTTTGAGACAGAGTCTCACTTTGTTACCCAGGCTGGAGTGTAGTGGCATGATCTTGGCTCACTGCAACCTCCGCCTCCTGGGTTCAAGTGATTCTCCTGCCTAAGCCTCCTGAGTAGCTGGGATTACAGGCATGCACCACCATGCCTGGATAATTTTTGTATTGTTAGTAGAAATAGGTTTTTACCATGTTGGCCAGGCTGGTCTTGAACTCCTGACCTCAAGTGATCTGCCTGCATTGGCCTCCCAAAGTGCTGGGATTACAGGTGTGAACCACTGCTCCCACCCTAAGAATTTCTTATAATCATGCTTAGGCATAAGAATAACTCTTTTTTTTTTTTTTTTTTTTTTTGAGACAGAGTCTCGCTCTGTCGCCCAGGCTGGAGTGCAATTTCGGCTCACTGCAACCTCCACCTCCTGGGTTCAAGTCATTCTCCTGCCTCAGCCTCCCAAGTAGCTGAGATTACAAGCACCTGCCTCCACACCCGGCTAATTTTTGTATTTTTAGTAGACAGGGTTTCACCAGGCTGGCCAGGCTGGTCTTGAACTCCTGACCTCAGATGAACTCCATCCACCTCGGCATCCCAAAGTGCTAGGATTACGGCTGTGAGCCACTGTGCCCAGCCAAGAATAACTTCTAAAGGTCTTAAATCTCCATCAAATTATTAAACTACAGAATGATTAAATGTAAAATTTGTAACATTGCAATAACTGCTCAGATTATTCTTTGTTGTAGGAGAAGATTTAGCATCTTATAAAAATTGGGTCTGAGAAGAACAGATGTTTCTTTAACCAGCCAGACGCAAATAACTATAAGGCCACACTACCCAATATGGTAGCCAGTGGTCACTAATATTTAAATTAAATGAAATAAAAAATACAGTCCATCAATTGCACTGGCCTTTCTGTCAAGTGCTAAACAGATCTGTGTGACCAGTGGCTACTGTACTGGATGGTGCAGATACAGGACATTCCTGTTATCTCGGAGAGTTCTCCTGGGCATTGCTGCTCTAAGGAGAAGCCTCCAGAAAAAGAGGAGCTAGATGGATGAGGAGTGTAGGGGAAGGGAGATGAGCTCAGTGGCACATTTCCTCAATGTGCAGCCATCCTTTCTTTTTACCAGTGTCATCTCGTAATGGGAAGAAATAGATGAAAGGTTTTCTCTCTTACAGAGTTTGAAATGCTGCTTGTCCTGTGATGAGCTCAATCAGGATTGATTGAATGATGATGCCTCACTTTCACATACAGATGTAGCCCAACAAGATTCCAACAGATGTGGTGTTATGAATCCTTTAGTATGAAGGCATAGTGAATCTAGTTATTACAGAAAAATATGCCCTTGATGAATTGGGAGAAGGTTAATTTTACATTTTAGCATTCTCTTAAGTATCAGTGGACTCTTCTAACAAAAGGCATCAATAAGCTTTATGAATCTTCAAAGATGTCTGTATGACAGATAAAATGTCAGTCTTTAAACGGCTACTGTGCAGGTCCAGATAGGCGCAACAATTTTGGAAAAGAGAGAAAACATGTTTCAGTTGAAAACTTTAGGACCCAAGGGAGGCAAATGTGTTTGGGCTAAAACATAGCCAGAACAGAGAGAAAAATCACCTATTTTAGAGTAACTGATATATAATATTCAATGATTTTTATGGCAAATGATTTTGACATGGGCCAGAAAACCACATTTACTTTCCTGATGCTGCCAGATAAACCATGGGTGTGTATTTTCGTTACAAAATTACTTCTTGAATTAAAAATATGCAAATACATTTATTTATTTATTTATTTATTTATTTATTTATTTATTTATTTTTATTTTTTATTTTTGAGACAGAGTCTCACTCTATCGCCCAGGCTCGAGTGCAGTGGCACGATCTCGGCTCACTGCAACCTCCGCCTCTCGGGTTCAAGCAATTCTCCTGCCTCAGCCTCCTGAGTAGCTGGGATTACAGGTACCCGCCATCACGCATGGCTAATTTTTGTATTTTTAGTAGAGACGGGGTTTCACCATGTTGGCCAAGCTGACCTTGAACTCCTGACCTCAAGTGATCCACCCACCTCAACCTTTCAAAGTGCTGGGATTACAGGCATGAGCCACTGTGCCCAGCCAAAATACATTTATTTAAATAAAAATTCCCCTAAGTACTTGTGTTTGTGCACACGTCTGTGTGTACAGGTATATGTATTAGTCCATTCTCACACTACTATAAAGAACTACCTGAGATTGGGTAATTTATGAAGAAAAGAGGTTTAATTGGCTCACAGTTCTGTAGGCCGTACAGGAAACATGGATGGGTGGTCTCAGGAAACTTACAATCACGGCGGAAGGTGAAGGGGATGCAAGCGTGTCTTACCACGGTGGAACAGGAGGAAGAGAGCAAAGGAGGGAGTGCTATACACTTTTAAACAACCAGATCTTGTGAGAACTCACTATCAAGAGAACAGCAAGGGGGAAATCCACAGCCATGATCCAATCACCCCCCACCAAGTCCCTCCCCCAGCACTGGAGATTACAATTAGACACGAGATTCGGGTGAGGACACAGAACCAAACCTTATCAGTATATTTTTTTATACGTAACTGAAAGTGTTGTGGGAAGGCAAATGTAAGCGATGTCTGTGGTTATTGATACTGACTGGTTATATCTCTAGATATACTATAGTTATTGCTCTGACTGGTGTTACTTGATCTCTCAAAAATATTCAACAGCACAGAAAGGGTTCAGGGCTACAGTTGCCAACTGGCTGTAAGAAGTGAAAGAACAAAACAGGTGCATATAACAATAAATAAATAAAACCTCATTTTCTTGGTGAAGAAGAAAAAGGAAAATAAAGAAGAAATTGGATTTCCAACCCTTTCACTCTTAATAAAAATAAAAGATTTGATCCTTTCAATCTCCACTGGAAATCAACACATTACTAATTTTCTTGGTTAAATTGATATAATCAGTACATATATATTATGCATATATATGTAGACGTGTATATACGTGTGTGTCCCTCTTAGCTTGAGAAACCTACCCCGCACTCTTCATCTCCATATAGTCATGAAAAAAATCAGCATCTGGCAACAGGAGACACTTACTAGAGTCATTTTTTTTTTTTTTGAGATACAGTCTTGCTCTGTCGCCCAGGCTGGACTGCAGTGGTGCAATCTTGGCTCACTGCAACCTCTGCTCCCTGGGTTCAAGCAATTCTCGTGCCTCAGCCTCCTGAGTAGCTGGGACTACAGGTGTGGGCCACTACGCCTGGCTAATTTTTGTATTTTTAGTAGAGACTGGGCTTCACCATATTGCCCAGACTGGTCTCGAACTCCTGGGCTCAAGTGCTCTGCCTGCCTTGGCCTCCCAAAGTGCTGGGATTACAGGCGTGAGCCACCGCGCCTGGCCTAGAGTAATTGTGCTGGGATTACAGGCGTGAGCCACTGCACCCAGCCTAGCGTAATTCTTTACTAGAATTGGTACTTTAGGAATTTCAGCTATGCCATTTAATTTTCCTCAATAGTTTTGGACTAACTAATTTGGTAAAAGTTTATTGCCTTGAAAGAGGTTGAATTCAAAATTATTTTCTTCTTCTAGGACATGTTTACAGATCTCTAGATATACATGCCTCAACTGAAAGAGAAAGCTGTAACTGCTGTTATGTGTCACATACCAGGTTGGAATCCATTCGCCACAGTCTAGGTGACCTCAGCTCACCACCTGAGTGGAACTGACTCCTCAGCATTCTCATGATCTGCAGTGTTGGAATTCCCACTCCAGGAAGTGAACAGAAACCACACACTCATCCCTGACCACGTGCCTAAACATAAACCGGCCGCAGATTTGTTCAGGCAACATATTCATTTCTACTGGAGAAAATCAGGGAAGGCCACCTGCTGAACAAAGGCTTCAGGCAAATATTTTGCTCATGAGAAATATACCGAGCACAAAACTCTACATCAGCTGGTTTTACTGATTCTTAACTTCCTGATGTAGACAATTCGAATAAACTAATTGGTCTAATTTTCCTGGAGATGTGGTAGCAACAGAATAATGTAAAGGCATGTTGACATGTCCTTACGTCTTTTCCTTCTTTGGAAAGATAGATAAAGATAATAAAGGAATGGTTGAAAGGAAATTAGAACAGAAATAAGAAAGGCATGCAGGCAAAACTGCTATGAGTTCCGTTCTTGTATTGGTGCATGTTTTGGTAAGGAAAGCCTAGCCCCATAGGTTCACAGGGTGTTGGTAACGGTGTACTACCAGTTCTATAAATATGGTAATCTTGACACCTAAGAAACTATTTTGGCCATATGGCTTGCTGGGGGTATATTCATTCAAAATCAAAACGGCATAGTTAATTCACTCTCCCAGCAACCACACAATAGGCTGCAGTGGCTTTGGGGTTATTATTCCCTCCAGCCAGGCATAAAAATATAGGCTGCATATACAAGGAGGTTTGTTTAACTGTTACAATTGAAGCCCACGTAACCAGGACCCACAGGGAATCAAAAGAGAGAATTCCTTACGGTATGTGGAGATAGTGTCTTCTGGGAAAGAAAACTCCTAATGAATTATCAATATAGGCAGCGACTTTATTCCTTAGTCTTTGATTAACCCATTATTCAATCTAGTTCCACGTTTAAACAGATCTGCTAAACTCTCCTTTAATAGCAATTCTTTCAAATGAAGGACTCAAACTTGACACATGTACATCAACATACATGACAAATGCATACATGACAACCACATTCCTCCTAAAAGACATTTTTCGACAAGAATATATTTTAGCAGAGTAAAGCTTTCTGATTCTCCTTTGGCATACATTGCATCCTTGTAGGAAATGCCTGCCAGGGGCAGGAGTTGTAGAGATCCCTGCGCCTGTATTCAGGATCCTTGCGTGGGAAGAGAGGCCTCAGTGGCCCTATGTGGAATCTAAGCTGTGCACACTGCTAAAAGGGTTGCAATCCACCAACATCTTACAAAACGAAGGAAGAAAACCCTCTGACAAGCATGGTGAGGAAGCAGGCAACTCATAATCATAAATACCTCTTAAAAGGCAGCAACTTCGTTTATCTCTTCTGATAAAGACATTTAAAAACTCTTTTTTCAAATAGAGTCGGTTCAGATATGGGAATATATTTCTATTTTGTGTCATTACATTGTCAAGCATTTAGAAAATAGTCCCTGGAGGTTGGGCGCAGTGGCTCATGCCTGTAATCCCAGCACTTTGGGAGGCTGCGGTGGGTGGATAACCTGAGGTCAGGAGTTTGAGACCAGCCCGGCCAAGATGTTGAAACCCCGTTTCTACTAAAAATGCAAAAATTACCGGGCGTGGTGGTGGGTGCCTGTAATCCCGGCTACTTGGCGAGCTGATGCAGGAGAATCACTTGAACCTGGGAGGCAGAGGTTGCAGGGAGCCAAGATCGCACCACTGCACTCTGGCTTGGGCGACAGAGTGACACTCGTCTCAAAAAAAAAAAAAATTCCCTGGAAAAACAAAGATAATTATGTATTTCATAGCCAGTGGAGTGTATAGCCCCTTTGTCCATAGAGATGGTGTAAGTAACAATGTTTCTTGACTGAACCAGGGTTATGTGTGTGCATATAGGGATGGGAACTTTACCTTTCTTTTTTCCTTCCTTCCTTCCTTCCTTTCCTTTCCTTTCTTCTTTCTTTCTTTTTTTTTGATGAAGTCTTCTTCTGTTGCCCGGGCTGGAGTGCAGTGGCATGATCTCAGCTCACTGCAACCTCCGCCTCCAGGGTTCAAGTGATTCTCCTGCCTCAGCCTCCCCAGTAGCTGGGACTTCAAGTGTGCACCACCACACCCAGCTAATTTTTGTGTTTTTAGTAAAGATGGGGTTTCACCATTTGGCCAGGCTGGTCTCAAACTCCTGACCTCAGGTGATCTGCCCACCTTGGCTTCCCAAAGTGCTGGGATTACAGGTGTGAGCCTCCATGCCCAGCCTACCTTTCTGAAAGAGCAAAACATGCAGCATAAGCTTTGTATTAGTTTTAAGACTTCATCAGGCATGCTATTCCAATCTGTTTCTAAGTATTTTAAGTTCAGTTATTATAATTACTATTTTATAGAAAAATGTTATTTTATTTTTAAATCTGTAATTATCTTTGTACATTGAAATTTAAAATGTTCATAATGTTTTATGCTGATACCATTTTATTTGAGTGCTAAGACCAATTACTATTCTTTTTCCATCAAAAATGATTGAAATTCTGCATTCTCCAAGAAAATAAATGAGTGATAAAATATTACAGTAACATTAGTGATCACATAAAATAAGGATTATACTCTTTTAAAGTACTTTTTTTTTTTTTTTTTTGAGACGGAGTCTCGCTCTTTCGCCCAGGCTGGAGTGCAGTGGTGTGATCTCGGCTCACTGCAAGCTCCGCCTCCCAGGTTCACGCCATTCTCCTGCCTCAGCCTCCCCAGTAGCTGGGACAACAGGCGCCTGCCACCACGCCCAGCTAATTTTTCGTATTTTTAGTAGAGACAGGGTTTCACCGTGGTCTCGATCTCCTGACCTCGTGATCCGCCCGCCTCGGCCTCCCAAAGTGCTGGGATTACAGGTGTGAGCCACCGCGCCCGGCCTCTTTTAAAGTACTTTTAAAATGATTCCTAAAAACCTATTATATTCTTTTAAACTTTGAAACTAATTTTAAAAATTACCAATACATTGCCTTGTTACATACAAATTAACAGACATTTACCTCATCTCTGAGTGTGGATGTTATTTTCGTGAGACAGCTTCAAGTCCAAAAGATGAAAAGGTGGCTTGTGCCATGGAGAAAGCTCCTCCTTGCCTGGAGCCGGGAGGGGTCACATGTTCTCAGCGGAACATCCCTCCTCAATGGCGATGTGGTGATCATTCTGATTGATGCTGAGAATCCAGGTCTGGATGGGAGGACTGGAAGCAGGGCGGCCAAAGATAATAACAGTGTCTGTGGAGCCAGATACTGGTCTCATTCTTGGGCAGTTTCTGCCAGGATTTTACATCTATAGCATAATTACAAGGCCTTTAACAAGCTGCAGGGTCATAAAAGTGGAGTTACATGCGTGAGCAGTGTCTCTGTTACAATGAGGAAAAGATAAACGGGAAGATAGTCCATAAGAAAAAATATTTTTCTCCTTACTCTCATTTTACATGAAGGATGCAGTGGAATTCCATTTCTTATAAATGTGCTAATTTTCTTACTTAGGCTTTAATGGGAAACCTGGTGAATGAGCAGGGCCCTCTGCAGAGAGCAGGCTTCCCTGGGGGTGGTGCCCAGAATGGGCTCTGGTCCCCCTGCCTACACTGGGCACAGCAGACAGTCACGGGCACCATCCGTTCTCTGGTGTGAGATGATATCTCATTGTGGTTTTGATTTGCATTTCTCTAATGACCAGTGATGATGAACATTTTTCACGTGTCTGTTGCCTACATAAATGTCTTCTCTTGAGAAGTGTCTGTTCATATCCTTTGCCCACTTTTTGATGGGGTTGTTTGTTTTTTTCTTGTAAATTTGTTTGTGTTCTTTGTAGATTCTGGATATTAGCCCTTTGTCAGATGAGTAGATTGTAAAAATTTTCTCCCATTCTGTAGGTTGCCTGTTCACTTTCATGGTAGTTTCTTTTGCTGTGCAGAAGCTCTTTAGTTTAATTAGATCTCATTTGTCAATTTTTGCTTTTGTTGCCATTGCTTTTGGTGTTTTAGACATGAAGTCCTTGCCCATGCCTATGTCCTGAATGGTATTGCCTAGATTTTCTTCTAGGGTTTTTATGGTTTTAGGTCTAACATGTAAGTCTTTAATCCATCTTGAATTAATTTTTGTATAAGGTGTAAGGAAGGGATTCAGTTTCAGCTTTCTACATATGGCTAGCCAGTTTTCCCAGCACCATTTGTTAAATAGGGAATCCTTTCCCCATTTCTTGTTTTTGTCAGTTTTGTCAAAGACCAGATAGTTGTAGATGTGTGGTATTATTTCTGAGGGCTTTGTTCTGTTCCATTGGTCTATATCTCTGTTTTGGTACCAGTACCATGCTGTTTTGGTTACTGTAGCCTTGTAGTATAGTTTGAAGTCAGGGAGCGTGATGCCTCCAGCTTTGTTCTTTTGGCTTAGGATTGACTTGGTGATGTGGGCTCTTTTTTGGTTCCACAGGAACTTCAAAGTAGTTTTTTCCAATTCTGTGAAGAAAGTCATTGGTAGCTTGATGGGGATGGCATTGAATCTATAAATTACCTTGGGCAGTATGGCCATTTTCACGATATTGATTCTTCCAACCCATGAGCATGGAATGTTCTTCCATTTGTTTGTGTCCTCTTTTATTTCATTGAGCAGTGGTTTGTAGTTCTCCTTGAAGAGGTCCTTCACATCTTCTGTAAGTTGGATTCCTAGGTATTTTATTCTCTTTGAAGCAATTGTGAATGGGAGTTCACTCATGATTTGGCTCTCTGTTTGCCTGTTATTGGTGTATAAGAATGCCTGTGATTTTTGCACATTGATTTTGTATCCTGAGAATTTGCTGAAGTTGCTTATCAGCTTCAGGAGATTTTGGGCTGAGATGATGGGGTTTTCTAGATATACAATCATGTCATCTGCAAACAGGGACAATTTGACTTCCTCTTTTCCTAATTGAATACCCTTTATTTCTTTCTCCTGCCTGATGGCCCTGGCCAGAACTTCCAACACTATGTTGAATAGGAGTGGTGAGAGAGGGCATCCCTGTCTTGTGCCAGTTTTCCAAGGGAATGCTTCCAGTTTTTGCCCATTCAGTATGATATTGGTTGTGGGTTTGTCATAGATAGCTCTTATTATTTTGAGATACATCCCATCAATACCTAATTTATTGAGAGTTTTTAGCATGAAGGGTTGTTGAATTTTGTCAAAGGCCTTTTCTGCATCTATTTAGATAATCATGTGGTTTTTGTCTTTGGTTCTGTTTATATGCTGGGTTATGTTTATTGATTTGCATATGTTGAACCAGCCTTGCATCCCAGGGATGAAGCCCACTTGATCATGGTGGATAAGCTTTTTGATGTGCTGCTGGATTCGGTTTGCCAGTATTTTGTTGAGGATTTTTGCATTGATGTTCATCAGGGATATTGGTCTAAAATTCTCTTTTTTTGTTGTGTCTCTGCCAGGCTTTGGTATCAGGATGATGCTGGCCTCATAAAATGAGTTAGGGAGGATTCCCTCTTTTTCTATTGATTAGAATAGTTTCAGAAGGAATGGTACCAGCTTCTCCTTGTACCTCTGGTAGAATTCGGCTGTGAATCTGTCTGGTCCTGGACTTTTTTTGGTTGGTAAGCTATTAATTATTGCCTCAATTTCAGAGCCTGTTATTGGTCTATTAAGAGATTCAACTTCTTCCTGGTTTAGTCTTGGGCAGGTGTATGTATCAAGGAATTTATCCATTTCTTCTAGATTTTCTAGTGTATTTGCATAGAGGTGTTTATAGTATTCTCTGATGGTAGTTTGTATTTCTGTGGGATCGGTGGTGATATCCCCTTTATCATTTTTTATTGCATCTATCTGATTCTTCTCTCTTTTCTTCTTTATTAGTCTTGCTAGTGGTCTATCAATTTTGTTGTTCTTTTCAAAAAACCAGCTCCTGGATTCATTTATTTTTTGAAGGGCTTTTTGTGTCTCTATCTCCTTCAGTTCTGCTCTGATCTTAGTTATTTCTTGCCCCTGATAGCTTTTGAATGTGTTTGCTCTTGCTTCTCTAGTTCTTTTAATTGTGATGTTAGGGTGTCAATTTTAGATCTTTCCTGCTTTCTCTTGTGGGCATTTAGCGCTATAAACTTCCCTCTACATACTGCTTTAAATGTGTCCCAGAGATTCTGGTATGTTGTGTCTTTGTTCTCCTTGGTTTCAAAGAACATCTTTATTTCTGCCTTCATTTCGTTATGTACCCAGTAGTCATTCAGGAGCAGGTTGTTCAGTTTCCATGTAGTTGAGCGGTTTTGAGTGAGTTTCTTAATCCTGAGTTCTAGTTTGATTGCACTGTGGTCTGAGAGACAGTTTGTTATAATTTCTGTCCTTTTACATTTGCTGAGGAGAGCTTTACTTCCAACTATGTGGTCACTTTGGAATCGGTGCGGTGTGGTGCTGAGAAGAATGTATATCCTGTTGATTCGGGGTGGAGAGTTCTGTAGATGTCTATTAGGTCTGCTTGGTGCAGAGCTGAATTCAATTCCTGGATGTCCTTGTTAACTTTCTGTCTCGTTGATCTGTCTAATGTTGACAGTGGGGTGTTAAAGTCTCCCATTATTATTGTGTGGGAGTCTTAGTCTCTTTGTAGGTCTCTAAGGATTTTCTCAGCAAGTTTTAAAATATTAGATCATGCTCTATGATCGAGACATTTTCATTTCTCACTTCTTGATGACACCACACAGAACTAGCTTTCCTTCTTCTTCACAAGCCAACTTTTTGGGTTTATTTTTTTGTTTGAGACAGGGTCTCACCCTGTCACCCAGGCTGGAGAGAATTGGCACGATTGTGGCTCACTGCAGCCTCAGACTCCCAGGATCAAGCAATCCTCCCACTTCAGCCTCCCAAAGTACTGGAATTATAGGCATAAGCCACTGGACCCAGCACAAGCCAGCTTCTTGTTCTTCTTTGCAGAGTCTTTCTAGTCTACGTAGGGATCAAACAGGGCTTTTCTTTGGGTGTCTTTCTTTTCCCCATCTATAATCTCTGACAGCCTCATCCAGTCCAGTGATGTCAAGTAACAACTAAATGTTGGTGATTCCCAAATGCATGTCCCCAGTCTTTACCTTTCGCTTAAGCTCCTGACTACTATATCTGTACCCATCTGCTTATCTGATATTTCTTTTTGCATGTCTTGAGCATAACTCAAAGTTAACATCAGGAATAGAATTCCTGATTCCACTCTAAAACCTGTTCCTCCCCAAATATTCTCCATTTCCAAAAATGACACTATTCTTTCAGTTACTCAGTCCAAAAATTTGGGAGTTATATCTAATTTCTTCATTTCCTTGATTCCCCAATTTTATCCAGCAAGAAGACCTGTCATTTCTAAACTCCTAAATATATATAAAAATGATTGACATCTGTCCAGCTTCAGTTTATATCCAACTCCTGGGATGGATCTTTCAGACTCAGTGATGTTATCAAAGACCCAGTTTCCTTCCATCCTTCCAAGGGGCAAAAGGCAAAATTCTAGACCAATGGATGTTTGGAGACCTCTTTCACCTCTATTATGCATGATGTCAATTCCTAGATTATATGTTTTTGACTTTTAGTATTTTAGGAATACAAATTATCGGAAGATCACAGTGATCTAGCTAATAAAGTTTAAAGGGAGGATGAACTCCACAGAGAGGAGGAAGGAATATATTTATATGAGTTAAAGGAGACATGGAGGGAAGGAAGGAGGAAGGAAGGAAGGAAGGAAGGAAGGGAGGGAGGGAGGGAGGGAGGGAGGGAGGGAAGGACAAATGAACCTACATTTCCAAAATATTCTGTAAAATCCACATATGGAAGGAAAACACTCTTCATTCTTTTCTATGATATAGGAACAACAAGCTTATGTCAATATCTAAACATAAATTTAGTAAGTTGAGTTTTATAGGTAAAAAATGATTTTAATGAATTTTCTTAACCCTAGAAGTGTACTAAATTGCTTCTGACTTTACCTTTCATTTTAGAGTTAGCTTATTTTCTTGCTTTTATTTTCACATTTAAGACATTTTTTACATTATGTATAGAACATCACATAAGCAATTGGAAAACTATGTAGACTCAAATTCTGTAGCATGGAAATTGGCTATGTCACACAGTCACATACTAACAAAAATTAATGTCATGTTATAAGATTAACAGTAATAAAAATATTTCAATTCAGGTTATAATATAAGAGTGTCACACAAGCTGCATTTTAATGCAAATGCTTTGATAAAGAATTATAGACAAGTCACAGTGGCTCATGCCTGTAGCCCCAGCACTTTGGGAGGCTGGGGAGGGCAGATCACTTGAGGTCGGGAATTTGAGACCAGCCCGGCCAACATGGCGCAAAACCCCCTCTCTACCAAAAAAATACAAAAATTAGCTGGGTGTGGTGGCTAACACCTGTGGTCTCTGCTATTTTGAGGGCAATGGCATGAGAATCACTTGAGACTGGGAGGTGGAGGTTGCAGTGAACCAAGATCGTGCCACTGCACTCCAGCCGGGGCAACAGAGAGAGACTTCATCTCAAAAAAAAAAAAAAAAAGAATTATAATTAAAAGAATATAGTAGTTGTAAGTCTCACACCTGACCATACTTTTGAATTCCTTCTCTTTATCTGTCCTCATCTACCAAGTGTTGCCATAAAAGAATCTGAGTAATTGAATCTCTTGGAATAATTAATAGGCATAATAACCACCATGGGCCTAGCTGTGAATTCTGCACTCTTAAACACTTGGTGGCCAAAGGGAAGATTTTTTTTTCCACTTTGAGTGACTCATCTGAACATAATATTTTGGATTTATTTGTTGCTTGTTTTAGAATTTTTCACATATCTAAAACCCTTTGTTTAGTGCGTGCTTCTTTTTAAAATTTTTTAAATCGATTGCTCTGATGGACAAAATATAAATTTTTAATACAAGGCAAGGAGGTTTTCTGTGTGTGGCATTACAAGTATAAACTTTAAACAATGTGCTCCTAATTGGGTAATACATCTGAAATGACAGACTTGAATAGGAATAGTAACTAGAAGTCCAGACTTCAGATCTGTCAGTAGATAATCTTGGACTCAAGCCTGGGATAGGTCACTTGTCAGCTGGGAGCCTAGGCAAGATATTTTATCTTTCTAATTCTCAGTTTCCTCATGAGTAAAACGTGGGCACTGCAGTTATCAGTTGGTAAGGATTAAATGAGCTGGAACGGTAACAGCTTGGTCACATCATACAGTTCTCAGAATATTTTACTTTAGTTTAATGAATACAGGTACTTATTGTGCAAGGGCTCTAATAATCAAAGATAAATTTATAGAAGAAATAAATTTTCTAACTAAAACTTCTCACCATCATATAAAGAGTTTTTAACCTCCACAGGGAATATGAGTTCAACATCACTATAACTCTTAATATAAAATATTGAACTGATGATATGGTTTGGCTCCATTTCCCCACCCAAATCTCATATCAAGTTTTAATCCCCACATGTCAAGGGAGGGGCCTAGTGGGAGATATTTGGATCATGGGGGTGGATATCCCCCCTTGCTGTTCTTGTGATAGTGAGTTCTCACAAGATCTGATGGTTTAAAAGTGTATGGCACTTCCCCCTCAGCTCTCTCTCTCCTGCCACCATGAGAAGAAGGTGCTTGCTTCCCCTTTGTCCTTCTGCCAGGATTGTAAGTTTCCTGAGGCCTCCCAGCCACGCTTCCAGTTAAGCCTGCTGAACTGTGAGTCAACTGGACGTATTTTCTTCATAGATTCCCCAGTCTCAGGTAGTTCTTTATAGCAGTGTGAGAGTGGACTAATACAACTGACTTCTAGAAGTTGATTGAATTTGAGGGAAAACCTACATGAAATGCTATCATGAGCATTTCTTCTAATTGGACTCCCACTTAGACTATTGGATTACCATTTAGAACACACTTAAGTCTGGCTTCACTTTTGCTTTTATTTTTCTAAAATCCCAATCAGAGAATGTGAAAACCAATGCTATGAGGTTGAACCATACGAAAATGACAGTATCCACTTTCTTTGACCTATAAAAATGGCTTCAATTTGATATTACTATGAACAGTAGAGTTGTTTTTCATTTAACAGAATAAATGTATTCATAGGAATATAATATTTAATTAAAAATAAATTTTCTGGGCCAGGTACCGTGGCCCAGCACACCTGAGTGTAATCTCAGAACTTTATGAGGCCAAGGCGGGTGGATCACTTGAGGTCAGGAGTTCAAAACCAGCTTGGTCAACATGGTGAAAGCCCATCTCTACTAAAAATACAAAAATTAGCCAGGTGTGGTGGTGCACGCTTGTAATCCCAGCTACTCAGAGGGCTGAGGCATGGAAATTGCTTGAACCCGGGAGGCAGAGTTTGCAGTGAGCTGAGATCATGCCTCTGTACTCCAGCCTGGGCAACAGAGTGAGACTCTGTCTCAAAATAAATAAATAAATTAAATAAATGTTCTGTTACCTGCATTGCATGGTACTTTTGCGTTTAGTTGCTTGCTAAACAAATACCCCTCAAAGTTGCACGACAAGTCTGCTAAAATCCAGCATTTCACCTTGTGGAAGGAAAATAAGTATCAGGACCCCAAATCACTAAGCCAAAGGGAAAAGTCAAGCTGGGGAATTGTGTCAGACAAAGCTGCTTTCCATTTTATTCCCAAGTAAGACAGCCACAAAGATAAAAAAGCTCATACCTTACTCACAATTTTGCTCACAAGGAAATTCCTTGTGGAGGGGGCTCAAGATCTTTACCCTAAAACCATTCTGTTGAATTTTTACCCTGGCAAGGTAAATTGATAGCTTATTTTCACAGGTGTGGGACAAAGGACAGAACTCAAAGTCATCCTTCTGCTCACCTGAGACAAATGCATACCTGATTGAATTACCATTTATGTAAAAATGCAGTCGCTGAGCCCGACTAAGGCATAAGTAACTATCTGTCTACCCCCGTCTCACGTGTAAATTGTGTATCTCAGTGAAACGCTGATCAAACACTCGAAAGAATACAACCGTTTGTCTCTTATCTAGGACCTGGAAGCCCCACCTTGAGTTGTCCTGCCTTTCCAGACCCAAGCAATGCACATCTCACATGGATTGACTGATGTCTCATGTCTCCCTAAAATGTATAAAACCAAGTTGTGTCCTGAACACCTTGGGTACATGTCATCAGGACCTCCTGAGGCAGTGCCATGTGCACGTCCTCAACCCTGGCAAAATAAACTTTCTAAATTGATTGAGACCTGTCTCAGATACTTTTGGTTCACAATTTCTAGAACAACATTTTTTAATAATTGAAATATGAATATGACACAAGAAAATAAAAATATAAAAAAGAAAAAATAAAACAAGTACTTTTATTTGCTAGAGATTAATATAGTTAGTATTTTTTCATAACACTTTGTGGTCTTTTTCTACTAATATACATGTTTATTTTTACACTATATGATCCTTTTCTTTAACGTCTATCCTAATCCTAGTTTTGCACTTAACATTAAAAAAGACCTTTATAAACAACTACTTTGAGGCGGGCGGATCACGAGGTTGGGAGATCGAGACCACGGTGAAACCCTGTCTCTACTAAAAAAAAAAACAAAAAAATTAGCCGGGCGTGGTGGCGGGCGCCTGTAGTCCCAGCTACTCGGAGAGGCTGAGGCAGGAGAATGGCGTGAACCCGGGAGGCGGAGCTTGCAGTGAGCTGAGATTGGGCCACTGCACTCCAGCCTGGGTGACAGAGCGAGACTCCGTCTCAAAGAAAAAAAAAAAAAAAATTACATGAATCCTATCATAGGAATAAATCACTATTTAGCCATCAGGCTATTTCATGTGTGTGTGTGCATATATATATAAAAAACATCTGGCTGGCATAAAATGCCATTTACATAAAAGATAATTACCATTCATTTAATAGTAAATATATAAGAAATTCTGTAATTGTCCCTAAATCTTGTTGTAATCTATATTCAATTACCTTCTCTTCCAGCAACTGTCCTTTTTAAAAATGCAATTACTAATAAAAAATTAAAAATGCGCTGAGTTTCACTTTTACTTTCAGCTTCTTTGCCTATATTCTGCATGAATTTTCAAAATAGGTATAAAAAAAGAAATGAATACAAATAAGAAAGGATAATCAGCCCCTGAATAGCACTGTGTGTGGAAAATTCACACCAGGCCTCACTGGAGAAGAGGGACTGTGGACTGACTGACGGAAGGAGGAGGGCGAGGATGCAGAAAGAAACGCATTGCTTTCTATGTTTTGCTTTCTACGCGTGGTAGTTGAGGATGTAGAACTTCCTGTGCTTGAAATTCTCAGTGCAGTTACATTAAAAGAAAAAAGGAAGTTGTGCTCTCTGAAGCTTTTCTTTCTTCCCCTTTTTTTTTTCTTTTGGTTTGGTTTTTGAGACTGGGTCTTGCTCTGTTGCCCAGGCTGGAGTGCAGTGGCACAATCATGGCTCACTGCAGCCTCGAACTCCTTGCTTGAGCAATCCTCCTGCCTCAGCCTCCAGAGTAGCTGGGACCACAGGCGTGCACCACCAAGCCTGGCCTCCAACTTTTCACTTTATCTCAATACTGCACATAAGCAAAAGAAACCAATCAAACTGTAAATGCAGAGACGATGGCCAAATAATGTAGGAAATATTTTTGAAATATAATTATTTTGTAGAAAGTATAATTCGGCACTGTAATTATTTACATTTCATTTTATTGTTCTCCTAGATACTTACTTTCTACCATTTCCCCTGGGAGATCTAATGTATTTACTCTATTTTTCTCTAGATCTTTAAGGGATTTATCACTGGACAATTTATTGAGACATAGTTTTCTTTAAATAACAGAAAGAAGACTACAAATGGACGTTTTATACTTTACTATTTCTAGAAGACAGTTTCCTATGAGCTGTTTATTTATAAGTGTTTATAAATGTTTATTTAAATGTTTCTATCCCATCAGCCTTTTTACAATTTCTCTCAGCTTTATTTGTATTAAAAACCTAAAACGTACATGAAGATAACATCAGTTTTAATTTTATGCCAACTAACCAAACCTAAAGAAAGCTTTTCTGAAAACTAACAAAAGGGAGAATCCTTTAGAACAACATAAAATTCCAAAGGCATCAGTGGTAAATACTGTGATGATTTCTTAAACATTAATTTGCATGGGAACATGAGTAATCACAGCTGTGAGAAAGCTGAAGGAAGAGAATGAAAATCTTAAATGCTATATACCACAGTACTGGGTTTTAAAGAAACTAAAAGGCCGGGCGCAGTGGCTCACGCCTGTAATCCCAGCACTTTGGGAGGCCGAGGTGGGCAGATCACAAGGTCAAGAGATAGCAACCAACCTGGTCAACATGGTGAAACCCCATCTCTACTAAAAATAGAAAAATTAGCTGGGCGTGGTGGCACACACCTGTAGTCCCAGCTGCTCGGGAGGCCTAGGCAGCAGAATCGCTTGAACCCAGGAGGTGGAGGTTGTGGTGAGCTGAGATTGCGCCACTGCACTCCAGCCTGGCAGCAGAGCGAGACTCCGTCTCAAAACAGAAACTAAAAAAATTCCCGCACAGATTCTCATTTGCCATTGCCACAAATAGGTGGCAATGAGAAGGGAATTTCTGTAAAATGTAACATTGAAGAGGCATGTTCACAGCTCTGTGTTCAGACACGATCATTGACATGTGTGTATAGACCTTAGTAATGACGGCCAAGTGCAGGTGCCTCTTTTTGTTTTAATGTAAGTTCACTGCATGAAACTCTCCATAAGCTGATAGTGGAGCCTATGACTAAATTTTGTCCTTCCTAAAAAGTGAAAAGATGTTGGAAAGGTATCCCTGACAAGAGGTTGGAGGAAGTATACAAACATGTAAGTGTGCATTTTCTGGTACTTTAAATGTTTAAATGAAGAAGAGAATAACTTCTCAAGATATTACAGCAATTATCCCCATGCCTCTGTATATTGTGAATACAAGAATAAAGTCTCTTAAAGAGTCCTGGCTTCCATCCCAGGGGAAGAAGTTTTCTACAGGGAAGCACTGGTGTGATAGTGCCTGCAGAGGGGCCAAGCATCAAGTGCAGTGGGGAAGAAAGGAAGTCAGGGGTAAAGAGAAATAGGACCAGAAAATATATCTGATAAGACAGCTTTTGAAGAACAGAGCAGAAACAACAGGATTTCTAGGAACAGAGGCCGGTATAGCATTGGAATTCATTGAATTTTAGTACTAATGCAAACCTTGTGCGAACTGTAAACCTCCATCGTTTACAGACAAGGGAACTGAAGCTGGGAAAGGTTGCTACGTGCCAAAAGTTACATAACTAGTCAGAAGCAAGAGTCTGGGGAAGTGGCTGCTGGAGCTGCAGTTCTGAAAAACAAACAACAAACAAACAAACAAAAAACCTAAGAGAGTCAACACAGGCTGAAATTGTTTCTTCTGTTCCAGATAATGGCAATTCATCTGGAGCTAAAGATCAACAGCCAGGAGGAAATCCCCAGGATCCAGCCTGGGTTGGGCTGCTGGATCTGTGGGGAGCAATGAGGAATTGGAGACGCACCTGCGATTAATCACGTACATTCTTGTGTCCTTGGATGTCTTCACTTTGTTGTGCTGTGCGCTCGACTACGGGACGTGGTAGAAGGAGCTCCTTTTGTCAGGCATTTCACAATATTTGGTCCGTTTAATATTCATCACCATTTTACAGATAACAATAATTGTAGCCACTAATACTGAAGTTATTCCAATCAGGCAGTATTATAATTTTACATGCATTTTCTCATTTAATCCTCTCAATGACCACTATGAAATTGTATAATTATATTATTCCCATTTTACAGATGAGGAAAATGAGACATAAATTGGTAAATAACTTGTCCAAGGTCAATAGCTAGAGAATGGTGGAGTTAGGACTCTAATCCAAGTAATCTGATGTTAGAAAATCATACTCCTGAAAAACAGGGAAACCAAGGTTCAAAAAGGTGAAATCACTTGAACGTCTCACAGTAAGGTGGAATTTCGACTCAGGTGCACTAGTGCATATTCTTCTACATCATGCTATATAAGAGAGACGGGGCCGGGCGTGGTGGCTCACGCCTGTAATTCCAGCACTTGGGAGGCCAAGACGGGCAGATCACTTGAGCTCAGGAGTTCGAGACCAGTGTAAGTAACATGGTGAAACCCCATCTCTACCAAAAATACAAAATTAGCTGGGCGTGGTGGCATGCACCTGTGGTCCCAGCTACTCAGGAGGCTGAAGTTGGAGGATCGCTTGAGCCCAGGAGCGGATGTTACAGTGAGCCAAGATGGTGCCACTGCACTCCAGCCTGGGTGACAGAGTAAGCCCTATCTCAAAAAAAGGAAAACAGGGAAAAGGGAGACAGGGAAAAGGTTAGAATCACAATTTTGAAGGAAAGAAGGCACACATATACACAAACATCCGTTTTTCATCTTGTGTGATGAGTTGCCCTTGAAAAGACAGGATCCTACTTTAAATGTTCTGAAGCATATTAACTTGGGTGTGGGAGGACCTACTTCTAATAAATAGTGTACATTCATGGACAGAAGTGGGGAGCTGAATTTCAGGAGCCACAGCTATGGAGCCCTGAAGAGATGCCCGCAGCCTGGGTTTCAAGGCCCACAGGAACTGGAACTAGGCCTGGCAAGCACTGTCAGCTCAGCTCCTCGGTTGCTGTGTAGTAAAAAGCTGCCACTTAAGTATTGGAGGAATCATGGCATTCAATGGAAATGGATTTCTTATACTGATAGTTTCTCCTGGAGAACGTCTTGATCTGCTGTCCAGGCTGGAGTGCAGGGGTGCAATCATAGCTCACTGCAGCCCTGACCTCTGTGCTCAAGCGACCCTCCTCCCTCAGCTTCTCGAGTAGCTGGGACTACAGGAGTAAGCCATCACATCTGGCTATTTTTTTTTTTATTTTGTAGAGATGGGTCCTCGTTATGTTGCCCAGGCTGTTCTCGAACTCCTGGCCTCAAGTGTACCTCACGCCTCGGCCTCCCAAAGTGTTGGGGTTATAGATGTGAGCCACTATTCCTGGCTGAAAATTTTTTAAAATTAAAATATGGATAGTAGCAGTTTCAGTCTGAGCCACAGAGGGTGGCAGCATCAATGAATGGTAACTGCTGTTACAGAGTTCGGACCACAGCCTTCTAGTTTCAAAAACATGATTTTTAAAAGCATCCACAGGTGACTGGAAATCCTTAAGCAACATTAATAAACTTGTTATATAGTAACTTATATATCAGAATGTTAATCTAATAGAGGAGAAGGAGAGACCACAATCATATTCAAAACATCAATATCTAATACTAAAGACTACGGAAAACTGTAATCAGAAGTCAGAGGCCGGGCGCGGTGGCTCACGCCTGTAGTCCCAGCACTTTGGGAGGCCGAGGCAGGCAGATCACGAGGTCAGGAGATCGAGACCATCCTGACTGACACGGTGAAACCCTGTCTCTACTGAAAATACAAAAAATTAGCCTGGAGAGGTGGCGGGCGTCTGTGGTCCCAGCTGCTCGGGAGGCTGAGGCAGGAGAATGGCGTGAACCCTGGGGCGCGGAGCCTGCAGTGAGCCGAGGTCGCGCCACTGCACTCCAGCCTGGGCGACAGCAAGACTCCGTCTCAAAAAAAAAAAAAAAGTCAGAAAGGCATGGAATGAAATCAAAGAACATTGCATAGTCTTAGAAAATATTTTATTGGGGCAACCCACTCGGGTCCCCTTCCACGCTGTGGAAACTTTGTTCTTTTGCTCTTCACAATAAATCCTGCTGCTGCTCAAAAAAAATATATACATATATATTATATATATATTATATATAACGATATATATATATATATATATAGTTGGTCTCTGAGAAAGTCTCCCTTTGCAGTACGAACTAACCTTGTGGAGTGGCTAGATCATGACTGCTCACTTCAGCATCTGTCTTTTACTGAATGTTTCTTATCCTCTTGCTTTCTTGGGGGTCTGAGGATGGGGGGCTGTAGCATGTGTAAGAGATGACGCTCATTAGGCACACATTTTTGAGAGCTGCCCCGCATCAGGAAGCGGCTCTGGAGGCCATGGGCCAATAAAGGTGCTGTGACATTTACACTCACAGCCATCTGCAGCAGTCCACACTTTATTAGTTACAGTTAACATTTTCTTCCACAGTATTTCCTGATAATATTTAACAAAATAAATAATGAGACTAAGCCCTAACTCATGTCAAATGAGTTCGAGCAATTATTACCTTACACACACTATATTGTCCCAATAGCCAGGTAATGAAATCTGATCTGGACACTCATTTTAGAAAATAGAGCAGTGCTGTCTGATTGGGGGCGGGAGAGGTATTCCCACGTCTTGGTCCTGCAGAGACAGCTCCCCGACAGCTCTGAGAAGCCCCAGGGCTCAGTGGCACCCACTTTGAAACTCACCAATCCAAAAAGGAGAATCAAGAAGTAAAAATCTGTCTGTATTCAATTCTGTAAAGAGTATAGCTTTGTCATGTAAGAGACTAGCACAGCAATTAGTTACTGGTCTTCTGGGCTTCCTCCAAACCTCGAACCGTTGGCCCCCAGACCCACACACACACATTCATTCAGCTGAGGGGCAAATGAGATAAATCAAACTGTTTTAATGGCCTCTTGGTATGCATTCAAGAGAGTTAAGATCAACCCAATTTTCTGCCAGCAGTGTATATGAGCGTTCATTTCACTAACCCTCAGTAGCATTATCACTGGAAAAGAATTCTGTCTTTTGAAGAAAAGCAACGTTATATTGTTTGAATGTGTCATTACTAGTGAGTTTGAATAGTTGTCAGTATTTATTAATAGTTTTATTTCTTCTTTTGTAAATTATCCATGGCTTTTGCGTTTTATATGGGGAGGGATATTCGTATTCATCTTAGTGGATAAATACCATCTTACTTGGAAAATAGAGCCAAGGGTTAAATTCTAGGCAAAACCAACAGGAAAATCAGGGTAAGTTATCTAACTTACATTAGGTTGAATGAGAGATGCTATCTGGGTATAAAATTTTAAATGATCCCTACAAAATATAACTGGAAAAAAAATGTGGAGTTATGCAGCCACTTCTTTCCTAAAAGGTAAGCTTCCTTTTATTGATACGATGTTGTCTTACTCGAGTGCCTTCTGTAAAATACGCAGAACCAGGCCGTCCTCTATTTTACAGATGAAGTAACAGACTTTTTAAAAAGGTGACTCACTGAAAGCTCTTCATTGTTGGAATTCCTGGCCCAACATTCAAATCAGGCATGGCTTGCTTTTCTTCTGACACGTTTTAACTTCTCTACTAAATGTTAACGATATATATTTATTCTTAAAATGAATTAAAATTATTCTGTGATATTCTTTGAGATAACCAAAAACTCTCTGGGATGTATCAGATTGAGGGCTGTGAATGGTATGAAAGATTGTGTTAATTTGACTAGTGTATATCACAGACCTATTCAAGTACCACCCATTTCTAAATTCTAACGGTCTTAGAAACCAGCTGTAGAAGCAGATTGATATATTTTATCAGAATCCCCAAATTCCTACAACGATCTCTTCCTAATGACTTTTCAGGTGGGGGCACGTGCCAAGAAGGCCAATAGATACCTGAAACCCGGGGCAGTGCTGAACCTTACTTACACTACGTTTTCTCCTATACATACCTGCCTATAATAAAGTTTAATTTATAAGTCAGGCACAATGAGAGATTAAAAACACTAATAATAAACCAGAACAATTATAACACTAGACTATACTAAAAGTTATGAGAATGCGGTCTCCCTGAAAACACCTCGCTGTCCTGTACTCACCGAATTTCAGAGGACTCTGACTGACAGGTGTTCCCCAACTCCCAGTGGCGAAAGGTCCTCAGGGAAAACAGGTGAACGCTATCAAAGTATGCTTATCTCCGAACCTTTCTTAAACCACAGTTTGAAGGGATCGTCTCTGATTAGGTCTAGAATTCCTCTCCATAGAAGATAACCTACTTCTCGCGCAAATCTGCAGTGTTCTTGCAGGGCTGCTGATGGGTGGTCCTGTTCTTTTCGCAGTCCTGTTTGCGCAGAGATGGAACGGGGAACTTAGCGTATCCCTACCACTCTTTCTGATGACAGGAGTAAAGGGCTGTTCAGACTACCTAAACAACGTTGTTAAGAGAAGCACTCGTACTTCTCAGACTTCGCCGTTCCGGACCCCGCGAGCCACGGGCAGGAACCAGGTCCACCCGGGGCTGAGCTGCGGCGGCGCCTGACAATGCCCCCTCGCGCCCCGGCCTCGGCGCCCGCTCCCGGCTCCAGCGCGCCTGCACGTACGTAGCCTTCACGTGTGTGTGGATACGGAGTGCATGTGTGGAGACAGAGGAATATGCTCCAACAAATTTCGGATAGAGGCGCCGAGGACAGGACGTGGGGAAGGTAGGAGCCGCGTGCACGGCTCCAGCCCCGGGCGGGAGGCGGCCGCGAGCCGGGCCGGCCGCGCGCAAGTCCGGCGCCAGCCGCTAGAGCCCCCAGTGCGCGGCCCGGCCGCGGGGCGCCTCGACCCGACACAATAAACTCCGAGGGCGGGCGGGCCGAGAGGCCGGTGGGACCGAGCGGCCGCCCCGCGCAGCATCGCCATGTGAGCGGCTGCCGCGGCCTCGCGGGGACCCAACTTTCCCGGGCGGCGGCGCCCAACTTCCCGCCGCCCGCTCCGGCCCCGCAGGCCCGTGGCGCCAGGGGGAGACGCGAGTAAGTGCGGGCGGCGGTGCCCTCCCGGCCCTCACCCCGCACGCGGCGCCCCGGCCGCCTCGCCTCCCTCGCTCAGGCGCGACCGCGGCGTTCTCTGAGGTGGAGTATTACAAACATGGCGCCCCTCGAGCCCGGAGCCCTTCGCGCGGAGCCGGCGGCGGGGTCCGGGCGGGGGGAGCCGGGGAGGAGGGAGGAGGCCGGCAGGGAGGAGGAGGAGGCGGCCTGAGCGTCCCCCCCGCCCCCCGCGCCCGTCGCCGGCTCAGGCCCGAGAGGCGCCGGGCGGCGGGAAGGAGGCGGCACCGGAGGGGAGGGCCGGGCGCGGCGGCGGCGGCGGCGGCGGCGGCGGCGGTGGAGGAGCCGGAACATAATGGTGGGGAAAGCTCGGCGGCGGGGCGGCGGGGCGGGCGGGGGCGTCAGTGGAGATGGCGCGGCCCGCGCGGTGGAGCCTGCCTGGCCGCGGCCTCTGGGGCGGCGGCGGCACCAGTGGGTGCGGACGGTCGCTCGCCCGCTCGCGAAGAGCTCCGAGCTGCCGGGGAGCTTTGTGGATGGCGGGGCGGGCCGGGCTGGCGGGGCCTGCGAGGGCGGCGGCGGGGCCTGCGGAGGCTGCCGGCCCGCGCCCACTCGCCTTGGGCGGCTGCGGAGGAGGCCCCGGGATGAGGCCCCGGAGGACCGCGCGGGGCCTGCTCGGGCCGGGAAGCCGCGGAGTCGCGTGAGCACCGCCCGCCGGGCCCCGTGCCCCTCTTTCGGTCAGGCCTCCTGGGCCCGTGCGCAGTCCAGGCCGGCGGGGAACGCGGCCCCGGGCGTGTGGCGGGCGGAGAGGAAGCGTTTGTTGGCGCGGCGCGTCGTGTGTTAGCCCGGGAGCGGCGGGCAGGGCTGGCCCCGAGGCCCGGGGCGGAGATTCGTCGGTCCCCCGGGGCTGTGAGCGACCCCGGCAGCGAGGCCGCCGCCTCAACAGGTCCTCGCGGACCTCCGGGACAGTCCTGCGGGGTCCACCGGCCTCCTCCCACCCAGAGCTCCGGGGAGAAGCTGCTGAGGACGCGGCTGGGACGAGGGGGGGCGCCGGGACCCGGACTCTCACTTGCAGTCTCCCCTCGCGCTTTTCTCCCGAGCCGGGAGGAGGAGCTGGCGATGTGTGCGCCGTGCCCGGTGTCTTGCAGAGTGACCGCCGTACCTGTTTCATTCGTGTGTACCAGTGCTCGTTGTGCAGTGCGGTGTCCTATGCGGTGGGGTACGCAGTACCGGGGATTATGTATGGTGTGTACTCTGTCATATGCAGTGTGCTCGAAGTACCCGGTGTCGTACCAGCTATCATAGACGGTGTGTACATGTGTCTTCCTCGCTTAGGCTGTGCACTCAGCCCCCGGTATTGTGTGCAGTATGTGCATGGTACTCCACTGCCATATGAGGTATGTGTGTGGTACTCCATGTTATATACGAGTGTATATAGTATCTGGATAGTATTGAATATGTTTACCTTACCTGGCGTCACATACAGTGTGTATGTAGTACCTGGTGTCATATATGCGGTGTGTGTAGTACCAGGTGTCCTATAGTGTATGCACACAGTACTTGGGGTCATATGTGGTGTTTACATAGTATCCTTTCACGCTGTGTATGCAGCACCCAGTGTCATATACAGCCCTTACGCGGTTCCCGGTATTCTGTGCAGTATGTGCCCGGTACCGTGCTGCCATATGCGGTGTGTATGCAGTATTCAATGTCGTATACGTTAGGTATATAGTATCTGGTGTCATATACAGTGTATATACACTACCTGGTGTTATCTGTGTTTTGTATATATATCTAGTGGCATGTACAGTGTGTATACATTAAGTAGTGTTACATATGGTGTGTAGGTAGTACCCAATGTCATATGCCATGCATATATAGTACCCAATGTCATATGCACCATGCATGCACTATCCTTGTCGCATAAGCTGTACCCAGTGTCAGATGCAGTGTGTACCTAGTACCGAGTGTCATGTGTACTGTGTACGCAGTAACCACTGTCATATCCAGGGTATGAAGTACCCTGGGTCATATACAGTGTGTACATGGTATCTGGTGTCAAGAATGTCTGTGAGCCTGGAGGAGATACCCAGGTGGCCCATTCAGGGCCCTGCTGGTAGGAGGGAGTGGTGCAGGTTGCGTTTTTAGGGAGGTCTGGAGCCACTGGTCTGCCTCACTTAGGTGTTCTGCATCCCACAGTAAGCTGAGACATATGGAGGCAAGAGCATTCTTAAAAATAATTTAATCTGTCCAAAAGCAGAAAGTAAATGTTTACTTGTTTTCCTGTAAACTGAGAAATATAGTGATTTTAGCTTAGTAATTATGGTGTGCACAACGTTTTCAGATTTTTGAGATCGTTGATTTTAATTAATGGTTGGCTGTTATCAGGGAGATGGTGTTGGTTGTACTTTGAAAGTTGAAAAGTTAGAGTGCTTCCTGGTAGGCAGGGTCATCTTTGTAGTTTTTCTGAATGTCTTAATTTTTACAAGCAGGAGAAAAAATATGAATGCTGTGGAGGCATTTAATTTATCTTGTCTTTGACTGACTGGCACAGGTTACATTATAGTTGTTATTTTTGGTTGACTTATCTTTATAAAATGACCAGGCTAGAGAATCAAAGATCAGAGGATATGGGATGTGATTATGACAGAATCAAAATATTTGTCTTGCTTAACTCTGTGACTTAAAGGATTTCTGTATTTCACATGGTGCTTTTCCCCCATAGAGATTGCTCATATGAAAACCAAATCTTCCTTTTACAGTCTCTAAATTGGACAATTTATTTTTGCAATTACCATTTGTGAGGTGTTTAAATAAATGTACATGTACGAGCTTCCAGCTTCACAAAAAGAAATCAGTTAAAATGTTGAAATTTAGTTCTTTCATTCATACTGAATACCACCATTCTGTTGGCGTTGTTTTTTTTTTTTTTTTTTTGAGACGGAGTCTTGCTCTATCGCTCAGGCTGGAGTGCAGTGGTGCGATCTCGGCTCACTGCAACCCCTGCCTCCCAGGCTCAAGCGATTCTCATGCCTCAGCCTCCCGGAGTAGCTCGGACTACAGGCATGTGCCACCACACCTGGATAATTTTTTGTATTTTTAGTAGGGGGCCAGGGTGGGGGTGGTTTGCCATGTTGGCCAGGTCTCAAACTCCTGGCCTCAAATGATCCACCTGCCTTGGCCTCCCAAAGTGCTGGGATTACAAATGTGAGCCACCGCACCCAGCCCTGTTGGTGTTTTGAATGGATGTCATGCATGTTTCAATGAATGACATATGTTTATTTGGACTCTCATCCTTTGGTAACCCTCTGAGTTTTTTCTTCTTAGGGTTGTTACAGTAGTGTATAATAGAGGCATTCATACTCTTTGGCATACCTTAATTGAGACACTACTTGCACCTAAGAATTTTAATACTTGCAATAAAAGTATCAAATGCTGCTGTAACTTGCTTACTTAAAGCCCTAACCCTCTGGTGTCAGATTTTTGGTAACTTTCTTGTCCTTTAGTTGAATTCTACATGGAGAACATCATTACATTTCAGCAAAGAGGATGTATCTTGGAAAAAAAAAAAAGAGAAAATAGACTTAGCCTTATGATAGTTAAAACTTTTCACTGTTTGAAAACCATAAATTGGATTTAACACTGAATTTTCTTTTTTCTTTTTTTGAAACACTCACTCTTGCTCTGTCACCCAGGCTGGAGTGCAGTGGCACAATCTTGGCTCACTGCAGCCTCTGCCTCCTGGGTTCAAGTGATTCTCCTGCTTCAGCCTGGGTTTACAGGCGCCCGCCACTATGCCCGGCTAATTTTTCTATTTCGCCATGCCGGTCTTAAACTCCTGGCCTCAAGCGATCCACCTGCCTTGGCCTCCCGAAGCGCTGGGACTATAGGCATGAGCCACTGTGCCTGGCCTGTCATTACTTTGATGAATGATATTATTATTCATTTATTTTAATTCATTTGAAGAATACAAATCACTAAATACACAGTGTGAGAGTTCTTATTTTAACCGTTGGTTTTATGTTAATATTTTTCTTTTTTCATATCTGGCACTCTGTCCATAACTGCTTCAGGTTGCATTTTCTATATTTCCTTGTAGCAGATAGACTTTCCAAATAAAGGAAAACTGGTGTTTTCTCTTCATTTGATCTTCATTAAACCCTCACCAACATTCTACTAGGAATTCAGCATCTATGAGTTTAATTTCTACCAATATCTCTTACATACTTCCAGTTACTTGCAGTGCCATTATCAAGTTTTCAAAACAAATGTAAATCTGCTTTGATACAGTGATTTGTGCAGATATTAGTGACCTGGAGGTTGTTCTTCAGGTTTTCAGTGTTTTGTCTTCTCTTAGTCTCCACTTTTGAAATGTTTAGTAGCTACAATTTTATAACATAAATGAGGACCATAATAATAATATATCATGTATTGTTTGTCTACTGTATATCAGCCACTGTGCAAAGTTACTTACACGTACACTCTCCAACTTAAACTTACACATGGGCCTTTTTTTTTTTTTTTTTTGAGATAGGGTCTTGCTCTGTTGCCCAGGCTGGAGTGCAGTGGTGCCATCTCGGCTCACGACAACCTCCACCTCCTGGGTTCACGTGATTCTCATGCCTTAGCCTGCCAAGTAGCTGGGACCACAGGCAGGAGCCACCACGCCTGGCTAATTTTTGTACTTTTAGTAGAGTTGGGGTTTTGCCATGTTGGCCAGGCTCTTCTCAAGCTTGTAGGTGATCTGCCCGTCTTGGCCTCCCAAAGTTCAGGGATTACAGGCATGAGCCTCTGTGCTCGGCCACACATTGTCATCTTAAAAGCATAGCAGTCAGTCTTCCTTTTAATTATGGAAGGTTCACCTTGTAGCACACCCTTAATTGCATCATATTCCAGACACACACACACACACACACACACACACACACGCAGAAACACAAGAGAAGTGGGTGAGATATTTTTTGAGACAGAATGTAATTTATATAACATAAAAGTTTGAGAGTCTCTGGGATAAGAGGTCAATGATAGAAATGAAGATAACATGAGGGAGAGAAGAACCCAAAGCAAAATACCCAATACAATAGTCTTTTTGAATAATCATGGCTTAGCTGTGGTTTCAAAAACATATGCAGAAGTGATTTATTGCTTAAGGAAAGATTTTGTGTGTGTGCACCTGCTGTTACTGTTTTTCCATTAGAAAATCCAGAGAGTTATTTAGTTTGTATCATGGAAATGCTATACAAGTTTTAGTATCAAAATTATTTGCAAATGCAAAGAAATCTGTAAAATAAAAAATATTTTTAGTGTTTGTGTAATCCATTATTAGGTCTTAGGAGAGAAATTTGGCAAATAATTAGACATAAATATGTAACTCAATTCAACAAATAACCTAATTAGATATTTAATCTTTCATTGCATATATATTTTTCCTGTTCAGTAATTTCCTGATTTTTATCTCAGGTTTCTTTTAAAGAGAATTTAGCATATTGGAAAATATTTTCATAATTAAAGTGCTGGGTAAATTCTTTTAAAATGTGTTCAATCAGATAGCAGTAGAAATACCCTTAAGCTATTAACATACTTATAACGTATAAACATACTTAAGCTATTAACACTATTAAGTAATTGTAAAGTTACAGTTGCATTGAGTATGGGGCACATTTCGTTTAATGTTGGTAACATCTGCAAATGTCCAGAGTGTTTGCTCCATAAATGTCTAAAAGTTTGCCCACTTTTATGTAAAACTAAAGAAGTAGAAATGACAAAAGTAATAGAATACTGCTGTATCAGAGTTTTAAAGGAATCATATAGACTCTTCGATCTGTTTGTTTTTCAGAAATGAGAGGGATATATTTACAGACTACATTAGCTTACACATTAATTGGAAAATGTGTTTTGCTGAAATACAGTATTTTCATTTTTCTGTAAACTTAATATTTAGGTATAGTAGGTAAACTAGTTTTGCATCAGTGCATTTATAGTTCAAGTTACTTCATAATTTGTTTCATAAGATCACACTAAAATATTGTCTGTTTTCATATAAGGAGAATATATGCAATTTTAATATCTTGACCCCATTTATTAATACATTGTTATTTATCGAAACTCTGGTATGTGCCATATCTTAGATGCCGAGGCGAGCAAGATAAGAGGGAGGGTTCTTGCCATCGTAGAGTTTACAGTTCAGAGTAACACATTTACTGAAGCAAGCACAATAAAATGTAAAGGCAAGAGGACTGCTTGAGCCCAGGAGTTTGAGGCTACAGTGAGCTAAATCAGCCACTGCATTCCGACCTGGGTACTGTAGGACAGTGTATGAATTAAGATAAGTCGTATTTGAGTTAAGATTACTTGCAAAGTCTTAGCACTGATGATTTAAAATTTATCCCAATTTGTAACTTTGAGATTTTACTATATTAACAACCTGAGGGTTTTTAAAAGCAACTTTATTATGATTGGTAACTTTTAAAGTACTCTGTTGACAAGTAGAGCTGTATTAAATATCAAACATATATTGTGTTCTCCAGATATTATCTGAGCATTTAAATGAAAGGTAGATCTAATTTAAATTTTTAGTTTTTTGTTCTCTGCGGTTTGGTCTGCATGTTATGTTAAGTAAATTTAAAATATAGGTTAAGAGCAAAGGATCTTCATTCCTAGTTTAAACATTTATCATGTGAACATGAAAGATATTTAAAAAATTCAAAGGATTTCTGTTGAGAGCTTGTCATATAATATTAGCTCTCATAACTCGGGTTAAAAAGGCTATTTTTAAAAATTGGGAAGATATTTTGGTTTATAGCAAGATAATCTGATTTATATACATTTTAATTTGGCTGTACACATTAGGTCGCTTTACGAGTCAAAGTTACTTTGTAAGCAGTTTTTAGGAAGCTGGGTTTAATCATGAGAGTTGTTTGTGGCAGCACCATTTGTGTTATTTGTGTTTTGTTTTGCTTTTAGAGAGGGTCTCATTCTGTAGGGAGTGCAGTGGTGAGAACTCTGGTCACTGCCGCCTCCACTTCCTGGGCTCAAGTGATCCTCACACCTCAGCCTCTCCAGAAGCTAGAACTGTAGGTCTGTGCCACCATGCCTGGCTAATTTTTTGTAGTGATGGAGTTTCACCATGTTACCCAGGCTGGTCCCAAACTCCTGAGCTCAAGCGAACCACCTGACTCGATCTCCCAAAGTGCTAAGATTACAGGTGTGACCCACCTTGCCCGGCCTGTTTTTTTAAAGGTGTCACTTTTTGAGCATCTGACGTACTAGGCAATTTGCATATCCCATTTAGTCCTCACAAAAGCATGAGGGATGTGTCATTGTAACAATTTATAATAAGGGAATAGACTTAGAAGGGTTAAGTTACTGGTGCCCAAGGTCATAGAGACATAATCAAATTGGTCTGAATTCCAGTGTATGACTGCCACACCTGTAATCTGCTGTGCTACTCTGTCTCCCTAAAACCCATCAACTTCTTTTATCTTTATAGTGATATTCCTTCATTTTCCCAATGCACTTCTATGAGTCTGCAAAAGTATGTAATATTATTGCCCACTCTGCTTATAAAAGCAGGAGGTAGAAAGACAGGAGTATTAGGAAACTCCGGACAATCAAAACATTCTATCTACGAAGTTCTGGTTAATGCCAGCTCACTGGTAATGACAGCTAGTAATCTGAGAACAAGCATAGATAATTGGTTCGTTTTCTTGCTGTCACTGTGGTAGCTCACATTAGGAAGATAACTTGGTTCAGGGGCAGGAGCACTGGAGGCGGGGCACCTACAGGTCTTCATTTTAATACTTACGTAATGGAGAAAATTGTTTGAAAATATTTGGAATTAACTTCAACACTAAAGTATTCTTGCTGTCTTGGAAAGGGAAGTCATTGTCTTGAGGAATCTTGTATAAGTTCAATTTGGATTGAGAGAGCTGATTTCTGGAAGGCTGTATTAAATGCTAAGGCTTCAGCATTCCACTGGGTATGTACCGTCATCTAACATAAAATAATACCATCTTGTGAGAAGCATATGGTAAAGAGAGAAATAATCGAGTGGTAGCACCCACAGATTGAGATCATCCTGACACTCAGCAGTGATGCCGCAACGGGATAATTGAGGGCTACGCATGGGGGAAGCTCTCTCAACTTTTGAAAGCTATTATGAATTTTTTATTTTCTCTTCTTGTAAATTCTTGATTTATCTGCCTCTTGCTTGTTTTTCTGTCTCGAAAGTATGTCTGAGAAATGCTGTTTTAGAGAGTAGGTCCTTAATTTTCTATTGAATTTTGACATGGAGCCCTTCCTCAATTAATATAAAATATACCTACTTTCACTGCCTAGTTCTTGCAATACAAAAAAATGAGAAAAATTTATTTGGGCTTTCCATTGATGTCAAATTTAATAGGTTTTGAGAGGAGGTTATTTACCATTAGAGATGTTGTCTTTTTAAATTATAGAGGATATAAGTCTACAGTATTTTTTTCTACTGTACTTATAATTTGGCATTTGCTTGTATGTTTAGAAATATCAAATTTAATATTAAAGTACCAGAGATCTTTTATTTCACAATACTTATTTTACCAGTGTGCACATATATGTTCTACAGGTATAACTTTACAAAGCCTTTCACTTGTGATCAATATTCATGTTGGATTGTTTCAGGTAAGAAACTGCCGTTTGAGGCAGGGTCAGGTGGCTCATGCCTGTAATCACAAGACTTTGGAAGGCCGAGGCGGGCAGATCACTTGAGCCCAGGAGGCAGAGGTTGCAGTGAGCGGAGAACATGCCACTGCACTACAGCCTGGGCAACAGAGCAAGACCCTGCCTCAATTAAAAAAGAAAAACTGCCATTTGAATCATTTGAAGGTTTTTTTTTATAATATTTTTAGGACTATTCAAATGAAAATAATTTTAGTCTCAGTTATTTTCAAATGAATTAAAAGCTGAACAGTCAGCAGTCCAATTTAAAGTTAGACTTTCTCTCTGCTCATGCTGAGGAAAAATTTACTATCATTGCAGTTGTATTTGTACCGCATTTATTTATTTTAATTTAATTTTGTTTTGTAAGACAGAATCTTGCTCTGTTGCCCAGGCTGGAGTGCAGTGGTGCCGTAACTGCTCACTGCAACCTTGATTTCCTGGGGTCAGGCGATCCTCCTGCCTCAACTTCTCGAGTAGCTGGGACCGTAGGCGCATGCCACCACACCTGGCTAATTTGTGTATTTTTTTGGCAGAGGGGAGAGTTTTGCCATGTTGCCCAGGATCATCTCGAACACCTAGGCTCAAGTGTTCTGCCCATCTCGGCCTCCCAAAGTGTTGGGATTACAGACGTGACCCACCTCGCCTGTCCTATTTTTTTAAATAAACTATTCAGAATTTTAGATGACAGTGTTACACAACTCACATTAGGAACCAGGAGTAATTTAGCATAGTGGTTCTCAGTTATGGCTGGCTGAGCATCTGAATTCTTTTTTTTTTTTTTTTTTTTAAACACATTAAATCAGAATCTCAGGGGTTGGGTCTGGGCTCTAATTTTTAATTTCTACATATAAAATATATATATAATATATATATATATGCATACACATTTCATTAGCTTTGGGTACAAGTGGTTTTTGGTTACATGGATAAATTGCATAGTGGTGAAGTCTGAGATTTTAGTGCACCCATCACCTGAGTAGTGTACATTGTACCCAATATTTTTAAAATATTAAATATTAAAGAGATTTTTAAAATCTCTTACTCCTCCTCCACTCTTCCCCATTCTGAGTCTCCAGTGTCCATGATACTACTGTGTATGCCTTTGTGTACCCATAGCTTAGTTCTCACTTACAAGTGAGAACATGCAGTATTTGGTTTTCCATTCCTGAGTTATTTCATTTAGAATAATGGCCTCTAGCTTCATTCAAGTTTCTGCAAAAGACATTATTTTATTTCTTTTCTTTTATGGCTGAGAGTATTCCATATACATATATCACTTTTTTTTTTTCCATTTATTGGTTGATGGGCACTTAGGTTGGTTCTGTATCTTTGCCATTGTGAATTGTGCCGCAATAAACATACACATGCAGGTGTCTTTTTGATGTAATGACTTCTTTTCCTGTGGGTAGATGCCCAGCAGTGGGATTGCTGGATCAAATGGTAGGTTTACTTTTAGTACTTTAAGGAATGTCCATGCCATTTTCCATAGAGGTTATACTAATTTACATTCCTATACATTCCCATAAGCATTCTGTTTTCTCCACATCCTTGCCAACACCTATTGGTTTTTGACTCTCTGATAATCACCATTCTGGTGGGGGTAAGGTGGTATCTCACTGTGGTTTTAATTTGCATTTCCCAGATGATTAGTCATATTTAGCATTTTCTTACGTGTTTGTTGGTTATTTGTATATCTTTCTTTGAGAAGTGTCTATTTATGTCATTTGTCCACTTTTTGATGGGATTTTTTTTGTCTTGCTGATTTGAGTTCCTTGTAGATTCTGGATACCAGTCCTTTGTCAGATGCATAGTTTCCAAATATTTTCTCCCATTTTGTGGGTTGTTTACTCTGATGATTATTTTCTTTGCTGTGCAGAAGCTTTTTAGTTTAATTAGGTCTTTTTTTTTCTGTGGCATTTGCTTTTGGGGTCTTAGTCATAAATTCTTTGTCTAGACCATTGTCCAGAAGAGTTTTTCCTATGGTTTCTTCTAGAATTTTTATGGTTTTTGGTTTTAGATTTAAGTATTTAATCCATCTTGAGTTGATTTTTGTATAAGGTGGGAGATAGGGATCCAGTTTCATTCTTCTATGTGTGGCTATCCAGTTTTCCCAGTAACATTTTTTGGATAATGTGTCCTTTTCCCAATTTTGTTTCTGTATGTTTTGTCAAGGATCAGTTGGTTTTAAGTATTTGGCCTTATTTCTAGGTTCTCTATTCTTTTCCATTCTGTGTGTCTACTTTTATATCAGTACCATGCTGTTTTGCTTACTGTAGCCTTGTAGTATAAAGTCAGGTAATGCGATGCCTCCAGATTAGTTCTTTTGCATAGGATTGCTTTGGCTATTTGAGCCATTTTTTGGTTCCATAAGAATTTTAGGATTTTTCTCTATTTCTATTAAAACGATGTTCGTATTTTGATAGGAATTGCATTGAATCTATAGAGTGTTTTGGGCAGCATGGTTGTTTTCACGATACTGATTTTTCCAATCCATGAACATGGGATGTATTTCCATTTGTTTGTATCATCTGTGATTTCTTTCAGTAGTGTTTTGTAGTTCTCCTTATAGCAATCTTTCACCTCCTCTGTTAAGTGTACTCCTAGGGTTTTGTTGTTGTGTTGTTTTGTTTTTGCAGCTATCATAAAAGAGATTGAGTTCTTGATTTGATTTCTTAGTGATATGGTTTGGCCATGTCCCCTCTGCAAATCTCATCTGGAATTGTAGCTCCCATAATCCCCATGTGTTGTGGGAGGGACCCAGTGGGAGGTAATTGAATCATGGTGGCGGGTTTTTCCCATGCTGTTCTTATCATAGTGAAAAAGTCTCGCAAGATCTGATGGTTTTATAAAGGGCAGTTCACCTGCACAGGTTCTCCTGCCTGCCAGCATGTAAGACATGCCTTTGCTCCTCTTTTGGCTTCTGCCATGATTGTGAGGTCTCCCCAGCTATGTGGAACTGTGAGTTCATTAAACCTCTTTTTCTTTATAAATTACCCAGTCTCGGGTATGTCTTTCTTAGCAGCGTGAGAACGGACTAATACACTCAGCTTGGTCATTGTTGGTATACAGCAGCACTACCAATTTGTGTACATTGATTCTGTAGCATGAGACTTTACTGAATTCATTTATCAAATCTAGGATTCTTCTGGAAGAGTCTTTAGGGTTTTCTCGGTATATGAGCATATCATTGGCAAACACATAGTTTGACTTTCTCTTTTCCAATTTGGATGCCCTTTATTTCTTTTTCTTATCAGATTACTCTGACTAGGACTTCCAGTACTGTGTTAAATAGAAGTGTTGAAAGTAGGTATCCTTGTCTTGTTCCAGTTCTTAGGGGGAATGCTTTCAACTTTTCCCCATTCAGTATGATGTTGGCTCTGGGTTTGTCATAGATGGCTTTTCATATTTTGAGGTGTGTTCCTCCTATTGAGCTCTCATTTTTAAAAGTAAACAGTTTTTATTTTAGCTTTTCAAGTTTCAAATTTTTATTTTTTGAAGCGGGCAGAGGTATATATGCCTTTTTAAATTTTTTTTTGGAATAGCTTATATGAAATGTTGTACTCTAGGATTTTTAGCTCCAAGCCTCAGAAATTTCAAGAATCAGATCCATGAAGTTCCCTTAAAAAGAGGATAATTAAAATTACCTGAAAAGTAAATGCATCCTAGATGAAAGCCTTAAATCTTTTCGGATTCCTCAAACACGCTACTGCATTGCCAGGGAAGATGGATATCGAAGGTATCATTGGTTGATATTCCCTGATGGTCATAGATATAACTATAATCACAGGTAAACGCACATCAGATCTTGAGATACGTTATAGTCAGGATATGGGCTGCTATACAGTTTGAATGTCTGGGCATTCTGGTAATTTGAAAAGCAGCAATACAAAAATGTTCTGCCTGTCCTGTAGTCAGCTGTCCAGGATGTCTCCTAATCCTGACAGACATCAGAAAAACTCGAATGTCTTTCCCTGGGGCAGTCAGATCAACCATCTTGGGGTTATGTCTTCAGTCAACAGTGAGACCACCTGAGAAAGTTTTTCAGGCTCTGCCTAGGTCTCTGGCTAGCGTCCTCTTTATCCCTGGTGTTTATCTGGATTTCAGGTGATTATTGTTATTCCTCCAGGCTGGGGGTATTATTTCCATGTACAGGTGGTTCTACAGGTTTGGCCGTCTACAGGAGTAGATTAGAGTCTTTAAACTGAGTGTCAGAAGAGTATGTCTTAACTTCCTTTGCTCTGGGAAGAAGTCCTTGAGGTGTAAGACTCACTGTGGCTCCAACCCCTACCGTCCAATATTTGCATTCACTCCTTAGTAATTTTATTACTCACACTAGCGTTTTGAGGCTTCACAGGTATCCCAGTACCTAGGCAGTGCCTGATAATTTCCACAGGTTTATTTTCTCTTTAACATAGTGTTCATAATTCTTCACTGATTCCACAAAAGCCAAGATGCATGGCAGGTGGAATTTTAGGGAGTGACCAGGTAAGCCTCCCTGGGCTTGGTGCTGACCGTTGACAGGGTGCTCGCCAGGGCCTCATCAGGGCTCTTTGTTTGCACTTCTCACTGTACAGCACAGCCTTGTCCACCATTGATTTTCCACTGGTGTCAGTGTCCTTACTGTCTTCCAGGTTAGACCTCAGGCGATAACATACAATGTCTGTGTTTTTAAAGTGTGCTAAGTCAAATTTTCTTAAATATACATAATTTTGTCAGTTTTAAATTACCAGATACATTCAAGAATTATATTCTTAATTGCTGCTATGTTAGAATTGCATTTTAGAGAGAATAGTTTTATGAAATTTGAACTTGAAGAATAGAGTAGAAAATGTTAGATGGTTACCCTAAACATTGTAAATAATAGGATGGGAAGAGGATCTGATGTCTGACTCATAGAAAGTAATTGACTTTGAAAAATACAAATTTTCTAAAAAGAAAGGCTGAACCGAAACTTATCCACTCCAGTCTGATCTCATTCTTCTCAGCTCAGTGAGACCACAGGCTCCCTTTTGGATCTCCATCCCTGCACTGTGGCCTGGGAATTGCTGTGAGGCAGAACACTGAGGTTATTATTATTATTATTATTATTACTATTATTATTATTTTTCAGACCAGTCTCTGTCGCCCAGGCTGGAATGCAGTGGCACAATCTTGGCTCACTGCAAGCTCCACCTCCTGGGTTCACGCCATTCTCTTGCGTCAGCCTCCCAAGTAGCTGGGACTACAGGCGCCCGCCACCATGCCTGGCTAATTTTTTGTATTTTTAGTAGAGACGGGGTTTCACCGTGTTAACCAGGATGGTCTCGATCTCCTGACCTCGTGATCCACCCACCTCGGCCTCCCAAAATGTATTATTATTTTTTAAATATAGTTTACTTTTGAAAGAACAGCACAATAGTAAATACTTAATACATGTACTGTTAATAATATTTGCATATTAAATTGTGGGTATGTTTTAGTATAAATGGGCACTAATTTTATACTTTATCAAATCTGACACTTTAAATAGACATTGTATCACTTAGAAGGGCAATTATTCTGTTGTGGGAGTAGAGAAGAAAGGCTGAAACAGAGTCTAATGAAGTACATTATTTCTACACTTCTTTCTCTTCCTTTTTAATAGAACCCTGCTCCTCAGATAGAGTGGTTTTTGTCTTTGGTTCTGTTTATATGCTGGATTACATTTATTGATTGGCGTATGTTGAACCAGCCTTGCATCCCAGGGATGAAGCCCACTTGATCATGGTGGATAAGCTTTTTGATGTGCTGCTGGATTTGATTTGCCAGTATTTTATTGAGGATTTTTCCGTCGACATTCATCAAGGATGTTGGTCTAAAATTCTCTTTTTTTGTTGTGTCTCTGCCAGGCTTTGGTATCAGGATGATGCTGGCCTCATAAAATGAGTTAGGGAGGATTCCCTCTTTTTGTATTGATTGGAATAGTTTCAGAAGGAATGGTACGAGCTCCTCCTTGTACCTCTGGTAGAATTCGGCTGTGAATCCATCTGGTCCTGGACTTTTTTTGGTTGGTAGGCTATTAATTATTGCCTCAATTTCAGAGCCTATTATTGGTCTATTCAGGGATTCAACTTCTTCCTGGTTTAGTCTTGGAAGGGTGTATGTGTCCAGGAATTTATCCATTTCTTCTAGATTTTCTAGTTTATTTGCGTAGAAGTGTTTATAGTATTCTCTGATGGTAGTTTGTATTTCTGTGGGATCAGTGGTGATATCCCCTTTATCATTTTTAATTGCGTCTATTTGATTCTTCTCTTTTTTCTTCTTTATTAGTCTTGCTAGCGGTCTATCAGTTTTGTTGATCACCATTGCTGAGGCTTGAGTAGGTAAACAGTGGCCTGGAGGCTCGAACTGGGTGGAGCCCACCGCAGCTCAAGGAGGCCTCCCTGCCTCTGTAGACCACCTCTGGGGGCAGGGTATAGCCGAACAAAACGCAGCAGAAACATCTGCACACTTAAATGTCCCTGTCTGACAGCTTTGAAGAGAGTAGTGGTTCTCCCAGCACAGAGTTTGAGATGTGAGAATGGACAGACTGCCTCCTCAAGTGGGTCCCTAACTCCCGAGTAGCCAAACTGGGAGGCACCCCCCAGTAGGGGCAGACTGACACCTCACATGGCCGGGTACCCCTCTGAGACAAAGCTTCCAGAGGAATGATCAGGCAGCAACATTTGTCGTTCAGCAATATTTGCTGTTCTGCAGCCTCCGCTGCTGATACCCAGGCAGACAGGGTCTGGAGTGGACCTCCAGCAAACTCCAACAGACCTGCAGCTGAGGGTCCTGACTGTTAGAAGGAAAACTAACAAACAGAAAGGACATCCACACCAAAACCCCATCTGTACGTCACTATCATCAAAGACCAAAGGTAGATAAAACCACAAAGATGGGGAAAAAACAGAGCAGAAAAGCTGAAAATTCTAAAAATCAGAGTGCCTCTCCCCCTCCAAAGGAATGCAGTCCTCACCAGTGACAGAATAAAGCTGGATGGGAATGACTTTGACAGTTGAGAGAAGAAGGCTTCAGACGATCAAACTTCCCCGAGCTAAAGGAGGAAGTTCGAACCCATCGCAAAGAAGCTAAAAACCTTGAAAAAAGATTAGACAGATGGCTAACCAGAATAACCAGTGTAGAGAAGTCCTTAAATGACCTGATGGAGCTGAAAACCGTGGCACGAGAACTGTGTGATGAATGCACAAGCTTCAGTAGCCAATTCGATCAACTGGAAGAAAGGGTATCAGTGATGGAAGATCAAATGAATGAAATGAAGCAAGAAGAGAAGTTTAGAGAAAAAAGAGTAAAAAGAAACGAACAAAGCCTCCAAGAAATATGGGACTGTGTGAAAAGACCAAATCTACATCTGATTGGTGTACCTGAAAGTGACGGGGAGAATGGAACCAAGTTGGAAAACACTCTGCAGGATATTATCCAGGAGAGCTTCCCCAACCTAGCAAGGCAGGCCAACATTCAAATTCAGGAAATACAGAGAATGCCACAAAGATACTCCTTGAGAAGAGCAACTCCAAGACACATAATTGTCAGATTCACCAAAGTTGAAATGAAGGAAAAAATGTTAAGGGCAGCCAGAGAGAAAGGTTGGGTTACCCACAAAGGGAAGCCCATCGATCTCTTGGCAGAAACTCTACAAGCCAGAAGAGAGTGGGGGCCAATGTTCAACATTCATAAAGAAAATAATTTTCAACCCAGAATTTCATATCCAGCCAAACTAAGCTTCATAAGTGAAGAAGAGATAAAATCCTTTACAGACAAGCAAGTGCTAAGAGATTTTGTCACCACCAGGCCTGCCCTACAAGAGCTCCTGAAGGAAGCACTAAACATGGAAAGGAACAACTGGAACCAGTCACTGCAAAAGCATGCCAAATTGTAAAGACCATTGATGCTAGGAAGAAACTGCATCAACTAATGAGCAAAACAACCAGCTAACATCATAATGACAGGATCAAATTCACTCATAACAATATTAACCTTAAATGTAAATGGGCTAAATGCTCTAATTAAAAGACACAGACTGGCAAATTGGATAAAGAGTCAAGACCCATCAGTGTGCTATATTCAGGAGACCCATCTCACGTGCAGAGACACACATAGGCTCAAAATAAAGGGATGGAGGAAGATCTACCAAGCAAATGGAAAACAAAAAAAAGGCAGGGGTTGCAATCCTAGTCTCTGATAAAACAGACCTTAAACCAACAAAAATCAAAAGAGACAAAGCCATTACATATTGGTCAAGGGATCAATTCAACAAGAAGAGCTAACTATCCTAAATATATATGCACCCAATACAGGAGCACCCAGATTCATAAAGCAAGTCCTTAGAGACCTACAAAAAGGCTTAGACTCCCACACAATAATAATGGGAGACTTTAACACCCCACTGTCAACATTAGACAGATCAACGAGACAGAAAGTTAACAAGGACATGCAGGAATTGAACTGAGCTCTGCACCAAGCGGACCTAATAGACATCTACAGAACTCTCCACCCCAAAGCAACAGAATATGCATTCTTCTTAGCACCACGTTGCACTTATTCCAAAATTGACCACAAAGTTGGAAGTAAAGCACTCCTCAGCAAATGTAAAAGAACAGAAATTACAACAAACTGTCTCTCAGACCACAGTGCAATCAAACTAGAACTCAGGATTAAGAAACTCGCTCAGAACCGCTCAACTACATGGAAACTGAACAACCTGCCCCTGAATGACTACTGGGTACATAACGAAATGAAGGCAGAAATAAATTCATTCCTTTATTAAGCAAGATGTGTAATTTTTGGCGTAAGCTGTTTGTATTGGAACAAATTGAAATTTCCTATTGTCTCTCTGCCCTTGAATACCTTTAGCCATGGTACTGATGTACTGATAGGTTCTCTAGGTAATTCACATTCCACCAGTTTTGAAGTACAGAATTATTTGCTATTTTTATCAGATATGAAGTTTACTGTTATACAACCTACAAATTATGACAAATCTCTCAAAAAATTTGAGAAATGAAACATTCTGGTTAAATTTAGCACGGACTAGTGTGATTCCTATATAATAAGTGAATAACCAATTAAAATGAATATTAATAAAAATGTTAACATATCCTTTTTCTTCAATTTTTAAGTTCCTAGTAGACAGTGATTATGTCGTTGTAATTAACTTGTTAGGAAATGTTATAGCAGATGACAGGATCACAGTAATCCCTGATCTACCATGCTAGTAATTACTCAAAGTTGGCTCTCTCAAACTAGAAATATCACAGAATTTCCTTTTCTTTTTTAAATCTACCTCTTTTATTGGCATACATTCTATTTATATCAGTAACATCTACAGAATGTTTATTGTATGTTATAGAAATGGCGATTCAAAGCATTTAAAAAGCAAAGATTATATACTTTATTATAGTTGAGTCTCATTATTCACCATAGTTATGCACTTAATTGATGAATGCTGACCTGTTGTCCTATGGGAAATAGAGTTTGATTCCTGTAAGCCTCTGGTCACAACATTTTTATAAACCAAAGTGCCATTTGCATTAGATGGGTTCATTTGCCAGTGTCGTAAAACAAGCCAGTTTCTTCCGCATAACCCATTCCCTGTGTAACCTTTAGCAAATATTAAAAAATTTCTTTTGCAGCCTCCTGATCTGCAGAAGCTGCCTTGCCTTCAAGTTTAACGGTTTCATGCCATATCACCTTTTGAACATGAGACAGCCAGCACTAGCCAAGAAGGGTTTAACGTTTTCCTGACCCTGTGTAAAGAGACTATGAATTTCTTTGGCTTTCAGCTTCACAACATTGCTGTTCACCACACTTACTGTTTAATTGATCGTCATCCCATGAATCCGCAGTTAGCCACTTTTCTATAACTTCATCACATGCTATAGATGTTACTGTAGCACTTTTGGGAATGGCCTCATACACAGATTAGCACATTTTCTCTTCATTTTTCTGGATGTATCAGATTGTTGAATCATTGACATTGAACCCAAGGCCAGCAGCACTATAATTCATACCTGAACAAAAGCTCATCTAATACATAGACATGTATGGTGTTACGGTGTTTCTGTAAGGCACATCACAGCCTTCTTGCACTTAGGAACACTAGCACGTCAGCATTACACTTGGGGGCCACCATAAACAGCAAAATCACAACAAAAAGCACAAAAAAGCGAAAAACCTGGCATCATAGATGTCGAGACGGATGCCTGTTATTACAATATGATCATTGAAACAGGAAGGCAGAGCATGGTCACGGGGGCCACAGCTGGGAGTGTGCATGCCAAATGACTCAATTTTCAGCTGCTCCGTGCATGTCTGTGGTCATATGATGTCAGAACACCATGAGGATTAATTTTGGGATTACAAATAATTTTAGCAAGTAGGAACATTTGCAAATACATAACCTGCAAATAATGAGAATCGATGTAGATAAAATAGCTACAGCTTTTCTATATCAGGATTTTTATATCTTTTAATAGATGTAAAGATTTTAATAGATATAAAGATAAAAAGGTTTTCACATCTTTTAATATTTTATTAAGAAATCAATTTTTTACTGAATTTCATGGCTACAAATGAAATATAAGAACATTTCTCTTATTTTCTCTCCCATCCAAGTACTCACCAGGCCCAATCCTGCTTAGCTTCCGAGATCAGATGAGATCAGGTGTGTTCAGGGTGATGTGACTGTATTTTGTATTCTATTAATTGGACATCTTTTTTTCCATGTAATTTTATCTCTCTTTCCAACCTAAGCAGTAGTGGCTTAGTATATAATATACTCTTGGTGTGTATGACTTTAAAAGAAGAATCAGTGTTTGGCTTTTGGCTTTGGCTTTTTATTTTATTTATTTATTTTCAGAAAGCATCTCATATGGTTAAAAAGAAATTGAGATTTTTATGCTGAAAAAGATACTGTTTTGGTATGTAGTTTTAAAATTTCAGGTTGAGAAAAGTGTATGCAAAAATCTTGAAGGAAAAGATGGACAAATTTGACTACATACAATTTAAAAATGAAAAACCCTGTTAACAAAGAAGGAAACTGGAACTGTATTGGCAACATAGATGATAACCCAAAGGATAATAGCCTTATGGTATATAAAGAATTTTTGGCTGGGTATGGTGGCCCACACCTGTAATCCCAGCACTTCGGGAGACCAAAGCAGGAGGATCTCTTGAGGCCAGGAGTTTGAGACCAGCCTGGGCAATATAGTGAGACCCCATCTCTACCAAAACAGCAACAACAATGAGAAACAAAAAAAGGAATTTTGAAGAATCATTAAGAAAATAGCAAACAATACAGTGGGAACACAAGTGGTACTTTTCTATAGAAGAGCTACAAACACCCAAAAAAGGTTTTGCTTGAAATTATGTTTGGCTTCACTAGTAATGTTTTAAAAAGCAAATTAAGACATGGTATGATTTTTGCACTTCTGGTTTTGGCCAAGATTAAAAAAAGACCAAAAATCTAAAAAGATTAACTATTAGCCATAATATTTATAATTTAAAAACTCATGCCTTTATTCAGAGGGGAACTTCCACCCTCTTTTACCATAACCAAAGAGGCCCTCTTTGGGAGACTGGCTGTCATCATGGTGATGTATTGACATTTTGGTGTACAAGAGACTTAAACCAGTTCTAAAAAGGACAAGGGAATCCTTTGAGAAACCTGTATACAGTTACTGGGCCATCCAGTGGCAAACCTTGAGAGGGGAGATAGAAAACAAATTTCAAGCACATGAGTGCAAAAGCCTGACCATTTAATTTACAGCAGGGATTTTTCAAGTCTGGTGGATTTTACCTTGCAGGGGCTATTTGTCTCTGTGTGGAGACAATTTTGACCATCATGCCTTGGAGGATACTATAGGTATCAACTGGGTAAAGGCCAGGGATGCCGCCGAACATCTCATGATGCACAGGATGGCCCCACAACCAAGAGCCATTGGCCTCAACTAGCTCCAAGGTTGAGAGAACCTGCTGTAGAGAGAAGCAGCCTGTTTAAGCAGATATGGGCATTTCAAATAAACATTACAGTTGCAATCACATCTTAAGAAAATTTTTAATGCTGAAAGAAATCAATTTATAGAATGCATTTTTAAATTAGGATAAATCAAACCTTACTGTATTTTGGTGTTTTACTTACACAAAGCACATAACTAAAATTTATGGATGGTAGATCCTTTTTCTTCTGTTCATGTGATTAATTTCTTAGCATAAATATGCTACATGCTTTAAAGTTCTAATCACAAAGATGTTATATACTTTAGCTTAAAGGCCCTTATTAAGTAAAAACAAAACAAAATAACTAGTTCCCTAACCTTCAGATAATGTGAGAACCATAAATTTGGAAGTAAACTAGTGGATTATATTCACTTGAGAAGTAACATATTTGTGGAGTGGAGAATTTCAGGTTGTTTGGTCTAAGTTTTCATACATATCCAGGTCATGATTCCGAATACTTATTTAATAAAAACACAAAAAAAGAGCTACATTAAAAATACAAATAAAAAATACCTTTCTATTACTTATCTATTTTCAATGATCTAGGCACAGATCTCCTCACTGGTATTTAAGGACTGGCAGTATAGGTTGTCTTACGTTCTTTGATATTTCTGATGGCAGACGAGAGGGTATTAGAAAGAGTCAAGTTTGTTTTTTTAACTGAATTTTACAATTAACACTTAAGCAGTTAGTTTTATGGATAAATTACTGCATACCATAGTGAACTTTTGATGCCTAGGACTTGGCAATTTCAGGAAAATAATTTAGATTTAAAATATGATAAAATGTTAAATTGTAGCATAAAAGGTTTATATAATTCTCTCTAGTATATTTGAAAATTTCCATAATAGCTTTTTTAATTTTTATTTTTGGAGACAGAGTCTCGCTCTGTCACCCAGGCTGGAATGCAGTGGTACAATCTCGGCTCACTGCAACCTCTGCCTCAGCCTCCCAAGAATCAAGCGATTCTCCTGCCTCAGCCTCCCAAGTAGCTTGGATTATAGGTGCATGCCACCACATTTGGCTAATTTTTGTATTTTTTGTAGAGATGGGGTGTCACCATGTTGGCCAGGCTGGTCTCAAACTCCTGACCTCAAGTGATCCACCTGCCTCAGCCTCTCAAAGTGCTGGGATGACAGGCATGAGCCATTGCGCCTGGCATAATAGCTATTTTTAAAAGTTAATAATTAACAGTAATGACAATGAAAGCACACATAAGCTACTTTCCTAGAGGGTGGGGGAGGTCTTGAGGAAAGGAAGGGGCAACATGTTTAAAAATCAGGAATCCGGCTGGGCGCGGTGGCTCACGCTTGTAATCCGAGCACTTTGGGAGGCCGAGGCGGGCGGATCATGAGGTCAGGAGATCGAGACCACGGTGAAACCCCGTCTCTACTAAAAATACAAAAAAATTAGCCGGGCGTGGTGGCGGGCGCCTGTAGTCCCAGCTACTCGGAGAGGCTGAGGCAGGAGAATGGCGTGAACCCGGGAGGCGGAGCTTGCAGTGAGCCGAGATCGCGCCACTGCACTCCAGCCTGGGCGACAGAGTGAGACTCCGTCTCAAAAAAAAAAAAAAAAAAATCAGGAATCCTGGTTTGGAAATTCTTTGTAATTCTTTGTAAGTTCATAATTTTAATAGACGCTATAAAAATAGTCCTCTGCTGACTCCTCGCTTGAACAAAGTGACAGGTAAATTGGCTCCAGTGACTTTTAGAAAAAGTATACAAATCAGTGGTTTCTAGTGTATCTACAAGGTGTTGTAGCCATTACCACCGTCTAATTCCACAGCATTTTCACTACCCCAAAAAGAAACCCCAGATCCAATAGCAGTCATTTCCCATTTTCTTCTCACCCCATCCCCTGGCACCTACCAGTTTTTCTGTGGATTTGTCTGTTCTGGACGTTTCATAGAAACGAAATCATATAATATGTGGCCTTTTGTTTCTGGCTTCTTTCACTTAGAATGTTTGTAGGGTTCATCCATATTGTAGCATGTGCCAGTACCTTATTCCTTTTTCTAGCCAAATAACATTTCATTGTATGAATAATATTCCATTGGATATAACACATTTTGTTTATCCATTCATCAGTTGATGGACATTTGGGTTTTTTCCACTTTTAGGCTAGTATCAGTAATACTGCATGAATGTACATGTACATGTTTTTGTGTGGGTGTATGTTTTCAATTCTTTCGTGTATATGTGTAGGGGTGGAATTGCTGGGTCATTTGGGAACTCCATGTTTTCTTTTTGAGGAACTGCCATACCGGTTTTGAAAGCAGCTGCACCATTTTACATTACCACCAGCAATGTATGAGAACACCGGTTTCTATTATTGCACCAGTTTCTATTATTCTATTATTCCTTTTCTTTTTCGAGACAAGGTCTCACTGCTGTGTCACCCAGGTTGGAGTACAGTGGTGAGATCTTGGCTCACTGCAGCCTTTGCTCCTGGGCTCAAGTGATCCTCTGACTTCAGCCTCCTGAGTAGCTGGGACTGTAGGTGTTTGCCACCATACCCAGCTAATTTTTGGTTTTTTTGTAGAGACGGAGTTTCACCATGTTGGCCAGGCTGGTCTTGAACTCCTGGGCTCAAGTGATCTGCCCTCTTCGGCCTCCTAAAGTGCTGGCATTACAGGCGTGAGCCACTGCACCCAGCCTATTGTATGATTTCTTGATTGAAGCCATCCTAGTGGTTATGAACTGGCATCTCATTGTGATTTTGATTTGCATTTCTGTAATGACTAATGTCAAGCATCTTTTTATGTACTTGCCATTTGTGTATCTTTTTTGGAGAAACACCTGTTCAGATCCTTTATCCATGTTTTAATTTGGTTATCTGTATTTCTATTGTTGTAATAATTTTATTCTGAATAGAACTTTATCAGATATATGATTTGCAGGGTTTTTGTTTTTTACATTATATGGCTGCCTTTTCACTTAATGGTGTTCTTTGAAACACAAAACTTTTTAATGTTGAAGTCCACTTTATTTTTTCTTTAGTTGCATTTTGACATGATTCCTCTTTGTTTTTTTTTCTAATAGCTAACTGTACTCCACTGTATGGATGCCCCATACCGTATTCAACCAGTTCCTTATTGATTTACTATTACAGATAGGGCTATGAGAAATGACTTTATGTATACATCATTTTGTGATTTTTGCCAATGAGATTGGTGGGTCAAAGAGTAAATGTGTATGTAATTTTGGTGATTATTGCCATATTCCCCTCTCTAAAGAGGTGACATTTTGTGTTCCCACCAGTAGTGTATGAGAATCCCTATTTCCCTGCAGCCTGTAGAGCAGAGTACATTGCCAGGCTTTTAGAGTTTTGCTAGTCTAATATGTAGAAATGATATATTACATGTAATCTAAAAATTGCTCTTCTCTAATGATGAGATAAATTAAGCATCTTTCAATAAATTTGTAGGCCTTTTGCATTACTTTTTGTGTTTTCTGCTTGTCCATATCGTTTGCTCATTTTTTTAAATTGCATTTTGGGGCATATTCTGAAATTTTAGAGGTTCTTTACATATTAGGGATATTAGCCCTGAATTTATAAGTTGCAAATATTTCTTACACTTTTGCCTATTCAATTTGTCACTTATATTTTTACTTTGTTTACGGTGTATTTGTGATGTGCAAAGAGTTTACTTTTGCTTATTTTTGGGTTTTGTGTTTGTTTGTTTCTACTCTTTGGTTTTAAAGGAATTTACTCATATTTTAATCTAATACTTGATGATTTTGGTTTTCTGATTTTTGATTGTATTTTTCATTCATTCTTTTGAGTTTTCTGGATAGTCATATCATCGGTGCCATCTGCAAATAGAAGATGTTTTACCTCTTTTCCAGTTCTGATTCCTCTGATTGCCTTCTTTTATGTAATTGCATTGGTAAATACCCCCAAAGCAGTATTAAGTAAGAAGGGATATAGTGAGGATCCTTAACTGTTTCCTTATTTTAGCACAAAATCTTCTAATATTTCTCCATTAAGTAATATGATGGCTTCGAAGCTGATATGTATATAGGCATACCTTGGACATATTGTGGGTTTGGTTCCAGACCACCACAACAAAGTGAATATCACAGCAAAGTGAGTTACACAAATTTTTTTGGCTTCCCAATATGGATAAAAGTTATGTTTACACTACACTATAGTCTGTTGTGTGTCTAACAAGACAAATGTACAGACCTTAATCAAAAAATACTTTATTGCTAAAAATGTTAACAATCATCTGAGCCTTCAGGGAATTGTGGTCTTTTTGCTGGAAGAGGGTCTTGCCTTGATGCTGTTGGCTGCTGGCTGATGAGGGTGGTGGCTGCTGGAGGTTGGGATGTCTGTGGCAGTTCCTTAAAATAAGGACAGCAATAAAGTTTGCCACATGGATTGGCTGTTCCTTTCATGAAAGATTTCTCTGTCGTTTGTAATGCTGTTTGGTAGCATTTTACCCACAGTGGAAGCTCTTTTCAAAATTGGAGTCACTCCTCTCCAACCCTACTGCTGCTTTATCAACTAAGTTTATGGAATATTCTTAAACCTGTGTTGTCATTTCAGCAATGTTCACAACATCTTCATCAGGATTAGGTTCCATCTCAGGAAACTACTTTCTTTGCTTATCCATAAGAAGCAACTCCTCATTCATTAAAGTTTTATCCTGAGATTATAGCAATTCAGTTACATCTTCATGCTCGACTTCTAATTAATTCTAGGGCTCGTCCAATTTCCACCACATCTGGAGTTAATTTGGCCAGATCCATCAGAGGAATCACTATATTAGCTTTAGATTTAGGAAATGTATTCTTTAATAAGACTTGAAAGTTGAAATTACTTAATTTTTTTTTTTTTTTTTTTTTTTTTTGAGACAGGGTCATGCTCTGTCACCTGGGCTGGTGTGCAGTGGCACAAACAGGGCTCACTGCAGCCTTGAACTCCTGGGCTCAAGTGATCCTCCTGCCTCAGCCTCCCAAAGTGCTGGGATTACAGGTGTGAGCTGCTGCGCCCAGTTGAAATTACTTCTTGATCAGTGGGCTGCAGAAGGGATGTCATGTTAGCCACATGAAAATAACACTGATCTCCCTGTACATCTCCATTAGAGCTCTGGGGTAACCAGGTGGATTGCCAGTGAGCAGTAATATTTTGAAAGGAATCTATTTTTCTGAGTAGTAAATCTCAACAGTGGGATTAAAATATTCTGTAAACCATTCTGTAAACACACATTCTGTCATCTAGGCTTTGTTGCTCCATCTACACAACATGGGCAGAGTAGATTTAGCATAATTCTTAAGGGCCCTAGGATTTTCAGAATGGTAAATGAGCATTGGCTTCAAATTAACGTCACCAGCTGCATTAAGAGTCAGCCTGTCCTTTGATGATTTGAACCCAGGCATCACCACCTCTCTAGCTATGAAAGTCCTAGATGGCATTTCTTCCAATATGAGACTATTTTGTCTTCACTGAAAATCTGTTGTTTAGTGTAGCCACCTTAATCAGTTATCTTAGCTAGATCTTCTGGGTAACTTGCTGTTTCCTCCTGTGCTTTTATGGAGACAGCCTCTTTCCTCATGAATAACCTCATGAATCTCCTGTGCAAGCTTCAGACTTTTCTTCTGCAGCTTCCTCACCTCTCTCAGCCTTTATAGAACCGAAGAGAGTTAAGTCCTTGTTCTGGATTAGGTTTTGGCTTACGGGAATATTGTGGCTGGTCTGGTGTTCTATTCAGACCACTAAAATATTTTCCAAAGCAGCAATAAAGCTGTTTTGCTTTCTTATTCATGTGTTCACTGAAAGAGCGCTTTTAATTTGCTTTAAGAACTTTGCCTTTACATTCGCAGCTGGGATAGCTGTTTGGCTTAAGAGGCCCAGCTTTCAGCCCGTCTTGGCTTTCGACCTGCCTTCCTCACTAAGCTTAATCATTTTTAGTTTTTGACTTAAAGTGAGAGAAATGTGACTCTTCGTTCACTTGAACGCTTTGAGGCAATTCTAGGGCTATTAATGCACCGGATTTCGTTACTGTTGTGTCTCAAGGAGGCCCGAGCAGAGGGAGATAGATGGGAGAATGAGCAGTTGGTGGGGCAGTCAGAACACACACAACGTTTATTGATTAACTTCACTATCTTACATAGGTGTGGTTTGTGGTACCCCAAAATAATTAGTAACAGCAAAGATCACTGCTCACAGATCACCATAACACATACAATAACAATAATGGAAAAGCCTGAAATATTGTGACACTTAACAAAATGTTATCCAGAGACATGAACTGGGCACATGCTATCGGAAAAAGGGCAGTAGACTTGCTTGACTCAGGGTTGCCACATCAGATTTTTTTTTTTTTTAAAGAAGCAATACTTGTGGAGCATAATAAAGCAACTTGTAAAACAGTGAGTTATGCCCGTATATTAAAGCAGTATCCCTCAATTCTTAGTTATTGAGGGTTTTTTTATATGAATGAATGTTAAATTTTGTTAAGTGCTTTTTCAGTATCTCTAGAGGTGATCATATTCTTCTTAGTTCTTCTGATATCATTTATTATATTAATGTATTTCCTAGTATTGAACCATCATTGCATTCCTGTAATGATACATTAAAAAATATGCTATTTAGATTCTGTTTGCCAAAGTTTATTGAAGATTTTGGCCTGGATATTAATAAATTTGTTCATAGCATAAATTTATATGTTTATTGAGATATGTATGTGTTGAGTCCAAGGCAGTTGCTTAGTTTCATGTTTGTTCCCTGGAGCCCCTTTCCTTTTTTTTTTTTTTTTTTTTGAGATGGAGTCTTGCTCTGTCTCCCAGGCTGGAGTGCAGTGGCGCAATCTCGGCTCACTGCAAGCTCCGCCTCCCAGGTTCACGCCATTCTCCTGCCTCAGCCTCTCCGAGTAGCTGGGACTACAGGCGCCCGCCACTACGCCCGGCTAATTTTTTGTATTTTTTTTTAGTAGAGACGGGGTTTCACCGTGGTCTCGATCTCCTGACCTCGTGATCCGCCTGCCTCGGCCTCCCAAAGTGCTGGGATTACAAGCGTGAGCCACCGCGCCCGGCCACCCCTGAAGCCCCTTTCCTAAGCCTGGCCTGCTCTTGCTCTAATGGTGACTGGACTTTTTTACAGGTCTGCTATGAAGCTCTTGGTTTGGGAATTCCCATTCCCTCCCATCTTCTGTGTTGAGTCCTGTTTCCCAGACAAGGCAAGATTGCAGGTTTTTCTTTCTCCTAATTTATTTATTCATATTAGTAGCTTCCTGAGAAAAGGTGCATAAATTTTTTTAATATCTACATGACTGAAGTGTCTTTAGTCGGCCTTTACTAGTTGATCCTTTACAGGGATTAGACATTTAGGTTGAAAATACTTTTTCTAAAGAATTTAGAAGGCATTCATCTATCATTTCCTAGCTTCCATTTTGTTTTATGACCTCTCCCCATCACCCCCCACTACCTGGGAAGCAACTCTCAGTGTTTTGATATTCTAAGCTGATGTGCTTTGGCTGCCTTTCCATTCATATGCTGGACAGTTGATGGGCCCTTTCTATTAGCAAATGGCTATTTTTCAGTGCTAGGAACTCTTCTTGAATAATTTTTTCCTTCCATTTTATTATTCAGATGTTATGTCATGTATTTTTCTTGTCTCCTATTGTGCATTCCTTATTTTTTTGTTCTACTTTTTGAGAGATTGCCTCAACTTTATTTTCTAACCCTTTAACTGAATTTGTTACTCCTCATATTTTAAATTTTCCTGAATATTCCTACTTATAGTATCCTATTTATGGTTTATAGATAAAATTCTATTTCTAACTCTTTCATATTAATTACATATATTTTAAAAATCTTTACTCTTTCTGCATTTTCTGTTTTTAATTCCTCCTTCTCCCCCAACCTTTGCCCTCTTCTGTTTGCCTGATATGTCCTCTTTCTTTATTGAGAAGTTAGTCTCAAATACCTGGTTATCTGTGGCTGTCTGTTCACATTTAAGGGTGAGACACTAGAAAGCTAGTGTGAACAGTTGTCTTGGACTCAACACATACCTATACCTATTCTGTGTGAGTTAGTTTTACTGTTGGGATGTCAGGTGGCCAGATGGCTTTTTCTTTAGATACCTTCAAATGTCAGTGTTTAAAGAGTCTTTCTCTGGGAACATTTAATTTCTCCAGAAAGATATTGTTTGGTTTCTTGCCTGAGCCTGAGATCTGGAATTTGGCTGTAGAAAGGGAACGCCAACTATTTTCGATTGATTATGTAGCGTTTTGCTTAACACCATGTTCCCCTCACACCCTACCTACTCCAGCTTAAAATCCCTTCAGTTGCTATGTATTGCTGTCATATTGCAATCCAAGCTACTTATTGTAGCTTTATATTCTGTATGATTTAATTTCAGTATAGCTGTCTTCTGCTTTTCATAGTTCCGTTTACCATATTCCACTGTCCTTTCTGCTTCAAACATACCGAGTTCTTTCTCACTTAATGGCTTTTGCATGTGCTTCCCCTTTGCATGGCTAGCTCTCTTTCACTATTTAAGTTTTTCCTCATGTCTAATCTCCTTGACTTCCTAGGATAGGCAGGGTTGGTTAGGTGGTGCTGTGATACCAAGCAACCTCAAAATCTCAGTGGTTTAAAACAGTGATTGTTGCTCATAATACATGTCCATCACAGATGAGCTGGGAGCTCTGCTGTCATTTGTCCTCATTCTAGTATGTAGGCTGACAGAGTAGCCACCAGTTGGGGATTGCCATTACCCATAGTATAAAGAAAAAGAAAGCATAGCAAATCATAGTGAACTTTCTTAAATCATCCATTGTGCAAGTGGTATAAATCCCTTTTACTCAGATTCCATTTGTCAAATCCACACATGACCTCGCCTAACTTCAGTGTGGTGGGGAAGTGCGTTGTCCTAATTAACAGTGCATTTTGATTTAACTAGAAATTGGAGAATGACTTTCTTGAGAAGAAAAAAGGAAGGACAGTGTATGTGTGTTGGGGAGGTATATGTGAAAGAGATTAGTTGACTTAAGTAGGAAGATAATTACATAAGGGTAGGGTTTGTAAATACAGAGGTAAGACCCAAAAAAGAAAACTAAAATAGTTGACAGTGATTGCCTTAGGGTGGCAGGAAGAGGGGTAGGGGGTTTGGGACTATCTGGTTTTTGAAAAATCGTGTGTATGTAGCATTTTAATTAAAATGACAATAAAATTTAAATAATCCTAGACCTTCATGTGACCTCTCTTCTGTCTCTTTCCAGCTACTTTTCCATATACCTCCTTTACTTTTTTCAGTCAGTCTTCTGGAAAGAGTTCTCTATTTCAGTTTCTCCACCTGCCACTTACTCCTTAACCCACTCCAGTCCAGTTGGGGTGCTATTATTTCACTAAGACAGCTCTTGCTGAAGTCACCAGTGACCAACATATTGCTAAATCTAGTGGATATTTTCAGTTCTTTCTGCTTTTTGACATCCTAGCAATATTCTGTACTTTCTGAAATCTTGCCTTCACTGGACTTCTGTAAGACAACTCTCCTAGATTTGCCCCTAGTTCTTAGGGGCCTAGGTCACTTTCTACCATATTCTCTCCTGGGGCAGTCTAATCTACATTTATGGTTTCAGTTACCATGCTTAGGTGCTTCACAGATCTTCAGCATATATCCCCAGCTCACTAGCTCTATCTCCACATACCTACTTAACATCTCCCTTAGATGTCTAAAAGACACCTGAACTTAGTCTGCCTAAAACCAAACTCAGCACACACACATACATATACCACTGCCTTCTGCAAACTTAGTCTCCATCCTAGATTTCTTATCTCTATCAAACACACCCCAATATAACACCCTCTGAAAACCGGAAATCTAAGCATTATCCTTGACACTCACCTCTCCCTTCTTCCTAGTCCAAAATTAAGTTGTGATGTTTTTCCTCATTCTACACCCTGTAGCCAGAGGTAACTTAAAAAACCCATTATTTTCCAAAGCTCCCATTGGTCTTGCATTCTTTTTGCTGCTTTTCCTTAATTACCACTCTCCTCTTCCTCATTTCAAAACTTACTCCAAAGCTACAGTAATCAAAACAATGTGGTATTGGAATAATATAGATATGTAGTCTAGGAATAATATAGATTTATAGTCTAGTGGAATAGAATTTAGAGTTCAGAAATAAACCCATACATCTATGGCTGTTGATTTTTGACAAGGATGCTAAGTCCACTCAATTGGGAAAGAATAGTCTCATCAACAGTTGGTGCCAAGATAACTTGATTTCCACATGTACAAAATGAAATTGGACCACCTACCTCATATCACATATAAAAATTAACTCCACATGCATCAGTAACCTAAATATAAAAGCCAGAACCCTAAAACTTTCCAAAGAAAACAGTTTAATCTTCCTGACCTTTGGTTTTGCAATGGATTCTTAAGTATGACACCAAAAGCATGAGCAACAAAAGAAAAAATAGTTAAGTTATATTTTATCAAAATTTGAAAGTTTTAGGCATTAAAGGACCTTTTAAGAAAGTGTAAAGACAATCTACAGAATGGGAGAATGTTTGCAAAGCTTATATCTGATACTGGATTGGTATCTAGAATATATGAAGAACACCTACAACTCAGCAGCAACAAAAAGACAACTCAATTAAAAATGGGCAAAGGACTTGAATAGACATTTCTCCAGACATATATACATATCCAATAAATACATGAAAAGGTGTTCAACATCGTTAGTCATTAGAAAAATTCAGGTCAAAACCACAATGAGGTAATTACATCTACTTAGATGGCTATGATTTTTTTTAAGTAAAAAATTAGAAATAATAAGTGTTGGTAATAATGTGGAGAAATTGGAACACTTGTACATTGCTGTTGGGATTGTAAAATGGTGCAGCTGCTTGTGAAAAAGTTTACTAATTCCTCATAAGGTTAAATGTAGAATTTATTACATGATCTGGCAATTCCACTTCTGGGTATATGCCCCAAGGAATTGAAGGCAGACCCAAGCAGATACTTGTATGCCAGTGTTCACTGCAGTCTCATTCAAAGCATTTTTCGAAAGATGGAAACCACCCAAGTGTCCATCAACAGATGAGTGGATAAACAAATTGTGATTTATCTATACGGTGGAATATTCTTCAGCCATAAGAAGAAATAAAGTACTGGCACATGCAACAAAATGGATGAACCTAGAAAACACACTAATTGAAATAAGACAGACACAAAAGGACAAATACTGTATGATTCCACTCATGAAATATCTAGGCATATTAATAGATACAGAAAGTGGATTTGAGGATGCTAGGGGCTTGGAAGTGCAGAGAATGGGGAAGTATTATTTAATGGTCTGTAGTTTGGGGTGATAAAAATGTTTTAGAAATAGGAAATGGTGATGGTTGCAAAACACTGGGAATGTAAAGTAGTTAGTGCTGCCAGATTGTGTACTCAAAAATGGTTAAGATGGCAAATTCTATATTAATATATATTTTGCTACAGTTTTAAAAATAATGTAATGTTCCAAAAACCGCTGAATTGTACACTTCAAATGGGTAAATTGTATGTGAATTATACCTCAATAAAGCTTTTCAAAAAACAAAAAGGGTAACAATTTTCTCACCCACCGTTTTGTTTTATAAACTGTTTTGTCAAATTGAAAAGTCCTGAAATATCCTTTTGCTTTACTAGTATAACTAAAAAAGTAATTAAAACGTTTTTTAAAAGGTGAATAAAGGGTTCATAATGACCTGTTTTGCTATCAGGAACCCTGATCAATGTGTTACATAGCAATATTTCCCATTCTTAATCTAATGTACTTTGATCCAAACAAACAAAAAGCTACCAGGAGATCCATTCTAAGGGCTCTGTATTGCCAGTTATCCATGTTCTATTCCTGCCACATATGGAAAGCATACAGCAGATTGATTATCTTGGGGGCTCTTGGGGCAGTATTATTGATCTTTACTTTTCTTAAGACCTGGTAGTTAAGCATTTATTATTATAGACTAGATTAATTTCTCCTCCTATTTTTTAAGTTTTTTTTTAATGTGGCAAAATACACATAACATAAAATTTATTATCTTTATCATTTTTAGGAGTACAGTTTAGTGTATTTAAATGCATTTATAATATTGTGCAATTCTCACCATCATCCATCTCTGTGATTCTTTTTATTTTGTAAAACTTAAACTCTATACCCATTAAACAATAACTCTTGATGCCCCCTGGTAACCAACAACTAATTTTTTAACATCTCAGGTTTGGCTGGGGAGAGTATTGAATCAGTAAGTATGTATTTAGCATCTACTTTATGGTAAAAGTTATTAGGGGCATGAAGAAGGTTTAAAATATGGGACGCTTTAAAAAACTGAATACTGCTGGGCAGACAATACTACATATGCAATAATTGTATAGGAATCAATGATAACATGGAATTTATTATAATTTTACCTTGTATATATATAGCTTATACATGCAAGTTATAATGAAAATTGTGGGGCGCCAATAAAAGACCAAACACATTAAAAACTAATGCTAGTATTGATAAGAATTTAATATATAATGCCAGGCATGGTGGTATGTGTACCTGTGGTCCCTCAGGAGGCTGAGGTAGGAGGATTACTTGAGCCCAGGATAATGGAGTCCAGCCTGGGCAACATAGTAAGACTCTGTCTCTTAAAAGAAAATTTAACATATGATTAGAAATGTATCACATTTTGTTGGAGAAGAGAAAAATCCTTCAGTGAATCATAGTAGTTCAGTGGTTGCTTCTTCAGGGAAACATTCTTATTTTCATTTAATGCCACATTCAAAAAGTAATTCCATGGTTTCCAGCCTGGCATGTAAGGAGCTCATAAGTAACCATGCTGTCCTAACAACAAGTGAAAAGCTGAACAAGCAATAATAATAATAATAATAAACAAAAAAGCTCTTTTAGATCAATCAGGGAAGCGAAACCATGGGGCATACTGCTGCACCAAAAATTGGAGAGACAGTTAGGTAGATATAAAGAATCGCAACTTACCACAGCACAAACCCATAAGCAAAAACCTCTGTGGGGACCAGTGCTGGGGTAGGAAAGGCTGAACCGTAATTGGTGAATCGCTAGATGCCCAGTATGGACAACTCTGAGAGTTAGAAACTTCAGAGGGACCCAGTCGTGAGGGAGGGCTGCCACAGTTTTGAGTTCTTACCTTTAGGAGCTTGACTTGACAGTGAATATTGGAGAAAAATCTCCTTGTGTTTCTTGCAGCGGGAGGGGGAAAGGGATCATTTTGAAATACGCAAGAGCTTTCTGTTCTTAACAAAGCCTACCCTCAGGAGACATGATATTACCAAAGCCTAACCTACCTGGGGGAAGGGAAACACCTAACTCCAGCCTAGTGTAGCTTTCTATGTGGGGAAAGGGAAATATACAACTCAACCCCCTCCAGTCATCCTGTCCCACATAAGGGGGGAAACTCTGCAGCCCTGGTGGAGTTCACAGTCCAGTGGCACAGGCTGTCTAGAGATTGAATCTAATCATAGGACTAAGAAGGCTTCCCTTCCCCACACCTTACACTATGTTATTAAAGTCCTATTTAGCAAGGTTCCTTTTACCCAGTACATCACGTTCACCTTTCAGCAAAAAATTACAAGGCCTACTAAAAAGCAAAAAACAACAGTGTGAAGAAACTGCACAAGCATAAGAACTAGAGTCAGATACGGCAGGAATGTTGGAATAATCAGACCAGGGGTTATTAAAAACTATGATTAAAATGCTAAGAGTTTTAATGCCAAAACATGAGCAACAAGAATAAATGGACAATATAAGCACAGCGATGGAAATTCTAAGAAGGAATCAAGAAGTACGAGAGATCAAAAACACTGTAACAAAACGTAAAAAGCCTTTGGTGGGCTTATCAGTAGATTGGACGTGACTAAGGAGAGAATCTCTGAATGTGAGGATATGACAACTAGAAATCTTCAGAACTGAAAAGCAGAGAGACAAGTCTGGGGAAAAAACCAATCAACAACAGAATATCCAAGAACTACAGGAAAGCTATGAAAGATGTAATATATGTATAATGGGAATACCAGAAGGGAAGAAGGAGAGAAAGGGACAGAAGCAATATTTGAGTCAAAAATGCTTGACAATTTCACCAGTATCAGACACCAACCAAAGATCAAGGAAGTTCAGAAAACACCAAGCAGGCTAAATGCCAAAAATATTATACCTAAGCATACCATATTCAAATGTCAGAAAATTAAACTTGAAAGAAGCCAGAGGAATAAACACTTTACCTATAGAGGAGCACAGTTAAGAATTACATCTGACTTTTCTTCAGAAACCATGCAAGCAGGACCAGTTGGAATGAAATAGTGTTGAAAGAAAAAACCCCACCAACCTAGGATTCTGTATCCAGCAAAACTATATCTTTCATAAAAAGTAAAAATACAGACTTTCTCAGACAAAATTAAGGGAATTTTTTTGCCTTGTAATAAATGTTAAAAAAAGTTTCTCAGAAAGAAGGTGAATTATTTCAAATTATTCAGAAACCTGGATGTAGATGAAGAAAGGAAGACCAAGAAGGAATAAGGAAATGTAAAATAAAAATTTTTTCTTCCTACTAACAGATAATGTTTTCAAAACAATAATTGTAACTGTGCATTTGATTGTGTGTGTGTGGGTGGGTGGGTGTTTATGTGTAAGTAAAATGAATGACAGTTTATGTGTAAGTGAAAATGGCACAAGGGCCTAGAGGGAAGAATTCAGAATATTTTGTTACTATAAGGTACTTGCACTGCCCATGAAGCAGTATAATGTTATTGGAAAGTGGACTTGGGTTAATTGTAATGTATGTTGCAAACTCTAGGGAAACCACTACAAATAGTAAAGCAACAAGTATAATTGATGTGATAAGAAAGGAGAGAAAATTGAATTGCATAGAATGCTCAACTAAAACCACAAAAGGTAGAAAAAGTGTGGAAGACAGAAATAAGAATAACAAAGTCAACCAATAGAACATAGTGACAAACATGGTAGATATTAATCTAACTATATTAATAATCACTTGAAATATGGCCTAAACACAGCCATTAAAAGACAGAGATTGTGAGAGTGGATGAAAAAACTCGACCCAATAATATCTTGACTGCCAGAAACCTACTTTAAATATACAGATTGAAGAGATAAAAAATATAGCATGGTAACACTAATGAAAAGAAAATCAGAATAGCTATATCAGTTTCAGACAAAGGACTTCAGAGGTAGGGAAGTTATCAGGGATAAAGGTGGGCAGTACATAATGATAAAGGAGTCAATATTCTAAGAAGGCATAACAGTGCTTAATGTGTATGCACCTAACAACCAAGCATCAGAATATATGAGGCAAAACCTGATAGAACTGCAAGGAGAAAGAAATGAATCCACTACTATAGTTGGAGGTATCAATACCCCTCTAGCAAAAATAGACTCGTCTAGCAGGCGGAAAGTTGGTAAGGACACGGTTGAACTCAAAAACATCAATCAACTGGATATAATTGACATCTATAGAATTACATTATTCAATAATAGCAAATCACACATTCTTCTGAAGGTCACACAGAATGTTCACCAACATAGACCACATTCGATGCCATAAAACAGACTTTAATAAACTTAATAGAAATAATATATCTGCTGTCAGACCACAGTGGAATGAAGATTGAAATTAATAACAGAAAGATAGCTGGGAAATCCCCAAATATATTGAGATTAAACACACACTTCTAAATAACAGGGCTCAAAGAATAAATCTTGGGGAACTTTAAATATCTGGAACTAAATGAGAATAAAAATAGTTTATCAAAATCACATTATCTTACCAACAGATACAGAAGGAGAATTTGACAAAACCCAAAATTCTTTCATAAAAACTCGCAAGAAACTAGGAATAAAAGGGAGCTTCCTTGACTTGTTAAAGAATATCTATACAAACCCTACAACTAACATCATACTTAATGGTAAGGAACTTGAAGCTTTTCCATTAAGATCAGGAACAAGGCAAGAATGTCCGCTCACCACACTGCCTTTCAGCATCATATGGGAAGTCCTAGCTGTCTTACTGTATTCCTGCTGCTATAATAAAATACGACAGACTGGGTAATTTATAAATAACAGAAAAGGGTTACTCTGCTTCCAAGATGATACTTTATTGCTGTGTCCTCACATGGCAGAAGAGATGGAATGGCCAGGCAGGTCTCTGAAGCCTCTTTTACAAGGGCATTAATCCCATTCATGAGGGCAGAGCCCCCAGGGCCCAATCACCTCCCAAAGTCTCCACCTCTTAATGCCGTCACCTTGGGGTTTAATTTCCCACGTGAATTTTTGAGAAACGAAAACATTGAAACTGCAGTACTAGCTAATGCAATAAGATAATAAACGGAGAAGCAAATAGATTGGAAAGAAAGAAAACTGTCTTTGTTGGCAGACGACATAATCATTTACATAGCAAATCCAAAAGAATTAACAAAAAAACTGGAACTACTAAGTGGTTATAGCCAAGTTGCAGGATACAAGGGTAATATACAAAAATCTATCACTTTCCTATTTATCAGCAATGAACAAGTGTAATGTGAAATCGAAAGCATATTATCATTTACATTAGTACCCCTGAAGTGAAATGCTTAGGTAGAAATCTAATAAATTGTGGACAAGATGTATATCAGGGAGACTGCAGAGCTCTGATGATAGATGTAAAAGATTAAATAAATGATGAGATATTCCATGTTCATGGATAGGAAAACAATATTGTCAAGATGTCCATTCTTCCCACTTTTGTGTATAGATTCATGTAGTCTCAATCAGAATCCCAGCAAGTTATTTCATGGATATCAACACACTGATTCTAAAGTTTATATGCAGAGACAAAATACTCAAAATAGTCATCATACTATTGAAGGACAAAGTCTGAGGACTGATACTACCTGAATTCAAGACTTACTGTAAACTTTAGTGACCAAGACAATGTGGCATTGGTGACAGGGGACAGCCAAATAGATGGATGGAACAGAATAGAGAACCCAGAAATACTCACATAAATACAGTCAGTTCAACTTTTACCAAGGAGCAAAGGCAATACATTGGAGCAAAAAATAGCCCTTGAGGAAATGGTGCTGGAACAAATGGACATCCACTTTCAGAAAAAAGAAAAAAGAAAAAGAAGAGTCATCTAGGCACAGACCTTACATCCCTCACAAAAATTAACTGAAAATTGATCAGAGACCTAAATGTAAAATACAAAACTGTAAAACTCTTAGGCAATAGCATAGGAGGAAACCTACATTACCTTTTGTGTGTTGATAATGTTTTAAGTACAACACCAAAGGCATGATCCATGAAGGAGAGAATTGATAAGCTGGACTTCGTTAAAATTTAATACTTTTGTTCTGTGAAAGATAATGTCAAGAAAGTGCGAAGACAGGCCACAGACTGGGAGAAAATACTTGCATAAGACACATCTGATAGGCCGGGCACGGTGGCTCACGCTTGTAATCCCAGCACTTTGGGAGGCCGAGGCGGGCGGATCACGAGGTCAGGAGATCGAGACCACGGTGAAACCCCGTCTCTACTAAAAATACAAAAAATTAGCTGGGCGTGGTGGCGGGCGCCTGTAGTCCCAGCTACTCGGAGAGGCTGAGGCAGGAGAATGGCGTGAACCCAGGAGGCGGAGCTTGCAGTGAGCCGAGATCGTGCCACTGCACTCCAGCCTGGGTGACAGAGCAAGACTCCGTCTGAAAAAAAAAAAAAAAAAAAAAAAAAGACACATCTGATAAAGGACCATCAAGCAAAACATACAAAGAACATCTAACATTAAATAATAAGAAAATGAAGAACATGTTCTAGAAATGGGCAGAAGGGCAAAGGTGGGAGGATCACTTGAGGCCCAGAGTTGGAGACCAACCTGGGCAACATAGCATAATCCTGCCTCTCCAAAACATTAACAAATAAAAAATGAGCAGGGCATGGTGGTGCATGCCTGTAGTCCTAGCTACTCTAGAGTCTAAGGCAGGAGGATCACTTGAGCCCAGGAATTTGAGGTTATAGTTAGCTATGACTGCACTTCAGACTGGGTGACAAGAGTGAGACCCTGTTTCAAAAATACTAAAAAAACATTTTTTTTTTTTTTTTAAGGGGAAAAGACCTGTACCTCACCAAAGAAATACGGATGACAAACATATGAAAATACATTCAATATCGTATATCATTAGGGAATTAAAAATTAAAACATCAATGAGGTATTACCACACACTTATTAGAAAGGCCCAGATCCAAAACACTGATAATACCAAATGTTGATGAGGATGTGGAACAACAGAAGTGCTCAGTCATTGCTGGTGGAAGTGCAAAATGGTCCGGTCACTTGGGAAGACAGTTTGGCAGTTTCTTATACAACTGAACATTTTCTGACTATACGAACCAGCAGCTACACTCCTTGGTATTTACCCAAATGAATTGAAAACTTACGTGCACATAAAAACATGCACATGGATGTTTATAGCCACTTTGTTTTGATTGCCAAAACTTAGAAGCAACCTGTCCTTGAGTAGGTGAATGGATGAACTGTGTTATATGCAGCCAGTGGAATATTATTCAGTACTAAAAAGTAACAGTCTATCAAGCCATAAAAAGCTGTGGAGGAAACTTAATGCATATTACTAAGTGAAGGAAGCCAACCTGAAAAGGCCACATACTGTATGATTCCAACTCTGTGACATCCTGGAAAAGGCAAAACTATGGAGACAGTAGTAAAAAGAGCAGTGGTTGCCAAGGGTTAGGGAAGGAAAGGATGAATAGGTGGAGCACAGACAATTTTTAAGTCAGTGGAACTATTCTGTGTGGGCACTACAGTGGCACATGCTTGTCATACATTGGTCAAAACCCATGGGTACTGCAGTGGCACATGCTTGTCATACATTGGTCAAAACCCATGGGTACTGCAGTGGCACATGCTTGTCATACATCGGTCAAAACCCATGGGTACTGCAGTGGCACATGCTTGTCATACATCAGTCAAAACCCATGGGTACTGCAGTGGCACATGCTTGTCATACATTGGTCAAAACCCATGGACTGTACGACACCAAGAGTGAACCCTAGTGTATACTGTGGACCTTGGGTCATAATGACATGTCAGTGTAGGTTTGTTGATTTTTAACAAATGTGTCGCTTTGGTGTGGGATGTTGATAATAGGGGAGGCTGTGCATGTGCATTTGTGGGGCCAGGGAGTATATGGGAACTCTATATTTTCCACGCAATTTTGCTGTGAACTTAAAATTGCTCTAAAAAATAAAGTTTACTAATTATAATTTTAAAAAAGTAATTCTCCCCAGCACTTTGCAAGGCCTAGGTGGGCAGATCACCTGAGGTCAGGAGTTCAAGACCAGCCTGGCCAACATGACGAAACCCAGTCTCTGCTAAAAATACAAAAATTACCCGGCTGTGGTGGCACACGCCTGTAATCCTAGCTACAATGGGAGGCTGAGGAAGGAGAATCACTTGAACCTGGGAGGTGGTGGAGGTTGCAGTGAGCCGAAATCACACCATTGCACTCCAGCCTGGGTGACAAGAGCAAAACTCTGCCTCAAAAAATAAAAAATAAAAATCAAAAACTACAAAATATAATTGCGTATTTTTCTGATTTGAGTGTAGAAGGACTTCTGATCACAAAAGCAATGATAAAGGAATACATAGCTAGATTTCAGTAAAATTGTATTTAATGTTTATTAAGAAGCAAAGTGAAAAGCATTTTATGGATAAACCTAATATAAAAATTAATATATAAATGGGAAAATGGTATTAATAGACAATGAAAAATAATTTAAAAGTGCTAATACACTTTAGGGAAAAGTAATAATATTTGATGCAAATATTTGAAAACATTTTATGCAATATACTGATAAAAAACCTGAACCTACCACCAGAAGTAAAAATCAGAACCTATTTGGTGTTTTGAATTCTCATACTGTGCTCCTCCATCTCTCTTCCCTGCCCCCTCAACTGTTCTGGTTAACTATTGTGTTTATCATTTCCATAAAGCAGTTTTCACAAATATATATATATCACCAAGCAATGTCTTGTTTAATTTTGCTTATTAAGTTTTTTTCTGATATGTTTTCTCCTTTATTCTCCCTTTTGCCCTCACCCCAGTTTGTGTAGAAGTAGTGTGGATATAAAATGACACTAATGTAGACTGAGGAGATTGCAGTACATCTGGATTTGTTGGGATAGAGAATATCAGTATCACCTAGGGGCTTATTAAAGTTACTCAGAAGTTTTTGCTACTTTTTTTTTTTTTTTTTTTTAACTACAGGCTTCTTGAGAATCATGGTCTACTTTTACCAAAAGGAGCCTGTAATATTCCTCAAATGTGTTGGAGCAGAACAAGGATTGAAGACTGTATTAATGATCTCTACAAAGAGTCTTCTGATCTTTCTTTTTGATGTCTCAATCTTTGATAAAACATAAATGAAGGTTCACTCTGGGCTCTTGTTATTTGCGTAACAGCTGAAAAAAAGTGAATTTAATAATTTTATGTTGAAGGTTTAGTATGTTCAAAACTGCTAGGCACCTTGAAAAACATGAGTTATAAAAATGAATAAGACGTATCTTGTCTTAGTTGAATTAAAACAATTCTTTTGAGGAATTTGTAAGTATTTCTACAAGCAATACATTTGTAAGAGATGTATAAACAAACTGGTATTAGAATACAGAGGACAATTGAGTTTTATTTGGTTTGATTCCAGGAGAAAAGGCTGGTCAGGGAAAATTGCATTAAAGTAGATCCTAGAAAGGACAGGGAAGTTTTTAATAATTGGTAAGGGGCAGGGGAGAACATTCCAGGGAGAGAACTGCATAAACAAAGAGATGGAGGTGTGAAGTTTGGGAGCATAGTTGGGAACTGTGAGCAGTAATGCAGTGTGCACTCAGATAAGGATGGACTGTAGGATTTGGTTCGGCCATATCAACAAGGACCTTAAATAATCAGCTGTCTGTACCCAGGATTCTAAGACTTTCTTTTTATTGATGAACACCCCAATTGCTGTTCTTTTCTTATATCTAGTCACATCACTAGTCATGTACTAGATGAGAGAAGCATTTTTGTCCATTTTGCTTATTGCTATATCCCTAGAGCATAGAAGAGCACCTGGTGTGTAACAGGCATAGATGAATTATATGTTAAATGAGTGAATGAATTTAGATTTTGTAAGAAAGGATAATTTATGGTTGCACTTTAAAGAGATCTTGCCTCCACGGATCAAGTTGTTTTTGGTATCTTTGTAATATGCCTCAAACTTCATTGTATTTCTCTCACTTGGATTTGTCTTTCCCTGGCATTTTTTGCAATGTTCTACGTGGGCTCTTATGACTAATGATCATCCTCCTTATAGTGTACCTGTATTACAAGGTATGTTTATTTTCTGTGACTTGATTCAGGTAGTTCTCAAAATCTTTGATTTTTAACTTTACATCTGTTTTTCTGAGATGTAGCATTGCTTCATTCTTTAATCTTGACTTTAATCATTTCTAGGAATCTGTGACATAATTTTTAGAGTTTCTGCTACTTAGTCCTCACTACATTCTTCTGGTTATGTTATATAAATAGTTATATTTACTATTTATTATGGTATTATTTTAAAATGTTAGCTTTGCTGTTAAATTTAACATTTTACATTTACAGCTTTGCTGTATTTTTTATAGTTCTGAATAAATTATTCATATTCTTACATATCATGAATTGTGAAAAAAAATTTACAAGTTGACTTGTTAGCTATACCTATTTATATTATTCTTCAGTGTTTGGTCTAGAAATTATAAAATGCATCCTTAATTTATGATAGCCTCCCTTGAATTAATATAATACTACTTGCATAAAATATAGGATATTTATAATAATATATTTCTGCTTACTCCCACTTCCCTTCCTTTGTGCTTTGGTTGTTATATATTTTATTTCTACATGTGTTATAAGCCTAATGACACCTATCAATTATTTTTATCTTTGCTTTAAACTGCCAATTATCTTTTAAAGAAATTAAGAAAGGGAAAAATTGGCTTTTACATTTTCCTACATATTTACCATTTTGCAGAGTCCCTCATCTCTTCCTGCTGAAATTTTACCTCAGCGAGAACTGTGTCTCCCTTGTCTGAATTTTTATAGCACATATTGTGGACCATTTATATGTCATATATGACCTTACAGTTACTTCCATGTATGTGTCAAATTTCCTCTGCCAGTTTTAGATTATTTTTTTGGCAAGGGTCGCTGTTTATACAGTTTTAACTACTTCATTGTGTCTAGCACAGTGCCTTAGATAAAGTGGACACCTGTATATATTTTTAACTATGTAAGAATGAGTGAAACTTTGTTCATTTATCTGAGTATATAATCTCACAGGATTGAGTTGTATTATTACAGTTCACCATTAGATGTCACTTTCTGACATAGGTTAAATCCTTACCAATGAATTCCTTCCATTAAGGCATATCAGATTCTGAAAGTTGGTGCTCCAATACAAGTGCACTTAAACAGAGAAATTTTTATACATTTAAAAGTGATTACTGTCTAAAATGGAAGTGTTCCTGTTATAATTTTTGTATTTTTGTTATGTATAAATTTATACAGAACCAACTGATTTTCCTAAAGTTTTCTTTAGAACTTGAATACTGGTATTATTTTTGAATTATTTGCTCTGTGGAGCAGCTTGGAACTATTAGAAGTAATACTGTGAGAATATTCAGGAATACCTTTAAACATGTTCAAAATGTATTCTGATGGTGGTGTAATTCTGAAAAACATCTTATTTTAGGAGCCTGACTGACCCAGTTTTCTCAAGTTTTGATAGCAACTATAGAGTTTATTTGTGTTTGTTTGAGAAAGGAGGGGAACTGAGTAGGCTGTGAAGAAACACAGAGGTAGAGAAAAGGGAGATTCCTGTGGCTCTCTCTTGGCCAGTCATGGAACACAGCAAAGTGCTTCCCTCCCTCATTCTTTAAACTTAAAAGATAGGAAAGGGCAGATCAAGGAGATTTCAGCAATCTCAGAAGGCTTAATGTTCACTGTATATTTACGAACCTAGATTTTAAACTCAGCATGATAACATGTATGATCTAGAGAGATGTTTCAGTGCGTCCCCACTGCTAGGATTCATGACAAACACTTACCAGATTCCTACAGACACGTCTCTCCATGCTGAGTTAAGAGAATCCTCTCTGTGATACCACTGCTCTCCGGACATCCAGGGTTTAACCTCTTTTCTTTCCCCATCTTGCCAGGAGACAGCAGGAAAATTATTGGGAGGTGGGAGGTGTGGTGGCAATTTTCTTCAATTCATCTGGAGTACTAAAATTTGAGTAAAATAACAATGCTGTTTCCTAATAGTTTAATAAATACCCCCAAAACTTACACCTAATCCAAGAATGTTACCATTCTTCGTAATTTGTGACCTTCTGGTGTTCTGTCCCTCAACCTTTCACATCTCATCCCAGGAGTAACTTTCTTATATTTAATGTTCATGGTTTGATTTAAAAAAAAAATACTGTTTTCATATATCTATGTATGTATATAAAATTTGATTTTTAAGCCATGATTATAATAAACCAAAGTACCAAACAATTAGAATATTTAAATTGTATTTTGTATTGATCAAATTACAAACAATGCAGTGTCAACAAATGAAGTTTTATCTTGCAGTATTTCTGTGTTTTAGAATAAACTTAAATGCATTTTCTAAAAGTATATTGGTATGAAGTGACCACTTACCCTTCTTGGGATAACCTTTTTAACTTTTTGGCTTTTAGAATGTCATTCTTCATGATGTAATGAAATGAATGATACTTTATATGAAGTAACTGGTGATGTGGATGGTAGAAAAAAATAGAAAGTGGGCAATACTACATGTCAAGTATAATCAATAGTTGAGAGGTCCTGATAATGTTACTCACTTATATTGATAATTCATTTTGTAATCTGTTTTTTTCCCTTATGTTTTTGTTTATTACTGCAGCTAAAGAAGTAAACAGGTCATGGCACGTTTAACAAAAAGACGACAGGCGGATACAAAAGCTATCCAGCATCTTTGGGCAGCCATTGAGATTATACGGAACCAGAAGCAAATTGCCAACATTGACCGTATTACAAAGTAAGTAAATTTAAACAAAAATATCTCTGTAAAATTTCGTAGAAGACTTTGGGGGAAAGGCTAAAAAAATTTTTATCTGTTATGCTAATCAACATATATTACAAAGAACTGAAGACACTTTTTGCTTTGCAGGAGTATTGTTAGAAAAACAAACACAGAAACATACACAAGCAACTTGTGTTTAGAAGTTTCATAGAAAAAATAGATGAGGAAAATATCACTATGTACTATGTATAATAGTTTTTTAGTTAACAAAATTTTTAACTCTATTTATTGATTTATTTATTTTGAGACGGAGTCTCATTCTGTTGCCCAGGCTGGAGTGCAGTGACCCGATCTCAGCTCACGGCAACCTCCGCTTCCCAGGTTCAAGTGATTCTCCAGCCTCAGCCTCCCAAGTAGCTGGGATTACAGGCACCCGCCACCACGCTCAGCTAATTTTTTGTATTTTTAGTAGAGAGAGGGTTTTACCATGTTGGCCAGGCTGATCTCAAACTCCTGACCTCGTGATTCGCCCACCTCGGCCTCCACAAAGTGCTGGGATTTACAGGCGTGAGCCACTGCACCCGGCCAGAGATTCTTTTATTAAAAACACATTTAGTGAATCACTTTTATGTAACGAAGCTATCTAAAAACAGTCTACTGTTTATTACTAATTTTAATATAGGATAGGCATGGTATGTGTAGTAAGAAACATCTTACTACTTTATAGCCCACTAACAGAATTTTTAACAATTTCCTTCTATATTTTAGAAATCATGTTAAATAAACATTCAGTTTTAAAGAAGAAAATTCTCCACTGCCATCCCCTACTTTCTCATGCTATTCATGTGGGTAGACAGATTTAGGATACAAAAAAAAAAAAAAAATCAAAGTACCTTATGAAGCTTCTATTTACATGTTGTATGCTAAGTCTAAGGGAGTCTTCAATTAGGAACTTGGTTTTGTTTTGTTTCTCTGGGTATTCTTAAAAAAATAAAGCTAAATTTATCTTTTTTAAGTGTTTGGAATTTTAAAAATAATTTAGAGAAAATTTCTTGATACTTTTCACATTCTTTAGATGCTATGGGTAGAAATGGAGAATGGGAGTAATTTACAAAACTCACTTAAATAAATGCTTTTTTTGGCCTTTATTAATAAGTAATACAATTGAGTTCCATGTATTTTTGTCCTTTCCCTGTATGCTGGTGAAGAAGATTACAAAGGCTACTTAACGATGGGCTCAGTGGCTCATGCCTGTAATCCCAGCACTGTAGCAGGCCAAGGCTGGTGGATCGCCTGAGCTCAGGAGTTTGAGACCAGCCTGGCCAACATGGTGAAACCCCATCTCTGCCAAAAATACAAACATTAGCCTGGTGTGGTGGTGCACACCTGTGGTCCCAACCACTCAGGAGGCTGAGGTGGCAGAATCACTTGAGCCTGGGAGGCAGAGGTTGCAGTGAGCCGAGGTAAGGCCAGTGCACTCCAATCTGGGTAACAGTGAGACCCCCGTCTCACAACAAAACAACAAAGAAACCCAAAGGCTACTTAAGAGGGAAGAAAAAAGGAGATAGAGAAGGGGTGACGATATATGTGGCTCCAACTCTGTACTCGCCCTTGTGGTATTTTAAAGCTGACTATGTACAACTCCTTGCTCCTATAAGATAGTAGAAGAAAAAAAAAGATAACACTATGTGAACAGTAAGAATAAAATAGTACATTATTTTAATTATTATGCTTTTAAATAAAGCACATAATTTGGGGTATGATAACTAAATGCAAATGATGTTGATGTAAAACATTTAAAAAAAAACTCAGAGTACAAAACAGTATTTTCTTATGGTTGAGATTTTTAAAAAACCATCCTTTATATAAAAATTGCTTAGAGAAGAATGTTTAAATAAAATACTTTTCTTTGGATTCAGCTTTTTAAATTAAAATCAGGTAAACATGACAACTATTTCAGTTTTTCAGATGACCTTTGTTCATCTGTAGCATGTTTCTCTAGAAGCTTTAGGGACATTTCTCTAAGCACCTTTCGGAATCTCCCAGTGTGAATGGTGCTGTTAGATGGTGACCACCTTCTAATCTGGGAGTAAGAGAATTAACTCCCCCAGTAATGGGTGGCAGATACCTGTTGGATTATTACAACACGTGTGTGTACATGTATACACATATTAAACTGTAGCAAAAGACATGGAGATTAACAGGATTGCCTACATCTCATTTTGCATTATGTATTATTGATAAGCATTCTTTTCTCTCCTTTCTTCATCAGCATAGCCTTAATTGATGCCAAGGCTTATTTTTCTTCATGTTGTAAGGTCCATAGTTTTACAATTAAATATGAATAAATTTATTTACCTACCAGATAGTCTTGGTTTTATTAGTCTCATCTAAAGATGAAAAGAAAGAAAAAGAAAGAATCAGAGGTTAAGTGCTTAAGACTGGGTCCCAGTGTTTCCTCTTCCTCATCTCATCTGAGAGGTATGCCATGTTTATTTTTATTATGTGGCTCACATCAGAGCATCCTGTACTTCCTTCATAACATTAATCACATTTGTCATTGTTTCCCTGCTAGACAGCTCCAAGAAAGAACTGTCTAGAAAATTGCCTAACCCGGCCAGTGCCTTTGCTTCTTGGCTAATATTAATTTCCTTGTTTGTTAAACTTGCCTAAGGTAAGTTAGGAAGTAGCATTGCACTGTGGAAGGAAGTCAGATCTTTTGCTCTAAAGCCTAATACTCCTATTCTGTACTCTCGAGAGGTAAATATTTTTCAAGCCTTAGATTCATTTTCAATCAAGTCACTCTGCTTAGTCAAGTCTGAACATAAAGATAATCTTTTAAGCTTTGCAGATATCTTAAGGTACTGAAGGCTGTAGTAGGGTTACTGTCAAGAATGCATGTTAGTCATTAAGTTTCATTTCTTATTTTGACTGATGAGTGACGCCATTATAAAAAAAGCTACACGGTTTTTGTCAAGCATTAAAAGTTGTGGGCTTTGGGGTGACTGGCTCTTAGCCTAGTACACCCTAAACACTCTAGTTTACTTCTGTGTAATGGTTTAGTTCTGCTTGCTTTTGTTCTTTTAATCTCTAGGTTTCTTTTTTGTTGTTGTTGTTTTTTTTTTTTTGGAACTGATTGAGGAAGCCTGGCCATTGGTTGTGATTTTTTCCATAGTCTGGCTTTTGCCAGTTGCATCCCTGTAGTCTAGTTTAACCTGTTGCTCAGTGCTTTTTATTTCGTGGAGATTGATAGCTGCATCTGGTGGCTTGGGGGAGGGGGCAAGACTATTCCCTGGGAGTAGTGTGTTCTACTATCAGGAGATACATGATGTCAGTTGTTTCTCATTTTGTGATGTACATAGCAATTGATGCTAGATCCAGTAACTCATTAAGGACTGCCAAATGATAATCATCCAGTCTGTCTTTTCTAACTGGACATAGCTTCCTATCATCTGCTATTTGGTTACCATGTGGTATGGTTCATATGGGAAAAGTAGAATAATTCATTCTCTTTATGTATTTAGCAGTTTTAAAAATAGTATTCTTTACTGGTAACCAATTAGATTTAAAAACAAATTGCCCTTTGGAATTCATGCATTTAATTACATTTCATATATTTCAGTCCGTTTTCGACATACCCCTTATTGATGCGATCTTTGGCCAGTTGGAGCCTCTGCAGTGCTGGCTCCTGAACTTCTTTCTGCTTGTTATGAACAAGATGTTTCGGGATCCTCTTGTACGTATCCTGCCCCAGGCCTGGAACTATTGATTTCTCCCAGGTGCTCTGGTTTCTTTTAGTTTTAAAATGTATTTTAAGAGTACTTCCTGGCTACTCAGCATTGCTACTGGGTGGGTCTCTCTTTCTAGGCCTTTGGACAGAGTTATGAAATGCACATAACTTTTAAAAGATAAAAAAACCTCCTGAGTTCATGCTGATATTTTCCATTGAACTTTGTGGCTACTGGGTTTTATTTGCTTAACTCTTCTATCTAAAATCTTTATCTACTTTCTGACGTGGTGAGAATCATGGTTCTCAGGGACATCATCTGTAATAAAATTTTAGAATTTCGTATAGTCAGTTATTTTATGCAACATTAAATACACAGCTATTAGAATAAGAAAATCTTAAATATTTTATATACCATGTATAGTTATGATTATGTTATTATTTTCTTATCTACACACATCCTTATTTAGTTTGGAGCCTCTCTTAATGTGTTGGATCTTCTTTTCCTGTCTTCTGTATTTGTACTTTTTAATTCTTTTCATCTTTTTTCTTTTTGATTTTTAGTATTTTTCCTTCATTGCAACCTCTTTTTATGTAACATTATCTGGTGTATATTTGTTTTGTGTACCCTCTAGTTTAGACTTCACTTCTAAAGTGATTTTTTTTCCATTTACTTCAAATGTTTAACTCAGAATTCTGAATTTTTTTTCTGATTTATAGCTTGTTTACCTTATATCATTTTCTTCATGTCTTTTCTCATGTCTTCAGACAGTAGATTCTAGCTTCCTTCTGTTTTGTAGGCTTATCTTTCTGGCATGTTTCTAACCATCAGGATGTCATTCTGCTCCATGTGCCATAGTCCTCTCTGTTGGTCATTCTTACGTGAAATCACTTTTCCTAAACTTGTGGCAGGGCAGAGTGGTTCTGAATACTCTTTCCAGATTTATGGCTCTAAAATTCTTCTTATGCCATTTTTATGAAGTGCTAAAAATAGAGCCTAATTTTTCCTGAGATTTCCTAGGTTTTTCTCCATCTTTTCCCCGTTTTTTTGTGGAATCACCTTTTCTTATACTTAGGGTCTTTTCAACTGACTGCAGTAGTAGTTGTTACTTTTATTCGTAGCCTTTCTCTGTAATACTGGGCTTTGTCCTGGAAGGGAACTGTGACTGCTTAATTTTGAGTGTTTGTAGGCCCCATTAAGCTCTAGCTCCTTAAGAATTTACCACAAATTCATGAATTACCATGAATCATCTGCAAATGGGAGTGTGTAAAATCCTGACCAGTTTCAATGCTATTATCAAGTGGGCCTACTGTGCTTTCCAGTGAGTCTCTGTTGGGTATTTTACCCTCCTATACTCCCTGTTCCATTAGTATCTGTTGTGCCTCTCTTTCTCCTCTAAGGGTATCAATACTAATCAGGATTGTAGCTCTCAGAGATTTGTTCTCACCTGCTCAAATTTTGGGATGCATAGGAGTTCGCATGACCTAATTTTGTTGTACTGTGTATGTTGTCCAAAGGCATTTTGCTTTGTTTTATTTGGTATTCTTCCAGTAACTCTGTCTAGTAGGTTTGGGGAGATTTAAAAACTATGTTACCGTCATAATCATCTCATCTCACAACAATCTTGTGGTTTTTCTTTAAAAAAAAAAAAAAAAAAAAAAAGGCGGGGGGCGGGGGTGGGCACAGTGGCTCATGCCTATAATCGCAGCACTTTGGGAGGCTGAGGTGGGTGGATTGCCTGAGGTCAGGGGTTCGAGACCAGCCTTGCCAACATAGTGAAACCCTGTCTCTACTAAAAATACAAAAAATTAGCTGGGCTTGGTGGCGGGCACCTGTGCTCCCAGCTACTGGGGAGTCTGAGGCAGGAGAGTCACTTGAACCCGGGAGGCGGAAGTTGCAGTGAGCCAAGATTGCGCAATTGCACTCCAGCCTGGTCAACAAGAGTGAAACTCCGTCTCAAAAAAAAAAAAAAAAAAAAAAAAAAGACAGTTGGTAAAGGCACACGATATTTTCTGAAGTTTAAAAGTGGAGCCAAAAGCAAATAATTCCTTCTGACAGAGGTAAATCAAAGGAGTGTTCTCCATGTTGTGTACTACACTGGACACATCAGAATAAATGGCAGTATCATCTTCAAACACAGGATTCTTTTTTTTTTTTTTGAGACGGAATCTTGCTCTGTCGCCCAGGCTGGAGTGCAGTGGAGCAATCTCGGCTCACTGCAAGCTCCGCCTCCTGGGTTCACGCCATTCTCCTGCCTCAGCCTCCAGAGTAGCTGGGACTGCAGGCGCCCATCACGATGCCCGTCTAATTTTTTTTGTATTTTTAGTAGAGACGGGGTTTCACTGTGTTAGCCGGGATGATCTCAATCTCCTGACCTTCTGATCTGCCCGCCTCGGCCTCCCAAAGTGCTGGGATTACAGGCGTGAGCCACTGTGCCTGGCCAGGATTCTTAACATAGCAAGACTTGGGTTGCAGTTTAAAAAATAAATTCCGGCCGGGCGTCGTGGCTCACGCCTGTAATCCCAGCACTTAGGGAGACCGAGGCAGACAGATCATGAGGTCAGGAGCTCGAGACCAGCCTGGCCAACATAGTGAAACCCTGTCTCTACTAAAAATACAAAAATTAGCCAGGCATGGTGGCACACGCCTGTAGCCCCAGCTACTTGGGAGGCTGAGGCAGGAGAATCGCTTGAAGCTGGGAGGTGGGGGTTGTGGTGAGCTGAGATCGTGCCACTGCACTCCAGCCTGGGCAACAGAGCAGGACTCTGTCTCAAAAAAAAAAAAAAAAAAAAAAAAAAAAAGAAATCCCACAAGTAGAATTTGTGGCCATTTGAAGGATTTAAGTCTCAGATCCTCATAATTAATTGAATTCTTAGGGACTAATAATTCTCTTATCTCTGTAACAAAATAGGAGAACTTATCTGTTCTGAAAGTTTGTTCCATCTAATTGTGATGGTATTTAACTTCGGAGTTCATAGCAGTAGTCATTAGTTGTCATGATATCTCCCCAAGAAAGAGAGTTCCGAGTCTTTTTTCCCCCCACATTCTTTTAATTTTCCTTTTTAAAAAACTGCTGGTGTCAGCTAGGTGCAGTAGATCCTGCCTGAAATGCCAGCATTTTGGGAGGCTGAGGTTGGGGGATCGCTTGAGAGTAGGAGTTTGAGACCAGCCTGAGCAACATATTGAGACCCTATCTCTACAAAAAATCTAAAAAATTAGCCAAGCATGGTGGTGCGTGCCTGTAGTCTCAGCTTCTTGGGAGGCTGAGGGACGATCGCTTGAGTCCAGGAGGTCAATGCTGCAGTGAGCTGTGATTGTGCCACTGCACTCCAGCCTGGGAGACAGAGTGAGACCCTGTCTCAAAACAAAAACAAAACGAAACAAAAAAAACCTGCTAGTCTTGTATCCAAGAAGGTAGTAGGGAAGGTACTGTAAGTTAGATAATCACTGCTAAGATGTTTTGAATATTTCAGATATTTAAAAACCATACCCAAGATAAACTTCTTTAACAAGCTCCAACATTTTTGCATGGAAAATATTAAAAGGGTCAGTCTGAAATCAAAATATGTATGTGTGGTTAAGTCTGATTTTTGATTAACAATGATACTGTCCCTCTGATTTAAAGCTATATTTATAAATTTGATTTAATGATAATATGAAATTCTATAGATGACCTCATTTGGGAGCTAAATAAGCACAAATAAATTTTGGCCTATCACCGAAAACATTTTACATTTTTAGAAACTGGAGGATATTTTATGATGTTTAATCATTATAAAATGGAAACAAGTTAGTCATTTTGTCATGAAGAAGACAATGCAGTAGTAAGGTGAGGGTTATGTGTCAAGATAAGCGCAGGCAATAGTAGCTTCTCTTTTCAGTTTAGATGTCTGTAAATGCTAAATTATAGCTAGCACATATGAATTAATCAGTTTTATGTAATTTGAATAGGTATCATAATAAACTTTTGAAAGTTATTTAACAGTAATATTAAATATTTATAAAATATTTTTATGCCTAAGATGTTAGCCCTCGTTTTACACATTATAAATCAAGAAGTAAAGGATGAAGAATCATGTAACAACAAAATCAGTAACAAGTGAGATTTAAACTTTTAATCACCGACTTTCCCAGTATGAGGCCATGTGCTGTGGTTCACATCTGTAATCCCAGCACTTTGGGAGGCTGAGGCAGGTGGATCCCTTGAGCTCAGGAGCTTCAAAACCAGCCTGGGCAACGTAGTGAGACCCCATCTCTACAAAAAAAACCACAAAATTAGCTGGGTGTGCTGGTGTATGCCTGTAGTCCCAGCTACTCAGGAGGCTGAGGAGGGAGGATGGCTTGAACCTGGAAGGTTGAGGTTACAGTGAGCCATGATTGTGCCACTGTGCTCCGGCCTGGGCAACAGAGTGAGACCCTGTCTCAAAAAAAAAAAAAAATTTCCCAGTAAGATTCATAACTCATTGTCATGTTATTTCTCTAGATGCCATGTCTATTTTAGTATCCATTAAAAATAAGTTACATATATCACTTCCTTTTCTTCTTTAATCCAAACAAATTATTCACATCTGGTTGGACTATTATGACTTGGCTTTAGAGGTTTATAATTATTTTAAGTAATGGTTATAAGATAGTTTAAAGACATACTTTTGAAATAAGTACAGATTTTATACTAGTCTCTACTGGCATTGTTGGCTAGACTGTGTGATTGAGGGAGGTTAGCTTGTTAATTATGGACTACTAGAAAAAGCAATTGAAGTATTTGACCTATATGTTTCCTTCCTGTCTTGGGCAACTTTAATTTTGTGTTTCTAGCGGAGATTACACTGTCACTAGTATGATTAAACTAGCATTGGATTGGTAGACTAGTCCCATTCAAGTGAATGTTTCAGATTAGGGCATCAATTAATTACTTGTATTGCTTACTTTAGGGTCAAACCCCAGTTAGAAAATGTGACCTCTGACCTCTTGTGACATGTTTGGCATTGAAATTTCTGAGTTCTCCTGGAGTTCTTCCTGTCGCTACAGATATACATAAACCCAAACTGTAAGTCCTCTTCGTGTGTAGGTTGCGTTTGAAGTTTCAACTAGGTACACATTGTTTCTTTAACTTTTTGAAAACACTTTCCAGGAACTGTTTATTTATGTAAGTTAAATTTACTATGTCTCACTGTCAATTTCTGTTCCTTCACTGGAATTATTGGAGAGGAAGAGAATAGCCATTGCCTAAGTTACTTCTTTGGAAATAAGTTCATTAAAAAAAAAACTGATTAGTATTATACTGTTTATGTAATCCCAAGGATTCGCCACAGAATTGCTCGTTGTATTCTCATTTCCATCTATATTGATTTAGTGTTTCTTACATATCTTATTATGAAACCAGATTGGCAGGTATACTGTTATTATTTTATACAATAATGGCCTTACAGAAGAAGTAACTGATTCTGAATAAGTATAGTCCACAGTGAGTTTTTTCCAGCATGCCAAATTCTTAGGACATTCAGCTTGCCTTGGGTTGTTGTCTAGCTGTTTTCATGTATTTCACATTTCTTTGCACGTCTATGAAGGAAACATACAAGGCGCATAAAAGGATAAGACAGTAGTACCAAATAACAGGAGAGGGTCAGTACCACAGATCGGAGTCTATCAGTTTACAACGCTATAGACCTTATTTGAGGGGACAGTCACTGTAAGAATGCTTGGGAGGCCTTGTGAAGGGTACAGAAATAGTCAAGCCTTGATAGCTGGATGGGATTCGACAAGGCAGAGAGGCGAGTCAAAGCATAGACTGTCTGGATCAAGCAGAGGGACTGTAGGGCTTAAGGGAAAGTGGATAAAAAGGCAGAAAGAGTTAGACCAGCAGGGTCTTTAATGCTAGCATTGAAATTTTTATCCTGTAGCGAGAGGGGAATAGCAAATATTTTTTGAATGTGGAAATGGTAAAAGTAAAACACAGTCATTTTTTTCCACCGCAGCTGGATTGACTCGAGTCTGCCTGCTCTTCTCTGTTCTGGCCTGGGTTTTCGTCCTTATGACTTCCTTGCCTGTTTTTCCAGCCCCTAGCTTTGCTAGTCTCTGTTTCTTCCCATCGTTGGTGTTAGAGATGCTTTTCAAAAACATCATCAGATTGGTCCACTGTTGCAGACGTTTTCCTGCTGCCCGTGAAGTCCACATTCCCGTGCACAGGTGTTGCTGTCTCGGCCTGCCTCTTCTGCACACCCTCCTGCAGCTCCCCACTCTCCTTACGCTCCGGCTGGGCTCTCGCAGGCCCTCAGATCTGCGTTTCCCATGCTCTGCCTGGGACGCCCTTCCCAGACTCCTCCTTCAGTTGTTGTCTCCTGACACCTTTAAGTCAACCTAATTCTGTCAGTTATTTTTCTAAATTTTAGGTCTGGTTGTGCTCTTAAAATTCTCTTTTGATTTCCTCATTACTGATGAAGTCCAAATACCTGAGCAAGGCATTTGTACAAAGCTCTTGACAGTGAGACCCTGACATTTCTTCTTTTCATACCCAGCGTCTCCCTACTCAGTGTTCCATCTGATGAGACTATTCTCAGTTGCCTGAGCACTTAATGGATTCTTCATTTTGTATTTTTCCTTCATCAGTGGACAAAATCATACCCATTCTTTTAGGATCCAACTCAAATCTCCTGTGAGATTTTTGAGATATTCCTTATTCAAGCCCATTTTCCTTTCTGTTTGTTTCCTTAGTAATATATATATATATATATGTTATTTGATTTCATTATTTATTAGTCTCTTAGGATCTTTGAAGAGCATTCTGCTTCCTTTTGATGGTGAGCACCTTGAGGGTAGGGTATATATATTTTCTATCTTTCTATCTTAGTATGAGGCATAGTAATCGGAACTTTAATAATAATACTCAGCTGTGTAAACTGTAGAAGTGGTTTGAAAGAGGGTTATAATAATTGATAACATTAAATAGTCATTATTTTTTTAAAAGCACTGTGCTTTATATAATTTAGTTTTCACAACAACTGTGTGAGTTATGTTGTCATGAGTCTCATTTTGTTGATAAAGCTTAGGAAGGTAAAATGGATGGCCCAAAGTTGGTGGCAGAACTAAAATTTTAATATAGGTCTATCTGATATTGGAGTCCAAGCTCTTAACCATTAAATGTTTCCTTCCGGTATTGTAATGGATTTGTATCTTTGCAAACTTTGAAGTTTTCAAAACATGATCATCTACATGGAACTAACACATTATCTCATTTCATCGTCACAACAACTGTGAAGTTTAAGTTAGCCCCACCTTATGGGTAGGGAATGTGAGGCTATCAGGGTAAATCATTTATCCCAGGTTATGTGTGAGAATTAGGAAGAACCTAGTGCTTCAGAATGTATTCTGAAATGTTAAAATGACTCCATTGACGAAGGAGCCATAACAATGCTATTTTAGGTTTTGAAGTGTATTGCTCTTCATTCCATGCAATTTTGAAATATTTGTTTGCCATGAAATATTTTGTTTTATTTCTAAAAGTAACATAAACATATTACAAGATACTTGGAAAATAGAAAACAGAAAAATAATCCTCTGTAATTTCTCTACCCGAATTCAAATCAGATACTCATTTTGATTTTTTTTTTTCCCATTCATTTTCCTACATGTGGTTGTTGTCTCAGCATCATTCAACCTTTTTTCATGTCATTGCTTGGCCACTGTAAGTTATTATTTGTAGTGGTTGCACAATGCACAGTGTTTCATCTGGCAAGACTGCACTGTAATATGAGCTGGGCAGGAGGAGAAACAAGATGAATGAATATTTGTTATATGACTTATGTTATTTACCCTCAAAACAACAGCATAGGGTTGACTTTACTAATTTTACTTCATAGATATGCAAATCGAGATGCAGTGAGGGTAAGTGACTTGTCCAAAGTTAAGCAGCTAGTCAGTTGCAGAATGGATCTGTGTGACTTTGCAGGCCATGCTTTTCCACTCTGCTTTCACGGTCCCTCTATGTGTCATCTGTTAAATTCTTATAACAGCACTACATATTCCAGTTATACAAATGAAGAATGAGACTAGAGCTTAGAGGGGGTGAAGTGTGCTAAGTAGCAGCAACTACTTCTTTAAGTATTAAGTGTGAGGCACTGGACCGCATTTTGCGTCCGTGATGTCATTTAGCTCCTCCTGCAGCCCTGTAGTATTGCCTGCCTTCTGACCATCATGCTGCCAGTGTTACAGTCTAGAATAACTTGGATGTTTCCAAGTTTTTCATTGTGCTCCATATCTTTTTGTACTTTTTCCCCGTTTTGAATTATTTCCTTGCTTATGGACACTCAAGATGTCTTCAGTTCCTTCCACCATAAATTACTATGCCTTGCCCGACTTTCCAGTACCACAGATGACACTACAAGGAATTTGTTGGTCTGTCTGTCCAGAAACAGAAATTCCTCCCTGATTTCAGGGTATGCACACAGGTGCCTAATCTGACTGAGCTCTCAAGAAGGGCCACCTCTGTCTTCATGCTGGGTAGTGCTGTGCACAAGGGGTTTTATTTTCCTGCGTGTCTGCATTTGCTTAGTGCTGTTCAGTTGCCCACATTTTGTCACTTGGATGTTTGAACTTGCATTTCTTTATCTGTTAATGAGTTTAGGCAGCTCTTGGTGTTCTTATAAGGTTTTGGGTTTCCTCTTCTGTGAGTCTCTGTTACTCTCTGCCTGTTTTCCACTGAGATATTGTTAACCTTTTTCTGTTGATTTACAGGTGGTGCTCTTTATTCTAAACATTAATTCCCTTATAGGTTTTATGCTTTGTAAACATCTTTTCTCATTCTGTCATCTGTTTATTTAACTTTTTCCATAGTTTTATTTCTTGAACAGAAATTTTAAGTTTTGAAATGATCATATTCAATCTCTTCTGCCTTATGTTTTATGCTTTTGAAATTTTAAGAAGTCCTTCTCCTTAAGAAGGCCACAGAATATTTCCTACATTTTCTTTTACTAATTGTATAGTTTTATCATTATCAGATAGGACTGCAGTCCATTTGTAGTTCCCTTTTTATGTGGTAGGTAAGGATCTACTTTACCTTATTATCTTATGTTTCACTCCATAGTAAGTCTGCCTTTTTCTTTAGGATTTAAACTTGAAAATCAAAAACTCTTTTGGGAGATATTTTAGGGGCCCTTATAGCATTCCATATAGTTAAATTATTTATTAGCAGTACCATGACTTGTGTGCCCTCTCTGCCCCTGCAACCTCTGTATGGAGTAAGGATCTCTTTTGGGTATGGGGTATCCCAGACACCTAGAACTAGTGACTGGCATGTGACATTCACTCAACAGTCTTCAACGATATTTGTTGAATGCTAGGTGAATGTAGGCTTTTTTCCTGCAGCTAATTAGTCATTCTAACAAAAAGCTTGAAATCTTTAATAAAACCAGACTAATAGCTCTGCTGTTAACCAGCTGTGTTTTCTTGAGGAAGTCATTTTCTTTCCTTCCTCTGTAAACTAATGCCCTGTGCAACCACCATCTCAGTTAAGATTACAGGAAGTTTTTATCACTCCAAAAGTTCTTTGTACTCCTTTGTACTGCCTTCTGCTCCCTTCCATCACTGATTTGCCTACGGTCACTGTGATTAGCTTCGCCTGTTTTAGAATTTTATTTGAATGGAAACATATTATTTTCCATGATAATCTTTTCTTGGTTAGCATGTTTTGTGATTCATTTGCTACGTATATTGGTAGTTCATTTATTTTCATTGCTGAGTAGTATTTCATTGTGTGGATATACCACAATTTAAAAAATTCATTAATCTACTGGAGGGATATTTGGGGTGGTTTTTTTTTAGGGGGGAGGTAGGGTCTCACCCTGTTAACCAGGATGGAGTGCAATGGTACAATCTCAGCTCACTACAGCCTCAACCTCCTGGGCTCAAGCAATCCTCCCAATTCAGCCTCTCGAGTAGCTGGGACTACAAGTGTATGCTACCATGCCTGGCTAATTTTTGAATTTTTTTTTTTTTTAGAGTCGGGGTTTCTCCATGTTACCCAGGCTGGTCTCGAACTCCTGGGCTCAGGCGATCTACCCACCTCAGCCTCCCAAAGTGCTGGGACTACAGATGTGAGCCACCACGCCTGGCTGGTGTTTTCATTAGGAGGCAATTATGGCAAAAGCTACAATATCCTTTCATGTACAGGTGTAGGCATATGTTTTGAGAACTACCTAGGAGTGGAAGTGCTAGGCTATGTGATAAGTGTATGTTTAACTTTATTAGAAATGGCAAAACTATTATCCAAAGTGACTGTTTTACATTTCCAACTGCAATCTATGAGAGTTCCAAATTTTCCACATTCTCTCCAACACCTGGTATTGTCAGTTTTTAAAAGTTCAAGTCATTCCACTCGATTTATACTAGCATCTCATGGTGGTTGAAATTTGCATTTCCCTGATACAAACATATTTTAATGTGCTTATTGACCAATTATAACTTCTTTCACAAAGTATTCAAATCTTTGCCCGTTTTTTTACGGAGTTAGTTTATTTCAGTATTACTGAAGTGTTGTAGAGCTCTATGTATATTCCAGATACAAGGTCCCTCACAGACCTGCATATCTAGAGTTCTGGACGGATGTAATGGAGGAAATGAGGAACAATCAACATTTATAGAGATACTGGCTAAAAACTTTCTGAAATTATTGAAAGGTACTAATACTCATTCCAGGAAGCCCATTGCAGACCAAATTTAAAATGATATCCACATTTAGCTATATTGTTTAAAAACTGCACTATTTACTAAAGGGAAAGAGAAGATCTTAAGTGTAGCCAATAGATTTTTTATGAGACATCATGTGTACAGATGTGGTAGTTAGACTCAAACTGACTTCTGAACTGCAATACTGGAATCCAAATGACTGTGAAATAATAGCTTCAATGTGTGTTAAGAGACAATAACTCTCAGCCTAGATTTATTTACCTTTCAACGAGGAGGGAGATTCAAATAAAGACTTTTGTAGACAAATACAATCTGAGAGAAAAGAAGTTCTCAGTGGCTAACATCAGGCAGAAAAAAATGATCTCAAGTGAAAGTTCTGAAATACAAGAATGAATAATGAGCAAAGACTTGATAAATATGTGTTTAAAATTAAAACATTAATGTAAAAAATAAAAATAATGTTCAAGTTGTGAAAAAAATCAGGCTGGTGCCACCATAATAGTGATCATTGACAGTAGGATAGTCATATACTTCTATAACAGACTATTATACTACAGTAAAAATAAACTATAGCCTCACACATCAAGATGAGTTAATTTCAGATACATAATATTAATAAAGTAATCAAATTACAAAAGAATACATGCCGTATGATTCCATTTCTGTAAACTTCGAAAACAGACAACACTGCACAGCATGTTTTAAGGGATAGGTGTACATAGGGGCCGACAGCATGAAGACACAGAAGGGAAAATGGTGAACACAGAATTAAGGACAGTGGTAACCAGCTGTGGGGGTGAGTGCCACCAGGATGGGCACGTTCTAGGGGGCTTTTGTCAGAGTTGGTTTCTGCTTTCTTTCCTAACATAGGAGGTGATTTAACTGGTGTTCGTCTTGTTCTTCACACTACACATATTTTAAAATAATTTCTTATATGTGTAATTTCTAAATTGAAAAATTTAAACCACGAAGAAGTAAATGGGAGGCATGGAAGTTTGTTGGGGAAAATAGATGATACAGAAGGGTAAGGAAGGCGGGGCATATAACTGAGAAGGATTAATTGTCCTGCGTTGTCTAATCACTGTTGTACTGTTCCCTGATAACGTATATCTCAGTCACATTCAGGTCTGTTGAAGACCCCTTCCACTGTTTTAGGTAATTCATTTCATTCAGCAGTAATTATCATAATTTAAGTCAGCTGTTTCTTTTTGGCTATTTCTCTTTTCTTCTACTGAAGACTTTTCTGTGCCAGATTATCAAAATGCAACGAATATCCTAATTACATGGAAATTACATTATTCACATGCTGTTCGCTTCTAAACATTTCTGGTAATACTATAGAAAATTTTTTCTGCTAAGTATTGTTGTAAGTAGAATTCTATTTAGTGTTATCAAGAGGAATTTTATATAGAAGTGAAAGAGAAGACCTAGTTATTTGGCTTTTAATTCTTTTTCTCCAACAAACTGGATAAAGTATATAATTTTATTATGACCATTTTTTATAATCGAGTTAAAAATGAAAATGGAAGTTTTTAAGATGTATATAATTTGAAAAGACATGATATTATAATTTTTAACTACACAACTTATTTTGAAGGAAAATCCATTCAACAAAATTAGGTTATACATCATAAAATTCGATAATCATTGAAATTTTGTCTTAGAGTTGTGTTAATATAGATTATGTACTAATATAAAAGAAGCATTGTACGAATAAAGTTAGATTTAGTTTGGGGCTAGTAAGTGAATATTAAAAAGGAAAGTATAACATATTTTAAATACTGGAATTCAATTTTAATATAAAAATTTGAAACATCCTGTTTCATTGTTAAGACATTGATTAATTCATGTTTTCAACTGCTGGGAAACAGAGAAAAAGGAGGGAAGAGAATGTCTGAAACTGGGGTAAGAGTAAAAGGGGAACTATTAATAGTTCTGTGGGTACAACATGTAAATGCAACCGTCCAGGAAGCACAGGCCCCCTTTCATCATGAAGAAAGAATGAAAGGTGGAGTGCTTTTAGTTCATGTGTGTGCCCACGTGTGCATTGTATTCATGTATGTGTATCAATACATACACGTGGTGTATTTCATTGGAACTTCTCTTTTGTTTCAAAAATATTTTGTGGACAATTAGAAAAAAGATATAGAATAGAAGAAGGTTATATATATCAGAGGGGGATGAGCAGGATGAGGAAAAGGAAAGCAAAGTTTAGTATATGAAATAGAGCCATAAGAAAGACTTCTATTCCTCTATAAAGTCCGACAGCCTGCTGAGGATGTGTTGCAGATTTGGCTTTCCGTTTTCTAGTAGCTAACGCAAAGGAGAAGCCTCAATATTTTAGTAACGTCCATAAAGCAAATCAGTTGCCTAGGTAAAGCGTAGCTACTTCTAATAGTACTAAAACCAGAAAGAAATCTTTAGGGTTTTCAGAAGGTTAACCATTTTCTAAGTTGCAAAGCTCATGTCAGGTGGCAGAGTGTAGTCCTATGTCTTGAGAAGTCATGGTTGAGATTTCAGAGGCAATTTTAATTGAAATGTTATTGTTATATAATAAACAATATGCCAAAACAGTACTCTGCTGTTACTTTTACTTTTTTCCAACTACAAAGGAAATTGACTATCAAACTTACAATATATTTCAATTTCAGATGTGAAACAACTACATTATTCTTGAACCTATGATGATTTTTGCATCATTACACAGATATGTCATTTTCATTAGTTGTATCATTGTTATAAACTGGTAAGTAAGTTTTTAAAAAGTTGGTAAAATTTGGGGATAGGTCTAATAATGTAAAAAGATTCAAGCAAGCTGTAAAATATGTAATTCATAATGGCTGAAATTGAGATTTTAAATTAAAAATATTTCTTTTTTATAAAATGGAACGAATGTTGTTAAAATAAGTAGTTATATATGTCACAGTAAAAATGTTATTTTCTCCCCAAATGAAAACTTTGCCTGTTATTTGAAGGAGTATCTAGGTCTCTAGCCAGCTATAAAATTAGTAAATGTTTTACTTTACCAGTTTAAATATGGTCACAGAATAAATAAGAGAGATCAAAATCTAAAGTAATTATTTACAGTGTAACATTTGGGGTAATCATAATGGAGAACATTTTTAAAGAAAAAGTATCATACCTTTACTGTTAACAAAAACATAATTGAAAGGAAGGGATTTTTTGGTTAATCCCCATACAGTCTTTACAGTGTATCTATATTCAGCAAATACTGTAAATCATTTTTAATTCAGAAATAAGGGAAATTAAGCCTCAACAGTTTTGATTAAATAGAAATTATGGAAAGGGTTCATATTTTAGTGTTATGAAAACTAAAATATTTCACCCCTCATTGGCATTTTTCCTAGAGTCACTGGAGGTCCACGTTAAGTAGTTCTGTGCTTGGTATTTAGACAGTGGGACAGAACTGAAAAGAAGGATTATTACACTCTAGCCTAGAACTTTACATACAAATAGGTACTTGCATATCGCATGTTCTTTCAACTCCCATATGAGTGTTTTTATTAATTGTGGGCCTTATATCTATTTGAAATATGGATTAGAGAGATACAGGCGCTAGGATGATGATGTCTGGTGGACCACCGATTTCAGATCACCTTAATCGCATCAGGAATTGACATGATTGAAGCTGCGCTTTTAGTGTGTATGCAGACGAAGCTCTTTCTAGGTTAGCTTTAAGCAGAGTCTTTCAGGATCACAACCTAGTCTGTGGGTTCTTGCCAAGGCTCCCTTTCTTGGTGCGCCTGAATTACAGTTTTTGTCTCCCTGTCCCCATGAGATTGTCGAAAGCTCTGCCTAGCTTCTGAGCCTCTCACTTGCCTTTTCCACAATTGGCAGATGCTCCTGAATGAATTATTTTTTAGTATTTTCTTTGGTTTTTCTAGTTTTCAATGGAAGGATTGATCTGAACAGCCCAATAAATTATTATTGGTAGCAGAACTCTCTCTCTCCCTTTCCCCCTCCCTCTCTCTCTCCCTATTCCCCTTGCCCATCCCTCCCTCTCTCTCCCTCTCTCCCCCTCTCTCCCTCCGTCTCTTTCTCTGTATGCATGTATGTATGTATATGCATATATAATTATAAATCTTATCCTTAATATGTACACTGTGAGCATTTTCTCACACCACTGTTGTTTTTCTTGGAGACAGTGTCGCCCAGGAAGAAATGCAGTAGTGCAATCACAGCTCTCTTGCAGCCTTGACTTTCTGGGCTTAAGTGGTCCTCCCGTGTCAGCCTCCTTCTTACCTGGGACTACAGGTGCATGCCACCATGCTTGGCTCATTTTTTAAAAGTTTTTTTGTAGAGACGGGGTCTTGCTATGCTGCCCAGCTGGTATCAAAATCCTGGGCTAAAGTGACCTTCCTGTCTCAGCCTCCTAAAGTGCTGGGATTATAGGTCTGAGCCACTGTGGCCTGCAACAGCACTGTTTTTTGAAACATTAATTTTATTAACTGCATAGTATTCTATCAAGTGGATATACTTCAACTTATTTTACTAGTATTAACATTTAGTTCCTTTTTTTAACTGTAAAATTTTATGATGTGGGGAACATTTTTTCTTTTTTTTTTTTTTTGAGACAGGGTCTTGTTCTGTCATCCAGGCTGGAGTGCAGTGGTGTCATCACAACTCACTGCAGCCTCCACTTCCTGGGCTCAAGCAATCCTCCCACCTCAGCCTTCTGAGTAGTTGGGACTACAGGTGTGCACTACCATGCCTGGCTAAATAAGAAAATACCTCAGATTTTCTAAAAGGGTCACCACTTCCCTGGCACATAGGAATGATGAATACACAACATTTCTAAAACACTCTAACAGAGGTTTTGGCAGGGAGGGAAGGGTTTGAGTTAGGGTTAGCTGAGACTACAGACATGTGCTGCCATGCCTGGCTAGTGTATCTGTGTGTGTGTGTATATATATAACATATAATGTATAAAATATATAATATAGGTAATTAATATATAATACATACTATGTATAAAATGTATATGATATATAATATATAAAAATATATAAAATATATATATAATATATATAAAATATATACTATATATTACATATACACACATATATATAATATATGTTATAATAAATATGTGTATATATATATTTTTTTAGAGACAGGGTCTTGCTATATTGCCCAGGCTATTGTCCAGGCTGATCTTGAACTGCTGAGCTCAAGTGATCTCCTCACCTTGGCCTCCCAAAGTGCTGGATTACAGGCATGAGCCACCACTTCCGGCTGGAAACATTTTTCTGTTAATACATAAGTCTTGCCCCATCTCAAGTTATTTACTTAGAAATAGAATGGCTGTTGATGTGTAATGCTGGACTGCTTTCTAGAAAGTGCTTTCAATAGCGGTGTGTTGAGGGTGGCTGTCTTGATGCCTCTTTACTACATTGAGAATAATTATTTTAAATATCTTGCTGATTTAAGAAAGAAAAATTGTTTTCCTGTTTTAGTTTGCATTTTTAGAATATAAACTTTTTGTCATATTTGTCATAAATGTTTTTCCATTTTATTGTTTTCTTTTAATTTACAAAATGGAAATTAGTGATAATTGCTTCCGAGGCAAGAAAAAATGAGTTTCAGATGTTTGTGTCATAAAGAAATTCAACATTTCTAATCTAGTCAGGTATTTTGGATCTCCTCCTGTTACACTTCCATAGCTTTTATACTCATAAAATCTTTTGACGAGATACTAGATCAATATTCATTTAAATTTCTATCTCAAATTTTGTGATTCTGATGTTTTCGGTCCTCTGAGCCAGTACACTGAGCCAGTAGGGGGCCATAAGGTACTGAAATTGGGGGGCAGTCCTAAGTCTTAAGGTGTTTATCCAGATTACCTAGAATACACTTAAAATAAATTTATGTTACCATCAACATTGTAAAAGGCCTCTAGACTCCACAGTGGTGTGAACTATTTATGAGGGATGAGAAGACATCACAGGCATTTGTTATGTTTCTCGTTGACAGAAAACACATCGCTGCATTCTGTGATGATTCGTTCTTCCACTGGTTGTGACTGTTTTTATTAATGTGCTCATTTTCCAATATATTCATTTCAAATGGATGGCAGAAGTTTCTGAGATTGAATCATTGTTAGAAGGCTTAAAAGTAGGTAATTACTTTCAGGAAATTACGAGTCATGAGATTTCTTACTTTCGTGAAAATGTTAAATAATCAGTGGCTGTTACCGTGAAATACACACACACACACATTTTATATATATATATATATGTATTTGTCTTGGAATTTTCAGAATGATCTCAGGGAGGGGAGACAGTGTAGGCTTCTATGGCCTGTGGCTTGGAGGCACTTGAGTGCTCAGCATCCCATGGAAGCTCGCACCCTCTCTGGGCGCCAGACGGTGGGAAGCTGTGGGAATGGAGTGGGGTGGGAGAAGAGGAGGAGGAAGTTATTGGAAAAAGTTCAGAGAAATTGAATGTATACTTTAATATTAGACGTGACTTACGGTATTAAGTGAAATTAAAATAGCAGACTAGAAGGCCACTTATCAGTGTATCTCAAACCCAAATTGCTATGTTTTCTCTTTATTGGAAGAAGAAAAGTTCTTGTTATAGATGAAGCAGTTTATAAGAAAACGAGAGACCTGGAGTGTCCTTTATCTGAATACTAGCAAATATGTTTTCACATGATGCAAACCTGCCTGAGTACTTGATGATCTAAGAAAATGAATAATGAATTGGGACCCATTGTTATATTTGAGGTATTGTATAAATCAACCTTCAGAGTTTATTATTAATTCCAGAAAATCTTAAGCCTTATCAAATATATTTGGCCTGTAATGTGCAGTAGGATCACAGTACTCCTCTAGTTACTTAATATTTACAGTGTTCTGGCTCAGTTCTAACCTTTTGCTTTACTTTTGAAGAAAAATAGGTGTGAATCTCTTTGAACTTATTTCTTAAGAACATAACAATATATATTTTTAGAGAATAGAAGAGTGAGCAGGAAAACATAAACTCATCAAATTTAGACATTACTTTATGAGCTTGTATTTCTTGACACAACCGTTATAATGAACACATGTTCTTAGCCCTTAGATGATACTTTTAATATGTACTAGATCAGTTATTCTTTATTCTAATTTGCCTAAACTCAAAACTTTCCATCCAGAAAACAAAGTTATTAACTCCTTTCTTATATTCTCAAGGTGCATCAGTATGGGAGGAAGCACTTAGTTTTGTGTTGTTGTCATTTGTGTGTCCTAGTTGCGATTAATCCTTCAGCCATACCCTCTCCCGACCTTTGTCTCTATGAAAGGGCTCCCTGATTCCAGCCTGCTCTTCATGGCATACATCTTTTTTAGTCCCTCAAAGACCAAAGATAGAGAACAAAATGACCAGAATGTATTGTTTTAACTAACTTCATTTCACCTTAAAATAAGAAAGTCGAGCCCAACATGATAGGACTAACAACAAAGCAGACCTCTTCCTGTGTTGTGTGTTAATCCATGCTCTATGGTTGTTTCTTATTGGTTAAGAAAACCCATTGTGTGTGAAAGTCTGTGGATAAAAATATATCAGGGAATAATAAAATGCAGTGCCGTTAAAAAAACACACTTAGCAAACTGGAAAGAAATGTCCTCAGTAAAAGTTATGCACCAAAATCCTATAGCAAGCATCATATTTGCATTTATATTTATCATTTTATATTTATAAGATATGTCTACCAATAAGCATCCTCAAGAGTCATGTTTAACGGTGAACTGTTAAAAGAATCCCCTACAAGATCTAAAACAAGATAAGGATACCCACCGTTACTACCTACGGTGTGCACTTTACTAGAAGTCCTAATCAGCTTGATAAGAAACAAGTCCAATAGAATTTACAGACAAACCTGAAACTAATAAGAGAGGTAAGCAGATTGCCCAATAAATACCAGCAACCACCAACCAGGAAATACTATATAAAATAAAATCCCATTTAAAAAAAAAAACAGTAAATGTAAAATATCTAGGAAAAACCCAAAAGATATGTGAGAATCTTATGGATACAAATTATAAAACCATATTAAAGACATAGAAAAATATATAAATAAATGAGCATATGTACCAATTTCATCAGTGGATATCCTTAAATTGGTTATGGAAATTTAACTATTTTTGTGGATTTTGGCAAACTGACTTTAAAATTACTGTGGGTGAATATGGGACCAAGGAGAGCCACAATGAGTCTGAAAAAGAAGGAGAGGAGCTCCGTAAGGCTGGCAAGCTTACATGGGAGCAGGAAACTTGTATGTTCTGGAGGAATGGTAAATGGTAGCTACTTTTTTAAAAGTTAAAATCGTCTAGCTAATAGATGCAAATGAAATTCCAAGGGGCATACCGTGGAAACAGTCTTCTCCCCTCCCTTGTTCCCTGAGCCCCTCTCAGCAGTTTCTGGAAGGAATCAAGCTCTAGAACTCTTTTGTGCATATCAGTTATACAGTATTTTGAGAAATAGTAGTGTCTTATACCACGATTTTTTTTTAAAAAAATGTAATATAGAGGGTATGTCATCTTAACACCTATAACATTGCTTCATTTCTTGTGAAAACTGTATAATAATCCTTGGTACAGTTATCAGTTATTTAACCAGTCCCCTAAGATATATATTTATATTATTTCTAATTGTTTCTTGCTGCCAGCAATACTAAAATGAATTTCCTTCCTTGTGTGTGTGTTATTTCACACATGCTGAACAATTGTGTGGTTTTGTTGTCAATATTTAAATCTGATCTATCTATAATTTATAGATACAATCTAAGGTAGAGCTCCCTCTCCTTTGCCGGGTTAGATAACCAGTTGTCCCAATGTCCTGCATTGATTAATCAGTCTTTGTACCAATAATGTGAAATGCCACTTTTGGCCGGGTGCAGTGGCTCACGCCTGTAATCCCAGCACTTTGGGAGGCCGAGACGGGCGGATCACGAGGTCAGGAGATCGAGACCATCCTGGCTAACACGGTGAAACCCCGTTTCTACTAAAAATACAAAAACTTAGCCGGGCGTGTTGGCGGGCGCCTGTAGTCCCAGCTACTCGGAGAGGCTGAGGCAGGAGAATGGCGTGAACCCGGGAGGCGGAGCTTGCAGTGAGCTGATACCGCGCCACTGCACTCCCACCTGGGGGACACAGTGAGACTCCGTCTCAAAAAAAAAAAAAAAAAAAAAAAAGAAATGCCACTTTTATTGTAATGAAAATTCCTATTTGTTCATCTTTTTTCTTTGCATCAGTAGCATTTCAGAATTTTCTTTTTCTTTTTTTTTTTTTTTGAGACAGAGTCTCGCTCTGTCGCCCAGGCTGGAGTGCAGTGGCGCAACCTCGGCTTACAGCAAGCTCCGCCTCCCGGGTTCACGCCATTCCTGCCTCAGCCTCTCCGAGTAGCTGGGACTACAGGCGCCCGCCAACACGCCCGGCTAAATTTTTTTTGTATGTTTAGTAGAGACGGGGTTTCACCGTGGTCTCGATCTCCTGACCTCGTGATCCGCCCGCCTCGGCCTCCCAGAGTGCTGGGATTACAAGCGTGAGCCACCGCGCCTGGCCTCAGAATTTTCTTTAGACAAATTTTGTCATTCTATTTCTTCCTGGAAATTTTATTTTTCTTACTGTTGTAAATAATTGAGTTTTGGTCTTCTTTTCAATCACCTGTCTTTTTGGTTTCTGTATATGAATGCTGTTAATCTTAGTAAATTAGTTTGTACCCAAAGAATTTATTGAACTATATACTTAATTTAAATTACTTAAAAAAGCATATGAGCTGATTTTCTTGGGTTTTCTAGATACATGATTTGCAAATTCCTTATCAACTTTTATAACTAGTTCAGTTATGTTGGTTATTACCTTTGCAGAGTGTTAAGGAAAAGTGACAACCACAGACATCTTTGAATATTCTTGATTAGGTGACAGAAGTATTTACTCATTCTTGTTTTGTTAGGGGCTAGGTATATGAATTTTACTAAATGCCTTTCAACATGTATCAAAATCTTCATGATAATTTATTTTTGACCTGTTAATGGAGTAAATTATATTTTTTAATGTCTTCGTATTCTTCCTTCAATTCCTAGAATTAATATATTATTTTTACATTTGAATATATTCATATTTATATATTTATATTTAATATTAGATTATATTCAGATATTTTATGTAGGATTTTTATATCAATATTTCTACAGGTCACTGATTTTCTTTGTCTATGCTATTTTGTGGGGTTTTCTTATCATTACATATGCTAGATTCGTTGCTTTCCTATGATTGTGCACTGGAAGAGTTCGAGTCTCATTGGAGTTACCTGGTCATTATAAGTTTGACAGAAGTAACTTACGAATATGTCCGTAGCTGATGTTTTTCTGGGGAAGCTCTTTGCAAACTTCCTCTATTTATTTCTTTGGAAATTGGCCTTTTAAAGGTTTGGTTTTATTCTGTGTTCAGGTTTTGGTTATTTATATTTTCTTATAAAATCATAGTGTTTATATTTTTGCACAGAACTGCACAAAGTAGTTGCTTCTATTTTAATTTCCTTTTTATATATAGCTGTCTCCCTGTAGCGTTTTTTTGTATGTTTGTGCTTTGTGTCTTCACTGTTGATTAGATTAGGTAATGATACCTCTTTTATTTTTCCCTAAGAAGGAGTTCTTGGGCCAGGCATGGTAGCTCATGCCTGTAATCCTAGCACTTTGAGAGGCTGAGGTGGGAGGATCACTTGAGGCTGAGAGTTTGAGACCAGCCTGGGCAACATAGTGAGACCCTGTTTCTACAAAAAATTAAAGTTAGTCAGGTGTGGTTGTGTGTGGCTGTAGTCCCAGCTTCTCAGCAGGCTGAGGTGGGAGGAGCACTTGAGGATGGGAGGTCAAGGCTGCAGTGAGCCATGATTGTGCTACTGTACTCCAGCCTGGGTGGCAGAGTGAGACCCTGTACAAAAAAAATAAAATAAAAAAGGAGTTCCTGGATTCTACAAATTTTCTTTTTAACAACATTGTCTCAGCTTTTCATTTAGATCTTTTGTAATTTTTAAGTAACTTTTTTTGACTCAGTGTTGTTTATGAGGGTTTTCTGGTTTTGTTATTAATATCTGGTTTAATTTCATCATGATTAACAATGGCATGTATCACTTTTGGAATCTCTTCAAGTCATCTTTGTGGTGATTTTGTGGTCAGTTGTTATGTATGTCTTCTGGACCTATTAAAGGTGTTTTTTTGGTGTCAGGATAAATCAGTAGACCTGTCCTAAGGTTTTTTTGTTTTGTTTTGTGTTTTGGTTTCAGAATAAATCAACTAGATAAATAATCAACAAATAAAAAATCAGGCCGGGCGCGGTGGCTCATGCCTGTAATCCCAGCACTTTGGGAGGCCGAGGCGAGAGGATCACCTGAGGTCAGAACTTCAAGACTAGCCTGACCAACATGGTGAAACCCCATCTCTACTAAAAATACAAAAATCAGCCGGGCGTGGTGGCCAGCACCTGTAGTCCCAGCTACTTGGGAGGCTGACGCAGGAGAATCACTTGAACCCAGGAGGCAGAGGTTGCAGTGAGCCGAGATCATGCCACTGCGCTCCAGCCTGGGCAACAGAGTGAGACTCCATCTCAAAAATAATAATAAATCAATAGCTCTGTCTTATTAGTTAGGTCTTCTATAGCCATACTTAGTTTTTTGTCCAGTTGACTTTTTTGTGAACTGAGAGAATTGAATTAAAATCTCAATTTTATATTTCTGTCAATATTTATTTCCTATAGTTGTTTGCATTATAACTATGCTCTGTCTTTTTTAAGAATGATTTTTGCCTTGTTTTCCAAATCCTATACATTTCCATCTTGACCCCTGCTTCATTTAGATAGCATTTTTATGATATGCCTTTTCCTATTTGTTTTCAGTCTTTCTGAGTCACTGTTTTTAAATTGTTGAGTTTAGCCCATTTGTATTTACTAAAAAGACCAACATGTCTGGTTTTGGTCTTCTCATACGTACTATGCCTTCTGTTTTTATCATTTTGTTTTATCACTACGTAATACATTTTCTTTGAGTTTCTTCAGATAGCTTAGAAATGTTTTTTGTTTTAAAGGTGATGTTTATATATTTGGATAGTGCACTCAGTCCCTGAGATAGTTGTTCATGACTCTGCACTGTGGGCGTCGAGGACATTAGCACATTTTCCCCTTCAACATTGCTCGTTCTGTCAATGCAGTTAATAGAAGGACTAAGACAGAAAGAGAGGTGGGAATTATGATCAGAGAACAGAACGTTAGCCCTGACAGCGGCAACGTCTGTAACAATGAGGCGGAGAAGGAAGAAGGTGGGAGCTAGTCCAAACACGCTAGTTTTGTCACCTTTATTTCCTTGAGGACTTATAAGGCATTACCCCCCTGACTTCTAGCATGGAATGTTTCTCTGGAGAAGTCTGAGGCCAGTCTGATTTAGCTCACACTGTTTTTTATCTGGATATCCAAAGATCTCTTTGAAGTTTAGTGGTTAACTGGAGATACAGGTAGATACATTGACATTGATGTGTGTGTGTGTGTGTGTGTGTGTGTGTGTGTGTGTGTGTGTGTATACATATATATATAGAGAGAGAGAGAGAGATCAGTGCTGAGGTTTGTTTGGAGGAGAGTGGAAAATGGCACAAATCCAACTTTATAACCCTTATTAAACAAAAAAGATACAAAGCAAATATGCCAAATATTAACATGAGTTGAATGTAGTTGGTGAATACAAGGGAATCTGCAATATTATTCTCAGTGATCCAGGGTGTGTTGGATATATTTCACTTTTTTGTTTTAAAAAAATACCTTGTAACTGTAAATCAGGGAATGTTTGCGTGCTTCAGTGACTCAAAGTATATTTCACTGAAAATCCCATTTTTGCCTGACTGATCACAACATGCGTCCATGCTTTCCTTATATGTTGACAAGCACTCATGTAATTTCTAAATGTTCTCTGGTGTCATTTCCGAAGTTTTGGGTAAAAGTATTACAAAATATGTTTGTAATTCTAAAGTCCTATGGTTGGGGATTATAAAATTCTAAATGTAGAATCTGTAGAGTAGAAGTTAGTGGTAATTGCTCCAGAGGCTAAAACTAAATGGGATGTTTGACTACAACCTCTTAAGTGATTTATATTTGCTGATTTGGGACTATTTTGAACATATCTTGGTCTAATCATTACAGAAGAGAATTTGAGTTTAAAATAGCATGATAATTGGAAGAGTTGCGTATTGAAGACTTTTCCTTTCTTTTCTGTTTATCATGTTCGTTCTTGATCTTGTTCTTTATCTTAACAGGAATCTCATAAATACAAGTCATAATGAAAGAAATTACCTCCATTTTCTTATTTTCATTCATTTTTAGTTTTCAGTACTGAAAGATTTTTAAATTTGTTTTTCCTCTGTGTTCAGGTATATGTCTCGAGTCCACGGTATGCATCCTAAAGAGACCACCCGTCAGCTGAGCTTAGCTGTGAAAGATGGTCTTATTGTCGAAACTCTAACAGTGGGCTGCAAAGGTTCAAAAGCTGGTATTGAACAAGAAGGATATTGGTTGCCAGGAGATGAGATTGTAAGTACATTTTATTTGATAAACATAGAGATGTGAACTTTTAGCTTTTAAACATTATTTAGATACAACCTATAGAAAATCATTTTCAGAAGTGTAATGTTTCATTTTAACATTTTTATCAACATTAAGGCTCTACATTGGTAGTATGGATACTTTCCTTACTAATTATTTAGAGATGACTCACTTTTACAAAGATCCTGCTTCTCTATATATTACCTTGAATCTAAAAAAGAAAGCAAACCAAAGCTCTTTTGATGTACCCACACTTCATGGCATTCCTAAGTGTTTTCTTTGATAAATATTAGCAAAAAATGTATCCATGCCAGATAATGTTGATGCCATCTAGACAGATAGAAGGGGATGAACTGTCTTCCTAGGGAAACAGTCTCAGTTCAGGTAGGATGGTACCACAGCCCAAAGGCAGGCTTTAGTAGGAATTTTGTGGCAAAGTACAGAGGTTCCAAACGTTACGTTCCCCTGGCCAGTGCCTACGTTGACTAATGACAATTGTGGGTTTTGTATACTGGAACAGAAATCAAATAGGAAAGACAGAACATTAATTCTCTTTACATTTTTACCTAGTTCTCACTTTGACTCCTCTTTTAAATGTTGATACTTTAATCTTCTTCTATTTCCTTTCATTATGTACCTTTAAACTCAGAGGCACATATCGAAGTACATTTTTTTCTTACGTAAAGATTGATTTCATGTGTAATATTTCTATCTTCCTACCTTATTTTATTTTGCTATTTCTAATACCTTGATAAAAAATGTCTTAATTTTTACAAGGGAACATCATTTAAGATGATAGGTTTCAAATGTAACAGATGTGGCCAGGTGTGGTGGCTCATGCCTGTAGTGCTAGCACTTTGGAAGGCTAAAGCAAGAGGATCATTTGAGCCTAGGAGTTCAACACTAGCCTGGGCAACATAGCGCCCATCTCTACAAAAAAAATAAAATACACAACCCTATCTCTACAAAAAAATAAAAAATTAGCTGGGTGTGGTGGCACATGCCTGTAGTACCAGATACCCAGGAGGCTGAGGTAGGAGGATCACTTGAGCCCGGGAGTTTAGGGCTGCAATGAGCTATGGTCATGCCACTACTGTACTGTAGCCTGGGCGACAGAGCAAGATCCTGTCTCTTAAAAAGAAAAAAAAAAATCTATCTATAGATATAGACAGACATATCCCTTTCAAAAATCTCTTTCTATAGATTTAATTTGTGAAAGGGATATATTTAGTAATTGAATGCTTTGAGAGTGTTTTATCATAAATTTTCTAAAATCTAAAGTTATAAAAATGACATAGAATCTTATAATTGGTTCTTTGTGGAAAAATTTTCCAAAAAGTTTGAGTTTATTTTCTTTTCTGAAGAGCAGTAAACTAACTAGCAAGTGCCTATGGGAAGGTGGTTTACAGCAACAGCTGTGATAAGGTATAAACTTAGAAAAGCTGTTCACTTTTTTAACTTTGTTTTTGTCAATTTAATCTGCACCTTCAAAGCTTCAGGAAAGAAAATTCACATTTTCCAGCAACAGAAAACATGGAAGAAAAAATCTTTACTTTCACTGGTGTAATTTCATTTGTGCACTGGAAGTATTCTTGAAAAGTTAAGTGGAAATCTTTATATAAGAAGAATTTTTCTATTGAGTTGCCTTACAGAAAAGTAAAGCTTTGCTGCCAGTGAAGAAACTTAGGGTGCCAAGACAAAAATAATGTCAAGTGGTATCAATCTATTGCCTCAGGTATTTAAAGGAGGGCCATTAATTGTTGATACCTTATTATACACTCAGAATAATCCAGATAATGTAAAATTTCTAATCTTAAAACACTTAGGAATTTATAGATAGTATAGAAGACTCTACTGATAACATCCAAGATTTGTATGGTAATTAACAGTAAGTGCAACTTAATCTATAGGATTTTGGTTTGTGGATCATGTGTACATTTTTTCATAAAAGCGATTTTATTTCTCTTTACTGTTTAGATTGGTACGTTTCCATATGCTTTCTTCCTCCTCAAATTGAAGGTTTTTTGTTTAGTTTAATTCAATAAGTCGTTAATGAGCACATTATATTTTTACCACTATATTAGGTCTTATGTTCTAATTTTTATTTTTATATGTTGTTCTTGCATATATTTATATAATCATCCTTTTTTCTTCTGTCTAGATGAAATATTATATGTAAACCAAACATATAGTATACAGGTTTAATTCTGATTGGTTCTTTCTCGCAAACATTTTTATTCTAAATATGGCTGTATAATATAAGCACAACTGAATATATCAAAATTGTGCCTGGTTTATAAAATATGTAAATATTTAAAATTCAGAGGTAATGTAGTTTATTAGAAAGAGGTAAGATCTCATATGTCACAAATAAACAGGGATTTCAGATCCAATTCAAGCCTTTATTTAGTTATGCAACCTTGAGGAAATTTCTTAGCCTCTGATCCTCAGCCTTCAGCTGTCATATGGGCATATTAATATCTATTTCATTTGATTGTTTGAAAGATTAAATGAGATTATCTACATAAAGTATATAACCAGGTACTCAAAGCAAGTTTTTGACCAATGAATAAATATGCTTACAACAAAAAATGCCTGTGTATAATATAGTAAAAGCACATTAGTTTCTTACTAATTATACAAGCAAAAATTCTAATCAGGGTCTTTTTACTTTTCAACCTGTATTCTCAAACACAAGACTTGTAAAGAGGTTTTCCATTAGAACACTGGATCTTTATTTAAAGTGTAAATCTAAAATAATGAGACAAATTATATGTGTATTTTGTTACCTTGGCTGGGGTCCCACCTGGCTACTCAGCGGCTGTCCATGTGCCACAATTTTCATGCCCTGATAACACTCTAGGAGGAGGACATATAATTATTTCCCACTAGGCACAGCACATGCATCTCGTACTGACCAGCTTTGTGTACCTTTTTTAATGTATGGCCAGTGCGTGGAGGCCATTGCATATGGGGGTACCAGATGTGAACTGTACAATTTAGGAAGCCCCATCCGCATCACAGACATTGTATATTTGCCTATTTATTCAACAGTCACCAGTGCATTTATTCTAATAAATGAACATACGACAACAAGAGTGTCTTATGGAAGGGCCATCTTTTCTAGTTTGCACATGGTGTTCTGTGGGCTAAGATTGTCCTGCATGCCAGCATTTGAGTCTGGGGCCCATGCTTTATAGTTTTACCACCTTGTATATAGGATGAATCACTTTGATGTCTCTAAAAACTTGACTTTTTAAACTGAAAGATGTATGTTGTAATTTATCCATCAAGAAAGGAACATGACAAGTAGATGTATATGGCCTTAGGAAGGGAAGGCATAGGATGTTTTTGGTTATCTATTTTTAAACGTTTAAGTCAAAGTTACAAATATTCTTTACTTAGGCAGTTCTGTTATTTTTTAAATGGGTGGTAAAGCTCTTTTTTTTTCTTTCTGTTATCTCTAAAAATTGCTGTAAACTCAGGTGGGGAAAAGGTGTATTTATCTTGATAAGTCCCACAAGTTATATCTCCTGAGATACTTTGTATCAGCAAAGAGTCTGGACTCTTGTCTTCAATTCCGCAATTCTGTTGATAAAGAGAAAATAGACAAAAGTGTAGTTTTCTCTGTGCTGCCTATTACTGATGGAATTTAAAAGTCAGAGTTTGTTGGTGTTACATTTTTATTTCACCTCTGCTACTTTTTTCAATGCTTATTTTTAAAAATTTGAAGCAATTGAGAAATATGCATATATTGAACAAGATTACTTTTATTAAATCTAGCAATCATGTAACAAAAGCCTAACTATAATATGTCAGGATATAGTTGTAAATAATCCAAGTGGAAGCCTATGTATTTTAAGGCCGAGATAGTGAGCTCATGGTGCTGAGATTCCTTCTTCTAGACTGCAGTTATTTTAGGCATTTTGGGATGCTGATCTCAGCCACCGTTTGCAGTCCTCCACATAAGTGATCATTCGTTTGGAGAAACTGTAGTAAAATTAGGTAATAGGTAAGCATCTTTGTGGTAATGTTTTAAATATGACCATATGAAATGGTAGAATGAAAAAGTAATTCTTTAAAATAAGGCCACTCCCAATTTTAAATGGTTTGCTCAAATATTAGTCAAGCAAACAGAAGTATACGTACGGAGGAGCCAGGTGTGATGGCACACACCCGTAGTCCCAGCTACTTGGGAGGCTGTGGCAGGAGGATTGCTTGAGGCCAGGAGTTTGAGTCTAGCCTGGGCAGCATAGCAAGACTTGTCTCTTAAGAAAATAAATGCATAAAAAAGTGTGTGTGCCAACTAGTTTCTACACTCTTGTAAATTTTCTATGGTCATCTCACACTTCCAGATTGGTCTGTCATTACCATTTACTCATAGGGTCCACATAATTCATTTAAAGGTATTTTCATAAGCTTTTAAAATTATATTGGAAAAAGACCGCAAGACCAGGCCACCGAGTGAAATTTTGTGATATCTGTTCATTCAATGTTTTGTTATTTCAAGACTTTTTTCTTTTGATTTTTTAAAAGAAGTGCTCTATGTCCTTGTAGGCTCATAGGTTTCTTCATCTGCTTGCTCTAGAGAAAGACACGTGGATGGCTGCACTAAATCCTTATTTCTTCACAGTATTTCACCACCTTTATTCTTAAAATGTGAGAAGTGTATTTCTTGGACAGAATTTTACCATTTGCTGGGCTAAGTTACATTTGGTATTTAGTAGCTTTCTGTGATAAATATAAGTTAATATCTTACGAGTTATACTCTTAAGCAATAAGATACTCACTAAAGATGAGAAGGTCTTACCAAAGTCTTTAATGTAATACAGTAAGGCAGGTCACCTTAAATTATGGATCATTTGCAGATAAAGCATATCAAATACGTCATTTGCAATTGAGGCGGTTAGTGTTAATTTGGTGATATCCAACTTTATTTACAGCCCTCGGCACAAAGCTAGAATATTGTTTGACAGATACTTTTGATCTCACATTTAATAATTTAGTCAAGAGTGTTGAGGATGACTTAAAATATTAAAAAGCGATGTTTGCTGTAAAACTACTTCTCCCTTTACTTACCTACCAGATTTGGTCTCACAGCCTCATTTCCTTGTCATAGTTCATGCCAGGACAAAAATAATGTATGAGTTTAGGAACCACAGTTAATACTTTTGGTTAAAGTCCTTCTACCAGTATGTTTTGCTGCTTGTGACTCAAGAGCAACTGCACACATGATCTTATACTACTTTTAAATAGGCCTAGGGGGGTATCTTTTTTCTTTTTTTTTTTTTTTTTGAGACAGGGTCTCCCTTTGTCACCCAGGCTGGAGTGCAGTGGCACAATCATGGTTCACTACAGCCTTGACCTCCTGGCCTCAAGCAATTCTCCTGCGTCAGCCTCCGAAGTAGCTGGGACTACAGGCCTGCCCTACCACACCCAGCTAATTTTTTCATTTTTTGTAGAGACAGGGTCTTGCTATGTTGCCTAGGATGGTCTTGAACTCCTGGCTTCGAGTGATCCTCCTGCCTCAGTGACCCAAAGTGCTGGAATTGCAGGCATGAGCCACCATGCCTGTATCTTTTTAAATGAAAAGGTAGAATTCTGTATCTTTTGCTTTTTCTCATTTAAGGCTTTTGACACATATTAAAAAAGCATAATTAATGAAAATATATATTTTCTGGCTTCTTAAAGAGATTAACCTATTGGGGATAAACAAACTTAAATCTTAATTTACAGAGGGGCAAGATAGACACTTCTTTTCTGTCATCATCTGTTCCTCCCACCTCAAAATGCCCAGTCTAAAAAAAGTTTTGGGTTATATTTCTCTTGATATTTAGCTTAGCTCACATCTTTTAGATAAGAGATAGGATTGGAATTTATGGCTTTATTCTTCAGAACTACCACCATAAGCAGCCATGGCAAGCAGGGGCTCCCTTGCATTGTTCTTGAGAAGAATATTAAGTGAGGCTAAATTCAAACTGAGCCTGACTCCCCCAACCCCCACAACCTTTTTATATATATATGGCATATTACAGTAAGAATTTCTTTTTAAAGTTTTAGGTCTTTGTCTTTTTCTTGATAAAATTATAGTTATAATAGTTGTCATAAATTAATCAATCATGTTTTAAGTGCCCTTAGTGCAAAATTTGATGCCCCTTGGATACTGTTGATTTATTTAATATGAAATACACCTTTTGTTAATTTTTAATTTTTATGGATAGGTGTATATGTTTATGGGGTGTGAAATATAACTTTGTTACTTACACGCAGAACCACATATTTCTTCCAAATGTCCATGCCCTGTCTTAGTTACAAAAATATAATCATTTGCCAAGTAAAGTATTGGTGATTATTAGAAATCATTTATACTGTGGTTCTGTGTGCATTTAAACTATAATATACTTAGAAATTATTCTTGCTTTGGTAAAAGAATTTCCTTCTTATTCAATAGGATTTTTGGGTCATGCTGTCTTGTTATATACTCTTTTAAGTTTATTATGATTGTGTGTGTATATATTTCTTTTTTTTTCTTTTTCCTTCTGTCTGAATTCTGTTGCACTGAGCAATGTTGTAATATTTTTATTTTAAATATAAGTAATATTTAAAATTACTGGAAATATGTAACCATCAGATTATTATCTCCTAATGATTAACAGAAGTTGTTAATTAAGCTAAACCTAGAATTGTAGAGAATTATTTTTACATTGCATCTACATTAAAATGCCATCTCAAACACACATACTTGGTTGTGTAATATTTATCTACTCATTAAGTAGAAAGAGTAAATTACTTTAAAAATTGCTTTTGGATTATTGATGAGGGTGGATTATACTTTTGAACACTTTATTCGAACAGTTCTTCCACATATCTCCCTTCTGACTTGACTGAGCAACTCTCTTTCTGTGCTTCGGTTTGGTCTCTAAATCAGAGTTAGTATTTCTTGCTCTAACTAACATATAGAAGCATTGTGGGCTGGGTGCAGTAGCTCACACCTGTAATCCTAGCACTTTGGGCAGATTGCCCAAGCTCAGGAGTTTGAGATCAACCTGGGTAACATGGCGAAATCCTGTCTCTACTAAAAACACAAAAAATTAGCTGGGTATGGTGGCGCACGCCTGTAATTCCAGCTACTCGGAAAGCTGAGGCGCAAGAATTGCTGGAACCCGGGAGGTGGAGGTTGCAGTGAGCCAAGATTTCGCCATTGCGCTCCAGCTTGGCGAGATTCTGTCTCAAAATAAATAAATAAATAAATAAATTGTAGTGAAATACAGATGTGATAATGAATTTTAAAATGCCTAGCAAAGAAATGTGCACACATATATCATTATAAGCATGTTATATCATTTTGTGACTTGGTCAGTTCCTGTTCTGTGCACTGAGTAGATAATAATAATAATAACAACAACACTTCCTGGGTACTCACATTGTGCCAGGCACTCCTGTAAGGACTGTCTGCGTATTAACTCATTTGATTCATAGAAAAACCGTGTAGACTGGGGACTATCATTTTGTTCATTATATAGGTAGAAAATGACGCATAGAGAAGCTAAGCATTCTGCCCGAGATTATACAGCTGCGAATGCCAGGGCCAGGATTTGAACCAGTCTAGCTCTAGAGTCTTAACCAAATGCTGTATGAATGACAGAGACTTAGATCAATAGGCTGCTGCTAGAGGTGGATTTTTCTACTAGATTCTGAGGACAGCCTGTATAAATTTCATGTTATGGTGTGGTATTGAGTTGACCACACTCACATTCATCATTTCCGATTTTTAGAGAATCCAGTGTGATCCAGTTTTAAATCAATAAGACATACATTCATGTCTTGTGCAAGTTTATAATGGCACTTAATTTATTTATTAGCAAAATATTTTTCTAATATCATTATCGTTTTCATGGTACATTGGGGTGAGATTTTCTCTATGTCCATTTGTAGCTTTTGTGTTTGTTAGTTGAAAAGTTTCCTCTACAACTAGTAATGACTCTTATGTTTGCATGCTTCTGTCTTCGTTATTGATTAGCACATTGATAGATTATCAATTAATATCATCTGTAAAATAGTATAAGTCATATAGGAAATAACAGTTTGGCCCTGTGTGAAATCCCTTTAACCCTGTGTATTGCCTGACATTTAGCAAAGTTAAGTAGCAAGACCAAGATTATTTTGTTTTTATTTTGAAAGGCCTACAGTATGCAGCCTTTCTCCAGGACAGCAGCCCCAAACAAGGTGAACTAATTTTGCACTATGTTATTTTACTATAACTCTGCTTTATTTTTTGTATTATATTTCTCTTTTACCTTAGGCTAGCTTAGTTAACTCTTGGTAGATTTGTTTGTTAAAGCCATACTATCTTTACATGGCTTCTAGTTTTGAATTTCGTGCTAGTAGGTTTGCTATTTAAAAGCTTTCATGTTTTGAATTGGCATTTCACATATGCTGTTACTCAGGCTATCTCTAGAGTAGCTGATGACATCTGGGGGAATCCAGTGAAAATGCAAACTTAGGTTCTTTGACATATGTTTGAGTGCTAGTCAAAAGCATTATCTAAAGGATTTCTATTTACCAAAAGACAAATTCTAGGCAACCTGTCCTATAATAAACATGCCTGTATGATTCATCCCTCAGGAAAATGTTTCCTGGATTCAGACTCTAGTAACTTTTGAACTTGACTTTTGCGTGTTTTGCATATTCTGAACAGCTGTTGCCATGATTAAAACAATCGACAGCACTGCTTCCCCAGCCCAGACTTTCTGTCTGAGAATAGAGTTGGTTATATGCCATCGTATAAACGTGTCCAGATGTTTCTCTTTTACTTCATTTGAGTTATACTTTCATTTCTATAATTGGTTATGAAAAACTAGGTCAAGAATTAAACACCCGATCAAAGAAAGATCCATTTTTATCTTCATTTCATGGGTGGATGGGGAAAGGGTAGGGATGCAAAGAGGTAAAGGTAATCTGGAGAGGCCAGAGGTATGCACAGGAATTATACTCTTGCTTCCTTTTGTTAATTAACCTAGTAACTACTATAATATTTTGCCCAGCACATGAAGATGAATTAACGTAAAAAATTCAAGTGATGAATGATGGCAATTTCTCTTTTTAATATTGAGTCAAATATAAGCCACCAAAATCCCTTAAGATGTTTTTAAAACAGCTATGAGTATGAAGAAAATATCCTGAAATATTTTGTCTTAAATTTGGAAGGAGTACTGTTAATTAAAAGTAGAATAAGATATCTTATTTCCACCAAAACCTAATTTGTCAATGATTTTTAATATAATAATTGATAAATTGAAATAGCTAAAATGCAGCTTACATATGAGCCTATCTCAAGTGGATACACCAAGGATGACTGTTTTAATACAGCCAAGCACCACACACAAATATTGTTGTCTGTGTGATGCCAGGGTGCCCAACTTTGTGGAGTACATTATTTTGTGCCATGTGCAATCAGGGTTTTATGTAAAAATCAGTATTTTGAGATTCCAGCCCAACTGAAATTACCCCACCAAAGGAAGTTTGCAGAGTGTATGCATCTGTAGCAAATAACTAAAAAGGGTCATTGTCTTTTTCTTTATTACTTTGGTCAACACAGACTGCCAATTTCTTAATAAAAAGCAAACCAGAAAGTTTACATTTTTGCAGGATTTACTGCCGCACTCTAGCCATGACTCTGGATGTGGGTTGGAAGACATGAATTTTTGAACATTCATGTACCTCTTCTCTTTTAAAGGACTGGGTAGTCCTTCATATCTGGCACTCAGATATGGTCAGGCAGTAACACGTTTGAACCTAGTTTCCAAAGAAGTTGCTGCTTATGGAGTGAGTGCTACATGGAAGCCCATTTATTGGGGGAGTATTGACATCAGAGAAAACAGTAAAGGTGTTCCATCTTGGAAGCTGTATAGATAACAATTTATTGTAATAAAATTGATGGTGGAACCCAAATTTGGAATGTCAGGGTCCCTACTGGAAGTGGCCCTATTTATACTAACTGTGGACTTTACCCTTGTTCATTTGGTTACTACGTCTACAAATAAAGTTGAGAATTAACCCATCACTCTTAGCATAAATATATTTTAAGAAAAGCTAAGAGTAATATTTATAAATAATGAATTCTAAATTAAGAGAACTTCTAACACTCTTGTTTTGTATATTTAAAGGGTATTAGCTGTACAAAAAAAAAAGGTGTCAAAAATAAGAACATGTTGAAGAATGCCTGTGTACCTGCAGTTGTGTTCTTTTATTTCTGGTAATAGCCCCAGTCAGGAAATAAGCCTACTTGCTTTTTTGTTTTCTGTGGTAATCTCCTTTGGATAATGTGATTAAACCTTTAGTTTCACAGTTTCAATTTATTTTTCCAAATTCAACAGCTCTGAAAATCTGACATCCTATCAGAACATGGACATTCTGATTAATGGTTATTTTCAATAAAACATCCAGTGCCACAGATGAGAAGATAAGAATAGTGAGCATCACCACTTATTACTATTCTCTCTGTTCCCACAGTGTGTCAAGGACTGTTATATACATATATTTAAAGCAGAACAAAACAAAGGTTTGTTTATTTGAAATATGAAGCTATAGGTTGGTTTGGGGTTCTCAGTTTACTAAAGAAATTATTCCTTAGATTATATTTCAAAATGAAAGATAACATTAGAACTGGAGTTGGCTTTGGACGTACTTCATTTTGGACTGGTTTTGCTATCAGATTATCTGAAGATATTTCTGAATATTACCACTGTTTAGGAAAGATTTTAAAATTTAAAGCAGCAACTTTCTAGGTATTTTCCCTCTTGTTTTAACACAGTAAATGTCTTTAAATTGTTTATGATGCCTAACTTCTGATGGACATTAGTTTCAATTTTGTTCTTAGTCATTGCAGATATTGACAAAATGTCATACAAAACTATTTTGTATTTTTTGTAGGACTGGGAAACAGAAAATCATGACTGGTATTGTTTTGAATGCCATTTGCCTGGAGAGGTGTTGATATGTGACCTGTGTTTTCGTGTGTATCATTCCAAGTGTTTGTCTGATGAGTTCAGGCTTAGAGACAGCAGTAGTCCCTGGCAGTGCCCAGTTTGCAGGGTGAGTACCTATGAGCTTTCCTGTGCTGGTTAGAGGGTTGGAATTAATTCATAATAGCTTCAAAAAGATACCCCAGGTGGTCTTGCCAGGTGAATGGATAAAGGACTGGAGGGTGGGGGTTATTTAATGAAATGATGATACTCATAAATGGACATCACAGAACACATATACCGTATTTCAGGGTGTGGATTTTAGAAAGTTTTAATCATGTAAAAATATATCCTCTTCCCTTCCCTTACCTGCCTCTGGCTTATGTGACTACTTTAATGGATGGCCTTTGGACATCAGAAATACGAAACCTACTAACATCTGTTCAATAACTACTTTGTAGTAAACTGTACAATTTATGGTATTCAGGAAACAGTTAGCAAAAGGCATGTTGTTGGGGGCATTCTGTATCTATTTCCCATTTTATATCCATGTAATGTTGCCTTTATTTTTGTCATATCATGAGGTTTTTTTTGGTTTTTTTTTTGCTTATATTTTATTTGGAGGGTGGAGGGATGAGACATTGTGTATAAAGAATTCTAATTATTTTTTTAAAGTGAAATGAAATTGCCCCATAGGTAAAATAGGTACTTTCCACAATTACTTTTATTCATTGATCCCACTGAGGAACATACATACTATGATTGTTAGTTGCAGAATGTGGTGTGTGTGTATACAAGTGATATGTGGTGACTTATTACATATGGCATTGATGGTAATAAGGAATTACTTGATTGCAACCTCTATTATTTTATACTTAACTATTAAAATACTTATTTGGAACTATGCACATTGTTGAGATAACTCGTGATTTCCAGTTTGTTAATATGCTTTATAATAACTTGCGTAATTTGTTTCTTTGCTTTTTCAAAAAACATTTTTTCATAGTTTTTTCCCTCTCTGGCATCAGTCAAAAATTTCCTGTTAGCATCATAAGCAAAGTTCTAGTCTTCTAACTGGCTTTGTATTGCCTAAGTGTACTTAACCTTGCCATATACGTTATGCGTATTCATTAGGCAAACAACAGGCAGTTGGGATAGCATTTTAAAAAATGTTTAATGATGACCTGCCACTCAAATGCCTAGGTGCCAAGTAAGTCATGTCAGTTCCCTAAGTCTGAGTAAATCAGTATCAATTTTCAACATGTAGACCTCCTCTTTGAGGTCCACAAGAATGTCTGTAAGAAATTAGTGTAAGTGGTGCTCCAAGTTTCACAATTTTGAGCAAAGGAGCTGTATTAATATTCATATTTTATTCTCTTGTGGATTTCGATTGTACATTTTAAAAACAAATATACATCTTCCGTTTTCTGGTAAAAGTTTACCCTAGGGGAAGTAAAAAATTAATGAGATAAAAAAAAAAGAGGCAATGTTACTGGTCAAATGGGGATCCTAATATGGATGCAGGAATTAGGAAATACAGCTCTGGGTATGTCTGTATCTCTACAGCCATTGCTGTTTTGTATTTAATATTCTTATTTTCATAGTAAATAACTTAAACGAAAATACTGGGACTTCTGAGGACAGGTTAAGCTTCTTTGTAGATATTTTATATTTCTTATGGTAAGAATGGGAATTGAACAATTATTACACCCTTGAAGAAAATGTTTAATACTTCTTCCATCAGAATTCACTATCAAGTTGTCTGATTCCATTTTGTGTTTCCTTTACTCTTTTTTTTTTTTTTTTTTTTTTGAGACGGAGTCTGTCTCTGTCATCCAGGCTGGAGTGCAGTGGCGTGATCTCGGCTCACTGCAACCTCCACCTCCTGAGTTCAAGTGATTCTTCTGCCTCAGCCTCCTGAGTAGCTGGGATTACAGGTGTGCGCCACCACACCTGGCTAATTTTTGTATTTTTAGTAGAGACGGGGTTTTGCCATGTTGGTTTGGCCAGGCTGGTTGGTCTTGAACTCCTGACCTCAAGTGATCTGCCCACCTGGGCCTCCCAAAGTGCTGAGATTACTGTTGTGAGCCATCGTGCCCGACCTGTGTTTCCTCTACTCTTTACTGATTAGATGAAATTTAAAAAATTTTTACACTGTTATTGGCTCACACAGAAACATGGTTACCCTATTCTGTTCTTTTCTTCTCTTTTCCTTTCTTTTTGCCTTTGTCAATCTAGATATTTTTATACTATATAATTGTGCTGCTGAAATGACGCTGTCAATAGAAAATCTTGAATTTTTCATTCATTTTATGGTATGTGAGCTACTCCCTGCTAAGGCTCAAAAAGCCTGTTTTCTAGGGTGAGGATGGAGAGTTTTATCTTGAGCTTTAAATTTTCCAAAGAAATAGTTATTCCTTTTAGATCCATTCTGTTGTTTTATGGTATTCAAGAAAAAGATAAGTGCTAACAATTCCTTTCCTTTGAGAAGGGGTAATAATAATCTTGAAATTGTAATGGAATTTTTCATATCTTTAAGGTGAAGTTATTGGTTGATTTGTTTTAAATTTTAAATATAGTGTCAAAACTTTGAGTAAAGCAGTCTTTTAGGAGAGTGACCAGATTTAAGTAATCATGGACTAAGAGAACCTAGAGTCTATAGACAGAAACTCAGGAACTGTGGTTCTGAATCAGAATAACTTTCTACTCTGTTTTTTTTAATGTTTGGAAAAATATGGATTAATTAGATATGTTGATAAAGAATGTTGAAGATAAGGTGCCATAGCCAAATTTCCATACGGTAAAAATAATAAATGGAAGCTAACCATTACTACCTAAAACTGACAATGAAAAGAAGCCCTTTTGGCCGGGCGCGGTGGCTCACGCTTGTAATCCCAGCACTTTGGGAGGCTGAGGTGGGCGGATCACGAGGTCAGGAGATCGAGACCACGGTGAAACCCCGTCTCCACTAAAAATACAAAAAAGTTAGCCGGGCGTGGTGGCAGGCGCCTGTAGTCCCAGCTACTCGGAGAGGCTGAGGCAGGAGAATGGCGTGAACCCGGGAGGCGGAGCTTGCAGTGAGCCGAGATCGCGCCACTGCACTCCAGCCTGGGTGACAGAGCGAGACTCCGTCTCAAAAAAAAAAAAAAAAAAAAAAAAAAAGAAAATAAGCCTTTTTCTAAGAGTTTGCAGTGATTGGAATACTATTCACTCTTACATTCCTTTCTCTCCCTTACAATGTTGAAAAAGTCACTGAGAACAGGTGTTCTGTCTCCTAGCTGTCACCTGTGTTACCAGATTTAATTCAGCTCAAGCAGCTTTATCTTATGTATCTATTTCTGAAATATTTTAACAGGACAGTAATAGGCATTTTTCTTGAAAATAATTTTGTGACTTTTCATAATAAATCTCTAGAATCGTTTAACCCTGAGAGTAGTTCTTCGGAATGTCTGCCTTTCTAAAAAATAAACTTTTGCTTTATGGACACAGTAGATTATTATTGAAAAGTAGCTTATTAATATCAGATTAGATTTTACTTTGAGAAAGATTTTAATACTGTCCAGTTTCACACTTTTACTGAGATCTCTCTCATTGTTTTAGAAAAGAGATTTTAAAATTTGCTACAAAAAATTCAAATAATTTAGAATAGGATAAGAAAAACAAAATTCCCAGAAACTGTATTCCATAGTAGGTAATATTCTCACAGACTTCTTCCTGTGTTGGTGTGTGTGTCATTTTGTTTATATCTGTATCCACATGACTTTACATTAATTACTGGATGTGGCTAGTGTGTATGTACTCGACAGTATCCCAGAATGACCTTTTTTTGGCACCTGTTATGATTTGAGAGGGCATGTTGTAACTTATGTGACCAGTTCCCCATGCAGCAGGTGTTCATCATTTCCACTGTTCGGTATGGAAACACCTGTCAAAGGTGACATGCAAATGCTATCCTGGAAATCATGCCCCATTTCCAACTTCTGAGGAGGAGTCTTCTCATTATTATTTATTTCTGCATGAAACTGAAGTTTATATTTTGTTTTATTTGAATTTTATTTTCCTGAAATAGCCATGAATTTTCCAGGAAAAGAAAATGAGAAAATCATACTCTTGTGAAAATTGCTTTTAAGATTTTGTTTACAAAAAAAGAAATACCTTTAAAACACAATATAGTCCATTGCATTTTTTTAAGATAGAAAATTATATACATTTATGTAATTCTGTCTGAACACCTTTGGTAGGATAAGTTTATTAACGTGGGATTTTTAGGTTTAAAGGATAGTGTACACATTTAAAGTTTTGATAAACATCACTGGCTTGTTCTTCAGAATATTATACCCATGTACATCAACAGCACATGAAACGATTTGTCAATTTTTTGTTGCCTATTTGATACGATGAATTTTTTGTTGTTGTTTTTTGGTTTTTTTGTGTGTTTGTTTTTAGGCAGGATCTTGTTCTGTCACCCAGGTTGGAGTGCAGTGGCACAATCATGGCTCACTGCAGCCTGAACCTCCTGGGCTCAAGCCAGCCTCCTCCTGCCTCAGCTTCCGAGTAGCTAGGACTATAGGCACACACCAGTATGTGTGGCTCATTTTTAAATTTTTTTCTGGAGACAGGGTCTCGCTGTGTTGCCCTGGCTGATCTTGAATTCCGGAGTTCAAGTGACCCTCCTGCCTTGGCCTCCCAAAGTGCTGGGATGACAGGCATGTGCCACCATACCGGCTGTCTCATTTTAATTTTGCTTCATTTTCATATATATAGTTCCCAAATTACAAAGGCATTTTATACGTTGAAGGCATGGTTAGAGACAGGCGTGTGGTTGGACGTGTGCATGTGTCCGTGTGCTCCATGCTTGCTGGCTTGCACGCCTGCTGGTGAAAATTGTGATACTGTAATTCATGGGCAAGGCAGTCTGTCATAAGAAGCCCCTGGGCAGCCAGCCTGCTGGGCTGGCACACTGCCTTGGAGAGCAGGGCTGTTGGAGAGCTTCTTTGGTGGTGGAAAGGGTCTCTGTGCTGTGCAGTGTGAGCCACTGACCTTGTGTGTCTGTGGAGCCCTTGAATGTGACTTGTAGACCGAAGAACTGGACTTCAGTTTGCCACATAGGGCCTGTGGCTACCGTATTAGATAGTGCAGTTTTAGAACATTCATGTTCCGAATGCCTACACCACTCCAAGAAAGCATCTTTAGGTATAAAATACTGATCTCTTGAGAGTGCCTGGCATTTGTCTCCCCATTACTCCAGAGTTACGACTTGGAGAGTTCTTAAAGAAGCATATAACTACGTGACTCCCCACCCTTCCTCTCCCTAGTATACACAGCAGATTCTATAGCAAACACTGCCTGCACAGATTAGTGGCTATAATATCTGATAGTGTTGCTTTTGCTCTAATGCCTCATAAAAAGTCAGCAGAATAGCTTTTTAAAAAACTCTATAGCCAAACAAAGTGTATATTTTTTTCCCAAAATAATTGGCACTTTTTAGGTTAAGAATTTGGAGACATGGTTTGAAAGTAGGCCCCTATTTCCTCCTCTTTAATATGTGCATGTTTCTTACGTAAATGAATTTTGATTTCATGACTTAGAGGAGTTGTAGATTCATGTTATTGCCCCTATTTAAATTCAGATAAATTCAGTTTTCATATTTGGACTAAAATTATCATTAGGAAATAGAATTTAGGACTTTAAATTTTGTATGATGTGCTCTTACAGTAAGTGAGTTACAGAGAAAGTGAGTAAATGGGAAAATCACAGTGAGCTACCTGTTTTCTTCTCCCTACGTGGCCCGCTCAAATGGAATACTGCTCCACTGAAATCCCTCCAGAGAGTTTTGTCTTGGATTTTTACAATTGCTTTATAATATTAAAAGTTTATATCACTATTCTTTATATCATTAACAGACTTTGGTGTACATTCCACTTTGAAATAAAAGGATCAAATTAAGTCACAAAAGACAAATAAGTCAAGGTAATACAGAGGTGGCATATTATTCCAGTATGTGTTTAAAAACTGGAAAAGACTCGTCCCCTACAAATGTTTCAGGTGGCATTTTTCTCTGTTTAAGGATCACAAGTTTTAAATTTTATGTTAATGTACAAATTGTAGGGCGAATCAAAATCAGCCCACTTAACAAAATGTAGAAACACAAGAAAATGCAGATGAGGAAATAAAGAAGAATCTATGTGGAAGAATTTTATTACTAATTTCAAGATACTTTGGTTGTATATCTAATCCAAAAAGCTCTCCCAGATTTGCAGCACGTGATTCTCTGACTCATGTTCTTAAGCAAGAGAGCTATTTGGTGGTTCTTCCACATTAGTAGGAACTATTGCTAAAATTTATTTGCTCCTGCGCTTTTTAAAATACTCAATGATACATGTTTTGTAGGAAAGTTAATACTTTAAAAATAGACTCATAAGAGTCTATAGAAAGCATTTAAAATTAAATTTTAACTTGGAATGTTAAGCCTCATGTACTTTTTAAACACTCACCATTGGGAGTCCACCTGGAGCTTTGTCAATTAGGTACACACTGGCATGTCAGTGTTGACTTAGGTCTGGGTAGGGTATGTGTGAGGCATTTGTACTGTAGCTTTTTGTTGTTGAGATAGTTAAAGAAAAAAAATCATGATGAAATCTCTCTGTCGAAATTAGAGAAATTTGTTTCTGGATATAGTTTTCATGCTTTTGGGTATGTAGGCAGTACAGTCTTTTTAAATTCCAACAGTAAAGAGAATGCACATACAATGTTTAGAATGAAAAATGGGATCAAATGCTGAATGAAAATACTTTGAACATAAATTCCTTATGTATCTATGAAGCTATAACTGCTCTTGCTTTCCGATCAGCCATCTTTTAGTGTGGGAAATTTATTAATATTTTCACCCCAAATGCAAGTACCTTTACACCTTCAAGATACATATTAACAAATCTAGAATGGAGATTTGATTTTTAAATAAGTAGAAATTGAAGCCATTATTTTCTTAAATAGTAGACATAGTATTGAAAACAACTAATGAACATTAATCAAATATTTTTACAATTTTTAAGACAACTTATAATTTTATACTAACAGAAGTAGAAAGTTAATTTTAGAAAGATTGTGTCTGAGCCAGGCACTTATATAAGGCAAATTTGCAGTTCACCACAAGCTTAATCAGAGGAAAAAATAGTGGGAACACTGATAAAGCCAGAGGATTTTAAAAATTGGATCTACAATATAAAACTATAAAATCCTATGTATTGTTATCGAGGCCCAAAGAAGAAGAAAAAAAGCTCATATAATTTTCTATATTATCTTCCTGTGGTGAATTTAACAGTGGTTATGATCAGAAAGGATATGACTGTGAAATGTTTTGTATGTTGGTGTATTTGGCCTTTGTGATCTATCTTTTGGTGGTTTGTTTAGAATCTTATTTGAAATTTATCTTTTATTTTCACTCTAAGGGATTGAGAAGGTGATAGTTGGGGTGGTTCCTATATCAGGATGCTTACATCTTAATGTAGATTAAATGGAAAGCTCACTCAGTGTTTCCAAAGTTGATGAACGGAAAATACTTACAAAGTACATGCAGTTTCCTTGTGCTACCTCTGCAGTGCAGAAGGGATAAGAGGGAGTGGGAAGGTAGGTAGTACTTACATTGGCTGGATGTCAGCCCCATTAATCAAAGAATAAGTAATATTCATGCCTCGACCTGAAGACAGAGACATTTAAGTTATTTTCTGAAAAGAATGGAAAGATTTATTCCGCTGAGGAATGCGTTCTGCCTCTGCCGTTCAGTCATGTTCTTCCTTTAGAGTCTAGTGTCATGTAGAAGGGGAAAGGAACAAGTAGATACCAAACCTGTGTTCCATAAAATTTTCTCACTTCCCTTTCCTATTCCTAAGTCATATAGCAAGCCACCGAGGGGCTTAAAGTTACCAGAAAAAGTGCATTAATATTGAATGATAAAATTTCTGACATGCATAGCACCCTTCTCTCTGTAGATAAATACTATTTTAGCAGGTGTGTGTGTGTGTGTGTGTGTGTGTGCGTGTGTGTGCACGCGCGCCTGTGGGCATAGTGGATTTAGAAATGCTACATGTTTTTTCTATCACGGTTTGTTTTGTAGACTATATTTGAAAGATGCTTTCATAGTTACTAAGTTAGCCCAGTAGCAGACGGGCTGCTACAAAGCTGCTCATATCATGTGAACTCTTGATCTTAGTCAAAATTTGTTGTCTTCCATTACAGAAGAAAGAGTTGGCCTTGTAAAAATTAATAAATACAGATACAGCCACAGTGGCATTCAGTGGCATTTTGCAAATCTGGATGAACAATTCTTGTGCGTTAGTAATTCTACAGGACTAACTTACTGAGGAGTGGCCTGTGACTGAAGTCTTATTTGCCAGGATGCTCTAAGAATCCACCTGGAGACATTCTTAGTAGTTTGCATTATCTTGAGTTCCTACTTTTACCTCTAATAAGGCATATTTGTGATAGCTTAGAGGAGGTTTTTAAACTTGAATTCTTATAAGTTAAAAAAACTATTTTCAGAAGCTAAAGTGCAAAAACCTGTTGGCAGATAATCTGTGGGAGAGTTAGGGTGCGGCTCTGTGGAATCCTGTGTCGTTTAATGTGATTCATTCCATAGGCAGCAGTGGGTAGGTCGAGTTTTCTACCATCAATACTAGCAATTAGTGTGATGCACTGTTCTTCTGGTCTAATAGGTCAGCGATTTCAGTGTGTCAGCACTGGGAGTGAAAACACCAAACAGGAGTTTATTTTTAGAAAATAGTTTTAGAAAATGATTTTCATTGATGGGCTACTTGAGTCTTAGTGGTTTGAAGGGAGAAGTGGCAGGACAGGGTAACTCATCACCACTTCTGCTGGACCAGCTTCACTTTTAACTTCTCAATGATTGGGACTTCTTATAAATTATGTGTAATTCCTTTATATTCCATTGTTGCAAGTGGGTCTAGAGGATATTACAGAGTGTCTTGATTTCTGTAACAACATAGAATCAAAATAAATAAAAAAAGCAGCTTCTAGATCTCTATAATTATAATTGCAGAACACAAAAGAATCAAAATAAATTTTAAGATAATTTTATCTAAGATAATTTATTATGATTCTTTTGTTTTCTGCTATTATAATTATAGAGGAGATTTAGGAGCTGTTTAATCCCTAAAACGATATAGGTAATTTGTGTGTAGATTAGTATTTCTCCAAATAAGATCTAGAGGCCACCTGTACAGTAATCACCTGGTATGCTTGTTTAAAACACAGTCTCCCACCAAGCGCGGTGGCTCACGCCTGTAATCCCAGCACTGTGGGAGGCTGAGGCGGGCAGATCATGAGGTCAGGAGTTCAAGACCATCCTGGCCCATACGGTGAAATTCCGTCTCTACTAAAAATACAAAAATTAGCCGGGCATGGTGCTGCATGCCTGTAGTCCCAGCTACCCAGGAGGCTGAGGCAGAAAGATTGCTTGAACCCTGGAGGCGGAGGCTGTAGTGAGTCGAGATCGCACCACTGCACTCCAGCCTGGGCAACAGAGCGAGACTCAGTCTCAAAAAAAAAAAAAAAAAAAAAACCACAGCCTCCAGGGTTCCACCCCAGACAGGCTCTGGGGGTAAGGCTCAGGAATCTACATTTCCAGTAAGTGCTGTAGGTGGCTATACTCACTAATATTTCAGTGAGCTATTGGTGACATTTTTCTTGATTGTTAGAAGTCAGCAATTGATATTTCAGTGTCATCTGGCAATGAAATGGTTTATACATCAGAAATAAAATTATTTATGTTGGTCAGAATATGCTGACACAGACTTGGGTATAACTGCTTCACATTTTAGATGGACCCTCATATTCCTGAGTTTAGCTGCATGGACTAGTTTCTCTAGTAGGCAATGAAGACAGTAACGAGTGGCACCAGTTCAGTTCAACTGATACATATCGAACGTATTCAACTGATACATATCGAACGTATTCAACTTATACGTATCGAACGTTTACTGTGTGCCAGATGCTATGCACGGCTGAAATTGACATTATGGACCCTGCTTTCACAAAACTTAGACAACCTCTAGGGGTCAACCGTGTACTTGTACTGCCCGTGAGCTAAGAATGGCTTTTACGTTTTTAGATTGTTGAAGAAAAATGACAAGAGAAATAATACTTTGTGACGTGAAAGTTATAAAAAATTCAGGCCGGGCGCGGTGGCTCACGCTTGTAATCCCAGCACTTTGGGAGGCCGAGGCGGGCGGATCATGAGGTCGACAGATCGAGACCACGGTGAAACCCCGTCTCTACTAAAAATACAAAAAAAAAAAAAAAATTAGCCGGGTGTGGTGGCGGGCGCCTGTAGTCCCAGCTACTCGGAGAGGCTGAGGCAGGAGAATGGCGTGAACCCAGGAGGCGGAGCTTGCAGTGAGCCGAGATCGCGCCACTGCACTCCAGCCTGGGCGACAGAGCAAGACTCCGTCTCCAAAAAAAAAAAAAAAAATTCAAATTTTAGTATCCAAAAGTTTTATCGGAACACAGCCACACTCATGTGATGTATGCATTATTCACGATTGCTTTGTCATTACAACAGCAGAACTAAGTAGTTGAGACAGAGACCAACCGCATGGTCGCAAAGCCTAAAATATTTGCTATCTGGCCCATTACACAAAATGTTTGTTGACTTTTGGTCTAGTTTGTTGTGTAAAGAATATTCTGGGTATTGGGAACGCCCAAGAAAGTTTGAAGCCCTTGTCTCATTTAATCACAGACATGGGGACTTGGCTGAGGTGAACTCTAGCTGCATAGATAAATATGTCTGAAAAAAAGTCTAGATTTCCAATTTTGCACTTCTTTCCTGCTTTTGGATAGTCAGTGAGCCAAAATGACCAAGATCTCCACAAGTTCATTTTCTGCCAAAATAGGTTTCTATGACTGTAAAACTGTATTTCTATAAAGAACTGAAAATTCTGTACTAATACAGGTATTTAGTCCTGAATGCTCCTTTAAGTAATGATCCCTGGGCATCATTATCAATAATCAGCTATGGATAAACTTGGACAAGATCAGGGGTGGCCAATAGTGTCTTCCAGGCAGAAACACCGAAGGGCACCATGCTTTGTCTGTTGTTTCTGCCTAGAGTCAACTGATTCAGTGTAGCCTGGCAGTTACTTACAACTGGCTTAAGAATCCCTTGTTCAAGATGTTCAGATTTTCTGTTATTTTTTTCTTAAAGTAAAGGAGGCAGCCCCAACATCTGCTTTAGTTCTTACACAGACATCTACAACACTGCTTCAGACATGTGATTGTTGTCACTTTTAAATACAACAACTTTGCCATCTCATAGAATGTTTCGTTCTTATTTGTAAAAGTTAACCACAGTCACTCCCATATGCCACCAGGTGATATGAACTCTGGATTCTGACCTGAACCCTGTTACAGGGAGGCCTTGGTTGAAGAATCCTCAGGCTGCAAATAGAGAATAGGAATAATTCTTCAAAGCCTGAGAAAGAATTGGATCAGAAATAATCTGTACATATTATAAAGCACTGTTTTTATGTTTTTCTAGCCTTGTTGTCAAGAGCTATCTGCTTAGTTTACTTCAGAAGCTACCTCTTTCTTAGTTGTAGCTTTTTCTCAAGTCATTGAAAATGTTTTGGTCTGGCTGACAAGTACCAGCTGAAGCACTTAAGTGTGAACGCCACAGAAAGTGGCTGCACGGCTTGTTACCTTAGAAATCCCCAGAAATCTCCTTGTACAGCCTTGGGACAGAATGTGCAATGTCCTGTTGATTTCTTTTGTGAAATACCAAGTCTCTAAATTATAACTGGAAAGTTTTGGAAAGAAAACCCTTAAGTTTATCAAATGTGAAAGCATCTTACCGCAAATATTTTGTTCCTACAAATCATTGGGAGGGATTTTGGTTCTGTTGAGAGTCCTCTTTTTTGTTTGTGTCAGTTCACCGAGAAAGCTCCTCAGCCTGTGAATCTGGGAGCAGCTTCTGTCAGCCTCTGTGGCCTTCCCTTGGGTAGTGTGAGGCCCATCACAGAGCAGTGCTTGAGAAGAGCTTCATGGTGTCTGGAATAGATCCCTCATTTATCACCAAAAAGGTGGATGGGGCAACAAGTAAATAAAAGGAACATGGAAGCTTTCAACAAAATAATCTCCTTTGACTGTGAAATTCCTTTTGGTCAGTCCTTCTATACAGCCCAAATCATTGAAGTTTCTAACTATAATAACTGAAGAAAAAACCAACCCAAATACTTAAAACATAACTCCCATAGCACCCTTAGCATATAAATGACAGAAGTGTTCCTCTTTGTGCAATTAAGTAGATTGAGACCATCCTAGAGCTGGTACGTTAGGGTTCAAAAGAAATACTCAGGTTAACCTCAAGATCCCTTTAAAAGAGCATTTGAAGATACACCACTTTACATCTTCTCAGAACACCAGCAAAGGTTAAAATCAGGGCTGCTGCACCAGTGTGTGCTTGTCCGTGTTTGTATGATGAGGTCTCAGGAAGTTAGGGCAGTGCTCTTAATCACTCCTATCAGAAACCCCTGGGGGCTTTTAGGACTATGAATGCCTAGACCCCCTCCCGCAGCCGATGGTATCAGAATTTCTAGGGGCGGCACCCAAGACATTGGTGGGCTTTTTCCTTTGAGGTAAAATTCACATATACACTGACATGCCCAAGTCTTAGGGTTAGGGTTTGAAGAACAGACAAGGGCATGCACTGGTGCAGCCCAAGTCCCATCAAGCTACGGGGAAGCTCTCTCTTGTCCCTGGGCCAGTAGATCCCCACTCCCACGCCCTCTCCCCAGACAACCATTCCTCTGATTATTTTCCATGAGGGATAAGTTTGGCCTGTTCTAGAACTTTATAGAAGTAGATATTGATGTTTCTTAAAGGCTTCCCAGGTGATTCTAACGTAATAAACACTTAAGTAGGATACCTGAATCTGAATGGTGTTTTGTTAAAATGAGGTATAAGACATTCCTGGGGTAGTTATGAAGGTAAGATCTTCAAAGAATTCTGGAAGTTTCATCAGAGTTGAGAAGATGGGGTGGGCCCTACCCAGATGACCTTGTTTCCTTTCATGCTTTACTCACTCATTTTTCCAGGCCCAGACTACCACTTTTAATTGCACTCAGAAGGAGACAGATACTCCAGCAAACTAGTTCTAAGCAAATTTAAACAGACAAAATCAGACTTTCATCCTCTGTTACACCATTTAGTTTTGTGAAATTAAGGCACTCAGCATGAACTGTATGCATTGTCTTTCCAAAAATAAGGAAATGTTGCTTGCACATGGTTACATGAAATTAGCAATTCATTTAAAAATGTTTAAACAGATAGAACCAAGTTTATGAGAGCGTGTAATATCCACAATTTATGTTAATTCTCTATTTAAAAAGATAGAACCTGAATATAGACCTTTATTTAAACTGGGTAATTACATGAACAAGTGTTACCTAAACTTCCGTACTACTGTTTCAAAGTAAGAACAATCTAGTCAAGATGTTTTAGCTGTAGTGATATTAATTCTGATATAAAATTCTGATTCTAGCAGTGCATAATCTTTGCCCATATAGAAACAGCGGATGGCTTTATTTTCTAAAGAGTTAGAAACAAGAGAGGTGAAAGCGCAGAAAGGAAACAGCAACAACAACTCCTGCACATAATGCAGTGCACAGGACCTTGAGACACAAGCAGGAGGCCTTGTGCTGGGTGGAGCGGGACTGGTCAGCAGGGCTCAGGCCTCCTCTCCCACTGTCACCACTCAAGGGACCACAGAGCCTGGAGCTAAGATCCAGAGGGGAAGGGATTCCTGCCCTGTTGAATTGATGGAAGGCTGTGCATGATATTTAGTGAATATTCAAATTATATTTCAGCACTACATAAAGTGTTGGTTGTATCTTTCCTTTGAATAAGATGTTTCCTATTAAAGGAACTATAACCCCACTGATAGTATTACAAGACTTCTAACCTGGCGTAGATTGCTATTATGTCTGAATTTAGATAAATTCATACTTTAATGACATTGATATTTGAAATCAGTTTTAATAGTGCACCCAGAGTTTGAGTTGGCATGAGAGAAGGCCATGTAGCTAGAAGCATGTATTTTTATTCTCCTTTCTTTTAAGAAGAATGTACATTTTATAAGCGCCAAGAACAATGTAGCAATCTCCAACCTTCTTACGTTTTCTCTTCCCTGTATCTGACAGTTCATCAAACTGCTTGTTTAGCACAGAAAGCAGTGCACTGAAGGATGTCCATACTAGTAAGTAGCTGATTGTGCTTCAGATCCAGAGAGAGAGCACGCCTTCTGCATTCCTGTGAGACATGCAGAATGCAAAAATGGAGGATCATTTTTAACTGTAGTCTAGTGTACAAGAGGTGCCCTCTAGTATTTCGCAAATGTGTGTGTGTGTGTGTGAAAAGCACTGGGGATCTTGTTAAAAATGAGAGTGGTTTTAAGTGTTCTCACTACAAAAACCAATTAGCTCTATTTTGCCATTGCATGTATTTCAAAACATCCCATTGTACACCATTAAGTATATGTAATTTCATTTTGCCAACTAAAATTTTTAAAAAGTTTTTTAAAGAGTTGCTAACCAATGCTGCTGATTAAACAAACTTAATAACTAGAGTTCAGTGTTTGTTTAAAGTTTTGTCTCTAAACAGTGCATATGGCCAAATACTGTGCTAGAGTGAGTTCTTCATATCCTCCTTCATGTGGCTGTGTCACTCATTTTAAATTCAGTTAAGTTCTTCTGTTAGTTTTCAAAAAGAGAATTCTCAAGTTATATCAATTTCTCTCTCCCTCCCCCCACCAGAAAAAAAGATTATAAACCCGGGGCTCAGGAAATTTCATTGCACTTTATATTCCATATCTATGCTATGGGCACTCTGTCTTGGCCATGCATCAGTCACCTGAGGAATAAACAAATGAACAAGCAAATACAAATCACAGGCCCTGCCTCCAGAAATCACAACCCAGATGCTCAGCGAGTGAAGCCCAGCCACGTTACATAAAAGTTTAGTCCATATCTCTGATGCAAGGCCGGGGTTGAGACGAACTGCTCTGTAATTGGCGTAAACAGAGCAGCTGTGGGCACAGGCCACAAAGCGGCATAAGGAGAGAGCACTGACTGTGTTGCCAGCGAACATAGGTGAGAAGTGGGGTCAGGAAGGTGCAGTGCAGACATGAGGTAAATGAAATTCAGTTTAGTTTCTCACTAATAAAATGTGTTTCCACTTGTTATTTAGATATTTTTTGTGTATATAAACAGTGTACGTACGTATAATCAATTCACTTAAGCCCTAGCTAAAAGTTCTCAGTTATGTGAGAAATACTTGTCGTTTCCTCTACTGTATTTAGTGTACTGAAGTGACTTCCTATGCTTACAGTTCTTTTAGGAAGAATTATACCATTGGGCAGAGAATCATCATCTAGTGACCTGAAAAAGTTAAAGCATCTATTAAAATAGTGGCCACACCCACTCATTTCCTCTGCAGTATGAACTGATGATGTTCGCGTGCCTGGAGTTTTGCCTTTGCTTCCTTTAGGCTGTTGTAGTATCAGGGACTTTGACTAAGGAAATAGGCACACTTGTCCTTGTTTCCTAGCTGTTTAGAAATAACATGCGTAGAATCCTATTTTTTCTTCATGTGAAGTTAGACTTTTTTGGTGCAATAAATTGAGGAACCTAATTAGCTTGCAGGCTAGTCTAAGAATTGGGGTTATTACTGAGTAGATCCATGATGCTAAGAAATGGAGATGTTAGTATGCAGCTGCGCTGTACAAAGTAAGTGACACAGATTTTTAAAATTACCTTTTAAACAAAGAATAATGCTGTATTGAAATTCACCATTCATTATTGCTAATTTAAGATGTTCCCTCAAAGGACTTTAGCCATTGATATTGTTTGAAAAATAAGCGATTCTCCCTTATGTTTATTATCCGTTTATCTAAAAATTAAGTTTTAAAATACCAAGAAAAGAAAAAATATATAATGCTCTAAGGATATTATATCAGGTACAACATAATATTTTAAAATTCTCACCTTGTTACATTAGATGCTGTTTTTTAATGCAAATGTCAAAGATTTCTGTCAGATATGTTGGAAAAAGTGCATCTTTTAATAAACTTTGCAGACTGTTTCATATGTCTTTTACATGAATATAGACATAAGAATGATCAGATTTTGTACCATTTTTTTATTCTTTTTTTTTTTTTCAATAGAGCATTAAGAAGAAGAATACAAACAAACAGGAGATGGGCACATACCTGAGATTCATTGTCTCCCGCATGAAGGAGAGGGTGAGTCCTGCTCAAGGAATCTTTTAAAATACCCCAAAACATATCTTACTGTGGTTCATTCTTTCAAAGTTGAAATATGTACATAGCAATATGAAGTGTGGAGAGCACCCCGTCATGTCATGTTTCTTTTCTGCAGTAAACAGTTCCATAACAGGCAGTTAGATTTTTTTGTTTTGTCTGTTTTGGACATAGACATTTTGACATAAGCTACATGAGATTAGAAACATTTACATTTTTGAATTTCATTCATCAGAATGAACATTTTCATTGATGATGACTCTTTAAAATGAAAGGCAATTTTTCAAAATAACTATTCTATCACAACTTTAAGGAATGTCATATTAAACTATATAGTAGTATATGTACATTTTTTCTGTTAAGTTTTAAAGTACTTCCTCTGAGATTTTGCTTTAAAGGTAGAAAATATTGGCCAGGCGCCGTGGCTCCTGCCTGTAATCCCAGCACTTTGGGAGGCCAAGGCAGGAGGATTGCTTGAGCCCAGGAGTTCAAGACCAGCCTGGGCAAGATGGCAAGACCCTGTCTCTACAAAAATAAAAAATAAAAAGGTAGAAAATATTTTGAGCTTTAGGAATTGATGTCTTACCTGCCTTCCTTTAACCACATTTAAATTGATGTACTAACCCTCTTAGGCTATAGATCTTAATAAAAAGGGGAAGGACAATAAACACCCGATGTACAGAAGGCTGGTGCACTCAGCTGTGGACGTTCCCACCATTCAAGAGGTAAAGTCGGTTTCTTTTATTTCCACTTCAAGTACATTTTCTTAACTAACAAGTTAAAGAATAATGTGGCAGTTAAGCAGATTTTGGTTGCTCTTCTTTCCTTGAAAGTGTACTTTTTTCTACTTTCTAAAACAAAAGACAGGCATAACTACCAAATGAAGCATTATTAATTTGTAAATTTCGTGTGCTTACTCTAATGCAAATTAGGTGTCATCTTTAAAAAGCCTGGTTTTAAAGATGAGCAGCTTATAGCTTCTTGATCCTTGTTGATTTAAGAAAATGCCTTACAGCCTGGGCAATTTAGCATTTCAGATGTAAAGAATGTTTTCCAGGTTTAGCAGTGGTACCTGAGAGTTCCTCTCAGAAAAAAAAGTAAAGCATAGAACTGATCTGCAGTATTGGGAAACAATAAAATGAACAAAAAAAAATATGATTAGAAAAGTTAATTATTCTTAAAGGTCTTAATTTTACTGACTATAGCTGAGGATTGTTAGTTTGTTCATGTCCAGTAACGAATTGCAACAAAATCCAGTAGACATAGACATATTTGCAGTCAGGGTCACTGAATTACTGATTTTGTACCTCATGTGTCATGTTGGAAATTTAAAATCTTATGCATGGTCATTATAGCCTATAGGGAAACCACAGGAATAATTTTAAATCATCTTACAAGTTTCTTTTTTTTTTGAGACGGAGTCTTGCTCTGTCGCCCAGGCTGGAGTGCAGTGGCGCGATCTCGGCTCACTGCAAGCTCCGCCTCCTGGGTTCACACCATTCTCCTGCCTCAGCCTCCCGAGTAGCTGGGACTACAGGCGCCCGCCAACACGCCTGGATAATTTTTTGTATTTTTAGTAGAGACGGGGTTTCACTGTTTTAGCCAGGATAGTCTCGATCTCCTGACCTCGTGATCCGCCCGCCTCGGCCTCCCAAAGTGCTGGGATTACCGGCGTGAGCCACCGCGCCCGGCCACAAGTTTCTTCAGTACCCAAGAAAGACTGTGGCTTATTTCAATATAAGATAAGGGTAAATGAAGGTTTTTCCCTTAAAGTAACTGGTAAATCCTGGAACAAAAAAAAAAAAACCAAGTAGTTTTAATTTTACCTCCTACCCCCAGATTTCCTAGCCCCAGCCATAGCCCCTTCTCCTAAACTGTAAGACCTCTACAGAATATGTAAGAACCCAGACGTCCCTTCCTCCCCGCTGCCTTTACTCATGCAGGTTCCTTCCTGTTGAAATCCTCTAAGATTTGGCACAGAGAGGGACACCTGAGATGTTATTTTAAAATGATTTATAAACCAATTCCTAGCCCCAATTCAGAATTATAAATATATCTTAGTAGTTAGGTAAACTGTCACAGAGGCTAACAGTTCTGCTTTTCAATCTCGATCTTCCTGTGTTGTAAAGAATGACAGGTGTGTGCTTAGGGTCTCATCACCCACACTGGCCCAAGAATTCATGCATTACAAAGCTTAGCAGCAGCTTTCTACATTATTGTCAAATGAGATGTTCAAGCCATTAAAGTTCACTCTGATAAATTAATGTAGTGTCTTTGTGGCTGCGGGATATCCGACCTGCCATGCTTCATTATACTATATTATTATTAAAACCGCAGGTGGGGTTGTTGGCTTCTTTTACACACATTCTCTGTCAATACTGTGGGATGGCAGTAGCCATCCTGATGTCATCCTAGAAAAGTCTGCTTGTCCTATGAACTTAGTCCAGACAAGTATTTTCACTGGTAACTCTTTTTGTCATTCTGTTTTCCAAACTCTGCAGAAAGTGAATGAAGGGAAATACCGAAGTTACGAAGAGTTCAAAGCTGATGCCCAACTGCTTCTCCACAATACCGTGATATTCTATGGAGGTTGGATATTTTTGTGGTTTTTTTGTATGCACTTTTAAACACAACATTTACATTCCATGTTGAACACTATCTTTCATAAAACATTACTTTCAAAGAATTAATACCTTAATGATCTACATACAAGTAAGTGATATTGTTAGAGTATAAGGTTAGGAATATCTGGTGATACAGATTATAGAATGGACTGGCCAAAGACAAAATCATAGTATACTAAATGATGAAAACACAATTATTCTTTACAGTTTTATATGTATTTGTTTTAGCTGAGAGGTTTTTAATAAGCACTATGATTAATTCTGATCATTTCCCCACTAGTATCACATCATCCAAAGGTAAGGTCACTCTTTATACCTAGAGAATTAGTGGTTGTATTGGATGGAAAACAAAAGCTGCCTGTGTAATTTTATTTTGCTGTCGTTATTTTAAATGGACATTTTGGTTTGAAATGGTAGATGTCTACTTTTGCAAACTGAAAGAAAAGGATACTAACTTTGAGTCTTATATTTGCAGACTGTTGCTTATAGGTAATACCTATTTTTAATTACAGCAGACAGTGAGCAAGCTGACATTGCGAGGATGCTGTATAAAGACACATGTCATGAGGTACTATTCATTGCCCAATAATTATACTCTTTCTATAACTGAAATTAATTTATTTCAGGATTCCACTCTTATCTACATTTTAATTGTGCCATTTCCTTTAAATGTCTTTTATCGCCGGGCGTGGTGGCTCACGCCTATAATCCCAGCACTTTGGGAGGCCAAGTTGGGCGGATCGTGAGATCAAGAGATTGAGACCATCCTGGCCAACATGGTGAAACCCCGTCTCTACTAAAAATACAAAAATTAGCTGGGCGTGGTGGTGTACGCCTGTAGTCCCAGCTACTCGGGAGGCTGAGGCAGGAGAATTGCTTGAACCTGGGAGGTGGAGGTTGCAGTGAGCCAAGATCGCACCACTGCACTCCAGCCTGGTGACAAAATGAGATTCTGTCTCAAAACAAAACAAAAAAAGGGTCTTTTATTTTCATGTTTGACATACATGGGAAATAATGCAAATAGAAAAAAAATTCTGGCAAAACTGTTCAAAGAGAAATCCTGGGAGTCAGATTTAGTTAATAATTAACTTCTACAAGGAAACTCTCAGCCACCTTCAGAACTGTTGTGAGTGTTACTAGATGCTGCATGTGAATGTGTCTTGCTGGGCATATGTGCAGTAAACATTACCCTCTTGTAATGAAGGATCCAGATTTGCATCCCTTCTAAACTACATAGGCAAAAAGCAAACCCAACCAAACAACAAAGTACGTACTCACACCATAAATGAAGTACATTTAAGGAAGTATATTTTTTGGTGGTCTTACTTAAAACACTCACCTGTAACCATACTATCTTTGCAAAAGTTCCTCAGTTTATACAAAAAGTTTTGTTTCTTGAATTCATTTCAAATTTGACTTTTGTTTTTTATTTGTTCAATAAGCATTTACTGGGTGCCTCCTATGTGCCAGGCAGTATGTGAGGAGGAGTAAAAGGTGATGACAGTGCAGGCCTCCTGCTCATAGAGCCATATTCTGAAGAGGGAGACTGGGAAAAAGAAAAAAGAAACAGATAAAATATGTCTGTTTACAAGTTGTAAAAGAATATTGTGAAAGAAAACAAACAAGGAACTAAAATAGAGAATGAGGCAAAGGTAAGGACTGCTGTGATTGGCAGCAGATATTGTTACCTTCCTGAGGAATATTCAATCTGAAGTGCTAACCAGTGAGGTCCAGGCAGGGCCCAGTCAGACCAGCCTTGGCTTCTGTTCCAGCTGTGGCCTGAGACCAGCGACGTGGTTCTAAGAGGACAGTGACAGGGTCTTCCAGTACCATTTATTGAAAACTTTAAAATTTAAGCTTAAAAGATTAAGGAACAAAATTCAACATTATTTATATACGTGAATGTTAATTTACATGGATACATTTTATATAGTTTAATGTGTATATATATTTTATGTAGGCTAAAGTAGTTTCTTTTCTTTTTCAGCTGGATGAACTGCAGCTTTGCAAGAATTGCTTTTACTTGTCAAATGCTCGTCCTGACAACTGGTTCTGTTATCCTTGTGTATGTGAAATTTTGTGATTTTTGTTTTTTACCTCAAGTGTGTAACATACAGCTCTAAAGAAGTTTATTTCCAGTTTGGTTAAAGATTATAATTTTCTTCCTAAATTTTTAAAATATCATATTGAATGATATTTTAATATGATATTTAATATTAATGTTTAATGAGTATAAACAACTGAAATTAAAAAAAGTAACAGGGCTTGTTATCCATTTCTGATTTTAAAATGAGATACTGAATAAAAATAAATATTGGGTCCTTTTTCTTTTTGAGACAGGGTCTCACTTTGTCGCCCAGGCTTGAGTACAGTGGTGTGATCTCGGCTCACCGTAGCCTCGACCTCCCCCAGGCTCAAGTGATTCTCCCACCTCAGCCTCCAGAGTAGCTGGGACCACAGGCACACGCCACCACACCTGGCTAATTTTTGTATTTTTTGTAGAGATGGGGTTTCACCATGTTGCTCAGGCTGGTCTCAAACTCCTGAGTTCAAGCAGTCCTCCTGCCTCGGCCTTCCAAAGTGCTGGGATTACAGGCATGAGCCACCACACCCAGCATCTGGGTCCCTTAATAAAGTGAATTTTTATTTCTCCTTTCATTCTTTCACGAGACACCTAAGGCTTTGCCTTTGTCTGTAGCTGTATAATTTCCCCAAAATGATACGGCTTCAAACCGGGCACTGACAAAGGGAATTCTGAGCATTCTTGGCCGGCAGCCTTGGCTGCCTGAGAGAAGCCAGCCCTGTGAAGACAGTGCTGTGCCAGCTTAAAATTTCCCCATTTCTAACAAATTCCCAGGGGGTGCTGAAGCTGCTGGCTCCCCTGGCTGCACTTGGCAAAGCGGGTGCCCTTGTTTGCCACTGTCATACATGTGGATGGCCTTGGTTTCAGGGGCAGCCACGTTCCAGTCCCGACCTCTTCTGAGGAATAAGGTTCATGTTGGCACTCTGATGCAAATATAAAATATCAGTCAATCCCAGAAAAAAAAATCTCGTATGTGTTTAGGAGTTATGAAAGAAATATGTTAGAAATAATGGATTATACGTGACTAGTTTAATATTAATGGTGCACTTGCATTTAATACTTTAAAAGTAATATAACAAGGTAAAACGTTTAATTTCCAGATACCCAATCATGAGCTGGTTTGGGCTAAAATGAAAGGTTTTGGGTTTTGGCCAGCCAAGGTCATGCAGAAAGAAGACAATCAAGTCGACGTTCGCTTCTTTGGCCACCACCACCAGAGGTAATTTGTGATCCCGTGTTCAGTGGTCACAGCTGTGCTTATGAAGTCCTTAAGAAAGTTTGATGATTTCTCCATCAGAGATGCATGAAGTTTATTTTAAATTGAAAAAGCACATTATGCATCCAAGAATACGTTCCAAGATAAATTGTTTCCAGATATTTTTCAGATATTGTGTACTAAACAGGAATTTTTAATAACTGACACTGTTGAACTTCAGAAGCACATTAGTGTTAAGACTGAATTTATAGTACAGTGGGCAGAAGGGCCTCAGAATGTGTCCATTCCATAATACGGTAATGGGATTACCATTAGCATATTCACAGTTACTCTAGTTGCTCCAGCCATCTTCAGGGCTCAGCTAAAGACACAGACTAACATCATCAATCTTGTGATCTTAGAATGTGTGTAAATACCTGAAGTGTGCGTAAAAATAAGCCACAATAGGAATAAAGAATTCACATGCAATTTATTTGGTTCATTTAACACGGATATTGAGATAAGGTGAAAAAGTGACAGAAGTCAGCCACATGATCTAAAAGTCATACTTTGCAAGGATTTAAATGAACAGTCCATGAGGTGTCTCCTGTCGTGTCAGGAGGTTATTAGTGCTTTGAGAAGCTACACAATGAGGGACCTTACTCCTCCCTGTGGTAAATTTTTACTTAGTCTTCATTAATTTAAACAGAAGTGTAGTTATAAGAAACCTATAACTACTGTAAATTTCCCAGAAGGTAGTTCTGTTCTTTCATAGGTAGATACACACTTACCTGACACTGTCATGTCAAGAAACATTAGTCAAATAATGATCCAATAAAATAACTCAATACAAAATGAATGTTTTAATTACATTATTAAGTGGTAATTTTTAACATATGCTTAATACCTCATACTCAGATGGTTTCAGTTTCTTATCAGAATAGGCAAGGAAGTAATGTATTTTTGGTAGGTTAGGGTAAGTCTTTATGTGAGATTGTGTCCTTGCTTCACCACCTTCTACCCAATCTCGACACATTAGTCAGTTTCTCTGAGCCTTAGCAAAATAAGGGCCTCATAAGAGTTTTTGTAAGGTTTAAAGAAATGTTTATATAGAGAGACCTGAATATAGTACCTAGCACATAGTGAATACTCAGTAAAGGTCAGCTTTTATAATACAACAGATATTCAAGGAATAACGGGGGAAAGTTTGTTTCAATGTTTTTCACATTAAATAAAACACAGTTAACTTAGAAAAAACAAGAATTCAGTTATTTTTATAGCCATACTAATAGGTAAGAATAATCTGATAATTAGAACTTTTTATCTATATATTTTTCTTTTTCATCAACTTGCAAGTAGCTTTATAGTGTCTTCAGCCATGAGTGATATTAATAATGAGTTAACTTGTTAGATGTCATTCAGTATACTACGCAGAAAATATTTTTGAAGAATATTTGGGCTAGGCCAGGCACAGTGGCTCACGCTTGTAATCCCAGCACTTTGGGAGGCCAAGGCAGGTGGATCACGAGGTCAGGAGATCGAGACCATCCTGGATAACACAGTGAAATCCCGTCTCTACTAAAAATACAAAAAATTAGCCAGGTGTGGTGGTGGGTGCCTGTAGTCCCAGCTACTCGGGAGGCTGAGGCAGGAGAATGGCGTGAACCTGGGAGGTGGAGCTTACAGTGAGCGGAGATTGTGCCACTTCACTCCAGCCTGGGCAACACAGCAGGACTCTGTCTCAAAAAAATAATATATGTGCTAATCTGCAGCAGTCCTAGAGTAGTCTGTCACCTGAAGAGAGAATTAGGAAACATCAGATTACATTTTCAGAGGTATTTTTTTCCCTCAAGCTTCTTAGGTCCTGGAAGGTTTTATCTAAATAGTTCTAGACAGATGGGACTCTTAAGGACTTTATTTTAGAAAATAAGAGAGGTTGACAAACTCACTGTGTAAAATCATTTTCCTTTTTCCTGGATACAATGTGAACCATTTGAAGTGAAGGATTGGTTAGGATATATAGTCTTCCATATTAGAATGTTTATTTTTAAAAATTTGATAAAATTATAATCATGAATTTTTAATTATTTAAGCAACCTATGCTCAAAAGGTTCTGGTTGATGAGGAACCACTGGTTGCAAGTTCTGGCTAATAATTATTCTTCTGCTAGTCCATCATATCATTACATGTAAGTGGGAGGAAAAAAATGGGTTTTGTACCATTCCCTCCTATACACGCAAATAGAATATGCTGCTTCTTCGTAGACAATGAGCATGTTGTAAATCTCTAGCAGAAGAGTCGAGTATGATTGTGTTTACATGTGAGAGCTGCTTTAGTGAGGTTTTTGTAGGATTTGCAAGATTTTGCCTGCCAAAGAAAAATAGCTGATAAGACCTGTCCTAAGGAGGCTGAATCTTTCTGCTGCAAGTGGCTGGTGGGTGGCATGGCCCAGGCCAGGAAACCAGGTGCAGACAAAAAAGAGGTAGAGCACTTTGGGCTCACTGACATCAGATCACAGAACCATTTTATTCTGCATATATAGTCAGCGCATTGACAGACATAGAGCCAAATTAGACTATTCCTCTTTTTATTAGACTTACCTTAAATTGCAGGGTGTTTGCTTTTTTATTTTTTATTTTTGTAGATGAGAGAGCATACCCTGTGATAATTTTTTAAACTGAAATCTGATTATCTACAGTACTGGAGTTGATTAAAAGAGAATAGAAGTACATTTAAAGAACAGATGTGAATCCATTTTGTTTAAGATAAATAAGGAAAATACTCTTACAGATACAAGTTCATTCCAGGTAGTCAGCACTGCATGTAACAGAATTCTCTCTCAAAAGCAAACTACTTTGAAAAAGTGAACAAACCACTTTTATTGAATTCCTAGTACCTAATAGGAAATCAGTAAATATCTGTTGATTGGAAGGGTAAATATATTTAAAATCTAATGGCAAGAAACTATTCCACAAGCATGATTTCATTTGTACTCTGCATTAGAGTTCAGGTTTTCAAAGTTCACTTTACTTTGATATGGTTTTTAACAAAGTACTTAACGCCAGATGAGACATAGTTGATATAATATTAACCAATATATTCATAAATAATGTTATGGAAGTTCAAATCTAACAATTTTAGCTGTTGTTAGCATCTAATGATATACATTATTGTATATTTAAAATGTGCTTCCAGATTAAAAAGCTTCGCTTGCACAAGGAAGTGGAAATCGTCATTTATGGCTGAGGCACATGTGGCCATGATTCTCTAAGAGATTCCTTCAAACAGTCATAGGCCCAGTATTTCTGGAGCTCTGTAATTACAGGCCAGGGATGAAAGCCGTGATATCATATATACTTAGAGCAGGAAAAAAAATCTTTAACAGAAAACTGAAAAGCATAAATACGTGTGTTTATAGTACCATATGGCAACTTGTACTCTACCGTAGAAAATGTCTGTTACTCATGCATCCATATAGTTTCCTACCTCATTTATGATGTTCCCTCTGCCTGGAATCTCTCCACTCACATTGTCTGCTGTCTAAATCTTATCTTCCAAGACCTAAGCCAAATAAAATGTTCTGACCACTCACAACTAAATGTTAACTCTTCCTCTCCATAGCACCCTAGAGTACTTTTACCACCTGCTGCATTGCATTATAATTATTCCTTAGTTCTTTCTGACGAAATTGTAAGTCCCTCAAAGGCAGAGGCAGTGTAGGAAGTGCCATCCTAATAATCAGAAGACCCGAGAGATTCCAGCCACTAATAGTTTACCTTAACCCTGTGGGCAGCATCTCTTGCCGCTGTCAAATGAGGCAGTGAAACTCAAGATCACGTAGACCCCATTCACTTTTCCGTTCTTTTTAGTGCCTTTCCCTGATACACAGTAAACATACTGAGTGCAGCATTCGGGATGAACAGAGAACGAGACCAATGCCCAGGAAAAAATGTTGTTGAATTTTTAGCATTCTTTCCAACAGAACCAAATGCAGTTTTCACTCTCTAGTTTTAGATCTGTATTGCACTTATGTTCACAGCTAAGTACATTGTGGCTAAATAAGAAATGGCTCTGTTTGTTAATCTGGTTTCTCTAATGAGTAGAGGCATGATACAAATATGACTTACTGGATAATATTTTTAGATGTTCCCATTTTATATGAATATATGTATGTATCTTATGAAAATTTCTGGGCATTTTCAAGTGATTCTTTAGTGCTAACTGCAAATAGCTAGATGGGTTATATTAGTTTACAGTATTCAGGACAACAGATAACTCTAAAAGGACTTAGATATGAACTAGGACAAGCTAAGCTGATTAAATTGTGAACCACTGGGAGGCATTTGTGAATCCAGTTCTGAGAACTTTCGTCGACTGTGAAAGACAAATCTCATTTATTTTCCGCTTGGTAACAGTTTATTTATTCAAGCCATGACGAAGCCTAAGTGATTGTGGTTTTTGCAATTAAAAGTAACGGCAGAAACCACAATTGCTTTTGCACCAAGCTGACAGACAAGAACTGCTACAGGTCGCATTTTATGGCAGGCAGGGTCCACTGAAGCCCTCTTACCAGCCTTCCTGCCATTTGGGATGTTTCTAACTATACCTTTACGTGTTTTCCCTAGGGCCTGGATTCCTTCTGAAAACATTCAAGATATCACAGTCAACATTCATCGGCTGCACGTGAAGCGCAGTATGGGTTGGAAAAAGGCCTGTGATGAGCTGGAGCTGCATCAGCGTTTCCTACGAGAAGGGAGATTTTGGAAATCTAAGAATGAGGACCGAGGTGAGGAAGAGGCAGAATCCAGTATCTCCTCCACCAGTAATGAGCAGGTGAGTGTGTCTCAGGAAGGAAGTGCCTATTCGTTATTACTTTTAAATGCAGAAATCTTAGTGTACACTCCTCACTGTAATGAACAGATTTTGACGTTCTCCTTCCCCTTTTTACATTTGTAAAGTGCTCTGCAAAAGTAAACCAAAACCAATTCAAATGAATACACAGATGTAACAATCGATGACCCTGACCCTGCCAGTACCAAGAGAGTTAAGTACAACTGCTCCTCTCTGAAGGTGTGCTGGCTCTTTGAAGCCTACAGTTACCAGAGCAGTAATTAAGTCAGTGGTAACTGAGTGGATGGAAGGATGCAAAAGGTAGAAATGTATTCACTTCTCACCTGTGGGTCCACTATGAGTGTTTTCAGCAGAGAAGTATTTCCTAGTGTCTGGAATAATATATTACTTTTATAATGCCCACAGCTAAAGGTCACTCAAGAACCAAGAGCAAAGAAAGGACGACGTAATCAAAGTGTGGAGCCCAAAAAGGAAGTAAGTTGCCCACCTCGCAGCGTCCAGGTGGCAGATGACGCAGGAAATAGTTTCACAGTATTTCAAAGACAGTCACTCCTGGTGGATACTTGTGAAATTCAGTTGCTGTCAGTCAGATAATATCCATCAGGTTGAAACCAGTCTTCTGACTTCCCTGTCATTATCTGTTACCCTGGAATAGCACACATGCTCCAAGTCTCCATCTTAATTAAGCAGCCGCTGACCAAAGCTTGGCTAAGTAGGAAGGGCACGTTGCTATTAATACATTTCCTGGGAGCTCTGATATTTCTCCTAAGTATTATTAAAAACAACACATTTATCCATTATATCAGTTGTGCCAACATTTAAAAACTTGAAGGAGACTGTGGTTGAGCTCAGCCGTTTTAAGTGACATAAGCCCTGCGTGTTTTAAAACTGTGTAAATCTGGGCACATTTCAAACACATATTCAGTGAGAAGTGGTTTAGGATTTTAGGAAATTTGTTAATGAATCTAGTCCAATGAAGTAATTATAAGTTGACAATAATTTTTATATTCTATAAATTTTTGTTTATTTTAAAAACAAAACTTATAGTATTGATAAGTAAAATTATAAATGAAGCTTATGTTTATAATTATTGTAGCTGTTAATTGCATGTTCTTTTCATTCACTGATTGGGGGAGATTTGTTTATTTTTAAATTGTGGCAAAATATACATGAAATCTACCATCCTAACCCATTTTTTAACAGCAGTTTATTATATGGCTATTTATGTATATCACTGCATTTTTATCCTAATAGAGTAGTTCTTGAACTGGTGAATTATATTGCTTTGTTTTGCATCTAAACTCTTGTCTTACCTTTTAGGAACCAGAGCCTGAAACAGAAGCAGTAAGTTCTAGCCAGGAAATACCCACAATGCCTCAGCCAATCGAAAAAGTCTCCGTGTCAACTCAGACCAAGAAGTTAAGTGCCTCTTCCCCAAGAATGCTGCATCGGAGCACCCAGACCACAAATGATGGCGTGTGTCAGAGCATGTGCCATGACAAATACACGAAGATCTTCAACGACTTCAAAGACCGGATGAAGTCGGACCACAAGCGGGAGACAGAGCGTGTTGTCCGCGAAGCTCTGGAGAAGGTAATGCTTGTCGCCACTGCGGGTGCCCTGCTGCAGCCGGCACTCCTGTCTGTCATGGTTAGGCTCCTTTCACTCATGCATCAACCCAGTAGCGGCTTTTAAATGTAGCAATATAATGACACCAGTATCTTTTACGGCATTTCAAGTAATAGTGATACTTTTCTCACCTAAATTTTTTACACATGTAATGAAGGGGAGAAGGTACCTCAGGCAAGATGTTAAGTTTCTGTTCCAGTGTAGATGGTCTGTGTTAAGTTGTGCGCTGACTTACTGTGGGTTGTCTTTTCGTTCCAGCTGCGTTCTGAAATGGAAGAAGAAAAGAGACAAGCTGTAAATAAAGCTGTAGCCAACATGCAGGGTGAGATGGACAGAAAATGTAAGCAAGTAAAGGAAAAGTGTAAGGAGGAATTTGTAGAAGAAATCAAGAAGCTGGCAACGCAGCACAAGCAACTGATTTCTCAGACCAAGAAGAAGCAGTGGGTAAATACCAGTCTTTTTTAGACTCTTATTTCTGAAAATGTACCACAGGTATGAGCCAGTTAATTCAGAAGGTAGCTGTGGCACATGCAGAAGTTGTTTCCGAAATAAGATCAAATGTGAAATGGTCAGCTTTAGTTTTAAAAATTGTATTAAGAGTCCTGTGATCTCTCAACCCCAGATCCCGTATTACTGTGTTCTGCTCAGGATTGTTTTGTTAAATTGAGATTATAATACCTTAGTACATATTTATTACAATTAACTTATATAATTTCTCCATCTATGCAAATATTTTATTTGGGCAAATTGGCTGGCCCTGACTTTTACCTGGTGATTTCAGATGGGTAACATCCAAATGGTGAAGTTAGTTACAAATATAATTATCACAATAAAGAGTTTCAGATTTCCCTGCACTTAACATTTACACATTAGATTTTGTTAAATCAATTACCTTTACTTTATAGTAGTGACATCTCATTGGTCTCTCACTGCCCTCCCTTATACCTGACTAGTGTCATTTGTCATCGTGTCCTGCTCACGAGTCTCATCCTCCCCACTGGAGTGGGGGCTTCTGCGTGCACAGGATCCAAGTGCTCGTCTTACAGCCGCCACAGTGCTCAGTGCATTAGGGAAAAGTTTTGCTCCCGAAAGTTCATAACTTTGTTGCAGTTTTAATAAATGACTGTATAAAGTTTTGTGATAAACTAATTCTTCATTTTATCCAGCCTATATTATATAAATACACATAAACTTTTCATGAAAGAAATATTTTTAAATCTGTGACAAAGATTTGGCAAGAAGGAAAATGGAAACTTTGAATAGATGAAGATAACTTGGTAGGAAGAGCTGGTGAATAACAAAATAAATAGTGTTAACAAAAGACCAAGAGATCTGTGGAGGGAAAAAGCTTTATTTTCTGTTAAAAAACAACCTGCACATTGGGTGTTACAGCCTTCAGCACAAGTGAAAGTGTGCCCTCCGAAGAACAACTTTTCCGTGTTCTTTAAGAAATTTCATTGGTGCTAGTCAGGTTTTGAGGAGCTGACAAGCTCTGATTGGTGAGGGATGGCAGTCGGCAAAACTAGTCTGAGAGTTGCAGCCAACATTGTGTGTTCCAGGTGCTTTTCCCCCCAGCTTCTCAACTCAGTTTTAGTTGGGTATGACAAGAACGACTGAATTGGTGTGATCAACTCTCACAATATCAGATGGGAATTAAGGTGTGCTGAAGAGAACAGAAGCCCAACACCCAAAGACGCCAGGTGCAGTGGCTCATGCCTGTAGTCCCAGTGCTTTGGGAGGCCAAGGCGGAAGGATTGGTTGAGCCCAGGAGTGCAAGGTTGCAGAGAGGTGTGATTGCACCACTGCACTCCAGCCTGGGCGATGGAGCAAGACCCTGTCGTCTCTTAAAAAATTCTTACGAGTAGCCATCTCTTAAGTTTACTAAAGAATCAAGAAAATGGGAAGAGGAGGCTATAATACTGTCTTTTATAGCACTTTACCATTTGTGAAACAGCTCAAGTGGGTATTTCTGTACTCTTCTTTAAGAAAGATGAAGAATTTGAGGCTTATGAGATTAAATAGAATGATTAAAAACCTAGTTGGCAGAGCTGAGCTTTTTGTGCTCATCACATTCTAGTAAAAGGGTTAGAATTCTTTCTTGGCCGGGCTCGGTGCTCACACCTGTAATCCCAGCACTTGGGAAGGCCGAGGCGGGCAGATCACTTGAGACCAGCCTGGGCAACATGGTGAAACCCCATCATCTCTACAAAAAATACAAAAATTAGCCGGGCGTGGTGGTGTGTGTCTGAAACCCCAGCTACTTGGGAGGCTCAGGCAGGAGAATCTCTTGAACCCAGGAGGCAGAGATCAAAATGAGCTGAGATCGCGCCACTGCACTCCAGCCTGGGCGACAGAGCGAGACTCTGTCTCAAAGAATAAAGAATTCTTTCTTTCCAATTACATCTTACATTGTTGTAAGAAATAGAATAGTATTACAGGACAGAAAGCATGTAGGTATGCCAGATGCCGAATAATGGATGTCACGAGAAACACAGATAGATGTATCCATTAAATATATCCACAGAAAGGGAGAAATTGAAAACAAAGTAATAGGATATTTGGGAGAAGGGATGGTGGTGCTGTGTAAAGTCTTAAAGATGAGGAAACTAAGAAGTTAAATAACCTGATCTGAAGCCACATGACCAGTGGGTGGCACAGTCCCCAGATGTGAATCCTGACACGCCTCATCCCAGCCGTTTCCAAAACTGACTCTGCACCTAATGGGGATTTTACTGAAGGTGCAATTGCTGACATAATAGATAATAATGCATACAATACACAGGAAGAAAATTATAATTTTTAGGTATCAAATGTAGGCTATTCTCCCTGGGTTCTTCCTCCAGAGCTCTCACAGCCATCAAATCTGCACGTGTCTATCTACAGAACTTCCATATTTATACTGACCTGTTGTCAAGTGTTGTTTACATCCAAAATGTCTCTCATCTTCCTTGCCTCACTGTGGGTGTCTGTTCGTGGTACTACCATTAGTTCACCAACCCAGCTTGGACCTTTAGCTTTGCTTTTTTCACTCGTCTCCCGTGACCAAAGAGTTCAACCGTGGTACTATGGACCCTTGCACTAGAACATTCTTTGGGGGAGGTGTACATTGTGGGATGTTTAACAGCATCCCAGGCCTCTGTCCGCCAGTGGTACCTTCTGCCCCGAAGTTATGACAGTCAAAAATATCTCCAGACACTGCAAATAAGAGGAAGACTGAGACTTGGCCACTAGATGTGAGTTTGTAAGGGACCTTGCTAGCAGCATGTTAGTGGCACGGTGTGAGTAAAGACTGCAGCGTATGTTAACAACGAGAAGAATTTGAAATAATAGGGAGTTTAGGCAAGTCTTTCAAGGAGCTTGTGGAGAGCAGAGAAATGCAAGTGGTAGCTGGAAAGGGATGTGAAGTCAAGAGCATTTTAAGAAAAGAAACGGGAATGACTCCCATAGAGATGGAAAAAACCGGGAGGTGTCAGGTACAACCTGACAGCAGCTCGAGTTTGCTGACAACCAGGCCTGAGCTACAGTCATCCCCAGGGCTCCCTTTCCATCTGCTGTGCATAAAACGTATTCAGATTCCACAAAAGGTTGAGCCAGAAAGATCTTTTAAAAGCACCACCTCGAGTTTGCCATTTTAACCAGTCTCTTACACATCCACCCCCAAGTCTAAAGACTGCCCCGATTTCTTACCTGCAGTGCTACAACTGTGAGGAGGAGGCCATGTACCACTGCTGCTGGAACACGTCCTACTGCTCCATCAAGTGCCAGCAGGAGCACTGGCACGCGGAGCACAAGCGTACCTGCCGCCGGAAAAGATGAAGCTGGGCCTTCCCGGAGCCACCCCGACGGTCACTCTTTTCAGACACAGCGGTTTTTGTTTCCAAGAAGCCAAAATTGTTTAGAATTTGCTTCCCATTTTGCACCAGCCTTTAAACACTTTTCGTGAAGAAATTTTGCACAGTAGTTTAAATCTTTTGTTAATGCTCCTCCGAAGTTTTTCAGGGGGTAAAAGTAACATCAGTGGAGGGTATTATTTTAAATAAATTTTAATTGAGAATTTGTTGCATTTTCAGCAAATTTTAAAACATTTTTAGGTTTTACAGAGATTTTAACCTTTAAACAACAGATCTTTAAAAAACAGGTGAATACAAGTGAGTTTAACAAAGAAACATTTAGAATAGATCTGAATGTAAGAACTACAGAACTGTTTCAGAAATAAAACATACTACCTTGATGTGACATTTTTTTCTTAACCTTGTTGAGCTGGTTTTGTTCAGCTTAATTTACTGTTCAAAGGCATTATCTGTTGGTCACACCAGTGGGTATATGATTGAATTTAGGGAACAGGGTTGACACAGCAGGGCTAGTCCTGCATATTTTTTCTTAAATATTTCCCAATTGTGTTTTTCATTATTTCTTTTCAATATATAACTTTTATAACAAATTATTAGCTTTGATCTTGTAGTTTAAAATTGCAGGGAACTGGGGTTATCTTTTACTGAGCTGGATCTTAGAGAAAATGAATATTTAAATTTTAAAGTTTGCACATTTCATCTTTGTCCTAACATGAGTGCTTGTAACAAAATAAACAATAAAAACAAAGCCAAAAACTACCTTTATCCATATGTGAAATTATAGATGAGGCATACGAATTTGTTTAATGCTTCCCTTCCCTTCCCACATATCATCTCACTGCCTATTATCTGGTGTCACCTCATGTATTGTAAGTTAATACTAAAAGAAGAGAAAGCACTTAAGTTTCACAGAAGCCGTTATGTTTGTAGTAATGGGTCATTGCCTACTAATGAACTCCATCGCTGTACACAGAATGAAGAATAATGCATGTTAATTTTCTTGTATTAAAGATGCCGTGATTTGTAAAAAGTCTGTATTTTGCGGAATGTCTGGATTAAGAAGCATTACCAATAGGAATGGATCGATAGTTGAATAATGATTTTTTATACATAGATCTATAAAATACAGCCAGGAAAACTTAAATTACTTTTCTTTTAAAATATCTCACAATTTATGTGTTTTTTTTAAAGACTGATCTTAGACCAAGTCAAATTCCCATTTATCATTTAGTTATTTTTTGAGGTTAGAGAAATAATTTGTACATATTTATTTAGACCTTTGATATTTATTAAAGCAATTACTCACAATGGAAGTGAAAGAATCAGGAGAAAAGCCTTTTAAAAAGTTTTCTCCAGGTTTGTCAGGGTCACTCTAAAGATAAAAATGTAACTAAGTCTTCTGTGAAATATCGTCCATCTAATCTCGATGCTGTTGCAGATGGTGGTGACACAAGTTAATTGACAAACTACTGCCAAATGGTGCACAATATTTTGTAAAAAGTACCCAGTATCCCCATTTCATACAATGTACCTAAATTATGCAGTAACTTGGCATCATCGTTCCCTCCTTGTTGCTGTGTAATTAGTCAGTGTTGCCACACTGTGTGGCGCTGATGGAGATGTCAGAACCGAGAACACTTAACCTTCTTTGATTGTTTTTCAAGTTTTAAGACTTCGATCCACCCCTATGAGAGCAAGTAATTGTGGAAATATTTTTGGTGTAAAATCATTCCAGAGTATGTAATATTTAACTGATAGCTGCATGAAAGTGAGATTCGTGTTACTTTGGCTTTTTTGTCTCTGTTGACACGGTTGCACATTTCCAAGTTACTACAGCGTGAAAACTGTGTGTTTAAAAAAAAACAAAATTAAAAAAAGAGATTGTGGCCTGGTTTTGTAAAAGTTTTAGGTAAAATTACAATTGATCGTTTTAGGAATCATTATTAAAAACTTTCTGCAAATCATAAAGCTATATCGAGGTGTTGAGCTTAGCCACTATGCACATTGTAATTATTCATTGTGGCTGTCCAGTTCTATGATGCATTCTGGCATTTTGTAAGCTGCTCTGACTAGCAATATATAGATTCATTTAATGTGTTAACATTGGTTAATAAATGTATTTAAAAAAACTAGCTTTAGTAATTTGTTTATTTAGTCTAGTCCCCTATATCCAACCAAATACTACTGTTGCTAAATGTTGATCATATACTGTGGGTTACCCTTTAGTGACTGTTTAACTTTATATAAAATCAGTGTGTTAAACATCATTCGTTCACTTAAACATATAAATTGAATTTACTTTCACCAGATCTCAAAAAGACCATACAAAAAGGAGAGGATGATTATTATATCAGCTGCATATCAATTATTGCAAATCAATCAGCCTGAAAAACAGATACACAACTCAGAGTGGAGCAGATTCTTAATTGGAGGCCAGCTGAGGCTTACCCTCTGCTGTTTTCATCTACTTGTTGGTATGCTAGTTGCGGGTAGTTGACCAGCCCCAGGTCTTAGTGCCAACATTAACCCAGCCTTAGTCGGTACTCTGGTTGTCATCATTCATGCCATCATTCATCATTCATGTGATGGATGTATCACAACTGGGATCAGATGGTTTAGGTCTGAATATTAAAGTCCCAGTTACTGTAGGATTGTAAAGTTTCCAACAGTAGTATCATTCTATTCACCCTCGTTTTGTCTTTGTTCTTCTAGATACATATTTTCCTAAGCAACAGGCTTACTGGTCCTCACTTAAAAATGAGGTGTCGTTTCCTAAGCAACAGGCTTACTGGTCCTCACTTAAAAATGAGGTGTCGGCCAGGCGCGGTGGCTCAGGCCTGTAATCCCAGCACTTTGGGAGGCCAAGGTGGGTGGATCACCTGAAGTCAGGAGTTCGAGACCAGCCTGGCCAACATGGTGAAACCCTGTCTGTCTGTACAAAAATACAAAAAAAATTAGCCGGGCATGATGGCAGGTGCCTGTAATCTCAGCTACTTGGGAGGCTGAGGCAGGATAATCTCTTGAACCCGGGAGGCAGAGGTTGCAGTGAGCCGAGATCACCCGATTGCACTCCAGCCTGGCTGGGCAACGGAGCGAGACTCCATCTCAAAAAAAAAAAAAAAGGTGTCACTTGTCACTTTATGAAATACCAACTCTGATTCTAGACCTTAATTATTAGAATTGTGTTCTAAAATAGTCTTTTCAATAAAAAAATTTCAACTGACAAATACGAAACCCATATCTATAATACATGAGTATCACTGAAAATTTCAGTCATTGATGACAACGGAATGAAAGAAGGCCTTTAGGAGGGTGTATGGAGTGAGTGAAGTGACAAGGTTGCTTCTGTAGTTGGGGGCAGACCAAACTGAAGTAGTGGAGCAAGTGGCTTAGAGAATAAAAAGCAGTTTGTCACTTTCCAATATTAAAAGAAAATAAAAGTAGAAATAGGATACTTGTGTGAAAGTGGTCTTTTCATAAGAAGGAAAAGTGTGCAACTGTAGAAAAGCCATAGCTTTGGTCGGGCTACTCAAGACAAGATAGGTGTAAACAGGGAAGTTTAAAAAGATGTAATAACTTGCTCAGATTTACCCAGTAGGTGAGTCTCAAGCTCAGTTCTGTTTGACTGTAAAACCCATTTTCTTTACTCTTACACTAGGCTGAATATATGGATAGAAAGTTATTTGACAAACATTTGAAATTAAAGTCATCAAGTTCAATACATCTGGAATCAAACCCATCACCTTCCCCTGCCTCACTCCACTTCTCCAGCCAGCTCACTGGATGCCAGTCTGGGTTCAGGGCAGTTTCACAGTCATGGTCACCCAGACTAGACCATGATGCAACAAGTGGCCTCGCCCTGTTCTTTGCCTTCAGTCTCTAATTCAGTAGTTCTCAAACTTGTGACATCAGGATCACTGGAGGGCTTATTAAAGCACCACCAGGCTCCACCTCCAGCATGTGCATCGCTCCCAAGTTCCCAAGTATTGCTGACGGGAACATCCTTTGAGAACACTGCTTTACTGACATGGAAAAATAAAAATAAAAAAAGCAATGGACCCTTTCCTGCAAAGTGCAGATACACATACATGCACAGATAATGCTGCATAAAATTCTGTGGATTCCTGAGGCCCAGAATTATGTTGACCCTCACATTAAGAATCCTTAATCCAGTAGGACTGGAGCAGCAAAAATGCGGGGAGGGATACAAGTGGAGGCCGGTTACTGTAATTTAAGTAAGCCAGAGCCTCTCAAACATTCGTGAGCAACAGATCGCCTGAGGACCTTGTGAAGATGCAGAATCTGATTTAGTGGGTCTGGCATGGGTGGGGCCGGTAATTCTGCCGGTTCTAATGAGCCTCCAGGTGGTATTGATTCTTCTAGCCAGGGACAGTACGTGAGAGGCCGGGTGCTCAGGAGTGTAAATTCATGAGATGAAGTACTACTGCACTAAATTATAAACCCCATAAAGCAATACTGTTAAATAAAAATGTATGAGGCATGCATGTAACTTCAAATTTTCTAATAGCCATATTTGAAAAGTCAGAAATAGGTGACATTAATAATACATCTTAATATGTCCAGAATATCACTTCAACATGTAAATAACATAAAAGTGATTGAGATCACTTACATTCATGTTCAGCACTAAGTCTTTAAAAGCCGGTGTGTCTTTTATCGCTTCCGCATGTTTCCATTGAGACTGGCCATGCTCATCCACACGCACCGGTGGCAACCTGTATTCAATTCGGTATGTTGGACGGAGCAACCTAAAAATAAGGGCTTTGTCTTAGGCCTGTGCATGCCCTATCAGCGCCTTACCTGTAGTAGATATTCATACAGCAAACATGTATTAGAGCTTACTCGGAACAAAGAAGCTGAAAAAAAAATCAATTCTTGCCAGAATTTAAGCCTCCCTGAGGGTAGGTTCTTGGTATGTTTCAAAATCTCAGGTTTGAAAGTTACGAATATCTAGTCAAGCTCCAAAATGACATTTCAATTAGGCAACGCTGGCAAGGGATCCTCAGTATCCTTGTGGCTCTAAAGGGCAGCCTCAGAACCCTTGAGTCTAACTCCTTGACTCCACACTGGAGAGAAAACAGACCCAGAGCTTCTTGGTGTCACAGTATTCATAATACCACGCCTCCTCTTCGGTAGTCCTTTACAGACTGTAGGTGGCTTCTTAAAGTCTTGCAAGGACAGGAAGTAGTCCCTGCCCTCCTGGAACGACGAAGGATAGAATAGCAGAAGCTATAGAATGCTGAGGAAATTCAGAAAACACTGTAAACATCATCCACCGATTCATCAATGTGAGAACTACTTGAGCTCCTACAGCATCTGTGTGGGATGTGGGGTATACAGCAATGAGCAGAGCAGACCTCTCCGGTCTCTTGAAAGCTTACACTCTAGTGAGCAAGATGCCATGAAGACAGAACGCAGGACTGTAGGATACAGAGGAAGCATAAAATCTCAGGAGGGGAAAGAACTAGTGAGCTGAACCTTTCAGGGTGAGCAGAGGTTGGCTGGAGATGAAACAGGACAGAGGAACCATATCGATTTTGGATGACTTATTTTCCTCATTCATATTTTTACAATGAACATTAATACTTTTGAAAGTGGGGGGAAGTTAGAAAGAGGCTTGCTAGAGAGGTGTGTAGTAAGAGTTATGAGAGCAATGGGAGATTTGACATGGTTACAGACAGCGACAGAGGCAGAAGGAAGGAGGGTACTGGCTTAAGAGGATGAGCAGGGGCAAAGGCACAGTGAGGGCAGCAGGCCAAGATGTGAAGATGAGAGAAGACGACCCAAGAAATGTGGCAAAAGCGGGAAGGAAACAGACGGAGGGAAGTCATGTCTGGCACAAGAGGAACCTACTTTTATCTCACCAGGAGCCCCTGGAGAGAGAACGTCCAAGTCTTCTCCAATGTTGGAATTTTAAAAAATTATCTTAGTCTTAAAATTGATACAAAAGTAAAGGTTGAAAAAGTTGCAAAGTGAAAATGTCTCGGCCAATTCAGTTGTCTTGTTCAGAGGCAATCACGGACCCCTCCAGTTTCCTATGCATCCTTCCAAAGACAGACACACACAACGCTAGTGCTATCCTAGCATTGAGAACAGTCAAATGCAGTTATCTGTAAATGTGAATTTAGACACATATGCACATACATACACGTGTGTATATGTGTCTGTATGTATGTCAAACTGCAAAGTTTCATTAAAGTATAACCAGAAAGTAGAATAAATTGTAAAGTATGAGCGTGGTGGCTCACACTTCTACTCACAGCACTTTGAGAGGCCAGGGCAGGAGGATCACTCGAGGTCCGGAGCTTGAGACCAGCTTGGGCAACACCGTGAGACCCCACCTCTACCAAAAAAAATTTTGTTAAACATTATAAAAAGTGCCAATCCGCTGTTTTCTATCTCACTTTAAAGAGGATCATAAACATTAGGAAAGACTAAGTTCTGAATTTTTAGAATCTTTTAATAATTCTAGCAGCTGAATACCTGCTAATGGGAGGGTGAAGAGATGTGGGACTGAGGACCACACGTTTTTGGATTTGTCTCCAGTAAAAATTTGGTTATTTGTATTCAATTTCTTACTGCTCTTGATCCTTAGGCCAAAGAGAGCTTACTCAGAACAAAGGAGCTGAAAAACGATCAGTTCTCACCAGAATGTAAGCCTCCCCAAGGGTAGGCTCTTATCTGTAAATGTTAATTTATACACAAATGTACACATGTATACACATAGGTACTCTTCAAATCATTTCCAAGCATTTTTATTCAGATTTCACTAGTGTTTGTGGGAAGCCTTCAGGGTCCCAGCAAGGGAATTCCACATCCCCTCCCAAAGATGCCGGGGGAAGGAGTCCAGCTCAGACTGCAGCCCCTGGGTCCCATGCTCTGGCCTGGAGACACAGCCCAGTTCTCAAGCCCAACCCTGTGGGCCACGAGGGAGGGGCACCCTCCTTCACACCTGTCTTGTAGGGAGGCGTCCTCCTCACGCCCAGCCTCTAGCAGAGACAGCATAAACCTGCCTGACCAATAGACCCAGGCACAATGTCTAAATTAAATCCTGAAGATATTTTTGTTTCACCAACAATTTAAAAACTCTCAAAGATTACTAGAATCACATGAACTTGAAAGGCATTTGGGCTTATTTGCTTAATTTACAAGTACTCATTTATTTATATGCCAGTTTGGTACCATGAACAATATACAGACATGTACACATGCATATACAAAAATACAGACAGACATAAATAAAGATCTTACAGCTTTAGTTTTAAAATGTTAGCCATGAGTCAGGTGAAAATCACTAGTATCAAAGAACAGTTGTGTTTAAACTGTGTCTCTGTGAATGGAACAGGCTGAGATTTATCTGTCCCACATGGCCCAAGCCCTCATGGAGTTCTAGAGAAAAACAGGGTAGCAAATTTATTTCTCAAAGCACACATAGAAAGCCTTGTTAAGGAGGAGTTGAAGCGTGGTAGTTAGAGGAAAATCAAAAAGGGGTGCCAAGGTAACTTACCATAGGATTTTATAAGGAGGCTAATTTCAGTTTAGTCTGTTTTCCAACTGGACCAATGGACTCAGGACAGAGCCCATTAAGAAACAGGGGCAAGGCCGGGCGTGGTGGCTCACACGTGTAATCCCAGCACTTTGGGAGGCCAAGGCGGGTGGATCACGAGGTCAGGAGTTGGAGACCATCCTGGCTAACACGGTGAAACCCCGTCTCTACAAAAAATACAAAAACAAAATTAGCCGGGCGTGGTGGCGGGCGCCTGTAGTCCCAGCTACTTGGCACGCTGAGGCGGGAGAATGGCGTGAACCCGGGAGGCGGAGTTTTCAGTGAGCCAAGATCTTGCCACTGCACTCCAGCCTGGGCGAGAGAGCGAGACTCCATCTCAAAAAAAACAAAAGAAATGTCCAAAAACAATGTGAAAACCAGGCAGTTGGAAGGCAGAGCATTTAGGTTTTCAAAAATCAAGGATTTTACTTTTTTTTTTTTTTTTTTTTTGAGTCAGAGTCTCACTCTGTCACCCAGGCTGGAGTGCAGTGGCGCAATCTTGGCTCACTGCAAGCTCTACCTCCCAGGTTCAAGCAATTTTCTGCCTCAGCCTCCCAAGTAGCTGGGACTACAGGCGCCTGCAACTACGCCTGGCTAATTTTTGTATTTTTTGTAGAGACGAGGTTTCACCATGTTGACCAGGCTGGTCTCGAACTCCCGACCTTGTGATCTGCCCACCTCGGCCTCTCAAAGTGCTGGGATTACAGGCGTGAGCCACCACGCCCGGCCAGGATTTTACTTTTATACTGAATCCCAGATCCCTTCAAAAAGGGGACTGTCATGGGACTGGGCCATACAACACCTCCACAGTACACTTCATTACAAAGACATTTCTCTAAGTGTTTAAACTGCACCTTTTTTATCTAAACATGGAAAGAAATGAGTAGCTCCCTGTAGTAATAACCATTTACTATAAAGAACTGCCTTCAGCCACCCCCAAAACTGCAGCTCTCACCACTAACACCAGGCATCACACACACCGAGGTTAAGTCCTGTCCCACAGTACGATGTAATCTCCAGGGCCCCAAAGCCAAGAGACCAATCAGGTCACGCAGCACAGAATGCGGTTTCAGACCTGAAAGGACCCTGCCCGTGACTCTCTGGACTACACAGGAAGACAGAAGACCCCGGAAAGCAGGAGTGGTGCCTTTTCCTGCGCTCATTAAGGTGTCTGGGTCATGAGATGTCCCCTCCAGATCCTTTCACGTGGAACCGAAGAGGAAGGAGGAGCAGAAAGAAGAACAGGCAGAGCCGTTCTTGAGAAAGGAAGTGAACACAGAGGAACCAAACACGTAGTTTTTTTAAAACAGGGTTTCAATCTACTGAAAAAAAATGTTCAAAACGAGACCCAAAGAGCAATAGCAGAAAGGCCTTAAACACACACACACATACACATACAGCTTGAATATCAGTTTTAATTAAGCTGACCATAGAGCTTTAAAAAAAAAAAAAAAAACTGCCAGGGCACAGTGGCTCACGCCTGTAATCCCAGCTCTTCAGGAGGCCGAGGCAGGTGGATCATGAGGTCAAGAGATCAAGACCATCCTGGACAACATGGGGAAACCCCATCTCTACTAAAAATACAAAAATTAGTTGGGCCTGGTGGCATGCACCTGTAATCCCGGCTACTTGGGGTGCTGAGGCAGGAGATTCGCTTGAACTCGGGAGGCGGAGGTTGCAGTGAGCCGAGATCATGCCATTGCACTCCAGCCTGGCAACAGTGGGACTCTGTCTCAAAATTAAAAAAAAAAAATTCAAATCTCTTTATCAGATTTTAGCCAGGACAAACAGATGATAGTTCTGTGTTTTGAATCATTTTTACCAAAGGTACCTTCCTGAGTGGCGAAGCAGTATCCCACAAAGTCGGAAGTTATCACAAATACCAAACCAAAAGGGACTGGCTCCCTGACCAGGAAGGAGCCGGGCTGCAGCAGTGAAAGCAACGAACCCTAGTCATTAGGCCACAGGGTGGACATGCCTCCTTTTTGTGTGTAAATCTTGCAGGGGATCCAAAGCAGGTAGTTTGAACATTTAAGGGATTTAAAATTGTTTTTTATCTGATTTCAGCTGGAATGCTGCTTAGCTAATTCCCTGGATGTCAGCATTTCATCAGTCAGTCATTAGAGTCCTAATGTAGAAAAAATTTGTTGGACCTGCATTTTAATGATCTCAGTAATTTTATTTTTGTCCATTCCCCTCTTTTAGACTATTAGTCTTTTAGTTATTTGTTTTATTGCCCTAAACAATTGTCAGCTAGGCAAAAAAGGTGTATTTTGGAGATCTGTCTTGCTCATTGGGTGGTCTTTTTAATTGAGTGAAGAATAGTTGAAGAATATTGGGCAGCTCCCAGAACCAGAAGGCTTTGTAGTGACACTGGAGCTGCCACAATAGGAGTTTCAGGGAGGGGGTCAGAGACCTGGGGAGTTTCCTCAGGTGGTAGTGACAGATATCTCTTTGTTTACCTCCTGAAGGGAGGTGATTTTCTCAGAATTTATTTTAGAGGCTTTTTAGGTGCTGCTGGAAGTCTTCTATTTAATTTGTTTCTAATTTTTTTCCAATTGTGTAAACAAATGAATTATTTTAGGTATTTCAAAAGACTTCCATTTTTGGTCATTGATGTTAATGATCATCCTGGGTTAGGTAGGTCCCCTTTCCTAGATATCTATAATGTATGTAAAACCTGCTGGTATTTAATAGGAGTTTGCCACAAATGAAAAATCAGGCCCAAATTTCAAAAATAGAAAAGTAGCTGCAATTTTTAAAAGCATACTATGTACAAAGAGATCACAAATGCCTAACTGCAAATCCATTGACCTGAACCTCTGCTGTGAGACAGGGGCAGAAAAAGTTTGACCCAAATCCCTTGTCTTGAGACACAGGTGGAAAAAATTTCTCTACAGAGCTCTTTACCTGAGTCTCTTATCCAAAGACAGAGAGCAAAGCCCTTACTCTTAAAATAAAGAGTTTGAAAAACAGCCTAAATAAGTCAGTACTTTCAACCAAAGAGTGGTGTTACCAAAATGCTAGGGGTTTGATCTAGGTCCTGCTGCTTTCTGCCCAGAAAGCCAATCACTGAGACAAGTATGGCCAGGGAAGAAGGCTTTAATCGGGTGCTGCAGCTGAGGAGATGGGAGATCAGTCTCAGATCCATCTCCCTGACCGACTAAAGTTAGAGGTTTATATAGCAGGGAAGAAACGTAACTACGTGCAGGAAAACAGGAACTAGGGAGGGATAAGGAAGAGGAGTCAATCAACAGGCAGCAGGCGGGTGGTTAGGCAGTCATGACAGGTGAGGGGTTTGGCCTCTCCTTGTCCAGATTTGGGGACCTGGTGAGTTTGAGCTCCTTGATACCATCTGGGCGGCCTGATAGTTGGTGCCCTGAGAAAGAAACTCGAGTAAGACAAATGTAAGTTTCTCAAGTTTTAAGACTGGGAGGGTCAATTTCTATGTTTATTCTAAAGAAACCATGAACATCAACTCTGTGGGACAACTGGGCTAGTTTCAGTGGGAGGCCCAATGTCAGGAGAACTCACCCAAAACACCTGGTGGGACTTCTGAAGACAGAGTTTGTGCTGGTACCAAGTGCTGCTTTCAGAGAGAAACACCGTGTGGTCAGGGGAAGACACTCTAAATCCTGCAGACTATACCAGATAATCAACCTAAAAGGAAGAATCTGAGGCAAAGTTAATATAAGCAGGGAGTTTATTTGGGCCAAGCTTGAGGATTGCAGCTGGGAGCAGAGATTCAAGTTGCCCTGAGTATATGCTCTGATAATGTATGCTCTGAGAAGCGGCAGTTACAAGTGGGGTTTTTTTTTTAATTTTTTTGTTGTTGATTTTGAGATGGAGTCTCGCTCTGTCACCCAGGCTAGAGTGCAGTGGCGCAATCTCGGCTCAATGAAACCTCCAATTCCTGGGTTCAAGCAATACTCCTGACTCAGCCTCCCTAGTAGCTGGGATTGCAGGCGCATGCCACTATGCCTGGCTAACTTTTGTATTTTTAGTAGAGATAGGGTTTCACCATGTTGGCCAAGCTGGTCTTGAACTCCTGACCTCAGGTGATCCGCCCAACTTGGCCTCCCAAAGTGCTGGGATTACAGGTGTGAGCCACTGTGCCTGGCCACAAGTGGGTTTTTAAAAGCAAAAGAAGAGGATGGGGAGTGGGCTGACAGCAAGTTGGCTGTCAGGAATTCTTGTTGGTTTACAGAAACAACAGTGCTGAGTGATTGGCTGTACATTATTAAGCTATAGGATGCCAGTTACAGCATCTGGTGTGGCATCACTAGGTTGACCCATAGCTGTAGGGTTCAGGGCATGGGATATGGCATCCATTGGATGTCACTAGGTTGACTCATAACTGTAGGGTACAGGGTATGGGGAAAGGTGTCTGGTGCATGTCACTAGGTTGACTCACAGCTGTAGGGTACAGGGCATGGAGTACGGCATCTGGTGCATGTCACTAGGTTGACTCATAACTGTAGGGTACAGGGTATGGGGTACGGTGTCCGGTGCATGTCACTAGGTTGACTCACAGCTGTAGGGTTCAGGGCATGGGGTATGGCTTCCAGTGCATGTCACTAGGTTGATTCATAACTGGAGGGTACAGGGCATGGGTTATGGTGTCTGATGTGGCATCACTAGGTTGATTCATAGCTACTTGTAGCAGCAGCAAGCAGTTTCAAGAGATGCATGCATAAGGTCAAGGGGTGTATGTGATGTGACTGCTGCCTCATTTTACTGTCTCTCTGGACCTGATAGTTTAAAAGGACTCATACTCCTGAGATAAAAGTTCTTTTCTCAGCCATATGTAGAAAGCTGAAACTGGATCCCTTCCTTACACCTTATACAAAAATTAATTCAAGATGGATTAAAGACTTAAATGTTAGACCTAAAACCATTAAAATCCTACAAGAAAACCTAGGCAATACCATTCAGGACATAGGCGTGGGCAAGGACTTCATGTCTAAAACACCAAAAGCAATGGCAACAAAAGCCAGAATTGACAAATGGGATCTAATTAAACTAAAGAGCTTCTGCACAGCAAAAGAAACTACCATCAGAGTGAACAGGCAACCTACAGAATGGGAGAAAATTTTTGCAACCTACTCATCTGACAAAGGGCTAATATCCAGAGTCTACAAAGAACTCAAACAAATTTACAAGAAAAAAACAAACAACCCCATCAAAAAGTGGGCGGAGGACATGAACAGACACTTCTCAAAAGAAGACATTTATGCAGCCAAAAGACACATGAAAAAATGCTCATCTCCTCACTGGCCATCAGAGAAATGCAAATCAAAACCACAATGAGATACCATCTCACACCAGTTAGAATGGCAATCATTAAAAAGTCAGGAAACAACAGGTGCTGGAGAGGATGTGGAGAAATAGGAACACTTTTACACTGTTGGTGGGACTGTAAACTAGTTCAACCATTGTGGAAGACACTGCGGCAATTCCTCAGGGATCTAGAACTAGAAATATCATTTGACCCAGCCATCCCATTACTGGGTATATACCCAAAGGACTATAAATCATGCTGCTATAAAGACACAGACACATGTATGTTCATTGCGGCACTACTCACAATAGCAAAGACTTGGAACCAACCCAAATGTCCATGAATGACAGACTGGATTAAGAAAATGTGGCACATATACACCATGGAATACTATGCAGCCATAAAAAAGGATGAGTTCATGTCCTTTGTAGGGACATGGATGAAGCTGGAAACCATCATTCTCAGCAAACTATCTCAAGGACAAAAAACCAAACACCACATGTTCTCACTCATAGGTGGGAACTGAACAATGAGAACACATGGACACAGGAAGGGGAACATCACACTCCGGGGCTTGTTGTGGTGTGGGGGGAGGGGGGAGGGACAGCATTAGGAGATATACCTAATGCTAAATGACGAGTTAATGGGTGCAGCACACCAACATGGCACATGGATACATATGTAACAAACCTGCACATTGTGCACATGTACCCTAGAATTTAAAGTATATATATATAAAAAAAAATTCTTTTCTCACATTTCTATGGACAGGAATAATTTGTATTATCATAAGTTCTCTACAATGTATAGAGTTGTGAAGTAGTTCAAAGATAATAAAATGCAGAGATATAACCTGGATGGGTGAGCTAGTCAGGACATCCAGAAATATATATATTTTTTGCCCACGTAAAAATCTTTCAAAGTATTTCCTGACAAGTTCAACAATTCAATAGTCCAAGGGATATGAACAAAGCAGTCTACAGAAAGAGAAATAGAAACGGCTTTAAAGATATTTTTAAATACACTCACTTATGACTAGAGAAATGCAAATGAAAACCACCGTTTCTGACATGGGATACTGGCAAACACATAAAGGCACCACAATTTCTGTCAGTGAAGTGTTGCTGGTAAAAGTGAAAAATGAACGTGATGCCACCACGGAACCCTTTCTGGGAAAATCTGACCAGGTTACAGGCATGGTGACTCTTTGGTGCCACAATCCCACTTCTGGAAATCTGTCCATCAGATACGCTTGGCCAATTATGAAATACACTATTGTCATAACAAAAATTGATGATTCATAATAGCAGAAGACAGGAGAAAGACTAAGTGCCCATTAATAGGGACTGTGGTACAACCAAACAATGGAATACCAGGCTCCTTATAAAAAAAAGAAGTAATCAGGATGAACTTTAAAGAAAGCAATGTAGAGAATACACAGTGCACATCCTTTCCGATTAGAATGAGGGGGTGGTGGGAATATACATTCATGACTGGCTTGTATTCACATAAACAATGAAAAGACAGCAGTAGCTAGTAAAAATGGTTGTCTCTCAAATGAGCTGTGGGGGACCGGGGCACAGGAACAAGATTACAAGCATGACTTCACCATGAACACCTTTTCACGTAGTGTCCACATTTGGACCACGTGGCCAGATTACCTACTTTAAACATTACATTTTGTGTATTAAAACAAAAAGATTTTTCTTAACAGCCCAGGCAGTAAATGTTGAGATGTTGACACCAGGTAATAGTGATATTTTTCTCTTTTTCTTCCTTTCCTAATTGTGCCATTACTAACCTCAGGGGCCGTAGTCCCTGCACACATGCTGTGGCGTCCACTTACACAGCAGTGCTTCGTTTCCATGTACCTCCTCAAACCCAGTCCCATCCCAAATTAAGTGCTTTAAACATAATAGAAACTCCTTAAATGCCGGCGGCCTGACTGCTCTCCTTATTCTCCAAACATCAAGGAGCCTTCGAAGGCGCGACTGAGTTGAATGAGCTGCATCCAGAACTGAACCTGGGTGGTGATGGGGAAGAAGCATCTTTCTATAGAAACGTAACCCCATAAGTCATCTTTTTACATAATTTAACAAAATACTTAACATGGTAATACCTAAATACTTGAGCTGATCTTTAAACCGATGGAGGGATTAATTATTTACACCATAAAGGATCACAGGTCCTCTTAAAATTGCTCCTTCTCAAGTGTGTCTTCACTTACCTTGAAACATGGTGTTAGAAACTTGTAGCAGACCTGTTCACCGCTGCTGACAGGCTGTCAATCAGCATGAAGACAGAGTAATTCTGAACTTTGGTGTTGAAAAAGAATTCTTATATTTTGGAGACCTCACTGTTGTTTCCAGGAAATTAAAGCGCTGGACGACTGTCCTGTTCAGTATACCCAGCACCCTTCCTCCTAAATGAAGACAGGAGAGTTGTTGGCTGAGAATGGGGGCAGATATGGGTGCTCCTGCCCCTGCATCTACCTGCCACCATCCCGTCAGGCTGGCAAGGATGTTGCATCGCACCTGAGTCCAGAGGCTAATCAGGACCAGCTGTTTGAAGGCAGGAAACATACGTTTAAACAGAGGAAGCATCAGTGTGTGGTCATCATCTTTCGGTTAGATCCACTTAAAGAACACTGTATCTGTATATGGGGAAAAACAAGAACTTCACTGTCGTCTACTCTTATCCCTCATCTTAGAGACAGAAAAGGAGAATACATGATCTGCACTTTGTGGCTGAGCCAAGACACTGGTGTGACTGGAGGGGGTGGGCACCTCCCTCCTGCCTCAGAGCTGCCAGACTTGGGGAGCTGTGGGATCCTTAGCACAAATATTTGTGCTCAAATATTTGCTGGCTGAAGAAATGAATGAGGCAGAATTTGAAAAATTAAACTCCTTTGAGGGCTGTCTCCAGCTGTCATTTATTTCTGTAGGACCCACGGGCTAAGAATAGCCTTTATACTTTTAAATGTCAGAAAAAAGATCAATAGAATACTTCATGATGGGAAAATCATTGGAAATTCAATTGCTATCTCCCAAAAAAGCCCCATGGGACTAGAGCCACAGTACTTATTGGAGGGCTATCTATGGCTGCATTTGTGCTACTGCTCAGAATCGAATAGTTGAGGTAGAAACCATATGGCCCACAAAGCCTAAAATACTTTCTAGCTGGCCCTTTACAGAAAAAGTTGGCTTTCCCTGTCTTATAAGGTTAGCAGGGAGCTGGAGTTGACACCAAGCATGGCCAGCATGCCTGTTACCTTCTGGAGCAACTGCCCATTAGTGGCTAATGGGTTAATCTTAACCCACAGAATCCCTAAAACCCATTAATGTCACCCAAGCCCATCTTTCCAGCCCAATTCTACTCCGGGAAACACAGAGCTGGTGGCTGATATGGGCAGCAGAGTGTCACCTGTCTTTGGTTTATGAGCCCCCCAAAATGATCATCTAGCTCATGACAACCTGATGCAGCCCAGGAAATGCCTGCAACATGCCCACTAGCAGCTGGGAAGCCCTCTGTGAGGATGAGAACGTTTTACATTAAGAATCCCGTTTGTTTTGCAGCAGAGACTACTCAGGCCACACATGTGTGGCCTCTCAGTTCTTTGAGCCATTTGAAGTTCCCTATCCTTGCTGGGAGGCTGAGTTCTCCATGGAAACCTGATCCGATAGTGAGAGGCCTGAGGAGCAGACCCTGTGGAAACACCTTTTTACACCTGACCAAAGCAGCCAGTCATGGGCCAGTGATGCAACAAGGTCAACCGGTGCATTCTGGCCCCTCAGAAAAGCAGCCCCCGGGAAGGTCAGGAGGAGGCTGCTGACTCCAGCTTCCCCTGCAGCTGCCCCAAGCACGCCCAGAAGCCCTGCAGGTTTGGGTTCAACAGGTCCCACCAGGTCCCACCATGTCCCATGATGCTGCATTTCTTACGAGCTCCTGGAGGATGCAGATGGTCCTGGTCAGAGGCCGCATTCTGAGTATCAGGAGCCGTGGGGCAACGCTTCTGCGATTGAGGAAGGGGCATTTCTGGGGTGGACAGAAGAAAGGTCTTTGGCTGAGCTGGAACATCCACCTCCATCAGTGTTTTCTGGCAACTGTACTATCCACCATCTTCCTTTCCCACAGCTGACCATGGCTTTGGAAAATGCTCTGAGACTTTCTTTTCAGAGGAGTTGACTCCCAGCTCCACACTTAGGGGAAGTCAAGCCTACTTCTCAGAATTCAGAGAAGGCATAAAAAAGAATTCATTTCTAAAGACCCTTTAGAAGTAACTTCAGGTCTGACAGCGGCCAGCTAATCTCTGGTCGCCTTCCAGGAATCTTCTGACTGCAAAAAAGGCGTTTACTACCTGACTATAAACCTAATTACAGATAGAAAAACATAGTCATTTAAAATCGAATATAAGCATCTGGCCTCTGCCCATCATAATGGAGTAACACAAAAATCTATTTTCAAAAGGAAACTAAATATTATTGACCAAAACATGAATGGGGAGACCTCAGGGTGATACAGCTCTTGCCTGGATGGAATTTGTAATCAAGAGGATGAGACAGGATTGTAACTTGTGCCAATGTGAAAGGGTTTGCTCAGGTATCATTGATTTTGCTTAAATGCATGGGTAATTTCCAAAGTTCTTTGGAGCTGAATTTCACAATTTAATTTAGTGCAGGTCCTGGTGAGCCCACCTTGACTTATCTCACAGTACGATGCCACACACGCTGGGCAAGAGAGGCCAAGGTCAACAGCCCAGGAGTGGCTGGGTCCTTACCAGGCTCCCAGGCATGCTTCATGGTGGCCCTGGGCCAGGAGGAACAGCACCTTTGCCTGGTCCATGAGTATCTGGGTCAAACTCTCCTGTGGACACAGACGGCCATGGCGACGGGCATTCCCAGGAAAAGGGCAGCAGCTGAAATCCTCAGGTAGAGAAGGCAGTCGTCCTTGCTCAGTCAACTCTAATCCGGCTCCCTCCTCCTCAGCTTCAGGGTGAACCCCTCCCTAAGCTGTGTCTTTGGTATCTGATGGGCATTAGGTGCTGGTGAAAAAGCTGGAGGGTCCTTTGGGATATTATAGAAGCCCAATCTAGCCTTGTATTCAATATGTAGGCACTCTCACCCCTGAAGTTCTACATTTCCAGATTTCTGAAAACATGGGAAAGCATATGTGTGATGTCTGAGGTCTCCCTCAGCCTCTGGTGTAGGGTTAGGAGGGCTCTACAGGGTGGCAGCTCCAGTGTCCCGGTGGGGCCTGAGGTTGGTCCCTTCCCTTCCCAGCTCCCATCCATGGTTTAGCCCAATCCCTTCCGTCCCCAAGAGTACTGCACATGGATGCTCCATGCAGAGCCTCTGCTCCACTCCCAGGAAATGGGATCTGCACAGTTGGGGCTGAATAGCTGTCTGTTAAAGAACAGACCTATGAAACGAGCATTCTGACATCATTTCCTGCAGAAGCACATTTTTAAATAGCTCAGATTCTTGTCCCAGTACAGGAGCCTAGGTGTTGCTGGGGTTCCTGGGATGAAAAGGTCCCTAAAGGCAGGGTTCTCCTGCAGTTGAGCTCAGAGCAGAAACACCCGGATGCACTATCGTGCGGGTTATCTGTTCTTTGAGGCCAGGCTTGTGGCTCAGGATATTTCATACATTCTAGAAAAAATTAGGACCCCTTTTCCTCCACTCTGTTCTATCCCAGACCTGCAGCAGCTGAAGAGTGGCCAGGCCCATCCCTGGACATCCACTTGGACCTGGCTACTTCTGCACCTCCTGAAAAAGGGATAGCTCCCTGGGGCCTCCTGGGAGGGGCACACGCACTTCCAGGTGCTTCTCACACACTCTCCTGGAATAGGGCTGTAAAATGTTTTCTGCCCAACTATGCTGTGTCACCAGACTTTCTAAGGTTCTCAACCTTTCTGCCTCCTGCACCCTCCCTCCCCTGGTAGGGCTTCTAAGAAACACACCTGGGATCCTCATCTGAGTGAGGCCAGCTGGTTTGTAGAAGTCATTTGCTAGAAGTCTTTGTAGTAGGTGTAGTTAAAAAACCCAGGCCGGGCGCGGTGGCTCATGCCTGTAATCCCAGCACTTTGGGAGGCCGAGGTGTGCGGATCACGAGGTTGAGAGATCAAGACTAACCTGGTGAAACCCTGTCTCTACTAAAAATACAAAAATTAGCTGGATATGGTAGCGGGCACCTGTAGTCCCAGCTACTCAGGAGGCTGAGGCAGAAAGGTCGCTTGAACCCGGGAGGCGGAGGTTGCAGTGAGCCGAGATCGCGCCACTGCATTCCAGCCAGGCAACAGAGCAAGAGTCTGTCTCAAAAAAATAAAATAAGAAATAAAAAACTCAAGTCTCAGAGGCAGTGACAGAAGCCCTTTCTATTTCTACCTATTTCTGCCTCGAATGCCAGTTCTAAATGGGGCTGAACTTGCTACCGTGCCATAGAGCTCAGGCACAAACTCACTGTGCCCACGGAAGTCCGAGTCCCGTTTGGAGATGGGGTAAAGACAGGTGTGCGACCTGGGGAGTGCAGAGCAGAAACAGCACTGGACCCCTAGAGCAAGCTGGGCAGGCCCGCATTCCCAACACCCCACGATGCCCTCATCGCAGAATGACAAGCCACGTTAGCAGTGGGGCCAACCCGCATCACTTGCTAAGGTATCAGCTTGGTCTTGCCCAGTTATTTTGTTCATAGAATTAACAAAACAGACCAAAAAACAGCAAGAGCTACAACTGAGAGTATGCACTACCTTGAGCTGCATGTGCTTGCAGTATGTTCTGCCAGAGGGACATGGCAATGACAGCAGCCAACGCTCTCATTCTACAAAGAAAACCCAGGGATTACAGGAGAGGTCCTATAGGATCCCAGCGTGGCTTTCTGGAATCTGGCAGAAAGAAATGTTTAGTATGTCAGTAGGGATCAGGAATTGCAAGTTCTACTGAGACAACACATTCAGAGCTGAGCATCACAGCAAATGCGGCAGTTAGGAAATGACCCCTTTTGCTAAGCAGTCTCTCCACAGAAGCAGTGTGACTGCTTGTGTCCAGGTGGACAGACCATTGTGAGTGCACTGAGATGTTTCGTGGCGGATTCACAAGAAAACAACGAGGACTGGCGAGCCAACAAAACTGCTCTTGGTTGCATCCTAAGAACCCAGCCTTGTGCGAGGGGCCATGGAGAACACAGAACACAACTTCTCAGTAGCAAATCCTACACTCACCCACCGACGCTGGAACGCATGCATGCACGGCCCAAAGAAGGCCCCATGGGAGCAGTTCTCCTGGTTACCTGGTTTGTACTTGACCGGTCATGGTGAGGGCTGCCATCTGAGAAGCGGGAGCCTGCAGAGAAGCATCTCTCCCTCGCTATCTTCTGCTTCATCCGATGCAGCCCTGCCGGTCTCACACCAGCCGTTCACTTTCACACACCCAAAGCCTCATTCTCAGTCAGCATGGGATTGTCCTGAAGGAAAGTTTGGGGTCAGGGGAGGCAAGTGAAATTTGAACACAAAGGCACTCAGATCACACTTGGTGCTCTGTGTGAAGATTTTAGTTCCACTGATTTTTTTTTTGTATTTTTAGTAGAGACGGGGTTTCACTGTGTCAGCCAGGATGGTCTCCATCTCCTGACCTCATGATCCGCCTGCCTCAGCCTCCCAAAGTGATGGGATTAGAGGCGTGAGCCACAGCGCCCGGCCCTAGTTCCATTGATTTTCTTGTGAATAAACATTTATCTTCACGGAACCACTAATCTGAAGGCCAGTTGATCTGCTACTACTTTCCCAAAGACAAAGCCATAAGAACTCCCAGATCTTGGGCAAAAGATGCAGCTTTTGGTGGTCAAATGGATAAAGACAATTTGGGGTGGAACAGTCAAGTACTCTACTTCCTGACACGCAAAGGTTCCCTACGACAGCTGATAGAAAGCATTTGCACACAGGACTCACGTTGTTTGTCCCCAAATTACCAATAATCTGTACACTTGCAGCAAAATGTGAACAAATATATTTAGATATATTTAAAAGAATTTAAAAAAACATTTCACAAAACATTTGTTGCCATAGGAATTATTTTTAGCAATAAATGCCCACATCAAAATTTAAACATTGTTCAAAGTATGATTATCTGTACTAAGTAATGCAACAAATTATGTAAACAGAGTCAGATACATTTCCCTGTAGGAGTCACTTCCTTCCTGGGATTAAAGCTGTCCCAGACATCTTTCCAGGGGACCAATTAAGAAACGGCTATTTTCAGAGCAACAAAAATAAAAGCTTTTATTTGTTCATTTGAATATAAAACAGGCGTTATCACAGATGTACAAAGCGTACTGGTGGTTTAACATACAAGAAGGTTGCTGTCCTTTGCACATAAAAATTTTGTTTGAAACTGTGACTGGTTGAGTACATGAATTTCTCTAACCAGTCACCACACTCTGAAATAACGCTGCTAACATTCAACTGATAAAAGGGACCATCTCCCTTGGGTAAAGTGTCAAGCAGGATTAAATATATATAATAAACAAGCACCATGAGGAATCTGCTCCTGTTTGATTAGGTCTGTGTTTATATGTTCACTGTGTACCCTCTTTTTGTGCAAGTTGATTACACGGTTTTGTCTGACTTCAAAAGCACAAGGTCACAAGACAAACATTTTTTACATTCTCATGAATGATTTATCTACAGTACAATTTCGAATACAGAATGACCCTTCTTTATTGCTGAAACTGGTGGTACTAAGTGTCTCCTTTCCTGTTTCTTGCACAACCAAATTTCGATCTCAGTCCACCAACTCTTTTGAGCCTAAACTCTAACATCAGAGTTGACAGGATGCAGAAGAGGCTGCTGCTAACTCTGCCCTCACAACTGCACTGCAGCGCCCACGCTCCTTGAACGCAGAGTTGGTTTGGTGACAGTTAAAATTATGTTTGAAGTGACATCCCAATTTGTTTTGCTTCCTGACTTCAGCTGGACCTCAAAGCTGCCCTGCACACTCTGCAGCTAATGTTTCATAGTCAGTGTCTGGCCTGAAGCCCCAAACCTACTTCCCTTTCAACAAGGTGGGTGGGTGTAGGAAAATGTCTTTTTTTTCCCCTATGTGTGGTGGTTCCCCCCTTAGGAAGCAGAGACTAGGAATGTGTATCTGAAGCATGTGGAGAAATATTCGCACACAGCAATGAGGTCAAACAATATTTCAAGAATCAAATGGTTTGTGGAGATGGAAGGATGTACCACATATGCAGACAAATTTTTTTAAATGTGCTTTTTTTTTTTTTTTTTTTTTTTTACAACAATCAGCCTTGGATCTCAGAAGTCAAACAAAACTCTTTTAGCAAAAGGCTTACTGCTGACTGCATATAGCAAAGGCAGACGAAGATGCTGCCCACAACATCATGAAAGATCATCTAAATTTTGCCCAGCATCAATCTTAGTCATGCATATCTAGCACCGAGAGCCACTGCAGGGTCACACTGGGGCAGTTACAGAACACATCTTTCTCGGAGTGCAGATGCTCCTTCTTGGTTGGACACCGTGGGCCAATTCAATTTAGAAGTGCACAGGTGAGCTCTGAGAAGGTGTGGCCAGGAGCTGCCAGGGCAGAAACTGGGGCGCACTTGTCCACAGGCGGCAAACGACGCAGCTGGAGGACTTCTTGCTTCAGCCGGAGTTCTGGCATGAACCCCCGGGGAACTGTGCTCACTGAGCGAGGGAGCCCCAGAGGCTCACACAGAGCTGGCTGGGTCTTAAGACGAGGGGACGATCACCGATGTGAGTTCCGGACACTTTGTCCACTCCACATTGGCCATCAGAGGGGGAATCAATGCAACCCAGTGCAAATGACCACAGAATCGCATTCCTTTTCGTAGCAAGGACCAAAAAAAGATGACATTAACAAAAATGATGAAAAACATTGTGCAATGAATTCTTGCAGCTAAGAAAACAGTGCTATTTGCCAACCTAAAGCCCCTCAGTATCATCAGCACACGCTGGCATAAACACATTCACTGTTGTCCCACAGCAAAGAAAAAAATAGTGCACACTGAGCTTTGAATTCTTTCACCATCCTTGAGATGGCAATAATTTCACTTGCTGGTCTCTGGTTCTAGAAGAAACTTTTAGACAGGGCTCCTGCGGTCTGTGACTGCTGGCAACAGCAGAGTGTATGTGAGTACGGGGGGGCACACCATGCAAGTGACAAGTTCTGCATCTTAAACTTTAAAATCTCCTTTGTTCATTAGTGAATTTATATTTCATATATATATATTTGTTGTGATACTATCCACGCAAGATAATACAACACTTTTTTATATTAGCAAACATTACAAGACTTTAATATTCTTGAATGTTTTTCTCTTTTATAGTTCTAAAGAGATCAAAATAAATTAAACGTTTTGTACATAATTACATATTGAGGAAGTTAACTTATTTTATCTTTTTAGTTTAGTACAAAGATATTTGCAAGATAATTGCCGAAATACACCTTATTTATAATTTCTTCTCATTCTATACTAACTTCGAAGGCCATATATCAGCCTTTGTTTCTTCAGCACATTTCTGACAAAGAAAGCTGCTATTATCTAATTGGAAGGTGCTATTTGGAAGGTTTTCTCGTACCTCAAACTTTCCTAAAAGGATGAGATCTACCAATGGCTTAAATTAGTAACAGATCCATGTCATTAAGATTTCATGACACATTAAAACAGAGAAAACAATTCTTTGTCACACTACATAAATTGTTTAAAAGAACCCATCTGGAGGGCAGGATATTTTTTTAATTGCTATTTCGGCTTAACAAAATACCACATTTACGAAGAAAGCACTTATTATCCAATAATTAAAAAAGAAAGAAAAGAAAAGAAAGTTTTTGAAATGGGCTTTTCCAACGAACTGAAGGCAGTAATCCAAAGTCCTTCTGAGCAAAGTTCAGTGGTAAATTCACATTTCACCCCCATGCCAGTCGTGGCTGCTGTGAGAAGTCCTCTCTTCCTCCTCTTCCTCCTCCACCCTCACCACAGATGGCTGCATTCTGGTGAGTGTTGCCCTGTGTCTGCACGCTTCAGTGGACACGGAGAACAATGTCTGCATCTCCAGAAAAGTCCATGGAAGCCAAGAGACGAGACTACATGTTGTAGGCCACATAGATGGGGTCTAGCTGGTCTGCCAAGAACCCGTCTCGCAGGTGCATGCGCTGCTTCTCCCCACGGGAGTTGATGGGGATGACGCCAATGTCCACCACGACCACCACCCCCACGATCAGGTAGTGCTCCTCCAGGACCACGCTGGTCACCAAGGGAACCAGGTCCAAGGCTTCCTGTTCCGACCCGTCCAGCTCAACCACAACCACCAACAAATTTGTCCAGGTGAACACAGCACTAAAAGACAGAAAAGAAAGCCATCGTTATATGTTGATTAATGCTTTACTTAACAGCCGTGCTTTCTTTTCAAGTTCCACTTGGCGCTCTCTGACCTGCCTGGGCGCTCCCGACAGTCTCCTCCGGCCTCTGCACGTCCTGGGTCTGCCGCCCACTAATCGTTCCCCACACAGACTTCCTGGCGACAGCACCTGTCGGTGTTTCCTACCAACCTTCTCTCTCGGTGGCTTCTGCGAGTGTTTCACCATCTTCCTAAGTTCCCATTTCTAGCACAGGGTCACTCACCCGGCCAGCGGAGTCTGTGTTCCAGTGCTGCCTCTTTGCTGCTGCCTGAAGGACCAATGCCCTCACTGCAGAGTGCAGCGTGCCATCAGCCTCTACCCTCAAAGCAGCCCCGTGCCTCCTGCTTCCAGACCCCAGCTCTGCTGCTGAGGGCCGCACGTGTGGAGGCCTAGGGCATGGTGGCCTACTCCTCTCTGTCTGTGCGGTGTGCCAGAGTCCAGCTCTGCTGCTGAGGGCCGTGCGTGCGGAGGCTGAGGGCATGGGTGCCCACTCCTGTCTGTGCAGTGCGCCTGAGTCCAGCTCTGCTGCTGAGGGCCGTGCGTGCGGAGGCTGAGGGCATGGTGGCCTACTCCTCTCTGTCTGTGTGGTGTGCCAGAGTGGGGGTGTGTTTCCCAGTCCTGGGGCTTGGGCTCAGCATGGAACCTGGTCAGCCTGTGTTAGGGAGGTGAATGCCGGCGGAGGCTCCAGAAGGGCTGGATATGGGGGCTTGTCCTGGCATGCCTGTGCCATTGCAAGGATGGGGACACACCTGGGCTGGCCCTTGGGTCCAGAGGATAAGAAACACATGAAGAGCCACCAGTCCCGTGCCCAGCCGAGCTGCTTGTCCCAGCTGAGCCAGCCCCTCAAATGCAGATGTGGGGGCGTCGTAACAACTCTGTCTAAAGCACTGAGCATGGGCTGGCTGCCATACAGCCGTGGCTAACCCATGTGCAGGGAAAAGTCTTCTGGAATATGGAAGATTCACTCAGAAATGTTTTATTTGGGATCGAGTCATCTTTCAGCAGGACGGGCACCAGAGTATTTAGTCTGCCCAACTGGCGGAGGCAAAAACTCGGTGCTTTACATTTTAAAGGATATAGGTCTGGCTTTTGGAACTAGCTGTCTAAGGACCCTGATATTCACAGAGCCTGGTACTTGAGGTCTGCTTGGCTGAGGAGGCCAGAAGGTTCCCGGGCACAGTGGGCTGGAGACCAGGCTCTAGGGCTGCTCGTATCTGCTCTCACGCACCTGACAAACACGTTCTATCCCAGCTTGAGGCAGGAGATATCTTGGGAAGCTCACTATTGTTCTAAGTGTGAGAGTAAGTCAATTAGGGACAAAACGCGTATTTTATTCAGTATGGCCAACCTATGTTAAATTGAAAGGGAAAATTGGAGAATTTTCCTGGCAATTCTCAACAGTTCTCCTGGATTTTGCTTTGTGACTGCCGCATGCCTATGGAGCATGCTAAGAGCTGTTTCCCAGAAGACGTGCTGATGCTTAATTCCTGTCATACTGCTCCTGGTGACGTTAAAATGTTGCTCTACGTGGCCCATGTGGGCCCACACTGTGAATCTGTGATATCACAGACACAGACATCTCAGGCACATTTGAATATTAGCTTTTATTACGGCATATTTGAAATTTCTGGAATGGTCCTCGAGTATCCGAATCAGCTTGGCTCTCCGGAGGAACAGGGCTGGCCGAGGGTGTGCTTTCTGGACTGCCAGGGACCTACAGGTGGTACCAGTGACTCTCAGAGCTTTTACAGGAGCTGTGCACGCTACTTAACGCTGAGAACAACGGATGAGAAATGAGAAAGTTTGTTTGGCTTGAATTTGGCAACATGGAGAGTCCCATTCCACAACGCTGGGTGTCACAGCCGCATTTCTCAGCATGGAGCAGCCGACGGCGGCCGGAAGGGGCAGTGCAGGGAGGCTGGGAGAGGGAAGGTGGAGCAAAGCAGTTTGTACCTGGATCATCTCAAACATTCAAAAGTCCACTCAAAGGACACCATGTGGGCAAGAGGCATGTGAGCCCCTGACCAGGTGAGGGACAGACCCAGTTCGGGGTCCACATGGCGGGTAACAGCAGCGGCATTTATTACAGAATAAGGCCCAGCACCACAGTCTAGAAGCCCACAGAGGGCACCAGCGAGGCCCTCGATGCACACCTTTTAGCGGGAAACCAGACAGAAAATGCTTGAGGGAGGCCACACAGGCCAATTAAAATTGTTTTCTTAAAAATACAAAAACGGAAGGCTGTTAACTGATATTCGTAGCTATTTAGATGGAAAATAAGGTAGGCCCTGTCCGAGTTTCTGGGCCAAAGTCTTCCTAGAGTTTCTGTCTTCTCTCTATACTCAAGGAGAGAATTGTCACGGAAATCAACAATCTGAGGAATTTTGAGAGTAGGGGCTTAGCCAATCTGAACCACAGGATCACTGACAGGTACGCAAACTTGATCTTGTAAATTCTGCCAAGTCCTCAATGTTCAAATTCAGCAAATGGCAGTAAGTACCGGCCTTTATTGCACCTCACCTAGCTAAGAGGAGGAAGGAACAATCTCAGAACCCATCCTTTCAACCCAGAAAAGCCGTTCATGAGAGTGCACAACGTACCTCCCTCAGGGTTTCTGACCTGAGACTGAGACCAGTTTCACCAGGTGCCCCTCAGTTAGCACCCTGTCTGTTATCAAGGGAATGAACAAGTCTAAAGCCAATGATGTTGAGCCACTTTTCATCCTAACTGCAAACATCAAGGCACTGAACCAGCCTGTAAAACTCCCCAGCCCTGGCCGACTTAACTCACGGCACTGCAGCACCCAGTCCACTCCTATACCTCAGAAGAACCTGCTGCTCAATGTCCGGCAGCACCATTGACATACTCGGCACTTCACAACAGATTAAATGGGCCAGAGGGAAAGACAAAGTCCCAGCCTCGGAGTCCTCACCTGGGCCCAGGGCAGAGGCTGCCCCCAGCCGGCAGGTACGACGCACACCCCTTGTCACTGCCGACCTTAACTCAAGCAATTCCTCCTTTGGAAGTCTCTTCCGGGGTCTGGACAAACGCTGCCTCTCCTTCTCACCTAAAGTTTTCCCATGTCTCATGTTACTTCTGGTTCCCAAGTCAATAGTCATATAAGTATTTTCTGTGCCTACATATGTGTGAAGCTTGTTTTCTTCCTATATCATGCTTTTGTAAATTAAAAACCAAACAATTTGGCTTCCTGGAAAACAGTCAAGTAGTTTTTATGGCAATAGAAGTCTATCGTTTTCAGGTAATATATGGTACATTAACTCTACGTGTGGAGTGTTCTTTTGTTGTTTTAACCCCAAAAGATAAAGGTTTACAGTCAAATGTTGAATTGCACCCCCTTCCCTACCTTAGCAAAACTCTCCTCCACCGCTGTGCTCTCCACATTCTCAATGCTTCACAAATTCTGCCCCTGATTTGGGTACAAGCTGCAAGCTCACGACTTACCATTCTGTAACGCTTTTATGGGCTCTGATGACCGAGGTCTCAATGTCGATCGGGTGGTACCGCATGCCCCGCAGCTCCATGGCTTCGTCCAGTGCCCCTACCACGTACAGGGCATCATGGCGCTCTGTGGAGGAATGAAAGCCTGTGTAAGCTTCCCCGTAATGCCGCTCAAGCTGTTTTCCTTCTTTTCTTAAAAAAAGATTAAAAACTACCCCCAAGTGAGACAGGGATGCAAAGGAAGGGGCTCACGGATCCAGGGACAGTTTGTTTCCTTCTGCCAGGGAGCTCCTTGGCAAGTGCCCAGCTTGTGTGTCAGTGCCCCACGGGCTGGCTGCAAAGCCGCCATGTGCCCTCTTGTGCTTTGCGAGAAGACCTTTCCTGGCTCAGCTTTGATACACAGTCAACTGCCTGATCGCATGTTCATCGGGAGCAGCTGAGGGGCGAAGTTGGCACCCAGTGGTCTGAGTTCCGTGGACCCATCGGCTGAGGCCTCGTCTGTCCAAAGGTCACACAGGATACAGCGCGGCCACAGTCAGACCAGCTCCCTGACTCTATCCCACACATGCTTCTCTGCACTATTAATTCTGTGTATAAGTGGGAAAAGAAGCATAGCTCCTGTTCTTGTTCATGAAGATTTCCTTAGCTCATAGAGCCGTGAAATTTATTTCTATCCTTCTTGCAAACCTCAGAATAATGACAACAAGTGGTCAGGTCCTATCTTTCCTTAATAAGGAAATATGTCCTAAATTTTTATAAGGTAGTAAGCATATTAGGGAAAATTTGAAAGGCATGATTGACATATAAAATACTATCAAAGGTAAGAATTTTCTAATTTAAATCAGACAAAGAAAGATGGAGATATTGACTCAGCCTCTGCCCCTACAGCAGCTTTGCCTCTTCTCCTGTGGCAGGGACACGTCCTTCAGGGTATCCCTGCTCCCAGGATTCAGCGGGACGTGGCTTTCCTGGCCCTTCTCTAGGATTATAAATTGCCACCAGCTTTTGCAGCTTCCAGGAACCTCAGACAGCACCCTAAAACTAGTCTATAATTTCCCACAATGCAAATGTCAGGCCAGGATATTTTTGTATGATTCCTAAATGTAGCCCATTGGGCCAGGCCATCGTAGGTATGTTAGAGAGGTATGTAAGGAAGCCTTACTGATGTCTAGAAACTCATCTCCCTGGGGTTTTGGTGAGTCAAGATCTCATCAGGAACCTCAACTGCCATTGCTGTGAAACAGCCAAGTCCTGCCTCTATTTTTAGCAGAACTAAGGAGGTGAGAAAGGATTCTGGAATAAGCAAAGAATTAACCACGCGAGTGTACTTTTACACCTCCGCGTCATGAAATACCCCTGGCTTCACCCCGCTCTCCTCTGATGGGGCAAAGGCAATGCTGTCCACCTGGCCGCTCCACACCAGGCACCAGCATCAGCAGCACCAGGCCCTGCACTCTGATGAACGCATGGGCAGAGACGGCCGGCCACCAGCGCCCCAGAGCCCCACGGCCTCCTCTTCCCAGACAGGGGCAGACCCAGTCCTGGAAGCAGCAGCACGCACATTCCTGCAGCCACTGGGACAGCTTCTGTCTCAGATGGACCCCGTGGGAGCAGGCAGCCTTCAGGCTTGCTGAGGAGACTCTGTGGGCTGAGACTCTGGGCACTTTGCTGTGGGCGACACTGCAGCCCGTGCTCAGCAGCCGCGCCTCTCCCCGGTTTTCAGTCAGCACTTGGTTCTCAGGACAGGACAGGGTATGTGATGCACAGCTCAGCTTGTTGGACACATTTGCATTTTGCCTTCCTCTTGCTCTTAAACTCGGCTCTTTTCACACTGGGTTGCAGCTAGCACACGTGTCCTCCTGGGTTTGGCTGCTGTAAACCTTGGGAAAGGCTTCTGTATCTAGGGGAGCCTAACCTCTCTGCCCATCTGTGTGGGGGGCCAGCCAGCCTGGACTCTCACCTCCATTTGCATCTGTGAGCTCAGTTCTCCGCAGGAACCCCAAGTAGCCTGTGCGTGCCCAGATGGTCTGGGTGTCTCCAAAACTTAGTCTTGAGTTGAAGTGATCTGACTGGAGGGATTCGTCTCCGTAAATAGTAAAATAACCGCTGGCATTGTGGGCACTGTGAACCCAAATCTGCAAACGGAGGGGAATGTCACTGTGGACGACATTATTTTATCTCCAGGGAAATGAGGCTACAACTACTTTGACAATTCAATAAATTATATTCAGTGACGGTAAAAGTTTCCTTGGACTGAATAACCAAGATGATGTTAATCTCATCTGGGTTTCTGGAGAGACACACAGAGTATACTGAAATAAAGGCAGTCTACCAAGTTTGTGGCCAAGCAACCAGCCAAGCCATCCCCCTACGGGGAAATGTATTAAAGCAGATTAGTTGAAGATTTAACAACTAGCTTTTAAAAATATACACATCAAATGAACAAAGTCATACTAGATTCCTTATACTTTAACAAATGACTGTTTCTAAAGAGCAAGAACAATGCTGAAAAGCTTTAAGATTTCTTTTCTCATTTCACCTGGTTAGCTAATACTTTTGGACACATATTGCAATAAAACAACAACACACAAAAAAACAAAACCTAAGGGAGGAAGGCACATAACACCAAAAAACGGAAACAAAAATGCCTGATGTCTCACGTTTGGGGAAATAGGCAAGCAAAGACTGATATGGTGAGTCAAAGCGATAGCCACGTGGATTACGCAGAACCATGGACAGGGCTGGATAAAAGCAAAACCAGTGAAGCTCCACAGATGCCCACACAGCAAGGGTCAGGAGAGGCAGGGCCTTGTAGACTCTGGAGTGTTTGCTGTGGAGACATTCTGGGCTTGGCTGTTTCCATTATTTTACTGACAACGAAAAGTGGTCAAGTTCCAGGAAGTCAGAAACTGGTTTAGTACTGCACCCACGTCCCCAGAGCAGTGCCTCACATACAGCAGGCACTCACTGCCTGCCAAACAAATGAAAAAGTGAAACTGAGAGAGACAGTGCACCATCAGATCAGGGAAATGACAGCTGTCCTCTGTTCCCTAACACAAAGAAAATTCTCATTAAGGCAAATGAATATTACTGAGTCATAAAAAAGGAGGAAATCTTGCCATTTGCAACAGCATGGATGAACCTGGAAGACGTTACGCTGAGTGAGAAGCCAGAACAGAGAAGGACAAATACTGCACCACCTCACTCATGTGGAATCTAAAAAGCTGAATTCACAGAAGCAGAGGGTAAACAGTGGTTACCAGGGGCTTCAGAGTGGCAAGGGGGAGATGACGTGCAAAGGTGCAAACCTTCAGTTAGAGGGCGAACAGGTTCTGGGGAGAAAATGTAGTGTGGTGACTACAGTTAATAATACTATATCATTTAATTGAAATTTGATAACAGAATAGATCCTAACTGTTCTCATCACACACACACAAAATGTGAGGTGATGGATAATAGAACTCGGTCGTGGTAACTGTTTCATAATATGTATATATATCAAAGCATCACAGTGCATTCCTTAATCCGCCAGGCGCGGTGGCTCACGCTTGTAATCCCAGCACTTTGGGAGGCCGAGGCGGGCGGATCACAAGGTCAGGAGATTGAGACCACAGTGAAACCCCGTCTCTACTAAAAATACAAAAAATTAGCCGGGCGTGGTGGCGGGCGCCTGTAGTCCCAGCTACTCGGAGAGGCTGAGGCAGGAGAATGGCGTGAACCCGGGAGGCGGAGCTTGCAGTGAGCCGAGATCACGCCACTGCACTCCAGCCTGGGTGACAGAGCGAGACTCCGTCTCAAAAAAAAAAAAAAAAAAAAAAAAAAAAAACTTTCTCAGTTAACCTCATAAAGCAGAAAAAAACACACATTCTTAATAAGAAAGTCACCCTGGAAATCTCGCCAGTTCTGGCCACCCTCAGAGGAAAGAGAATTCTGACCTTGGCCCAGCATACGTCTGGGGCAGCACCTGTGAGGACCCCCTCCAGGTGCCGGAGAAGCAGGCTCTGCTTCCAGCTTTGCTTCTAGGAACGCATTTAAAGGAAACTCCTAAGTGAGAGCTGTGCAGAATTTTATCTTCGCAGTTCTCATCTTTCACATGATTGAGACAGGTCAAGTGAGGGGCCAAAAAAAAAAAAAAAAAAAAAAAAACAAGGCCCAAGAAGCAAAGCAAGGTGGGACGTGGGAACTGGTGAAGACTTGCTCACTGGTCAGGTGTTCACCCACGTACGTGTAGAAACGTGTTCTTGCATGTGCCGGGGATGCGGCCGGGGCTGAGGAGGGCGGCTAGTGCTGTTTATAAGAAGATGCCAGTTCTTAGCACGTCTCCCACATGTGCTGCTGGCGCCTAATGAGACAGGACAGGTGATAAGGGGAGTGAGGGTGTCCTTGGCTGGACACAGGGCTTTGTCCAGTTGCATGGCAGGCCTGGGGTAACCAGAGGGAGGGCACGTGTGCTGCCACCGTGGGAGGAGGCTGGCTCTAGACACACTCTTCTCCAGTGCCCTCTGCTTCCTCGTAGAAGCAGCAAGCTCATTGCCAGAGAGAAGAATGGGGCAGAAGGAGGATGCAGGAGACACACGGCCTCAGACTGGGGACGCCCAGCAATGCCAGGGCCTGCTGGAGATGAGGCGTCAAGAGTGGAGAGCAAGGCCATGCAGCTCCACGAGGCATCTTTCTCTAGCTGCCTCCCGCCAGCAGCGCGTGCGGAGGGGCACGGTGGCAGGGAGTTAAGAACCAGCCAGGGTGGGCTCATCCTGAATACAATGAGGCAAAGGTGTCCAGTTCCACTGTTTGCCTTCTGATCTGAAATAATGGCTACCGTGTCCTGATGCTGTTGTTTGCACATTACTCCCTGTGGAGGTCTCTGCCGTTCTCCTGGTGAAGGACTTCTCAGTATAAAAGCAGGAATGTGGAAAGCAAACTCGAGCTAAGAAATAAAGAAACGCAGTCCATACACATTATGTGTTTAAATCTTTTCGGAATTATTTGAGGAGAATCTATTATACTTCCCTAAGGAAGTGCCATTTTGTAATTTTGAGCTTTCATGGACTCATTTGAACCATAAAGCTTACCTCACACTATTTCCCAGGCAGTCATAACTCACTCAACTCAAACCGGTGTGTGGCAGATCAAGGGCATGTGAGCAGTTCTGATGGTGTCAAGGCAAGCCAAGGATATATAACAGAAAAGTAACCTGGATCTCGGAGGACACTCAACTCACCTCTCCAAGGTGTGAGTCCCCCAGCGGTCCTTTTGTTTCTGGGTTGGCAATTATAATCCGAACCCCTGGAAGTATCTATTTGGGAGAGGAAAAGTCTTTTGTCAATGGCGGGAATACAGGGAGAGACTACACACGAGCCAACCTCAATCTTGTCTTTATGCCATTTTCTTTCAAGGCTGTTTAGAAAGCAATTAAATCAAAACTATATGCCACATAGTTATGACCCATTATACAACCACAGCCTCACAACCACAGCCTCACAATCGCATTCTCACTGTAATTGTTACAATATAGTATGCTGCTATGGTGACCTTAAAATTAAACATTTTGATTGTCAGTCATACCTCAATAAAGCTAAAATAAATCTATTGAAAATCATGAAAATAATGTTTGAACAAAAGCATGGTAAATGATATAATGTTTAACACAGCCTGACCTTGCAAAATGGGAATTTTCAGTTGTTTCAATGAAGTTATTTAAGATATTTACATAGATTCAATATTACATCTCACATCATGGCACACGCATGGATGGGGGTGATGCTTGCAGTAATCGCTGAAGGGAGTGGGGAGTCACAGAGTGACATTTTCAGGGGTAAGCATGGACTCGAAGATAACCCAAAATGCTTTTGGCAAAACGATATAGTAGGCAGCTGCTTTGGTGGTGCCAGAAGGGAAAGATTGTATGTCAACTGCTAGTGAAGTCTGTGGGTTTTCGTTAGAACGTCCGTGTGGATCTCCAGCTCATCTCCACCAAATTTTCAGCTTGAGACACTGGGGAACTTTTTCCTGCAGGTAAACATCTTTCACTGTAATGGATATCAGTACTAAGCATTTCCTTTTTTTTTTTTTTTTTGAGACAGGGTCTAGCTCTGTCACCCAGGCTGGAGTAGCATGATCACAGCTTACTGTAGCCTTAAGCAACCCTCCAGCCTCAGCCCCACAACGTGCTGGGATTACAGGCATGAGACACTGGCTCTGGCCAGAATTTCCTTCTTAAAGTTTAGCTTAGAAATATCTCACATTCCACTGATACCACTTATATAAGGAATCAAAAGTTTATTCTGGAAATCCTGAATATAGCCTGTCTCAGATCAACTCATCTAACATTTATGATTGAGATAAAGGCAAAACATTTTATGGTAAAAACACAGAACGTCTTGGAACAGTCACACTGTTAAATCTCACTTAAGTCTGAAGTGAGATTTCAGGGCTCTGGTTTCTGCTGCTGACTATGGTCCGCCAGACTGTTAGGATGGACGGTGAGCACATGCCTACTGTTGGAACCAACTCTGTAAAGAATTCTAACTTGCAGCCATGCAGGCAATTTTATAATAGAAGCAACATGAGATGCTTTTAGAGTTATGTCAATGGAGAAGGAATCTGACAACTGGGGCCAAAACGGAAAAAAAAAAAAAAAAAAAGAGTCTTCATTTAGGTGTTTAAATATGTTTCTTGCCCTTTAGTTCTAGTTAAAAAACAAACAAACAAAAAACACATCCACTGTGGCAGAAACTACTAGTTGTCTCTTGATAACCATTCTTTTCTACTTTCATAGTAATGGATACCCTGATTTTTAGGTAGGCCTTTAGATATTCAGAATTGGTATCTCAATAGTTCCCAACCTTTAGCTAGGTGTGGCCATGTGACCACATTCTGATCAATGGAATTTCAGGGTAGGACAGCTTGGGAACCTTCTCTATGGTCTGCATGCTTTGTTCTCTTCTTTTTCTGTTTCTCCTCCTGCTGGCTGGAACGTGGAAATGATGGCTGGAGCAGAAGCAGCTGCTTCAGCTCCTGAGGTGCCCCTGGGAATTGGGCTCCAATGCACAGAACGAGGCTGAAGGCACCAGGGCCGGTGCTGGCTTCATGGAGGAGGAGATGCCTATTTCCTAACTTTTACCTGAGGAAAAAAGTCTAACTTGTTTAAAACACTGTTATTTTGAGTTTCTATACTCACTGACATGTTACTTTCAAGAAAGCTTTTTGGAAAAAACATTCTAAAAAATACATTTCTTAAAACTTCAAAGCCCATACGCTCAGAAGCAAATGGATACAGAAACGCATGCTTCTTCCTATAATACTCACCTTTCCCGATTCCATCAGGGGCAGGCTATGAGGGGATCCTCTTTCCACTAAGCGGACTCTGCAAACAGAAAGAGAAAATATTCCCAGATGTGTTTTCTGTCCAGTTTTCCCCTTTACCAATTCACATGAGGTCACGAGCCCAGCAGCTGTCCGGGAAAGTTGATTCTGAGCATCATCCAATGGCAGAGACAGAAGCTGCAGAAAGAGCAGCCCAGCAGCAGAGGAAACTGAACCCGAAGTGAGGGCCACAGAGAAGGCAGATGAAGCCACATCTCTCAAACCTGCAAAATAACTGGAAAAATGACTCTGAGCTGAAAGTAACCATGAGTCCACTTAGCATTTTCAGAAAAGGAAAAGAACACGGATTACAGAGTTTCCTTGAAAGAGCTGCAGGTCACCTACGACCGTGTCGCCTGGTCCTCAAGCACCGACGGCTGTCCTGCAGGTGGAAGGCAAGGCCAGGTGTGCGGCGAGAGTCCCAGCGGTGTGCACGAGGCAGGGCCAGATGTGCAGCAGCCGAGAGCCCTCCCAAAATAGCACGTGCATCGCGGCCACAGGAGCAGAGAGAATTGCCAGGCCCTGGCGGCAAAGGTACTCAGAAAAGAAACTCTTTTACTTCAAAGAATACGTAATGATAATTTAATCCTAAGCACTGCCAAGGACATTGCAGTGGGCCACAACCAGAGCTTCACTAACGGTCCTCCCAGGCGCATTCTTTCTTTATTTTGAGGCCTTCACTACTGGTTTTGCATTTTTACCAGGTGCCTAGTGGACCATGACGCTCTTCATTCACCTAAGGGGCAATTCTTATTTAAACAAAATAAAGCAAAGGAGAAAGTGCTTGAAGGCTTGAAGACAGCGAATCACAGGAGGACATGCCTCCCACCTGGGGACAGGCTGCGGGCAGGGGGCCTGTGGGCTCCTGAGACACCCTTCCTACCATCCCCCACTGATGTGTTGTTTGTTTTTTTTAAAGAGACATGGTCTCACTCTGTCACTCAAGCTGGAGTACAGTGGCACAATCATGGCTCATCGCAGCCTTGACCGCCTGGCCTCAAGCAATCCTCCCACCTCAGCCTCCTGAGTTGCTGGGGCTACAGGTGTGTACTACCACATCTGGCTAACTTTTACGTTCTTGTAGTGAGGAGATCTCACTATGTTGCTCAGGCTGGTCTCAAGCTCCTGGTCTCAGGTGATCCTCCTGTCTCAGCCTCCGAAAGCACCGAGATTACAGGCGTAGCCACCATGCCCAGCCCTCACTGAGATTTGAAACACACCAGTGACCCACTCTTAGGCACTCAACACGGCAGTCTTCCTCTGTAACTGACAGATGTACCAAAGAAGGAGGACGAAGGGTAGGGAAGGGGCAGGAGGTACCAAGAAAGAAGGCTGAGTGTCACAGGGCCCTGAGGGACCAGTCCACCACAGCCCTCTGCATGGCATGAGGGAGGCCACGGAGGGTGCGCACCCCTCCGGGCATGGGGGTGTTCCTGCCCCCACAGGGGGAGGCACCCAGCAGTGTGGAAGGTGGCACCGGCCTGGCGTCCTCCATGTGCCAGACATGTGGTGTCAATAAACCAGGGAGCAGCACGAAGGGCTTGACAGGGCCTTGACCGGTTGCACGGCTCCTGCCAGACCTAGGGCTGTCTGCAGCCAGGGGCACCATCTCCTCTGGCTGTTCAGTGACTGGGGCCACAGGACAATTCCTCCCACCCAGCCTGGTGTGCCTTCTCCGGTTGCTGCAGACAGAAGCAGCCTGTGCCGGGGAGGATCATCTGTGGCAGAAACAGGGAAGGCTGGCAGCACTTTCTCTTCTGCAGGAGAATGGAGAAGAGACGCTGGGGAGGGCGCCTGTGGTGCATCAGCAGGAGTCTGATGAGGGAGAAGGACTTACTGGAGCCATTTCAGATCAGATGATAACCATTAACTCTGTGGTGTCTATCTTAAAGGGAAACCTTGATGCCAACAGCTGATGAGGGCTGCCAAACAGCTCACACGATTCAAGCTCTTATGGAACACGCCGATAGGCTTGATGACGCTAACCTCCAAAAATGCCTTACTGGCTGTTTTAACACAGAACTGCAAGAAACTAAAGAACTTTTAGGAGCCAGGTAGCATTATGCTAATTCAGGACTTGCCATGAGAATACCTAGAATTTGTGGTGCAACACGAACGTGCTCTCCTCTGGACACTGACCACGGAGAAGCTCACAGCCAGAGGCAGCACGCACATACTTGGGATGTTGGCAGGACGTGGCCATGCCAGGACAATGATGCTGACTCCTTCCTCCGTGCTAGGAGGCCCGCAGATGCGCCCTGATCTGAGCGGCCAAGTGGAGTCAAAAGCCGGCGAACCGTGGGTTCATCTGCCACAGATGAAGACAGCAGTAGAGAAGCCAGTCCACGCTGGCCAGGGCAGTGGTGAGAAAGGCGCACCTGGAGATGGCGAGGAGAGGGAAAGAACGAGAGGGGGGTCAGATGCCCCCACCTCAGCATCCTACAAAGGCCAGGTGACCAGCCAGGGAGTGAAACTCAGCCAAAACTGAGGGCTGTTTGGGACACACCATCTCCATTTCTGCGCCCAATCCTCAGTCATCTCTACTTTAGGACGTTCGGGATCCTGTCGCTGGCCGGAGTCAGATGCACCCGGCAGCTCTGGGAGCTGTTGCTACAGGGATGACTTCAGACAGGGTAAGGGGGTCACTCAGGAAACAAGGCTCTGGAGTTATAAAAGTGATGGGCAAATGCCCCAGGGCTCCGCCAGGCAGGGCCCAGGCTGTGCAGCATTCCCAGATCTTCCTTATCTCCATCCCTGTGGGTTTTTGCCTTGGCCTGTGCCCAGCCCCTAAGGGGGCACGGAGGAAAACAAGACAGGTGAGGCTCCGGGCAGGTGTGTGCTGGCCAGCGCCTCACCCTCCGGCCATATGTCCTTCACTCTCTCCAGCCTCTGCCCCCATATTGACCCTCAGCCTCAGGAAGCGAAGCAAGGCGGAATCTCAGCTGAGAACCTTGTCTGAAGTGTTGAAAACATGGAAGATCATCAAGAATTCCCTCTCTGGTTCATGTGAAAAAGGTGTGTTTCGTATGAAAACAGACACAGGGTGCTAAATCACTCAAGTCGGTGCTGGATGAAAAAGCTAAATATCCTGCTAGCAAGTGCCACACAGGAATTCCTTCTTCTATACCAAGGGGAACAATATCCACACAGCCAAGAGAGGAAAAAAGCTACCCCTTATCTAAGGGCAGAAGAGATGTCTTCCTAAAGAACTAGGAGATATATTTGTAACATACACATCAGAGGGCTGATTCCCTCCATGTGCAAAGAACTCATAGAAATGAAACCAGGTGATCTTGGCTGTTCTCAAAAGTAGTGTTCTCCACAGTTACAGAGTGGGCTGAGCTAAGACCCGGGTCAAACTGTGCCGCTCAGTGCCGACTTTCTCAAACTGGGAATCATATGCAGACATCACCAGGTTTGGGCAAATTAAATGAGCTATGGGCCGGGCGCGGTGGCTCACGCTTGTAATCCCAGCACTTTGGGAGGCCGAGGCGGGCGGATCATGAGGTCAGGAGATCGAGACCACGGTGAAACCCCGTCTCTACTAAAAAATACAAAAAAAAATTAGCCAGGCGTGGTGGCGGGCGCCTGTAGTCCCAGCTACTCGGGAGGCTGAGGCGGGAGAATGGCGTGAACCTGGGAGGCGGAGCTTGCAGTGAGCCGAGATCGCGCCACTGCACTCCAGCCTGGGCGACAGAGCGAGACTCCGTCTCAAAAAAAAAAAAAAAAAAATTAAATGAGCTATGAATCTGAAGTGCTTGTGGTGTGTGAGTTATAAGTAGCTGTGGTTATTAACACTTCTCGGTTAGAACCAGGTTGTAAGGTTAGAACCAAGGCGTTGCCTGGCACACGAGAGGTGGGCCGCTAGAGGGAGATGCAGAGGTCTGTGGACTCCGGGAGCCAGCGTGGAGCAGGAGGACTCCATGAGGGAGGGAGGAATACAGGCTCAGCCAGGCTGGCCCTCTCCTGCGGGAAGTGTGACTGAGCCACCAAAAGGACCAAGTGATGCTGTGGGAAGACTCTCATCTTCCAAGAGCCATCGTGCCGAGGCTGGCGTCCAGCAGAGCTCACCTTCTGTGAGAGCACCTGCCACTCAGGTCATGCTGCAAAGTCAGCTTTAGACAACTCAGGGCTGAGGAAACCTGTCAGCTCCAGATCCGGAACTTTGTGCCACTTTTGTTGCTGCCTCCAACGTGCGTTACTGCTGCCCAAATTGGCTCCACGAACCATTACTGCTGACACCCTTCCCTAGGTGAAAGTCGGTTTCAAACAGTGCACCTACTTTCACATCAAGGTTACAATTTAACTGTGTGTCTGAATAAACTCTTCCAGCCTGGCCTCTGTCTCACCCCTTATTTCTTCTCGACTCCAGTATAAATCTTGGACTTGCGGGGAATAAACTGTCTTTTCATCCTACGCTGTCAAGTGGACTTGAAGTTCAGACTTTTGCTAGAAAAGCAGAGATAGAGAGTTGACAGGAGGGAACTTGCCACTAGCCTCTAACTTGCCCTGTCCTTGAACTGCCCTCAGATGGACTCAAACTTAGCAACCTGTTTTGCTAGAAGCGACGCCTCGGAAGGCTGAAGCCCTGACGGCGCCGTGCAACTGAGCGGGGAACAAATGCGTGGCTGTCACAAGAGGCCTGTGAGGTCTTCATTCTTCATTCGTGCCTCCTGGCATCACATGCCTGGCCTCCTGGGAACGGGTGGAAGGTGCTGCTGAGATAACTACATTTTTCATCATTTGTCTAAGGAGAGCCATGGTTGAACTTCTCACTAATCCTTCCCCACAAAGCTACAAAAGGAACTCTTTCTTCCTCCAACTGAGATTCTCACCCAGGGGCAAGGAGCCTTGTCTGAGCCATGCAAAGGGGGATGAGCACACCTGCCCTCTGCCCAGGACCACCACCCCCTGGCAGACCCGCTGGCTGGCAGAGCATCCATCAGCACCCCAGCTCTGGAGACGTCGTAACAACCAAGAAACAAATAGCATTCTCTACCGCAACAGAAGTGCGCCGGCATATGGCAGCACTGCCCCCGCCAGAAAGACGACTGCTTCAGACCAGTGCAGGCAGAGCCCCTGACCAATGCCCTGGGGTGGGGCACCTGATGCAGATGTCAGCAGAGCACCCACTGGGAGCCCACCCTGCCCACCCACACCACTGCTCAGCACTGGCCTGGTCACTCATGACCTGAAGGGTCCAGCATCCTCTGCACCTTCAATCTCAAAAACCGGCGTGACAGACCAGATGCAGACGGAGCTGGTGCTGTCCTCAGTGCCAACTCTGTGGCATTTCAAGGGGAGCAAACAGGACACAGGGTAACCCGGTCATGGAAAGCTGAGCTGCGGCACAGCCACGCTCACCGTTTGAGGATGGCATTTATCAATGTGCCACTGAAAAAACAACCAAAACTTTTACTTAATATTTTAAACTAAACCTTCTTCCAAAATTAATTTGAAGCATTTAAAATACCCAATATAATAAGACCATCTGAATAATAAGCTTTTAAAAATCCCCGAGGATAGAGGGGAAATTAAATATTCAAAAACTTTGGGTTAATTAACAGAGATGCTGTGACTGAGTCTAGTCTGCAGCTTCCTGGCCGCTAAGGTACACAGAGGATGAGGCAAGTGTTACTGTCAAGTTGGGATTTTAATATCTTGCCATTTCCTTTGCAACCAGTGAAGCACATAAAAGCATTAAAATCACAAGGAACAACAACAGTGCTTAAAAATAACAGGCATCATGTTCACACACCCAAAACCACAAACAAAACCAAAAACAAATGCACTATTATTTCTACAGGAGGTCCTCCCGGGACTCAAGCCCTAACAAAAGCTAGACGACCACATGAGACGGCCCACAGTGGCCACCACAAAAGGCTAAGGTCAAGCAGATCTGGATCAGGGAAGTCCAGAAACAGATAACAATCACCCTAAAAATGAGCAACGAGAGAAAACAGAGGAATGTTTTCATCTAACCTAACCACATTGCACAAATGAAGTACCAAAGCATACTTTGTGTACTTTTTTCATTTATAAAATTATAAACGTAACCCCCTCCAATGCAAACTCTTCTGTCCATCCTTTTCTTTTCTCTCCCTCGGGTGGAAGAGAGCTCTGTGTTTTCTTCCCATAAAAGACACCATTTGGAGGTGTGGATTGAGCTGACCTTGCAGCCCAAACTGCCCTCTTCCATCTTCTTCCAAGGCCAGACAGGTTCCAAGTTCAGAAGTGCTCGATTTCGGAATGCTAATCCTGAGCACAGACCCCTGCTACCGAAGACCCTAATCACATGCATCAGTAGGCTGGGTGCAGTGGCTCACCCATGTAACCTTAGCACTTTGGGAGGCTGAGGCTGAGGCAGGAGGATCACTTGAGCCCAGGAGTTTGAGACCAGCCTAGGCAATGTGGCAAGACCCTGTCTCTACAAAAAATGCAAACATGAGCAAGGTGTGGTGGTGTGCACCTGTAGTCCCAACTACTTGGGAGGCTGAGGTGGGAGGATCGATTGAGTTTGTGAGGCAGAGTTCACAGTGAGCTGTGATCATGCCACTGCACTCTGGCCTGGGTGACAGAGTGATACCCCATCTAAAAAAAAAAAGAAAAGAAAAAGAAAAAAAAATGCATCAACATTTCTGTTGCAAGGAGTGGGATAAATTGTTTATCACTTTATGTCCATTCATAAGGTTTTCATGACATTCATTTGCATCGAATTAAAAAAAACTTTTTATTTTTGGGAACTCCTTGATTTTTAAAAAAATACTTACTGAATAAGACCTCAAAAGCACAGGCCACAAAAGCAAAAATAAGCAAATTGGATTATACATAACTTAAAAGCTTCTGCACAGCAAGGGAAACAAAGTGAAAAAACAACCTACAGAATAAAAGAATACATTTGCAAACTACTCACCAGACAGGGGATTAATATTCAGGCTATAAAAGGAACTCAAATATCTCAATAGCACAAAAAAAAAAAAGCCAAAAAACAAACAAAAAAACTGATTAAAAAATGGGCAAATGATCCAAACACACATTTCTCAAAAAACATAAATGGCCAGAAAATACATGAAAAATGCTCAACATCACAAATCATCAGAGAAGTGCAAGTCTTTTTTTTTTTTTTTTTTTTTTTAAGTGAAAGCAAGTTTATTAGGTAAGTAAAGAAATAAAAGAACGGCGACTCCGCAGGCAGAGCAGCAGCAAGGACGGCTCAGCTGCTTACAGTTATTGTTACTAGGGAGGTAGAAGTCAAAACCACAATGAGGTATCGTCTCACTCCAGTTAAGATGGCTATTATCAAAACGACAAAAAACATCCAATGCTGGTGAGGACACAGAGAGAGGGGGGCTCTTATAACACTGTTGGTAGGAATGTAAACTAATACAGCCACTATGGAGAGCAGTATGAAGGCTCCTTAAAACACACATACCCTTGGGAGGCCGAGGTGGGCTGCTCACAAGGTGAGGAGTTTGAGACCAGCCTGGCCTATATGGTGAAATCCCATCTCTACTAAAAAAATACAAAAATTAGCTGGGTGTGATGATGAGCATTTTTTCATGTGTCTGTTGCCTGCATAAATGTCTTCTTTTGAGAAGTGTCTGTTCATGTCCTTCGCCCACTTCTTGATAGGGTTGTTTGGTTTTTTCTTGTAAAGTTGTTTAAGTTCTTTGTAGATTCTGGGTATTAGCCCTTTGTCAGATGAGTAGATTGCAAAAATTTTCTCCCATTCTGTAGGTTGCCTGTTCACTCTGATGGTAGTTTCTTTGCTGTGCAGAAGCTCTTTAGTTTAATTAGATCCCATTTGCCAATTTTGGCTTTTGTTGCCAATGCTTTTGGTGTTTTAGACATGAAGTCCTTGCCCACGCCTATGTCCTGAATGGTATTGCCTAGGTTTTCTTCTAGGGTTTTTATGGTTTTAGGTCTCACATGTAAGTCTTTAATCCATCTTGAATTAATTTTTGTATAAGGTGTAATCAGAGAAATGCAAATCAAAACCACAGTGAGATACCATCTCAAACCAGTTAGAATGGTGATCATTAAAAAGTCAGGAAACAACAGGTGCTGGAGAGGATATGGAGAAATAGGAACACTTTTACACTGTTGGTGGGACTGTAAACTAGTTCAACCATTGTGGAAGACAGTGTGGCAATTCCTCAAGGATCTAGAACTAGAAATACCATTTGACCCAGCCATCCCATTACTGGGTATATACCCAAAGGATTATAAATCATGCTGCTATAAAGACACATGCACACATATGTTCACTGCAGCACTATTCACAAAAGCAAAGACTTGGAACCAACCCAAATGCCCATTAATGATAGACTGGATTAAGAAGATGTGGCACATATACACCATGGAATACTATGCAGCCATAAAAAAGGATGAGTTCATGTCCTTCGTAGGGACATGGATGAAGCTGGAAACCATCATTCTCAGCAAACTATCACAAGGACAGAAAACCAAACACTGCGTGTTCTCACTCATAGGTGGGAATTGAACAATGAGAACTCATGGACACAGGAAGGGGAACATCACACACCGGGGCCTGTCGTGGGGTGGGGGGAGGGGGGAGAGATGGCATTAGGAGATATACCTAATGTAAATGACGAGTTAATGGGTGCAGCACACCAATGTATACATATGTAACAAACCTGCACATTGTGCACATGTACCCTAAAACTTAAAGTATAATAATAATAATAAAAAAATTAGCTGGGTGTAGTAGCACGTTCCTGTAGTCCCAGCTACTCAGGAGGCTGAGGCAGGAGAATCGCTTGAACTGGGGAGGCGGAGGTTGCAGTGAGCCGAGATCGTGCCACCACACTCCAGCCTGGGTGACAGAGTGAGACCGTCTCCAAAACAAAACAACCCCCCGCCCCGCCCCACCACACACACACACACACACCAAACTACGAATAGAACGACCATATGATCCAACAATCCCACTACTGGGCGTTTATCCAAAGGAAAGGAAATCATCAGTGTACTGGAGAGACATCTGCACTCCTGTTTACTGCAGCCAGATTCACAATAGCCAAGATATGAATCCATCCAGGAGTCCAACAGCAGATGAATGGATATGGAAGGTGTGGTATGTAACACTGAATAGGATTCAGCCATAACAGAGAATGAAATCCTGTCATCTGCAGCAAGATGGACGGAAGCACAGGACATTAAATAAAGTGAAATAAGCCAGGAATAGAAAGTTAAATGCTACGCGTTCTCACTCATGTGGAAGCTAAAGAAAGATGATTTCACAGAAGAGCAAAGTAGAACAGGGCATACTGGAGGCTGGGAAGGGAGGGATGGGGAGAGATTTGTTCAAGGAAACGACATCACAGCTGGATGGGAGGAATACGTTCCAGTGTTCTGTGCCACCACAGGATGAATATAACTAACAGTAATTTATTATTTAAATAGCTAGGAGGAAGATACCAAACATTTCCAAAGAAATGATGCACGTTCCTGATCTAATATCCCGATCTGCTAACTACGTGTTGTATATATTGAAACATCACTATATACCCTATGAGTTGTACAATTATGTGTTAATTTAAAAAAAGTTAAAAATACACTTTTTAGGAGTTTCAGATATAAGAAAAATTGAGCAGCTGGTAGAGCTCCCACATCGCCCTACAATACACCCCAGTCTCAGAATACGCACATATCCGACATTAGTTAGAATTAGTGAGCCAACACTGAGACGATTTAAATCTATCCTTTACTCAGGCTTCCTCATTTCCCCCTAATATCCCTTTCCTGTCCCAGGATCCTACCCGGGATTCCACATGACAATTGGCTGTCACGTCTCCTTGGGCTCCTATGGGCTGTGACAGTCTCTCAGAAATGTCCCTGTTTTGCTGACCTTGACGATTTTAAGGGGACTGGTGAGGTGTTTTGTAGGCTGCCCTTTGGTTGGGACTTGTCTAACATTTTTCATGGGTAGACATGCATCACAGGTGTTTTGGAGAAAGGCCTCAGAGATGAGCGCCCTTCCCATGGCATCACATCAAAGCCCCCCTGCTCATCACTGACAGGGACCTCGCACTTAGCTGGGTCACATTTGCAGGTTTTCCCCGTCCCTTCCACATGCCCTCTCTGGAGGCATGGCTTTGCACAGCCCATGCCAGTAAGGAGAGGGTGTGTGCTCTCTTCTTGGCTTTTGAGATGCGAGACTGCTGGCCTCATGGAAGGCACAGCCTCCTGCCTCTGGGTGACCAAGCCCATGCCCCACGCCCAGTAGCTTGTGATGGGCAGACGCCTGACAGATGAGGTCTAATGACCGTGGGGCTGCAGCATTCTCCCAGGTGTAATGAGCACAGAGAGCTGATCCGTCTGCACAGAAGTGTGCACAGGGCAGAGAAGCAAGGTGACAAGGGGACTCCTGAGGGTCTTCTGGGCTTTGCTTCCAGACCCTCCCTGTCACTGGGCTGCACCTCCACCCAACCCTCCAGTTCCTCAGGCACCTCTCTCCTACCTCAATCTTCGCTTGCTGAAATGGTCCAACTTGGTTTCTGTCACTTTCCACCATGAAGTCTTGACTAATGTGGACCAACTTTCCCTTTTTGAGTAAGACTAGAAAGACCTGAAAAATAATTCTAGATTTGATATGTTTATGAGCACGTTTAAAACTTTTTTCAAAATAATTTCAAAATTATAGTAAACTTGCAAGAATGAAAACAGTATAAAGAACACTTGTAACACCCAGGTCCATTGCTTGTTCCTATTATGTTCCATCTGCTTTATAATTTGCACTGCCCACCCTATCTTACACAATGTGCACACACAGTTTTTTCTGAACCATTTGAGGGTAAGTTAAATACATCAAGGCCCCTTTACTCCTAAGTATTTAAGTGTGGATCTCCTGAGAATAGGGATATTATCTTACTTACAGAACAGTTATCAGTTTCAGTAATTTTAATATTGATCCAATATTTAATCCATAGCCTCTCTTCCAATTCTTCCCATTACTCCAGTAATGTCCCCACAGCTCTGCCTTGAGTGCAGGGCTCACCCTAGCATCAGGCGTTGTATTTAGCTTGCCTTAATTGGGAAGATTTCCAGTCTTGTTTATCTTTATGACATTGACATTTTTGAAGAATACTGTCCCTGCCTTTAAAAAATGTTTAAAATTATTTAACTCAAAGTGGATCAATGACATAAATGTAAGAGATAAAACTGTAGACAAAGGAACAGTCATGTGTTGGATGTGTCATTTATTTCTTGGCTATGACACCAAACGTATACGCAGAAAACAAAGAGGATAAACTGGACATCAAAATTAAAAGCTTCTGTTCATCAAAGGACACAATCAACAGAATCAGCAGAGCGAAAACACAACCCAGGAAATGGGAGCAAGATTTACAAATCACGTATCTGTTAAGGGGCTAATATCCAGAGTATGTAAGGGACTCTTAGAATTCAATAGCCAAAAAAAACCCAAAACCAAACCAAACAAAAAAACCACTCCAGTTAAAAAGTGTGGAACTCGAATAGACATTTCTCTAAAGAAGGTATACAAATAGCCAGTGAGCATGAGAAGATGTTCAACAAGAGACCATCACGAGGAAAACACACACCAAAGCCACAACGAGATACCATCTCACACCCATTAGGATGGCTACTCTCAAAAAAATAGAAAACAGCTACTGGTGGTGAGCACATGGAGAAACCAGACCCACATGCACTGCTGGCAGGAAGGTAAAACAATGCAGCAGCTGTGGAAAACAGTACGGCAGTTCCTCCAGAAATCAAAAATGGAACTACTGTATGGTTCAGCAATTCCACTTCTGAGTATATACCCAGAAGAACTGAAACCAGATCTTGAACAGTATCTGTAAACCCATGTTCACAGCAGCATCAGTCACAACAGCCCAAAGGTGGAAGCAACCCAAGTGAACATCGGCAGACAATGGGTGAGCCAAGTGTGGTGTACATGTACAAGGAAATATTCAATCTTAAAAAGGAAGATTTTGACACATGCTACAACATCGATCAACCTTGAGGACATTATGCTAAGTAACATCAGCCAGTCACAAAAAGACAAATACCATAGGACTCAACTTATATGAGGTACCTACCTAGTCAAATTCATAGACAAAGTAGAACGGTGGGTGCCAGGGGCCGAGGGAAGAGGGATGGAGAGTAGAGGTTTTATTAGGACAATATCGAGTGTGTGGAGAAACCAGAACCAGGAGCAGCCCTGAGTATGTGGAGAAACTGGAACCAGGAGCAGCCCTGAGTGTGTGGAGAAACCGGAACCAGGAGAGGCCCTGAGTGTGTGGAGAAACCAGAACCAGGAGCGGCCCTGAGTGTGTGGAGAAACCGGAACCAGGAGAGGCCCTGAGTGTGTGGAGAAACCGGAACCAGGAGCGGCCCTGAGTGTGTGGAGAAACCGGAACCAGGAGCAGCCCTGAGTGTGTGGAGAAACCGGAACCAGGAGAGGCCCTGAGTGTGTGGAGAAACCGGAACCAGGAGCGGCCCTGAGTGTGTGGAGAAACCGGAACCAGGAGCGGCCCTGAGTGTGTGGAGAAACCGGAACCAGGAGCGGCCCTGAGTGTGTGGAGAAACCGGAACCAGGAGCGGCCCTGAGTGTGTGGAGAAACCGGAACCAGGAGCGGCCCTGAGTGTGTGGAGAAACCGGAACCAGGAGCAGTGCTGAGTGTGTGGAGAAACCGAACCCAGGCACAGTCCTGAGTGTGTGGAGAAACTGGAACTACCAGCAGCCCTGAGTGTGTGGAGAAACCGGAACCCAGGCACAGCCCTGAGCTTGGGGAGAAACCGGAACCAGAAGCGACCCTGAGCATGTGGAGAAACCAGAATCCAGGCACAGTCCTGAGCCTGTGGAAAAAACGGAACCCAGGCACGGCCCTGAGCGTGTGGAGAAACGGGAACCCGGAGCGGCCCTGAGCCTGTGGAGAAACCAGAACCAGGCGTGGCCCTGAGCGTGTGGAGAAACCGGAACTCACCCTGAGCAGCCAGGCAACTCCTCCACAGAAAGGAGTTGAAAAGCATCTTTTTGTCAAATCATAAAAGACATCTTTTGTTTATTAAACAGAAAAATAAGCTTTTCTGTTTATTTCAACAAAAGAACTATCAGTGTGTAGTCCCTAAAGCCAAAGAGAAGAGCGAGTTTCCAGCAGGAGGGTAGGCTCAGCGGCATCCACCGGCACTGAGCGTGGAACATTAGGGTGGGGTCGTAGGTGGCCTTGCTGGGTGCCACCAGGGAACCCTGGGGACATGGGGCTCTCTCATGAGCCAGCAGGAGATGAACCCAGATCCTCTGAGGTGTTCAGCTGTCAGGGGAGAGGGCCGTGGGGTGGCCGCGGGTGAAAAGGGTCAAAGGAGGGTTTTTGGTTTTAGACAGAATTTATCACGTCATGTTTACATGCAGATAGACGACTTCGGAGACAAGGAAACGCTGGTGATGTCAGAGGGAGGGGAGGCTGGTCAGCCCAAGGGCCTTAAGCTAATGGTAGAGGGCTGGGGTCTGGGGAAGGTGGAGGGGGTCAGGAGAAAAGGCAGCTGCAGCGGGTCATGGTGGGAACTGCTTATTCGCTGCTTAATTGCCTCATTTAGGGGAGAAACTGAGGCCCTGAAAGGTTTAAAGTTACACTGACATGGCAAAGTGAAAGAAGAAATTAGAGAATGGGATGTAAAGACTAAAAATATTAATGAGTTTAAACATGGACACAGTCTCTCTGGGATATGGATGGTAATTCTAAAAAAGCAGAGACAAAAATATGGCAACAAGCCTGCCTCTTCCATCTCCTGAAAACACGCCTTAGGGGGCAGGACCCGGGAGCCCGCCTCTGGGAACCACTTGTGGGGTTGGCCACGGTGCTCCATGACTGCTCTCCTTCCACACACACCTGGCCAGGGGATTTTTGGAGAGTGGGGAGCAAGAGAAGTGGGAGCAGCGCAAACCAGGCACCAGGAGAACAGCAAAGCCTCGTGGGAGATTCTGTCCAAATACCACAAGTGACATGGTGTGAATGTGAATTCTTTTATTTTTCATTCGGTTTTCTCCACTGGTTTGTCATCTGTTTTCAAATAGACTGCAAGTTCTATTTAAGGAATTGTGAAAGCCCTACTGTCCCTTACCCAATGATCATCTCAAGTTGGGTTCATGCCTGAAGACAGCCAGAGCAGAAATAAAGGAACAACTATAAACTAATAAGAAAAAAGGCATTTGCCTGAGTACATACACATAATTGTATATCCATGTAAAGACATAACTATCAGATAATTGTACTGAGACTTACAGCTGGCCAGCATTGTCCCAAGCACTTGACACATACCAAGAATCCTCCTAATGACTCTAGGAGTGGCACTGCTTCTGCCATTTCACAGGCAGAGAAAGTAAAATACAAGAAGGCAATGTGTGTAGGATCACATGGCCAGAAAGCGATAGATCTGAGGCCAGACAATGGGTCCTGAGCCTAATCCAAGCACCTATTAAATTCATTGCAGCCAGAGAAACAACCCTGAGACTCAGCTCTGGTACCCAAGGGACAGGGGAATGAGGGTGAGGCACCTGGGTACACTGCTGGGACAGTCACCTGAGGATCATGTGAAACACTGAGAAGCTGGAGGTAAAAAGTACAGTCATGTCACTTAACGACAAGGAGACATCCTGAGAAATGAGCTGTCCGTCCATTGTGTCATCATGCAAACACCACAGAGTGGACCTACACACACCGGGATGGGGTAGTCTCCTACGCTCCTATGCTGTATGGTACGGCCAAGTGCTCCCGGGCTGCACACCTGGACAACATGTGACCACACACAATTGTAATACAACAGTATTTGTGTATCTAAACATAGAAAAGGCACAGTAAAACATGCTGTAAAAAGATAAAAAACGGTGCACCCATATAGGGAACTTACCCATAAACAGAACTTTTAGAACTGGAAGCTGCTCTGGGTTAGTGAGTGGTAAGTGCACACAAAGGGCTAAGACAACACCGCACATGGCTGTAGATTCGTAAACACCGTACTCGTGAGGTAAGACAATACCACACGCGTCTGTAGATTCGTAAACACTGTACTCGTGATCTAAGACATCACCGCACGCAGCTGTAGACTTCATGAACACTGTACTTGTGAGCTAAGACAACACCGCACATGGCTGTAGATTTGTAAACACCGTACTCGTGAGGTAAGACAATACCACACGCGTCTGTAGATTCGTAAACACTGTACTCGTGAGCTAAGACATCACCACATGTGGCTGTAGATTAATAAACACTACTCGTAAGCTACATTAAATCTATAAGAAAATTCCTTTGTTAAATAAATTAACCTACATTTACTGTAACTTTCTATGTTGTAAATTCCTTAAAGCTTTTTGACTCACTTATAAAAACAGATTAAAACATATTGTACAGCGGTACAAAAATAATTTATCCTTATATCAAGTTTTGTATTAAAAGATTTTTACTTTTTTTTTTTTTTGAGACAGAGTTTCACTCTTGTTGCCCAGGCTGGAGTGCAGTGGTGTGATCTCAGCTCACCGCAACCTCTGCTTCCCAGGTTCAAGCGATTTTCCTGCCTCAGCATCCCTAGTAGCTGGGATTATAGGCATATGCCACCACGCCTGGCTAATTTTGTATTTTTAGTAGAGACGGGGTTTCTCCATGTTGGTCAGGCTGGTCTCGAACTCCCGACCTCAGGTGATCCGCCCGCCTCGGCCTCCCAAAGTGCTGGGATTATAGGCATGAGCTGCCGCACCCGGCCAAAAGTTTTTTACTTTTTAATTTTTTTTTGTTATAAACTAATACACAGACACACATTAATCTGGGCCTCCGTGGGGTCAGGATCACCGAAATCACTGCCTTCCACCTCCACATCTTGTCCAGCTGGAAGGTCTTTAGGGCAATGACATGCACAGAGCCGTCATCTCCTGTGGGAACAATGCTTTCTGCTGGATTCCTCCTGAAGGACCTGCTGAGGCTGTCTTACAGTTAACTTTTTTATTGTGAGTATAGAGAATATACTCTAAGATAACGACAGTAAAGGTAAGTACATAAACCAGTTACACAGGTGTCTATTATCACAATCCAGTATTATGCATGTACTGTGTATGATCCTACATGCTACACGTTTATACAACTGGCAGCACAGGTTTACACTAGCATTGCCACAAACACATAACGCATTGCATTATGATGGCCACAACATCAATAAACTCCATTTAGCAGGAATTTTTCAGCTTCATTACAGTCTTATGGAACCACTGTCACTCAGGGGACACTGTCTTGGGGACCACTGTGGTCTGTCATTGACAGAAACGGCACTATGCAGCACATGACTAATTCAGTAAAGGGACACGAGCTCCACACACAGCCCAGCTCTTAGTCTGCTAAGACCACAGGCCATGATGAGTGGACTAAAGACCAGCTGGAGAACTCTGGCCCCCTCCCAGCAAATCCTTCTCATGTACACATGGATGCACACGAATGCACACACTCTTCCACATACATGCACGTGTGCATACTTGTAACACAACTCCACATACAAAATACAAGGCAATACTAAGACTCAGTGTGCATGTGCACACATGCACACACATGCAACACACACAATACTCATAGCCCACACACTAGCACCCTCATCTGCATGCACACATGTACACATGTAACATACTTGCACACACACAAAACAGTACACTACACTCACACATGCAAACTCACACTTGCACACACATGCATATGGGAGTGCACTTGCAAACCCTCATATGCTTGTACCACATACAGGCACCCACCCATGCAACACACACGTGCATACTCATACTTGCATGTACTCGTGTGCACAAATATATGCTGCATATTTGTATGCACACACACGACACGTGCAAAGCCATAAACCTGTACACATTTGAAACAGTCACACAACTGCAACATACTTGTAACACACTCATGACACACACATGCACGTGTCTATACTTGCAGCACACACTACACTCGTGCACATGCATGTGCAGTTGAAACACATGCAGTATTGCACACACATGCACACTTGTAACACACAACAGCATATACATAACACACTTGCACAAATTCATACTCTCATGCATATATGCACTTGTACCCACATCACACCCATGCAACACATGACACAGGCAAGCTCACACACGTACAAACTCATATTCATGTGTGCAGACACTATTCACACACTTGCAACGCACACATGCACGTATGCACAGCACACTCACACACGCACTGAGACACACACACAAGGACCTGATCGGGTGAAAGGCTCCTGTTAAGCTGTTTGTCTTTATCTGTATCTTCACTCCCTCCATTCTGCTGCTGTCTCAAGTTTATTGATGCACTTTTATTCTGTGCCCCCTGCTCTCAGGATCTTGATACTTGGGCTAACCACGGAGTAGGAATTTAATATCTATGCTTTTCTGGTAATACCCTTTAGTTATGACTTCAGGTTACAAGCCCTGAGGAAGCTAAGAAAGTTTTCATTCTAGGACTTCACACCAATGTAATGTTCTTAAGATTTAAAAAATGGCTAAAACTGTTTGTTTTTCTTTTGAGACAAGGTCTTGCTCCATTGCCCAGGGTGGAGTGCAGCAGTGTGATCATGGCTCACTGTAGCCTTTAACTCTTAGGCTCACGCAGTCCTCCCACTTCAGCTTTTTGAGTAGTTAGGACTACAGGCACATGCCACCACACCTAGCTCATTTTTAAAAAATGTTGTAGAGATAGAGTATTGCTATGTTGCCCAGGCTGTTCTCAAAACTCTTGGGCTCCAGTGATTCTCCTGCCTCGGCCTCCCAAAGCACTGGGATCACAGGTGTGAGCCCGTTCCCAGCCTTAAAACCCCATCTTCAAATGCAGACAAATATATATGCATATTTTTTTCCTATCTAAAGTCTGAAAAGCTCAAGCGATCATGGAAAGACCAAACTGGAAGTCATTGAGAGACTTATGAATTCATTTAAAATGAATTACATCGTAACAAATATTTTAAAAATGAACAGTCACTTTCAAATAGTCTCAACACAATTTCTTCATTTCCTTCCTGCACATGTGGGACTGTAATCTGTTCCAGAAGCAGGGAGTGTGTGTCTCCTCACTCTGTGATGCAGAAATGCTCTCCATGGTGACCTGTCACAGATGCAGGCAGGTCCCACCCACCATGGCTCCAAGAATAAAAAGGGCATCAGAAACAGAGGCAGAAAACCAAGCAGAAATGGCTAAAACACCTGTTTGACAACTGACTTTCACAATGGTGGTCTTCCTCTGTAGGCCGTCTTTCTTGTGCATGTGCACATTCATATTCTCTCTCAAGGAAATTGCATGCACATATCAATAAGCTGACTTTCCCCAGAGTAATTAGACGATAATTGGGCAGGCGACTTGGAGCTCGCAAGTGAGTGTGCCATTAAAGCAACAGGAACAGTAATTAATCCTGTGACAGACCCTAATGCAGATCAAGTGAGAAAACCACCATCCCATTTTTATAGGAAGAGTAACAAGAAGGGTCAATGCTTTTAGTGGCTCTCATTTCACTGCCTCCCGACTGCTGGCCTTGGACTCTCGACTTTCTCACCCTCTGTGGTCAGCAGCCTTGGGCCTGTGGAACAGAAGAGGTGAGTCCTCTGTCACCATCCAGCTGCCAGAGCTCATAGTAACAGCATCTGTCCCAGTCCGGCTCTTCACAGCATTCCTTTACTTTGTCCTCACAGGTGCCTGGGAAGACTGGTTTTACCGCACCTGTTCTGAGCACCCCCAGAGCTCCTGCTGAAATATGATTCCCACGGTTGGATGTGGGGCCTAATGGAGGAGTCGGAGTCATGGAGGCAGATCCCTTATGATAGATGCAGGCCCTCCCTGGGGTTGAGCAGGTTCTTGCTCTACCAGCTCCCGGGAGAGCCGGTGGCTAAAAACAGTCTGGCCCCTCCTCCCACCACGTGATCTCTGCACTTGCGGCTCCTCTTTCCCTCCACCATGAGTGAAGCTCCCTGAAGCCTGACCAGAGGCAGATGCAGGCACCACACTTCCTGTACAGCCTGCAGAACTCTGTGCCAAATACACTTCTTTTCTTTATAAATCACCCAGCCTCAGGTGTTCCTTTATAGAAACAGAAACAGACTAAGGCAAGAGGGAAACTGAGGTTACAGAGCGTAATACCTCGTCCCAGAGGAGCTGACTTCTGACCTGTGTGACCCAGAGCCCCCTCTGCCAGTGGCTGCAGCATGAGGCATGTTACATGCTGGTAAAGGTCAAAGGTGATGCTAGAGATTAAAGCTGGGAGTGCATTTTTACCTGGGAATATTTAAGGGAGGTTTAAGGAAGGCGAGGGCTTTGGAGCTGAGCTTGGAGGACTGGAGAAAAGGCCCTGGGGCCAGACTCCTTGGAGGTGGGCTGGGGGCTGCGGACTGTGAGTGGGTGGTGGGGGCATCAGAAAGCAAGGCTGGGATGCCACTGAGATTCTCTGCACCGGGAGTAAGGGAGAAGGGGCCCAGCCAGACGGAGGGGACCACAGACAGACCCAGTCAGAAAGGTCAAAGAGAGAACATCGTGGAGAAAAAAACTGAAAGGAATGAGAAGAGTGAGAGCAGCCCCAGAAGCTGGGAGGGAAGGGCAGTGTGTCCCACCCGAGGGCATGGGAGGAAGAGTGGCACACGGTCCATCCGGAGGGCAGCAGGGAGGGTTCGGGGGTGCCTGGGCAGGGCCCGGTGAAAGGAAGTCGCTCTGCAATGTAGAGCCAGACTGCTTTTCTTCTTTGTATGTAAAATGCTGAGGATGGGGGTCTGCTCTGAGTCTCGTGAAGATGTCTGGCATCCGAGGGCTCCCCTCAACACTGCTCAAGGGTGACAGCCTAGGCCAGCTAGCAGCGAGAGTCAGCGGAGTGGGTGCCGACCAGAGCCATGCAGTGGTGTGTGGGAAAGTGAACTGCACCGCCAGCTCCTGCTCCTACATACTCTCACTTCCATTTCAGATGCTTTCCAAAGCAGCTAGCGGCCTAGTCAGGGAAAAGGTTACGCTTTGAGGGCCAGGCCACAGACAGAACTACATGCATGTGTTATGTGATGAGCTACTGCTTACTCCTTCAGGAAGTTACACAATTATGAGATATTTTCCAAATAATTCTTATGGGGAGTCAGGTAGATTTGTTTTAATGCCCAGAAGTGATTATTTAGAAAACTCTATGCCCAGAAACAAGTTATCTAATCTAAAACTACATTTTTTATTTTTCTGAGTGTTCCAGACTGAACTTTGTCCCTGGCAGCTGGTGGCCTCGGGGGCAGGCATTGCCTCTGGCCCTCAGCCTGCAGGGCCTCCTGAGGGCTCCTAGGTGGCCACCACTCTTCTGTGACTTCATAACTGTGCAGCCAGTGGTTCTGTCGACCGGAGGGCCTGATGGAAGAGCCACAGGGCCAGGCACGCATCTACGAGTGTGAACCGTCAGGGCGGGCATGGCTCCTGGCCCTGGCATATGAGCTCTCAGCCACTGGCCGTCCCATGCAGGCTGTTGGGACATCCCTGGCCTCCCCCCACCAGATGCCAGCTGAGCCACTGCCCAACTTGTGCTGATCGAAAATGCCTCCAGACACGCCAGACATCCCTGGGGGCACAGGCACACACAGCAACAGGTCACGGAGCGGCTGCTGACAGCGATAAGGGAAGGCACCATGTCCCACGCATTTCACCTAGCAACAATGAACGGGCACCTCCACAGTCACCAAGTGGAAAATGATCTGTTTCAATGGGGGAAGTCTGCAGTAAAAATGACGCCTTCTTTCCTTCCTCTCTGGCATCTTAGTGGGTCCTCCTTGGCGGGCAGAGATTCCCCTAAAGGGCTTCTCATCCTGCTCAACCCCATCCCTGCCTTCTGGAGTTCTCACACTCTCACCAAGAATTCAACTTTTCTTCTCAGGGGGCGCTTAGGAGGCCACAGAGAGAAGGTAACCTGACCCCTAACCCCTATTTCAAGCACCTTCACAAAACATTTCCGTTCATGTAAAGAAACGTGGGCAGGATGCTGACATTCTACGACGGGGGCAAAACGGTGCCTAAAATAGGAAGGAAAAGAACCAAGTGCCTGCCTTCCAGTGAGACGGTCAGATAAAGCGGCTCTGGCCACACTCCTGCTATCACACCTGCCACTGCTGTCCTGCAACACAGTTTCTTTCTTTTCTTTTCTCTTTTTTTTTTTTTTTGAGATGGGGTCTCGCTCTGTTGCCCAGGCTGGAATGCAGAGGTGCAATCTCAGCTCACTGTAACCTCTGCCTCCCAGTTTCAAGCAATTCTCCTAACTCAGCCTCCCAAGTAGCTGGGATTACAAGTGCCCGCCACCAAACCTGGGTAATTTTTAGCGGAGACGGGGTTTCGCCATGTTGGCCAGGCTGGTCTTGAACTCCTGACCTCAGGTGATCCACTTACCTCAGCCTCCCAAAGTCCTGGGATTCCAGGCGTGAGCCACCGCGCCTGGCCAGAGTTTTCAGTTGCAAAGTTCAGGCCAATATGCCTAACCCCACTTCACTCATGAGACAGTTACACTCTGGGCAGATCAGCATCATGTGCACCCCTTCTTCTAGACGGACACCTGCGTGCAAGGCCACAGAACAAAACAGAAAAAGGAAAAAGAGAAAAAAACCCAGAGGCGTACAGTACCTGTCATGTCTCAGGGCTCTCATGTCCACGTAGACAGTGGTTGGGTCAGGTCCTGAGGTTCCCTGCAAGCAACAACACAGAGTGGTTAACTCAAGTTTACGTGGAAGGAGATTGGGGTCTGTGCTTCTACTAGCTAGGAAACATTTCTTTTGTAAAATCTTAAAGTGAAAAATAAAACTAAAAACACTTAGACCAGCAACCTTTCAAAGGTACCTGCTAACTTTCAGTTTGATAGCCTAAATTCCAGAAGGAATATCTTATTAGGATAATACTGGATTCACACAGCTTGACTGCCAATATATAAAAAAAGGAAAGAAAGGAGACAAGCCACACACTGTGCCAAAAAAAAAGGGAAGGCTGAAACTGCCAAGATGGCGGCTGCAAAAGCAGGTTGGAAGGATATGAAGCATCTGTGCGGAGAAATTTTTACTACATGCATCCACCTTTAACAACAAAAGGTGTATTTTTAGGGCCCAGGACAGTGAAGCAGATGCGTGATGTGGATGGACAGGCCAGGGAGGAAGAGGTGAGGGGAGCATCTTGCTCCTCCGGGCTCTGCTGGTGCTCTGGCTCTCTGGCCTGAGGAGAGCATTGCTGGCCAAGACATAGGTCAGAGAAGGGGTATTTTATCCTGGTAATATCCTGGTAAGCTGGGCAGGACTTTGTGGTCTGAGCCATTCCATTGCGCTGTTGACTTTACACAGGGGTCCAGAAATCTTTTCTTGGCACCATAAATTGCTTGAAAAATTAGACCATGCTGACTTCTGACCAGTGACCTCTGTCCACAGAAGAGCAGTATCATGAAGGCTGCATTGTACATCCATTTTTGGGGAAGGCAGTACAATACCTTGGTTATAAAAGGACTAAACCTACAATAAATGTGCCAAAAAATAAGGGAACCCTTCAGAATTCATTTGAAGAATTACACTAAAATTCTTCAGGAGAGAATTCCAATTTTTGTACTAAAGGCACAAAATTTTCTTATATTGCTTATATATAAGAAAAAAAGAAGACAATGTCATTAAAACATACCATAGTACTCAATAACCCTGGGCCCTGGTATCTCACCACCGAGACAGGGAAAAAGAACAGCACATGCGAGTCAGCCTCCCGGCGGACACTCCCAGTGACAGCTCTACCCCCGGCTGCTCAGCAAAGCCGCCCCACAGACCAGCGCTGAGCGGAGAGCCGGCCCACAGTGAGTAACGCAAAATACAGCCACGGAGGGTCAATTAAAAAGAAGTAAATGGAAAACAGGTGGAGAATTAAGTAAAACAGAGGTGAGCCAAACTGGCAAAGGAACCACTGACCGCGCACCCCGGGAAGACAGCGTCGGCTACGCGTGAGGCCTGAACGTGACGCTGCCCGGCCGGCAGCACCCATGATCACAGGGCCCGCAGACCCCCGGCCAATCTCTGCACTCAACTGCTAGTCTGTCCCACGGCTGGATGCGGGCAAGGCAGCGGGGCTGGGCAGGGAGGCACGGGTGTGACAGACAAGAAAGTCCCCTACCTGCTCGGCCAGGGTCCACAGCCTATGAGGCTACAGCAGCAGAAGGGTGAGGATGAGAAGAGAGGAGAGAACACCAGACAACAGAAACCAACACACACAACACACACAGACACACACAGACACACACGACCCGACAGTGAAAAATGGGATGGAGAAGAGGGAGGGGTGGGGAGGAGAATGCGAAAAGCAGGAAACAAAATGAAAAGAAGGTCAAAAACAACATCAAATATGGAAATCATTAAAATTAACCACTGTACAAGGCTAAAAGAAATGTTTTAAAGATGTCAACACATCCACAGAGCAACAGAAGAGGGCGTAGCAGGTGACTAACCACGGCGCAGGGACACAGAAGGTAAACGGTGGCACTGCACCGTCTCACTCAGGGCACTCTTTCTTTCTGAGGGACGCGGGAGTGCAAGTTTCATTTGCTAAATCTGTTGAGGTAGTTCCAAGGTTCTGATTCCAGGAACAAAGGAAAGGCTGTGAGCTTTTACACCTGCAGTTAGAGCACTAGTTCTCTCCACCTACACGATGAGGCAAAGGGAGAGGCCAACGTGCATCTGAAGCCTGAAAGAATCCAGCGCTGGACTCTCACACCGTCTGCTCAGCAGCCTCAGGAGGGGTTTCCACCCCAGCAAATGTGCTCTGTTGCTGTTCCCCAAGCAGAGACACCAACTTCTGTTTTCTTCTCCTCCTCGTCATCCATGGCTGTGCTCCCTGCCTGCTACCCGTATTAAATCATCTACCCCAGCTGCTGGACAATTCCAGAAAGCAACTTGGGCAAGCTCCTTGGATGCAAGGTATTTTTCCCTATGTCACTTAGCTCTCTTTCCCAAATATTCCCCAAAAGCACGAAGAGTCGAAGATTTTTCACAGGTGCCTGGACTGATGCACACCTGTTCTTTGTGTGTACGGCCCAGCACCCACCCACAACCCCATGATGACAACAGGCAGACACTAGAGACAGCAGCCAGAGCAGTGGAAAGGGAGTTAAGTGGTTTTCTTCAGGCTCAAATTTGGTCACAAAGCCAGATGGAAAAACTGCCACCACTCACAACAGAGCCAAATCTATGAAAATAAGCAACGGTTCAAGATTTTAAAAGAAAATCACGATTCCACTCTTCTCTGTTACTTCACTAGGGAAATTATGGCTACTGCTCTCTCTCAGCATCCTTATGTTTAAAAAAGGGAGGCAGGGCATGAATAAATAAAATAACCGGCCAATAAAGGTGTGTACGCTCCGAACACATAGTGGACCTTTACTGAATATATTTAAGCTGAATGCAATGATTTAAGTCATTTCTTTCATCATTCCTTGAAACCTAAACATTAACTGGAACAAAAATAAGTCAACATTCTCTCCAAATTATCCTAGTTCAGAAATTGTTATAATGGCTCAAGGTGGTATCTCAGGAAAAAATGTACGTGGCTAGTACCTCGTTTCCTATCTTGTACCACGTGGAGGAGGCAACACTGCACCTGAAGCCAAGTAGGCCTGAGCATTAATAGAGAAGAATACGTGAAGGAGATAAAGAGGTAAGATACAGCTGCTTCCAAATTATAAAACCCCTGAGGTAAAAAGTCTGAAATTGCAAGATACATATTGAGGGAGTATTTAACAAAATCTTCATATTGCCAAAGAATGATAGCCAGTGTTCCCTTAAATACGGAGATCCCTAATGCAAAAGAATGCCCCTCAGTATTTAAGGATCAAATACTTGCAAAAAGCACCCACAGAAAAACAGCATTATCCATTCCAACTAAAGCTCATTCAGAAACAAAGATACAGCATTTTTGAAATTGCAAGTTATATTAACGAGAAAAAAGGATTCACATTAAAATCCAGTTATATAATAAAAATGTGAAGCAGTCAGCCTTCCATATCTGTGAGTTTCACATCTTTAGATTTAACCAACCTTGAATCACAAATATTTGAAAAAATTGCACCTGTACTGAACAGGCACAGACTTTTTCTTGTCGTAATTCCCTGAATGATACAGTACAACTATTTACACAGCATTTACATCGTATTCGGCATCACAAGTCATTAGAGATGATTTAAAGTACACGGAGGATGTGCATGGGTTCTATGTAAATGCTGTGCCATTTTCCAGCAGGGACGTGAGCGTCTGCACATTTAGGTATCCATAGGGAGTCCGGAAACCTGTCCCCCACTGAGGGACAAATGTATATACCAAAAAATAACTTTCTTACTGACATAAAAGTATTATATCAATTAGGTATTAAGTGCTTATTGCACAAATGAGTTATATTTAAATCTCAGGTGAAGATATACAGACTCACATCCCAAATATCAGCATAGAAGACACAAAACAGCACTAATTTTAGCATTTAAGCTGACTGCTGATTTTACTATTCAGCAATTCACACACCATGATATTAGCACAACCTAGTACTTGCACATAGGGCCACAGTTAAGTAGAAATGCGTGAACGAACGAACAAACTCCAAAGACCTGATACTGGGCTTATGTAGTATGCTAGGTAAGTCTGAGAAGACGAGAAAAAGTTTGGGTTGTATGTCTCCAGGCAAATGACACTCTTCAAATTGAAAGGAAAATGACACAAAATTTGACTACTTCTTTGTACTCCCATTTCCAAAAGAATTTCTCTATTTGCATTAAAATGTGGGGGCTGTGGAAACGTTACCGGCTTAGAGAAGCCTTAATGATGTACTCTCAGTGATCTTTTCAAAAGGAGTAGCTAAATATGACAGGTCCCTGCCTTAAGCCCTGTAACAATTTCCCACTGATCTTGGGAAAAGGACCAGTGCGTGGTGCAGCCCTCTGTCGTCCTCCCTCTCTAGCCACCCTGGCCTCTTCCCATCTTTCCTGACCCCTCTGAAGTTTCAGGGGCTTCAGCTCAGCTTCTAGAGTGCTCTTCCCTCCCCACTCTCATCACTGCTAACTCATCTTTCTAAACTCGGCACCAGCCAGGATTTCCTTAAAGAAGCCTGAGAGGGAGGTCGGCCCTCCCTGTGCTGCACCAGATCACCCAGCAGCCGGACGCCGTCCTTCCCAAGGTCTATGGCCAGTGCCTGCCTCTCCTGTGCATGGGAAGGCACCAGGACGAGGCTGGGTCTGGCGATACCAGTCCCTCTGTGCTCGTCTGCTCCCCGTGCTGTGAAATACCTTAGACTAGGTAACGTTTGCTCACAGCTCTGGAGTCTAGCAAGTCCCAGATGGAGGCATCTGCAGAGTGGATAAACATGTTCCTTTAGGCCTCTTTTGTAAGGGCGGAAGTCCCATTCGTGAGGGTTCCATCCTCATGATCTAATCACCTTCTAAAGGCCTCATGTCTTATACTACTGCGTTAGGGATTATAGTTCAACACAGAAGTTTTGGAGGGGGAAACAGACATTCCAGCCTCAGCAATCACATCATCCACAGTTCATTTACTTTTCACGTCCTTATTGGTATGATTGCTGTTGGTTCTTTACTTGTCCATTTTGTTCTGTTTCTCCCTTCCTGCCTCCTTTTCTCATGAATAGAATATTTGTGTTATTTCACTTTATTCTCTGTGTATTTTTTGCATGATTTATTGCATTCTATCTTCACATAGTGTTATGCGTTATGAAAATGAAGATTCTTGCAACGGTGCATTTCTGGGGCTCGACTTCCTGTTGTCTCATCTGTTATCCCTACTGATTTATTGCATTCGATCTTCACATAGTGTTATGCGTCGTGAAAATGAAGATTCTTGCAATGGTGCATTTCCGGAGCCTGACTTCCTGTTGTCTCATCTGTTATTTCTACACGTGCTACGAACACCTCAGCCGTTCATATTTTTAAAGTTAATACTTTTAAAACAAACTAAAAATATTTACATGTCTACATATTGATAATTCTAAAACGTTTTCTTGTATTTACCCCTTTTCAGTACTCTTCATTTCTTCTTAAAAATTTGGGCTTCATTTTGCTATCATTTATTTTCATCCTGAGACATTCTTACTATTTCTTGTGATGCGTATTTGCTGATGGATTCTCTAGGTTGGCTAAGTATCTGCTTTTCTCTTCCATTCCGAAAGGTCTCCTGCAGGAGAATCAGTTCTTTCAGCAGCCTGCATGCAGACTCCACTGTATTCTGGCTTCCAGCACTTCTGATGAGAACTCAGTGTTGTTTTTATCACTTCCCCCTACTTAGTTTTATTTCTGCAGGGGCCTTAAGACTGACTCTGCCATTGACTTTCAGTGTTTGGACAACAATGTGTCTGGGTGTGATTCTTCTCGTTTACTCTGCCTGGAGTTGACTGAGCTTCTTGAATCTTTGTGTTGATTCTTCCCTTCGCTCCTGGCCATAGGTCTTCAGATTGTTCTCTTGCCCCATTTTCTCTCACCCGCTCCTTCTGGGGCTCCGATCGCTACAGGTATGTTAGACCACGGGCCTCAGACACTCTGTTCCACTGTATTTTCTTGCCTTTTCTCCTTGTTTTATGCTTAAGTCATTTCTGTTGATCAGACTTCAAGTTCATTCAATGAGTCTTTCCTCTGCGGTATCTAGTCTCCTATTAAACCATGGGAATTTTATTTCTAATACTAGTTTTCATTTCCAGCATTTCCATTTTGTTTTTTTTCATAGTTTTTATCTTTCTGCAATACCCCGCGCCTCTTCATAGATGTTGTAGACCTTTTCAACGAATTCCTGGCCTCGCCTATCACATCTATTTCAAAGTCTCTGATAACTCCAGCATGTCTCTTCTACTGACTCTTTCTAGGGGCCGTCTCCTCTCATGAACATGAGTCCAATCCTCTTGCTTCTTTGCAGGTCTTTTAAATTTTGATTATATAACACAATGTTTTATGAACAACGAAGATTGTATTTAAAAGAACAGCAAAGATTAAATAACATTTACCCCCAGAAAAGAATTTACCAGCCTATGGGCAGGATCTGGATGCTTGAACACTCACACTGGATGTCTTCTACGCTTCACGGCGAGAGATCTGCTTTCCAAACGGTAGGAGGCCTTCCACCCACTTTAGGTAACTGGGTGATTCTCTCTTCAGTCTCACCCCCAGCCTTTGGAAGGCAAATATATTACACATGGTGAAGGGCAAGGGCGCTGCAGAGGGATGTGCTATGCCCTCATCCCACCTCCGTTGTTGAAGTTTGAGTGGAGTTCCCACGGTGATCTGGGCCACCCTGGAGGGTAGCCAGGGCTCTGCTGGGTGATCCAGGCAGCCCTGGAGGGAGGGGGAGCCAGCAGCTTTCCTGCTTATCTCCCAGCCCTCAGGAGCCCCTGCCTTTTGCACACTAAAGGTCCAGAGTGCCTCAGAGAAAGTGGATCCACTTTTAGGACTCCCCTGGGATTCTCATCTACCTTGTAAACAACATACTGCCATTTATGTTTTTTAAAAAGTTCAGAAACTTTTTGCTTTATCATTTTTTATGGTAAATTCTTTCTCCTGGCTCCTCTGCCATGGGAAAAACCACATACAGGTCTGTTTCCTCCTAGGAAGAAATTTAATTCATTTATATTTGAGTCTTCAGCTCCCTGATGGATCTTCAAAATGATGAATTTGTGTATTAACCAGATTGTTCTGATGGTTATGGTTGGAACAAGAGTCTCTTCTGACTTCTACGTCTCAATAAAAAATAGAATTCCAAAATATTTAAAAAATAAATTTGCAAAAATCAAATTGAGCTTGTTTCTGTGGTTGGCATCAAATGGATGGATCTGGATGTTGTCATCAGGCATTGATGCAGGTGACAAACTGTCAGGAAATGGGGGTTCTGGAATGGATTACTGGTGGGGTGGGGGCCACAGACAGTGTGAACCCAGCTCAGGCCACCTACCAGCAAGCTGGTCATCAGGAGCAGCCAAACACTGGCTTTCATAAAGTTTGACTGAAGCACGGCAATGCCTGCTCATTTACATATTACCTATTTCTGCTTCGAATGGCACAGCAGAGCTGAGTAGCTGTGCAGAAAGCACCATGAGGCTGGCAGCCTGGACGCCGTGCTCTGACACTTTAGGGAAAGGGCCTGGGAAGGCTTTAGTTTAGGGGCTGCCGAGCCACAGAGCAGATGAAAGCACACAGACGTGACGCGGCATGGCTGTTTTTGTTGAACTTACTGAGTGAATGATGAACTCAGATTCTTGTTTTTTGGTTCAAGACATAGGCTAAAAGCCAGGCATGTTCTGTGACTGTGATAGAGAATCCCTCGCTGAAAGCCAGGCGAACACTTGAAGCTGTGGAGTTCCAACCCTCGGACCCTCATCACGATCTCCTGGGTCCCTAAGACTCTTCCGGTGGTGATTCCAACATTCCTGGAGACAGATGGAAAGACTCACTTAGCACCCTGCAGATCCAACAAGATTATCTGTTCAGTGCAGTGTCCACCAGTGCCTAGGGCACGTGAGACATCCAAAAACACTGGTAGAATTTGAATGTTCCTCCTTTCTCTCTCTTCATCCCTCAACTGTAAATTTTACAATTCCATCTGTAGGTCACAGAATATCGGTGATGGAACCGGAGGAAGAGGAGGCATCGCCCAGAAAGTCGTGGGTTTGACGACAGTCATGGTAATTCCAGACGCTTTGGCTTGTTTCCCCTTTGCATGAGGGGCGAGTGCCTGAGTAGATGTAAAAGCAGCAGCTGCATCACGGTGGCTTCCTGGGGCTGTGGAGATGCGTGAGGGCAGGACAAATGCAGCGATGCTGGGCAGCGAAAGGGAGGGGCAGGAGCAGCCGCCGTTGCCACACTTTAGTCACCATCCATCTCAACTGTCCTCCTGTATCGGGAGAACTCCTCCACTTTTTGAGTCCTGTTTGGATACAGAGCCCTTGTGGCTCTATAGGAAGTAAAAATACCAGAAGTCCCCTTCCCAGCCTTCCTGGAAGCTAGGGTGTGGGGAGATGATCAACCAGTCGGATCCATTTACAGCACAAAGCAATTGGGCTCTTGCTGTCGGCAGTGAAGGTGTCCGGACATGATCCAGGTTTGGGGAATGCTGTGCTGGTGGGGAAGTCTCGTGTCCAGGAACAAGGTGAGCAGTGCAGACTTCAAGGTGTGGTGTCCTCACAAGAACAAGCTGCTGCACAAGCGGTTCCTAGACGCACGGTCCCAACACTGGTCCTACTCCCTTGGTGGTTCTGAGAGCCACCCACTGGTGCCTCAAACTGCCAAAGGAGGTTTCCATTGCTTACAGGTCAGAAAGCTGGGTGATGTGCAGGGTACCTGGAATACAGTTTCCATGATCCCCAGCAATGGCTGGGATGCCGTGTGTCAGCAGGAAAGGGCATAAAGTTCCTGCTGATGGTGGCTCATTCCCTGAGGCTTTCAAAATCCCCAACAGCACCTTATTGAATACTTCATCTAAAAGCAGTGTAGGAGGACAAGGAAACTGAGAGCTCAAGTTAATGAAAGTCTTATTATTATAACTATTTATTTTGAGAATTAATTAAGATTTACATCATCTCCTGAGCCTTCCACATTTCTTTTTTTTTTTTTGATACAGAGTCTTGCTCTGTTTGCTCCGTCGCCCAGGCTGGAGTACAGTGGCAAGATCTTGGCTCACTGCAACCTCCACCTCCCAAGTTCAGGCAATTCCCCTGCCTCAGACTCCCGAATAGCTGGGATTACAGGTGCATGCCACTGAACCTGGCTAATTTTTGTATTTTTAGTAGAGACAGGGTCTTACTATGTTGGACAAACTGTTTTCGAACTCCTGACTTCAAATGATCCACCCGCCTCAGCCTCCTGAAGTGCTGGGATTACAGGCGTGAGCCACTGTGCCCGGCTCACTTCTTTCAACAATCCATGACTCCTTCTATTACTAGGGTGGCTGTATTTCTCTTTCATTGTCTGAGTTTCAAGATTTAAGGGTCACTGCAATAGTTACTGTTGATTTAATCCCACAAAGCTACTTATAATAAAGCTGCCCTCTCAGATAAATCAGTTATTTTTCTATATAATAGAAATCAAAGTTTCTGTTTATGTTTTTTTCCTAATAAATAAACAACCGAAGTCTCTTTTGGAAAACAGAAGACCTCATGTTTTTCTTCCCTTCTTCTACTAGAAGGAGGGTGCTCATTTTTCTGTTACAGTGAACAGTATCTCTAAACCTAACGCAACAAAAGACCTTCCAGCTTACATTTTTGAAGAGTAATTGTGGCTATGAGAAATATATTTCCAAATAATAAGTGACACCTTCTAATAATACTAAGAGAAATTTATGTGAAAGCTAATTAAACACAGGAGTCATAATTTGATTTTCTAATGTCCACTTTTATCATAAATTCAAAAAATTGAAATTGTTTTAAAGTCATTTTTACAGCTAAAGATTCTGGGAAATGCTACTCCTAAGAGTAACAAATAGCTTTTACTTCTAAATTTTGTTCTGTTTTTACTTCCTAGCTTTGTCAAGTAGGAAAGCTCACTTCTCAGGGCCTTCATCTCTCATCTTAAAATGACTAAAAGGATCCTTAATGAGCATGGGAAGACCTAACTAGATGCTGTCTGAATCCAGCGCAGTGACTAAGGAATGAATCCAACACAATGAATAAAGAATGTGTTTTTCCAGCGTGAATGACTCTTAAGGTGCAAGCCCCAGACTTCCTATTTGAGAGGAAAATGCTGTTAGAAGGTTGAAGAATAGTCAACCCTGGGTTTTCATTTGCAAGGGACAGTTACAGATGTTGTATGAGCTTTTAGCTGGTGAAGATTCACACCAGGGGTTCATTTTAGAGAAAATTCATCACGCCAAGTCGTTTTCCACGGGAGACTAGACTCTAGTCAAGTAAGTATATGTTTAATTTCTCTAATGTGAATTGTATTTACACACACAAATTGGCAGTTAAAAGAATCAACTTTGGGAGGCCAAGGCGGAAGGATCACGAGATCAGGAGTTTGAGACCAGCCAGGCCAACATGGCAAAACCCTGTCCCTACTAAATATACAAACATTAGCTGGGCGAGGTGGCAGGTGCCTGTAATCCCAGCTACTTGGGAGGCTGAGGCAGGAGAATCACTTGAACCCGGGAGGCAGAGGTTGCAGTGAGCCAAGATCATGCCATTGCACTCCAGTCTGGGCGACAAGAGCAAGATTCCGTTTCAAAAAAAAAAAAGAATCAAGTATCAGTATTTTGACAAAATGTATACAACATCCAGAAGTGACTGTGATGATGTGAGATGGCACTGGACACTCGGGGAGGGAGATTCTTTCGTAAAGCCATGCTCTTAGCTGAGTGTGGTGGCTCACACCTGTAATCCCAGTGCTTTGGGAGGCTGAGGTGGGAGGGTCACTTGAGGCCAGGAGTTCAAGACCAGCCTAGGCAATACAGTGAGACCCTGTCTCTACAAACAAAACCTGTGTTCTGTAAAACAGCTACTCACAGAGCAGAAGAGACATGGACATGTTGATAAATAATTACAAAGCAGGTGGAAAGTGTGAAGGAGGAGGAACAAAGTACACTGGCAATTCAGAGGAAAGAGAGCACCGCAGCTGACCGAGTTCGACAAGGCCCCATGGAGGGGGCCCAGGCGGAGCAGGATGAGGGCGGAGGGGAGTCCATCCAGGCCGAGCATAGTGTCTGGGTTATGAAGCAGAAGCAGGAAAGACTGCATGAGAAAGTGGCTTAGGAACAACTGCATGAAGGGGAAGCAGATGGTTGGGGCTGGAGGTGGGAGGACCAGAGTGCCACTGATGGAGCCGATTTTTGCAAAGTAAAAACAAACGCCCAGTGTGTCTCTGTACACCTGTAACGTTTCGTGTGTCAGGTATGTTCTACAATGTGCTCGTCCAGGTGCCAAGTCAGCACTGGTAAAACTGCATGCGGCTTCCCCCTTGAGGATGCAGCACTGCCCAGTAGCACCGGTGAGGCCTTTAAATCCTGCAGTAATAATCATGAACTGAGCAGCTCAGCCTTCCCCGATGACCAGGACCCCCTCCGACCGTGATGCCCCTGACACATCCTAAGCCCTGCTGCACACGGGTGAGGCTCCCTCTCTCTTTTGGACAATGTTCTTTGCTGAATTTGCTCCCTATCTCCTGGAGATAAAACTCTTCCCTCGCTCCATCAGGCGTCCCCCACCAGAGTGCACGGTCAGGGAAGGCCTGCGGGGGTTCCAGTGAGAAACCAGTGCTGTTAGAAGCAGTCAGTCGGGGGCGCGGGGGCTAAAGTGTATTTTCTGATTTTGTTTTCTAAAATACTCTTTTATAAAGAAAAATAAATTCAATGTATACAAAATTCAGAAACATTTCAGGCTTTCCTTATTACCACTCATAAGCACTCAGTGTGGTCCGTACATTTAATGTATCAGATATGTCCTGTGTGCTGGGCTCTACGGAGAGCCAGGGAGCGAGAGGTGGTTTCTGCCTCTGGATCCTGGGCTTCTGCCGCTCTGCTTGTTTGTATCACCATCAGGTTTTTTTAATTTTGCAAAAATTCTAGAAAATGAGTGTTTCCAAAGACCAGCTCTGCCTGAAGCCTTTGCACTTACGGCTGCCTTCGCTGGACTCTCGCGGGGCTCTGCCCTTTCACCGTGCTCTGCTGCAGCGTTCCTGACCGCCCTCCCCCAGAACGCCTCCCCGCGGCCATGGCACTCTATCCTCTCACTGCTCGCTTTTACTAAAATGAGTCACTTCCTGAAAAAATTATCTACACGCCTACTGTCCATCTCACTGACTATGAGAAATGTTTGATGATGGCACAAACTTTGTCTTAAGTTTCTTTGTAGTAAAATTTGACCTAGGCTGACATGAGCCCCTTCAAGTCTGGGGCTCCCACCCTTCCTTGCTGTAGGAACACTGGCACATGTGATACTGAGCTGTGGCATCTTGTGTGGCATCTGTGCCACGTCACCTCTCACAAAGCCAGAAACCTAATTCTGAAGCGCACCTGCCCTCAAAGATTCTGGCAAGGGGAGGTGAGCCTGCACTGCTTTGTACATAAATTTAATTTCTCTCTGCTGGTAGACACTTGGATACTTCCAACTATTTTCCAATACTATTCAGACAAGGAAACGCTGACCGAAAGGAGTTACGAATAGGTCAAGTAGAAAACTGAACATGGACAAAAATGCTTAAGATGCCGCCAAGATTGCAAAATAGCACCATGACCCATGATTAGCAATATTGAATTTTGATTTAGCGGTCACATTGACGAAATTGTCTTCTGCACAAGAACATATTGCTATTTCCTATTAAGAATACAGAACCATGCTCAACACTCTCACAGAGCACATTCATTCAATATCCACCACGTGTCTGGCCCCGCCCCAGTGCCCAGGTAAGGACTGTGGCACGCTTCGGAAGCCTCGCTTCTGGAAAACACCAGCACACCAACTCTGTTCTTCACGCTGTCCCTTTCCTGTGCTTTTTTTCTTTCACCTCCACGTTTTGGTTCGTTTTTAGTGTATTTTATCTTCTCCTACTGAGCGTACTCCTTCCTTGTAAGCCATCTGAAAACATGTTGGGGCCGGGCGCGGTGGCTCACGCCTGTAATCCCAGCACTTTGGGAGGCTGAGGCAGGTGGATCACGAGGTCAGGAGATTGAGACCATCCTGACTAACACAGTGAAACCCCGTCTCTACTAAAAATATACATAAAAAAAATAGCCCAGCACAGTAGCAGGCGCCTGTAGTCCCAGCTACTCGGGAGGCTGAGGCAGGAGAATGGCGCGAACCCAGGAGGCAGAGTTTGCAGTGAGCAGAGATCGCGCCACTGCACTCCAGCCTGGGTGGTAGAGTGAGACTCCGTCTCAAAAAAAAAAAAAAAAAAAAAACCAACAAAAAACACATTTTGGATCCAGGTGGATAGAAATAAATGAAAAAGTAAAGAGGAAAATAAATGTATGTACTCTACAAGAGGCCAATTTTGCACCACGGGTTGAACTCTGTCACCTGCTGGAGGACACAGTGCTAAGCGTTACTCTCTGCTCTCTCCCTTCGCCCCACCCCGACATTTTAAGAGACAAAGCCAGAAGCAGCGGCCTCGCCGTCCCAGTGCCCATCTCTCGCAAATCACTGATGTGCTCTTGCCCGGGGGTCCCTGTCACTGGTGGACGGAGACAAGTGAGACATCACACTATTGCTGAACTTATTTAAGAAGCAGACTTCTGCATTTCCTACTTCTCCTAATGGGATAGACAGCGATAAACATTTATGAGGAACAGAAAAAGGTGAATAGGGAGAGAAAATTTCAGTATTTTAAGAACTAGTTTGGTGAGATAAATCTAATTCTTCAGATGACCTCTTAGAAAAGGGTATTAATTTTAATCATAGGACAAGGTTTACCTGACTCTTGAGAGAAATTTGGTAATTTATAATTTCTTAAAAATGGAGTTATTGTAATAATTAAAAGAGAAGGAAGACAGAAGCAAGGAACACCACATGTATGAAAATTTAAAAAAACGCCGGGTGCGGTGGCTCATGTCTGTAATCCCAGCAGTTTGCGAGGCCAAGGCAGACAGATCGTTAAGCTGAGGAGTTCAAGACCAGCCTGGGCAACATGGTGAAACCCCATCTCTACAAAACATACAAAAATTAGCTAGGCGTGGTGGTGTGCCTCTGTAGTCCCAGCCACTTGGGAGGCTGAGGTGGGAGGGTTGCTTGAGTCTGTGAGCGGGGGCGGGGGGGAGGGGGGGGCGTCGAGGCTGCAGTGAGCTGTGATGCCACAGCACTCCAGCCTGGGTGACAGAGTGATACCCTGTCTCAAAAAAGAAAAAGTAAAAGAAAATCAAGAAAAGCTTTTTGCAGCTACTTTTTCTGAAGTGATCTCGGGAAGAGAGGAGGTTCCCTCCTCTGACCTCGTGGCTAACTCCAAGGGCCTAGACACGCACGAAAAGGGCAGACGGAGCCTTCGGAGGCTCACCGAGCAACAACCTTAAGCAATCACTCTGGGATCACAAGTAGGACAGGCGGTGGGGAGAGGGAGAGGGAGGTGACGCATGCCAACCGTTTGCCTCACCAGCACCTGCTGAGAGGGAAGCCCTTATTCTTCCAGGAACCAAATCTGCAGCCCTGCCTGGGACTTGTCAGCCACTGTTCATGCAAGGCTGTCTTGCTAGAGCTCCTTCACGTACGCCTGTTTCCCAGAAGTGCGGCTTTGCTGTTTCTAAACTGCCACTGCAGCAGCAAATCCCAGAACCTGCTCAATGTAATTACGTTCTTCCTACAGCAGTCGTCTACACACATGGGACTAAGGACTTCAAGGGACTGGTTTCTTGATCTGTCTAGTATCTAATCTTTAAAAAGTCCGACAGCAGAGGTCTGGACAAACTGCTACGCCTGTCACAAAAGTTAAAACGTTCCAGGACAGAGTAAGTGCTATGAATGCTTGTTATGAATAATGGATACGAACGTAGACTGTAGTTAAGAAACAGAGATCTGCACCAACCCCATGCGTGACTGAAAGATCTCTTCTGAATGTAGCTAAGCATCAGCCGAGGGAGACGTGTGGAGCCGGTCTGTCCTGTGCCCACCCCGGGAGCCACGCTTCCGACTCAGCGCCGTGATATCGCCGAATCTCACCTGCAAGCAAATCGCCAGGTTCACCCTGCAACCGAATGAGGTGCTGACGGCCCGCGGGTGAAGGCCCAGGTCCTTAAACAGCTTTGAGAACGACTGTGTGAGTGCAATCCGAGGCCGCTCTTCCGCCACGACCACGCAGGTCCTCACTCGGGACAAGTCCAGCCCTCGCGCCTGGAGATAACGACAGAGAAACCGCGTCAGCCCCCACGTGCCGAGCTCGGAGTGAGCCAGAGACTCCTTCCCGCAGATCCCCACATAAACACTGGAAAACTCAACACAGCTATGCATTGCCAGGGCTGCCTGTGTCCACTTCTTCAATGTCACAAATCCAGGAGTTGGTGAAAAAACATTCACACGCTCTTCAAATGATTAAGAACGGAATTATAAACACGTCTCAAACAACCACCTGGAGCCACACCAAGAACTGTTATGAGGAAAAAGGTTGAGGAAAAGCAACTTCCTGGCTGAGACGATTAAAGGCAGTTTGGTATTTGATACATTCTTCTGGGCATGGATGTACCAGAACACACACTGGAGAGGAACGGAAAAAATCTACGTATTTCAAAGAGATGGGGTCTTGCTATGCTGCCCAGGCTGGAGTTGAACTCCTGGGCTCAAGTGACCCTCCCACCTTGTGGTCTCCCAAGTAGCTGGGACTGCAGGCGCGTACCACCACACCCAGCCTGAAAACCTACCTTTTAATATATAGGAATATAAAACTAAAATTTTTAGACAACTTCACACACAGTGCTCCATTTATGTCCCATTACACCAAGAATTTATTCTCACTCTCAAGCATGTCTGTTTCCCCAGCAAGCATATGATTAAGAACATCTCAGTTTCCACACCAAATTCAGTCAGCTGAGCACAACAGCAAAAGTCATACAAGGATTTCAAGGAGTTAAGCTCAGCTCACTCTGTGGCACTACCCAGGCTGAGCAGAGGGAAAACAAGGGAGCGATAGGAACGGCTTGTGAATGTGAAGGCGAACCGTGAATGACTGCGTCTTGGAGTGGAAGCCAGAGCTGCTGAGGGGGCAGCCACCAAAACCCCGACCGTCAGGCCCTTCGAGCCCTTTCAAGGCAACCTCAGCACACGGACGGCCGACAAGGGTCCTGAGCAAGGAGGACACACAGCTCAAGCTGGCTTTGACATTCGTGCTCAGTGTACAGACACCCACACACACAGAGTTAAACAGGAAAAACTCAAGTCTGGGTAATAGAAATTACGTATGCACACGCACGCACGTCTGAGAGGTAAAGCAGCATGCAGCTGTAACAGCAGGTCTGAAGCCAAAGATTCTAAATTTGGCTCCAGGTTCGTTCAGCCTAAGAACCTGGAAAGGTCACTTAATTTCTCTGTGACGTATGTTTCCTCAGCTTTAAAATGCAGACAATAATGGCTCCTATTTCAGAGAGCTATTGTAAGGTGAAATGAATACGTAAAATGCGTACTGACCCTCAACTATGTCATGATTTTATTCTGGTTATTTATATATGTGCCAACAGGAAGGTCATGAAAATGTACTCACTTTCTAATACAATATAGATGAACATGAATAATGCTGTGTAACTTTTTCCTATATAAATACAAAACTTAAAATGATTGCACAATTACTTACGTTACACAAAGTTATCTTGCATTTTGCTTTCCTGTTCAAGCTTTATGCATTAGGAAAACAATGCAGGACAGATAAATGTTACTGTTGCATTACTGATCTGTGTGTAGATGACACAAATACAATCCATGTATATACAAAGACATACACACATCCAAACAGTACAATGTTAGTTGAAATTTAATCAAAACTGGTCAGATGATTATTCCCTCCTAGTTACTTGGAGCTAAGGACTACTTAATTTACCATGAAGGTATACCTATCAAAACGTCCTTGGTTTAAATGGAGGGAAATACTATTATTCTTACATAATAGCAGTTATTAAAAAATGAAACACAACACTGTTAACTGAACTGTAAAATGAATTGAGCTTAGGGTCCAGACCCACAAATCAGGGTCTCCAGGGAAAATAAAAGTGAGTGGCTAAATTCAAATCTGCCTTCTTAAACACCAGTATCAGATAAAGTTAGCATCACCTAAGATCTTCTGAACACTGAACACTTCCGAACACTGAATCCACCCAACAAAAAATCAAATTTAGGATCTTTCAAGTAGACCCAGTGGAATGACAGGCATTGAAAATATTTTACATTCTGGTTACTGTCTGTGGTCATGAGGAGATATTCACGTTAAAAACATTTTCACATAAAGGCAGAGTCTGTAAGCCTCAGGTGACGTTAGATTAAACCCAGGGTTTTTTTTGGAGGACGGTTTTAACTTCACCCCATCACAGATGTGCCTTCTTAGAAAGGAGTCCCCGTGGGCTCCCGGGGCGCTGAGCTGCCAAGGGAGCTGCTTACCTTGAGGGACTCTGTTTGCGAGCCCAGCCCCTTGGTGCACAGCTCCATCACGGAGTAGGAGCAAAACGTGTCTCGGACTTTGTACTGACTCACAGCAAGAAGCCACAAGGCGGGGTTGGTTTCCAGCTCAGAGGGCGGGATCAGGATGGACTGGTGCCCAGAATACACACTGCAGAGAAAGAAAAGGCTGTCAGGGTAGGAGCTCAGCAAGGCGGGAACTCAGCAAGCCGGAGGGCTCAGGGCAGCACTGACTCCAAGGAAGATTGTAACAGCCCGTGCTGCCGTCTGTGCTGCCGTCTGTAGAAGGGGACAGTGAAGCCAACGCTGCAAACTGCAACCATGTTTGTGAAAGCTTTTCTGAAAAGCAAACACGTACTACAGAATCGTGAGGCAGTTACTACCACTGTGAATACACATTTAAGACTCCTAAATGCTGGCATGCTGTGACGTCTCTCAGACCTGCGACATCAGCAAACTGGATCCTCTTTCCTGGTTGAAAACACAGGGATCAAATTTTGGCTTTAAAAAAAAAAAAAAAAGGTCCAGCTTCAGAACAGGAGCTGGCAAACCACAGACACTTTCTGTTTTTGTTAATAAAGTGTTATTGGAACAGGGCCACCACCACTCATTTGTTTAAATATTGTCTCCAGCAGCTTTGAGCTGAGTGGTCGGACGGAGACCACAGAACCTAAAATATTTACCAAATAGCAACTTAAGGAAGAGTAGGCCTATACCTGGTTTAGAAAACTGACAGCCAGGGTGAAAAAAAGACAATTATTGTAATTAAAGTTACTCACTCAATCTTTTTAAGTTTGGATTTTTACTTAAAAATGATCCCAACAAATCACCAAACAGAAGAAATAGAGAAAAATAACCATTCTTTAATTTTACCTTCATACTAGAGAACAGATTTAGAGAAATGAAGAAGTGATAGATTACATATTTTATCATCAATTGATGGGGTAAGCGTGATTTAACAAACAACTTGTCAAAACTACATTTTTAATGGTTTTAATTTTTTTTGTTTACTACTATGAATTCACAATAGATGCCATACATTAAAATATCCTAGATAAATCATGTTCTAAGATTTAAAATTTAATTAATGAGAATGTTCTGTTGCCCAGGCTAGAGTACGGTGGTGTAATCATAGCTCCCTGTCACCTCAAACTCCTGGGCTCTGAGTCGGTAGGACCGCAGGTGCGCACCACCATGCTTGTTTGTTTGTTTTTTTTCCCCAGTGATAGGGTCTCACTACGTTGCCCAGGCTCGTCTTGAACTTCTGGGCTCAAGCAATCCTCTCTTGTTCCTGCTGTGGCCCCGTAAGATGTGCCTGGGCCTCCCAAAGTGTTGGGATTACAGGCATGAGCCACCGTGCCCAACCTACACAATTATTATTTTTTTTTTTTGAGACAGGAGTCTCACTCTGTCACCCAGACTGGAGTGCAGTGGCGTGATCTGGGCTCACTATAACTTCTGCCTTTTCAAGTTGAGGCCATCCTCCCACCTCAGCCCCCGAGTAGCTGGGACTACAGATGCACAACACTATGCCTGGCTAATTTTTTTTTTTTTTTTTTAGAGATAGGGTTTGTCATGCTGCCCAGGCTGGTCTCAAACTCCTGGCTTCAAGCACTCCTCGTGTCTTGGCCTCCCAAAGTGCTAGGATTACAGGCATGAGCTGCCACAAGAGGCCTACCCAAAATTTTATCAGTGAAATGGCACTATGATTAATGAGTTAGGCCTTGTTAACTACTATGCTATAATACTAAGGCCAGTTCTTTAAAGTGGCCAAAATCTCATCTAAAAGTTTTCTTAATTGTTTATAAGAGAATCCAACTAAACAAATGTAAGGAAATTAGGCTGCTCTTCGGCAAACGTGACAAAGGCGTTCTTGGGCAATTTTCCATTTCTTTCCTCATTCTCTATTCCAAAGCTTGATTTATTCTTTCCAAAGGACACACCGCCCTCTGTGACTGTGGGTTCCTCACCCCTGGCTTCAACCATGAATCAAAGATATTCATGAAAAAATCTGCATCTATACCTAACTTGTAGATTGTCTTGTCATTAGTGACTAAACAACATAGGACAACTATTTACACAGCACTTACATTGTGTTAGGTATTACAAGTAATCCAGAAATTATTTAAAACATGAGAGAGGAAGTGCATAGGTGATGTGCTCGTACGATGCCATTTTATATCAGGGACTTGAGCATCCTCGCTCTTTGGTATCTGCAGGGGTCCCAGAACCTATCTCCTCCGTGGACACCGAGGGACGACTTTATAGCAAATAGTGACCTTTTCAAGGGTTAATCCTTTGAGAACAGGGTTAGGCACATAAGGGGTGAATATCAGGCCTTGAATTATTACTCTGCTGTAACCTGGCCATTTCGTCTTAAGTTTTAAAAATTTTATTGTGGTAAAACATATGTAACATAAAACTTACCATATTAACCACTTCTTTTCTTTTTTTCTGAGACAGAGTCTTACTTTGTCACCCAGGCTAGAGTGCAGTGGTGTGATCACAGCTCACTGCAGCCCTGACCTCATGGGCTCAAGCGATCCTCCCACTTCCCAAGTATCTGGGACTAGAGGAACATACCACTATGACTGGCTAACTTAAAACTTTTTTTGTGGAGATGGGGTCTCACTATGTTGCCCAGGCTGGTCTTGAACTCCTAAGTTTAAACAATCCTCTTGCCTCGGACTCCCAAAGTCATTTTAACCATTTCTAAGTGTCCCTGGAAGTGGCTTCCTCAAAAATACACATCAGCATTAATGATTTGCTCTGTCAGAACTGTCAGCACACAAACAGGCTTGGGCACCCAGTGTGAATTCCTGGCTAGAGAATTTCAAATATACTTGTGAAGACTAAATAAAGTTTCACCTCCCTCCTCATCCGCATAAATAAGAAGTCAACATTAAGAAAACACAGATCTTGACAGCAGAAACAAACAGAAAACCCAACTCATGATTTCCTACTTGCCCTTACCTCACTCAATATGACAAATGTTGATTAATTGCTGTATTAGCCAAAATTGATTTTTGGCACTGGCAATAAATTCTGCTATGGACAAGACAAACCTACTTGAGAGCAGGTTGCTTATTCTCAAGACATTATTCTCTGAGAATGTTGGGATCCTGAGCTGTTCTTTAGATCTTAACTTCAAAAAGAATAAAAATAGACATTTTGGTAAGTGATATACATTTGCACATTAGCAATTTGATGATTTCAGATTACTAACCTGAGAAAACATACCAACAACTGAAAACTCTCCTAACTTGGGAATTCAACAAGACAGGTTCACCTCACCTGGGGGTCCTGGGTCATACTCCCTCTACCAGCAGGCATGCCATCCAGCCCAGGGTCTCCCTACACACTTCAGTTACTGCAATGAAGCACTTGATTATTTTTCGTTGTTGTTGAGACAGAGTCTCACTCTGTCACCCAGGCTGGAGTGCAGTGGTGCATTCTTGGCTCAATGCAACCTCCGCCTCCTGGGTTCAAGTGATTCTCCTGCCTCATGCTCCTGAGTAGCTGGGATGACAGGCGTGTACCACCATGCCAGGCTAATTTTTGTATTTTTAGTAGAGACGAGGTTTCATCATGTTGGCCAGGTTGGTCTCGAACTCCTGACCTCAAGTGATCCACCTACCTCGGCCTCCCAAAGTGCTGGGATTACAAGCATGAGCCACCGCGCCCGGCCTATTCTTTTTAAAACACCCATCGCCTTTATTTAGGTATACTTTGCCAACCCTAAGTTTCACTCATTTTAAGCACAGAATTAAATGGCTTTTAGTAAAATTGAAGTTATAAAATGGTCACTACTCTAGAACATTCCCATCACCTGAAAGGGATCCCGTGTCCATCTGCAGTCAGTCCCATTTCCAACCCTAGCCCCAGTCATCACTCTACTTTGTTTTTACAAATTTGCCTTTTTTAGATACCACCTACCACACAGCCACGCTTCCCTCCCTCAGCAGGTGCTTCTGAGCTCATCCTGCAAAGAAGCACCCACCACGTGGACGTGGCAGGTGTCACCTGTTCGTTCACCTGCTAGCGGACACCTGGATTGTTTCCTCGTGTTGACCGAGGTTCCAGGGAACTTACACCAAGTCTCTGAGTGGACGTTCACCTTCCCTTCTCCTAGCAGTGCAGCTGCTGGGTCATGCAGCAAGTCTGCTTAAGATCATGCCACACGGTGGCTTTCGCATTTTACATTCCCACTATCAATGTATGAGAATTCGTTTTTCCACCTTCTTGGCTACTGCTGCTTTGCAGTGTAAGTTTTGAAGTCAGAAAACACGAGCTCTCCAACTTTATTTCCTGTGTTTTCGGTGACAGCATTCTAGTGGGTGTGAAGTGGCATCTCACTGTGGTTTTAATTTACATTTCCCTAATTAATGCTAGGCATCTTTTCATGTCCTTATTGGCCATTTGTATGTCTTCTTCTGGTGAGGTATCTGTTCAGATCTCTTGCCCGTGTTTATGTTGCTTGTCTTGTTTCTGAGTTTTGAGTATTTATTACATAGGCTGGGTGCAGTGGCTCACGCCTGTAATCCCAGCACTTTGGGAGGCTGAGGCAGGCAGATTACTTGAGGTCAGGAGTTCAAGACCAGTCTGGCCAACATGGCGAAACATTGTCTCTACTAAAAATACAAAAAAATTAGCCAGGCGTGGTGGTGCATGCTTATAGTTCCAGCTACTTGGGAGGCTGAGGCAGGAGAATCACTTGAACCTTGGAGGCAGAGGTGGCAGTAAGCTGAGATCAAGCCACTGCACTCCAGCCTGGGTGACAGAGCAAGACTGTCTCAAAAAAAAAAAAAAAAAAAAAAAAAAAAAGAGAAAAAATTTATTACATAGGTGCTTAGAAGTGCTTCATGAGATTTCTAATTTGCAAATATTTTTTCCCAGACTGTGGCTTGTCTTTCTACTTGTGTCTTTTGATATACAAAAGTTTTAAATTTTGTTCAAGTCCAATTTATCAGTATTTATGTAGTGTACCTTTGGTGAACTCTGTGCCTAACCCAAGATCATGAAAATTTACTCCTGTGTTTTCTAAAATTTTTATAATTTTTGTTTACATTAAGATCTATGATCCACTTGAACTAACTTAGGTATATGACGTTGAGTCAAGGTTTAATCTTTTTTCCGTTTCATGTGAATGTCCGAATTTCCCAGCATCTGTTGTTGAAAAACTCTTTTCTTCATTGAATTGCTCGGGTAACTCTATTAAAAATTATTTGACCATAAATATAAGTGTTTATTTCTGGACTCTCAATTCTATTTCTCATATATAATCAGTCTCGCTCAGTCTATCTCTATGCCAGTACCACATTGTTTTGGTTACTCTAGCTTTGCAGTATTTTTGAAATCAGGAATGAGAAGTTCTGAATTCTCCCATTTTGTTATCCTATTTTAAAACTGCTTTGACCATTGTGGATCCTTTCTATTTACTTTAGGATATTATCAATTTCTGCCCAAAAAAACCCCCAAAAAATAGCCTGCCAAGATTTTGATAGAATTACATTGAGCCTATAAAGCAATGTGGGGGGAACTGCCATTTTAATAATATTGAATCTTCCAATACATGATTATGGGCTATCTGACACAATTTTTAAAAACAGGTGTAATCTTAAAAAATATTTTGAAACAATACCATTATGTTCATAAGTCTCAGATAAACAATCCTCTATGACAGAAGAAAGCTTTAGGATGAGAACACAAATTATTTGTGTTACTTAACTTTCAAATAATCACAAAGTTATAGAAAAGTTACAAGTACATTTAAAATAATTTTCTCTCCTTGGATTATCTAATGGTGAGTCACTGACCTGATGCCTAACCCCAGACACTTCAGGGGGGATTTCCAACAAACAAGTGTATTTTCCTCCATAAACAACTAAGCCATCAAAATCCGAAAACCAATACATTCTTCCGTCCCAGCTCAGACCCTATTCAAGTTTCTTCAGCTGTCCCCGATTACATCCTCTGTAGCAAAAGGGTCCAGTTTGCACAGACACACTGTGAGTAAGTGGTCGGTTCTCAGCCTCCCTCTGCCCAGAGCGAGTTTCTGGATGTTTCTGTGACTCTCATGACACCAGGCTTTTGGAAGACTCTAGGCAGGTGCGTTGTCTAGTCTGTCCCCTAACTTGAGGGCCGGTGCTTCCACATGGGGAGATCCAGGGCAGGCGTCTTTGGCAGGAGTATCGCAGATGCTGCTCTCCTCAGCCCCCACCCACCATGTGCTACGGGCTTCACCATCACTGAGGTTTGCCTGGACCACCTGGTTCAGGCTTTTCCACCGTGAAGCCTCTCTTTCCTCTGACTATTTCGTGGATGGCTACTATAGAAATCCTCACTTCTCATCAAGCTTTCCATTTGTTCATCTATGTATCTGAATAGTTGGAAAATTTCCTATTTTACTCAAAGTGTTACAATCTGTTGCAATCTGTATTCTTGAGACAGGGTCTTGCTCTGTCACCCAGGCTAGAGTGCAGTGGCGTGATCTCAGCTCACTACAACCTCAACCTCCCAGGCTCAAGTGATCCTCCACCTCAGCCTCCCAAGTAGTTGGGGCCACAGGCACACACCACTACACCCGGGTAATTAAAAAAAATGTTTTTGTAGGCTAGGTGTGGCAGTTCATGCCTATAATCCCAACACTTTGGGAGGCTGAGGTGGGAGGATGGCTTGAGCCCAGGAGTTCAAGACAAGCCTGGGCAACATGGCAAGACCCCATCTCTACAAAAAATTTAAAAATTAGCATGCCTGAGGTCCCAGGATAGCAATGCTTTGGTCAAGGATGAGTCCATGTACGACGGTGGTCTCGTGAGCCTATGATGAAGCTGAAAAGTTTCTACTGCCCAGGGGCGTTGCAGCACAGCACACTACTTGCACTGGCGGTGGCAACTGGTCTAAACAAACCTGTGCTGCAGTCGCATAAAAGCACAGCACACACAATCATGTCTTCAGCTCTGTTTACACAATGAATCACATTTTCTGATTTGTGCATGATACAGTCTTGGAGACGAAGCCTACCTAATACTTAACCATGATGACAAACAACTGTGTTACTGGTTTATGCATTTACTGTACTTTGTTATTTTACAGCATCCTCCTACTTATAAAAAAGAAAGTAAATTGTAAAACAGCCTCGGTGGGTCCTTCAGGAGGGTCTTCCAGGAGAAGGTATTGTTATCCTAGGAGATGATGGCTCCGTGCACGTATTGTCCCTGAAGGCCCTCCAGTGTGACAAGAGGTGGAGAGGAAGACAGTGACACTGAACACCCTGGCCCTGTGGAGGGTTAGGCAGCTGTGTGTGTGTGTGTGTGTGTGTGTGTGTGTGTGTGTGTGTGTGTTGAGGCCTAGGCTGATGTGTGTGTGCGTGTGTGTTGTGGAGGCCTAGGCTGATGTGTGTTGTGGAGGCCGAGGCTGATGTGTGTGTTGTGGAGGCCTAGGCAGCCATGTGTGTGTGTGTGTGTGTTATAGGGGCTTAGGAAGCTGTGTGTGTATGTGTGTGCACGCGTGTGTGTATGTGTGTGCATGCGTGTGTGTTGTGGAGGCCTAGGCTGATGTGTGTGCGTGTATGTTATTAGTTTTTAACAAAAGCTTCAAACGTTTTTAAAAATTTAATAGAAAGGAGCTTATAAAGGAGGTAAATTATTTTTGTATAGTTGTATAATGTGTTTGTGTTTTAAGCTAAGTGTTTTTATAGATGAGTCAAAAATTTTTAAAAATTAAAATGTTGCTAAAGTTAAAAAGTTACAGTAAGTTAAGGTTAATTATTGAAGAACCAAAAATATTTTTGACAAACTTGGTGCAGCCAAAGTGTCTGGTATTTACAGAAGCCACAGCAGTGTGCAGCCGTGTCCTGACCTCACGTTCAGGTGCCACTTACTCACCAACTCACCGACTCACCTGGGCAACCTCCACTCCTGCCAGCTCCAGTCATGGGAAATGTCCTACACAGCTGTATTTTTTTTTCCCCTTCTATACCATCTTTTTACTGTACCTTTTCTGTGTTTAAATATGTCTAGATACACGAACACTTACCATTAAATATGTCTAGACACACGAACACTCACCACTGCGTTACCACTGCCCACAGCATTCAGTGCACTAACACGCTGCACAGGACTGCGGACTGGGTGTGTCAGGCTGTACCAGCCAGGTCTGTGTGAGCAAACTCGATGTTTACACAACAAAATGGCCCATTTGGAACATACCCCCCTGACTGAGTGACGCCTGGCCGCACCGATTTCTAATCCCCCACACGAAGCCGATCTCCCTCTGCTGCTGCCGATTCTCAGAACAAGCTCTGACTCCCCCATGCTGCACCCTGCCTGGCTCCCACAGCCCACGCCAGGACACCCCTCTGTGGACTCCCTTCCCCCGACATGGGCTTGGGCACCCTGCGCGGCTGCCCCCACCAAGACGCCCTCCCCACCCTGCTACACTCTTAGGAGCACAGCCTGAGGATGAGGCCTCCTCAAATTTTACATCCCCAGGGCCTCTTCTGCCTGATTCTCTTCCCAGACCTGCTGAACTGCATGGGAAAGGGAAGTCATTATTATTTTTAACTATGGTATTAGTCATTGTGCATCTAGGACCCAAGTGCTTTTTTTGTTTTTTAAAGCAAGTCCATTGGGATGTGTTTCTATTGAGATTTTTTTTTAGCGGAAAGGTTTATGGCTATATTTATTTTTACTGTTGCAAAAGGGCAATCAACAGAATACTGTGATCTTGTGACTTCTGAGTTATTAATATTTTGCAGGAAAGATGCTTGTTAAAGTTCATCGTAACCTGGACAAACCCTTAAAGAGTCTATTGTTATATTGTGGGTTCACATCGAGAACTTACTTTCCCTGCCACAAACACCTTCTCTCTCTGGTTTCCACGGGGAGCCAGGCTCGGTAAGCCTGCAGGCAGGAGGCTTCCATCGGCTGGCTTCAGTTTTACTGGTATACTTTGCCAAATGAAATACGGTCACCCTACAAGGGCAGTTGTTCAGAACAGGCCTGTGCCCTTCAGCTTGGCACGTATACCTAAGGCCACGTTCTGAGCGATTTCCCAAGAAAAAAACATTTACTCACAATGTTATTGCATTTTGGATTGAGGCAAAAATCATTAAATATTTCATTTATTCAGTTTTATCTGCCTTCTCAAAAAGCTGAATTGTCCTAATTAGAATATCGGTATTTTTCAAAAATACAGGATTACATCTTAATCCAACTTAATACTATTAAATATTAGTAATACATTAAAAACATTTGTTCCAGAAGAGCGTTGACAGGAGAAAAAAATCTGACTGGATGTGGTGGCACACGAAGGCGAGGTGAGTGGATCACTTGAGGTCAGGAGTTCAAGACCAGCCTGGCCAACATGGTGAAACCCTGTCTCTACTAAAAATACAAAAATTAGCAGGGTGTGGTGGCGGGCGCCTGTAATCCCAGCTACTCGGGAGGCTGAGACATGAGAATTGCTGGAACCCAGGAGGCAGAGGTTGCAGTGAGCTGAGACTGGCACTGCACTTCAGCCTGGGTGACAGAGCGAGACTGTCTCAAAAAAAAAAAAAAAAAAAAAAAATTTATAAGAAAAATCCACTATAAATTTTGAGAAAATCATAACCAATTTCATCCTGTAGCATCTCAGTTTTATAAATATATTAATGTATATTTATTCATAAAATAATACGTGTAAAGAAGATTTATGAGTGAAATTATTTTTATGTTTGTGTTAGCTTTAAAATACCCATTTTTAAAAAGGGGGGGAAGCAAGCGGATAATACAAAACTGCTAAAATGCTGACACGTGAAGCTGGATGATGGTCACGGGTGTTTATCACTGGACATGCTATATGCTTACATGTTTGAAAATGCTCCAGTAGAAAATGGAAAAACTATACGCCCAATGCTAATAGTGGATATTTACTGCTAACACCCTTTATCAGGTGGTATGATTGTTGATGGCTTTATTTTCTTCTTTATATTTTCTGTAATTTCTACAATGAATATGTACGTATAATCAGACAAAAAAGCCAAGAAACATCCATGTGTTTTTCTGGTCCTTCATTCATCCCATAAACACTTGCTGAGCACCTGCTGTGAGCCAGACTCTGAGCCGGCTGCTGGGTAGAGTGCCGCACCCCAGGGAACACTCAGCCCTCGTGGGCTCACCTCTGGGCTTGCCTGGCATAAGCCCCGCAGTAACCGCTGGGGTGAAGCCTGAGGGAGGTGAGAGCCTGCAATGCCTGCTGGCCCAGCACCATGGCCGGGTTTTACAGGCGTCAGAACCAAGCCTGGAGCCTGGGAGTCTTCTGATTGTCAGAAATAAAGGTCCGCAACAGACGGCTCTCCAAAACGTTCCTCCCCTGCTGCAGAAAGTCAGTCACCCCAGGCGCTGCTCTGTCCCTGACAGCCAAGTCCACCAGGAGAGGTAGAGGGACAGGGGTCAGCCCCAGGCCTCCTCTGGCAGGGGTGGGGGTGTGGGGGCAGTGCTTAGGCTGCCTGGCTGGGTCTAAGGTCTGGAGAGGAAGGTGCGTGATTTTTTCTTAATGTAAAGATATAGAGAGGAATCTTACCTGCAGAGGCACCAGAGGACAAATCCCAGTCCACAGTAAGGGTCCAGGCAGATGGCCACTTCTCTAGAGGGGTAAAGTTCACACTGCAGCTTAATGGAACGGCAGAAGGCACTGGTGGCTGCGTGAGACATCTGCAAAATACAAGGCTGTGTTAAACTCATTGGACCCGACACCCTAAGACACCCGGGAGAAAACAGGGCTGCACTGAACACAAGGCTGTGTTAAATGCATCGGACCCGACACCCTGAGACACCCGGGGGAAAACAGGGCTGCACTGAATGCATGGGACTTCATACCCAAGGATACCTACAAGACAATAAAGCCGCATTAAATGCATGGGGCCTGACACCCAAAGACATCTTTAAGACAATAAGGCCACATGAAATGTATGCTGGCCTGGTGCAGTGGCTCATACCTGTAATCAAAACACTTCAGGAGGCCAAGGTGGGATGGTCACTTGAGCCCCGGAGTTCCAGGCTGCAGTGAGCTATGATTACCGCTGCACTCCAGCCTCGACAACAGAGTGAGACCCTGTCTCTTCAATAAATTTTAGAGAACAAAACCCAAAAAACAACAAATGCACGATACCTGGCCCCAAAGGCCCAAAGCTGTTTTTAGGACTGGCGACGACTGTCACCAAGCTGGGCTATGTTGTGTCTGGGGAATGTGAGTGGCTGATATTTTCACTGGAGTTCTCATTTTCAATGAGTAAACCTCACTCAGAACTGCTGGTCCTCCAGGACCTAGCAACCCTAGCTATTGAAATAGTGCATTTGAACAGCAAGTCATGCAGGAAGGAGTTCTCATGTGATCCACTCTCTAACACACCGTCCCACAGGTAAAGGAGGCACCACGGCGCATTCCTCCACTGGTTGAGGCTCTGCCTCATTCACGGCTGTCTCCGCGGCTGGACGTAGCTTCTGCTGTGCAGCACGTGGCCAGCAAGACCTGCTGGGTAGCTCACTCATCTTAATGATCAGAAAGTGAAGGCTCACAGAAGCTAAAGATTTTGCTGCCTGTGACATAAGTTAGAGCTGGAGTTAGAGCCCAGGTCCTCCTACACTCCAATGCCCTTCACCATCTTCCGCCATCCTGCATGGAGATGGTGGCCAAAATCCAATCACCCCATCATGACCAGACAGTGAAGACTTCCGCATCTTCCTCTTCCCTAATCCCTGTAATAGTCCCCTACAGTCCGTGTGTAATGTCAATTATTTTGAAATACAATAAAATATATTAATAAGATCAATTTTCTCACAGAAGCTTTCTAGCCAAACAAACCTCAGAGGAAAAAGGAAGTCAAAGCAGCATACAAAATGGTCTGATTTTTGCGGTTTTAAAACACGTCACGGCTGGGCGAGGTGGCTCATGCCTGCGATCCCAGCACTTTGGGAGGCCGAGGTGGGCAGATCACAAGGTCAGGAGATCAAGAACATCCTGGCTAACACAGTGAAACCCCATCTCTACTAAACATACAAAAAATTAGCTAGGGGTGGTGGTGCGTGCCTGTAGTCCCAGCTACTCAGGAGAATCGCTTGAACCAGGAGGGCGGAGGTTGCAGTGAGCTGAGATTGCGCCACTGCACTCCAGCCTGGGTGACAGAGCAAGACTCCATCTCAAACAAACAAACAAAAAACATGTCACAAGTTGATCTGAAGTAGAATGTCACCAGAGCTAAACTGTAAAGGGACCAGCACAGAGCCTTGTAATAACTGGGGAAATCCAAACGCCTGGCTCCCCATCATTCATTCATCACTCCAGCAAGAGGTGAGAGAACTTGGGGGTGGGAGTCCTCCCACTGTAAAACATTCCATCACTATTGGAAGTTCTGCCTGGGAGAAGGTTTCATAACTGCTTTACTATATTCATACAGGGGAACGTAGAATTATTATATAATGTAAAATGTAAATAATTCTTTTTAGCTTGCTTTTAAGGCAAATTTTTGTTTAAAGGAGAAATGAGACTGAATTTATGAAACATCCATCCAGACTCCTGCCTCCCTGGATTAGGAGTTAGTCAAATCCTGCCTCCTAAAATTACCCACCCACTCAGACCAGCACCTAGAGCAAGCCTGCCCTGAACAGCTGCTCTGTGCAAAGCAGTATTTCTAGGTGGAGAATTGAGTTCTTCAGCTTAGCAAATACTAAATACCGAGAGCTTGTGATCAGGCACTGTGTTAAGCGCTGGAGATGAACAGAAGAGTAAGACACGGCTCTGCCCTCAGGATCCAATGTGCATTCAGAGACGAGGGCATGGACAACCGTGTGTGGAGTGTAAGAGAGGGTGCCCCCAACACCCTGGCTGTGGGTCACAAAGCCGGCGGGGCCTTCGCGGGACTTCAGCAGAGAAACAGGAATCGACACCAGTTAAGGAAAAGCAGCCAAGAAAGTTCTGATGATCTGCTCTACGTGAGACGCTGAGACGGTAAGCAGGCCACGAAAATGCTGTGATTGGAAGCAGGTGCTTCTTTTTCGGCTATGACAGTGGGAGGGTCACAGCTAACTTCAGACTACAGGAAGTAAATCACCTTCATCTGAAAACATTTCTTTTTAAAAGCTTTTGAAAAATTATTTTATTTCATATTGTAGCTATTTTGGTATTCCACCTCAGTTCTACTAAGAGGTAGATGGAGCGTGAGAACTGTGAGAGGCAAAGCCAGCTCACCCGTCAGACCCACAGATGGGGGCAGAGGGTGCGCAAGGCTGCAAAGTCCCCAAGGGCGGCGGGGGGCGGGCTTTGCAGGGCACCTCGACGAGGGCGGCGTCTGAGCTGAGAGGGTCATGATGATTTCTAACAGAGCCCAGGTTAAAACGCTAGAAAGTGCAGTGTGCAGAGATCTCTCACAGAGCATTTGGATTTGAGAACCAGCAAGAGAGAAAAACATTCGCAGGGTTCTACTGTTGGCTACTGAGACCGTGTTCACATAAAAACATACTTGGGACATCTGCACAGAATCAGTCAGCCTGGTTAATGATGGAAATGGTCATACGTGTCATACTGTGAATGAAACACGTACGTATACCTCTCTCCACATCTCAGAGTCTGACTACATGAGAGGCGCTGAGAGCCAGCACACGGCCTGCCACCTCCAGCACGCTCCGCAGTCACCTCCACGGCCACCTCCTGCAGCCGCCCCACTCACCTTTACGCCAGCTAGCATCCCAGTTGTGGACACGCTGAAGTCGAGATATGCGAGGGTGTCTGGGTTGCAAGGTTTGCAGATCTGGGCAGGCCGCTTCTTTGGCAAATCATCTGGAGAGGAACACGGCTATCAGCAGATCCGGCCTGAACAAGGCCGTGAGCAAACCACCACCTTCTCCAGCCAAAGCACTGACCTGTGTCCAGGATGAGGGGCCACGTCCTGACGTCCACAGCCGCCGCCGCCTCCCTGGACCGCAGCAACTTACAGATCAGCTGTGTCGTCATCAGACAGGCAGAGCGACTCACCTGGCATCAGAGAGCGAGAATGGAGCCATGAACGTGGGCCCAGATGAAAGCGTGCTCACTCCTCACGGGTCTCCTGCTCACTACGCACGCTAAAACCACGTGGCTTTAACAGGCAGATGAGGTTACCGAGCCCACTGTTTCCTCCTGCTGGCTGAGGTAGGACAGAGCTAGGAGTCTGGTTGTGGAGGCGCGGGGGGCAGGGCGTGCGGCCTGAAGCTGACGCATCTGCACTTCCTGGGTCCAGTGTATCCACAGTGTCGCGACCACGTGCCACAAAGAGCTCACTGCTCACACCATTAGCTCTGTTATCCTGGAAACACCACACACCCAGACACACCGCGCATAGTTCTCCTGGAAACACCACACACCCCCAGACACACCGCGCATAGTTCTCCTGGAAACCCACACACCCAGACACACCGCGCATAGTTCTCCTGGAAACCTCACACACCCAGACACACCGCGCATAGTTCTCCTGGAAACCTCACACACCCCAGACACACCGCGCATAGTTCTCCTGGAAACCCACACACCCCAGACACACCGCGCATAGTTCTCCTGGAAACACCACACACACCCAGACACACCGCGCATAGTTCTCCTGGAAACACCACACACACCCAGACACACCGCGCATAGTTCTCCTGGAAACACCACACCCCAGACACACCGCGCATAGTTCCCTGGAAACACCACACCCCCAGACACACCGCGCATAGTTCCCTGGAAACACCACACCCCCAGACACACCGCGCATAGTTCTCCTGGAAACACCACACCCCCAGACACACCCGCATAGTTCCCCTGGAAACACCACACCCCAGACACACCGCGCATAGTTCTCCTGGAAACTCACACACCCCTAGACACACCGCGCATAGTTCCCCTGGAAACACCACACACACCCAGACACATCGCGCATAGTTCTCCTGGAAACACCACACACCCCCAGACACATCGCGCATAGTTCCCCTGGAAACACCACACACCCCAGACACATCGCGCATAGTTCTCCTGGAAACACCACACACCCAGACACACCGCACATAGTTCCCCTGGAAACACCACACACCCCAGACACACGCGCATAGTTCTCCTGGAAACACCACACACCCCCAGACACATCGCGCATAGTTCCCCTGGAAACACCACACACCCCCAGACACATCGCGCATAGTTCTCCTGGAAACACCACACACCCCCAGACACATCGCGCATAGTTCTCCTGGAAACCTCACACACCCCCAGACACACTGCGCATAGTTCTCCTGGAAACACCACACACCCAGACACATCGCGCATAGTTCTCCTGGAAACACCACACACCCCCAGACACACCGCGCATAGTTCTCCTGGAAACCTCACACACACCCAGACACATCGCGCATAGTTCTCCTGGAAACACCTCACACACCCAGACACATCGCGCATAGTTCTCCTGGAAACACCACACACCCAGACACATCACGCATAGTTCTCCTGGAAACACCTCACACACCCAGACACATCGCGCATAGTTCTCCTGGAAACACCACACACCCAGACACATCGCGCATAGTTCTCCTGGAAACACCTCACACACCCAGACACATCGCGCATAGTTCTCCTGGAAACACCACACCCCCAGACACATCGCGCATAGTTCTCCTGGAAACACCACACCCCCAGACACATCGCGCATAGTTCTCCTGGAAACACCACACACCCAGACACACCGCGCATAGTTCTCCTGGAAACACCACACACCCAGACACACCGCGCATAGTTCTCCTGGAAACACCACACACCCAGACACACCGCGCATAGTTCTCCTGGAAACACCACACACCCAGACACACCGCGCATAGTTCTCCTGGAAACACCACACACCCAGACACACCGCGCATAGTTCTCCTGGAAACACCACACCCAGACACACCGCGCATAGTTCTCCTGGAAACACCACACACCCAGACACACCGCGCATAGTTCTCCTGGAAACACCACACCCAGACACACCGCGCATAGTTCTCCTGGAAACACCACACACCCAGACACATCGCGCATAGTTCTCCTGGAAACGTCACACACCCAGACACACCGCGCATAGTTCTCCTGGAAACACCACACACCCCCAGACACATCGTGCATAGTTCTCCTGGAAACACCTCACACACCCAGACACATCGCGCATAGTTCTCCTGGAAACACCACACACCCCCAGACACATCGCGCATAGTTCCCCTGGAAACCTCACACACCCCCAGACACACCGCGCATAGTTCCCCTGGAAACACCACAGCCCCAGACACATCGCGCATAGTTCTCCTGGAAACCTCACACACCCCCAGACACACCGCACATAGTTCCCCTGGAAACCTCACACACCCCCAGACACACCGCGCATAGTTCTCCTGGAAACACCACACACCCCCAGACACACCGCGCACACTTTCTAGGAGGAGTGGCCACTGTGGGCGTCTCCAGCACCACGCCAAAAGGGACTCAGGTGTGGGCGGGACAGGTGCATTCTCTGCCCAAACTCTTTTCCCCTGTAGTTCCTCCTTCAATGAGGAAAATACAGCTGAATCCTCTGAAACTTTTCCAGCTGTAGATGAAGGAAAACAGATCTGTACTTTCAAACAGGAGCAGGAAACTTCCACATCTTGAGGAGAGGGTTTGGGAAAAGGCCCTGCCTCTTCCCGTGGTCGGTCTGCTCGGCTGGGTTCATGGGGAAGCCCGAGGAATGGTGGCGATGCCCTCTCTTGGGAGCCGTTTTCCCCAGGGAAGACCCTGCAGAGGCCACCATCCAGCCTCTGCCTCCACACACACATTGAGATCTCGCTTCCAGACCTAGACTGTGGGCTCCCTGCAGGTAGAGACCCTGTCCTGTCCTGACCGTGTGACTCCAGACACACCCTGGCTCCCACAGCCAGCAGATGCCCTGAGAGACGTCAGAGTCTGCACGCTGCGAGCTCCACACTCAGCTCCAGGCAGGTGGAGGCCCCGACGTTCCCAGGCACGTTACCTCCACAATCATCTTGACGGTAGGCAACGTCGTCGCGATGTTCTGTGGGTGCGGGGGACGGACGGTTATTGGCACACAGCCTGCGTACAGGCAACCGTAAAACGCTGCTATCAGGTCTATTCCTGCACAAGGAGGGAAACATCGTTATTGAGGCAGACCACGCTGCTGAGTGCACCCTGTCCCTGTCGGCATAAACGCTAGCCTGGGGCAAGTTCAACGGGGAAACGAGCAGCTGAACTTCTCACAGCCTCCGTCGTCTGGCGGGTTTTGTCAGCTTTGGCGGTCACTGTCATTTACCCGTCCTTTCAGACGTGAGGTGACGAGGCAACCTGGAGGTTTAATTTCTACATCATTTTGCTAAGGAATTACCCACCTTTGTAACTGAATTTAGTCAAGATTCAGGTACTATTAACAGAACTACCTGAGGTATCTAGTAACACAAATTTGGATATAAAAGTCTTTGAACACGTCACTTTATTGAAGCCTCTAACAGCAGCACATGCGGCGGGTGCCTGTGAGTGGTTGTAGCCAGACACAAACGGGCCGGTCAGCATCCAGCTGGATACAGTGCAGACTCCTGGCCATCACGCTGCCCTCGGCTCAGGCACCGGCGGGTGTAAGGGACCTCCTTGCACTGCGGCTGACCGGCCGGCCGCCTCTCAGGGGAAGCCCACCCTGCGCCCGTACCTGGGGGGTAGACCAAGGCCACGTGGTCGCCATCCTGAAGGTGGCCCCTCTCCATCAGCATCACGGCGATCTTCTCAGCTCTCTTGTGCAGCTGCACGCAGGTCAGTGAGTTCGCTATCGCACCCTGCGGGCCGATCACAGGGACAAGCGCATAAGATTCCTTCAGCAGAGCAGCTTGCAGAAAGCGCACGCGCCATACAACTCACTGACACGAAGCGTACGTCACTGGTTTTTAGAACAAGCACAGACCTGTGCAGCCAACATGACAGTCAATTTTAGAACGTTTTCAGCTTCCCCCAAAACTACATACACATTAGAGGTCAACTCCATTTTCTTCCAACTAGGTAAGCAGTGCAGACCAAAGATGCATCTAGATATATTCAGGGTAACAAGCAATATTTTAAAAAATGATTACGTGAATTAAAAAACAGGAGAACAAAAAACCCTGGCAATTCCGGGACTTGTGTCACTGTCATGGGCAGTGGGAATTCCTAGTACACCTGCACATCCGAAAACTAATTAAAAATTTTAATTTAGAAAGACCACATCAAAAATCAAGGAAGTCAGAAAGCAAAAAACAAAAGCAAAATAAATACACACACCCTAAAGGAATGAAAAGAACTATCAAACGCATTTTCACATAGACTTTAATGTAGAAACAAATAGAAAACATATTTGTGCAGGAAAATACCTTACAGGAGGGTTGTGAGGGAAGGTGAGTTGCAAGATATATACCAAGAAACACTGCAAGAGTGTGGGATTCACTGTTTATTGAGACAGGGTCTCTGTCTCCCAGGCTGGAGTGCAGTGGCATGATCACTGCTCACTGCAGCCTGGACCTGCTGGGCTCAAGCTATTCTGCTGCCTCAGCCCCGAGTAGCTGGGACTACAGGTGCCACCATCGTGCCTGGCTAATTAAAAAAAAAATTTTTCTTGTAGAGATGGGGTCTCCCTACGTTGTCCAGGCTGGTCTCAAACTCGTGGCCTCAAGTGATCTTCCCATCTTGGCCTATTTAAGCCATAAAGAAAAATGTGAATAAATTGCAAATTATAAGCACGTAACTAACAAAAACAAGCTTTTCCTGAGGACACACTTTATAGTTCTAGTTCCTTGGCAGCATTCTCAGATGTGAAGACCGCTTCTACAGTCATTTAAAAACCTCTTCTTTACGATCGGATTCTGTCTCACAGCTATGAACAGGGTGAGGATCTTCCCTCAAGCAGTGGGCAACTGGACTGCAGTCCATGAGGCCAGGAAGACTCCAGAGCCAAAGAATAACTGAACACTTGGGCTCAGGCATTTTTTTTTTTTTTTTTTTTTTTTTGAGATGGGGTCTTGCTGTGTCGCCAGGCTGGAGTGCAGTGGCGCGATCTCGGCTCACTGCAACCTCCGCCTCCCGGGTTGAAGCAATTCTCCCATTCTCCTGCCTCAGCCTCCTGGGCAGCTGGGACTACAGGTGCCCACCAACACGCCCAACTAATTTTTGTATTTTTAGTAGAGACGGGGTTTCACTGTGTTGGCCAGGATGGTCTTGAACTCCTGACCTCATGATCCCCCTGCCTCAGCCTCCCAGAGTGCTGGGATTACAGGCGTGAACCATCATGCCCGGCCCAGGAATTCTTATGTGAGTCACAGCTACAAAGATGAATGCGTGAGTGTGGGGATGGAGCAAGCGGCGAGCCTGACAAGGCTGTCAGGGACCGGACGCTGTGATTCAGAGAGTGGGGAGAGTGCGCCGCGAGCCCGAGAAGGCTGTTGGGGACCGGACGCTGCGATTCAGAGCGCAGGAGCAGGGAAAGAGGCCCAGAGGGGCTGGCGGGGAGCCGAGTTAATGCAACAAAGAGGACGCCGCATGGACGAACAGTGTCTGGGACTATTCAGCGGCGACGCTGGGAAAAGCACGTCAGCCTCCCAGCTCAAGGGCCCGTGTCAGAAACACGTGGCGGGACGCGGTGGGAGTGGAAGAGAATGTCTCAGGAAGCATCAAGATGTGAACACCAGACCCTGACCTCTACAAAACGTCCACAAGACAGCCGATGAGCCCGGCAAGGTCTGCGGGGAAAGTGCACTCTCCCTGGGGACCTCTGCACCAGGGCCAGGGCTGTGGGGAGGCTGCCCACGTAACTGCCCGGTGGGTCTTCAGACCCTTCCTGCCGACTGTGGCTGGCCTCCTCCATGCAGGAGAGGGTTAGCTTACATTTCTCTGAATTCAACCTTCTCTTCCTACACATTTTCCTTAATTATTTCCCCACTTAGAGGACACCTAAAAAATAAGAAAACAGAAACTGATTTAAAGTAGAAGAGCCCAAGAGCAGGTGGCGGCAGAGATGGGCAGAGACAACAAAAGCAACGCAGGGCTGGAGTCCAGGAGATCCCGCTGAGAAGTCAGATTTGGGGGCCTTTGAAACTGGACTGTTCCTCTGAGCATTTAGTCTGAGACGAGTTCCTTGCCACCTGTTCACAGCAACCAGCCCACCGGCTCCTTGCCGCCAACGTCCTCTGAGCTCTTCAATGAACATGGGACAGAGACACTCAGCATGGCCAGGTTGGGCGCTGATGGGACCCATTCAGGTCCACCCCGACTCCAGGGGCAGGTCTCCCATGAGGAAAACCAGCACACCACCCATCGCCGTGAGCATGGACGGGTCTCAGAGAAGAGTCCCGGCAGAACTGGCTCAGCCCCCACCCCGCTGAGGGAGGCCCTGCCACCCCACAGCTCATTCTCATGCCAGGTCTGCCTGCAGCAGCGGCGCCCAGTCTGGTTTGTTCGGCTTGTGGAACTGTTTCTTCCCCATCTCTGGAGAGCTGAAGCTGATTCCCTATCAAACACCCACTGCGCTGTCAGATGACAAAGCCTGTGGTTTGCCCACATTCTGGGTCCTGAGATTTGAGAGGCTCAGATGAGACACAGCCAGCAGCCAAGAGTGTCTTTGAAAATGTTTTGATGCTGGTGCACAGAAATCCCCACCTATGGGTGCTTGCAAAGCGTGAGTAACATGCATGCTGTCCTTTATCTTTGATAACCTTGTGAAACACAATTTTCTCAATGCTGGTTGACGTCTTTCAGGGCTGACATAAAAACAAACAGCAAAGCTTCCAGTCACGCTCCATGAGGACAGCGCCCTTCTCGGGTGTTAGGTCCTGAAGCCAGCTCACAGGGTGATTTAAAATAAATTCCTCAAAAACCCCTTGAGATAGTGCTGTGCTGGAGACAGGCACACGATTTCACAGCCAGTCGGACGTGAGCAGGCACCCCTCGCTCCATGGCCGGGCAGGGCCATGGGTCAAACCAGGTGGGCGCCTTTCTTGCCTGGAAAGGACGAGGTGAATGAACCCTGGACCCCACCGTTAGCTGGGAGGGACAGTCGCTCCTGGCTCATGTTGCAGGCTGGCAGCCCCAGGCACCTGCAGCAGCTGAGCAGTTCCCCTTCTTCCTTGCTGCCTTTCCCCACCTGGTGTGGCTGAACGGGACACAGCTACACCACAGGGCAACTCCACACACGTGACACTCTTCCTCAGCCTCACTCCCCAGGAATCCTAATGCAGCCTCTACCCCAGGAGAAATGCCACTAACTTTTGCTTGCACTTTCCATTTTCCCACGAACTGGGTGTTCAGAATGTGATGCATTCTCGGCGAGTGTCCCATAAAGCAACAGCCATTCACCGTAGGTAACAGTCGTCATTCTCTGGCATCCTCATCAACATTCACTGGGGTTTCCATCCTGAAACCCACCAGCTACGAAGAAGGTTCTAGGTAAAATCAATTTCACCAGAGAAATGAGGGCTGGCTTTTCCCCCACAGAAGTGCTGGGAGGCAGCATGACAGAAGGGGCACACAGGGAAACAAAGAGTCTGCTCTTGTCTAAGGAGACACACTCAGTGTCAGTTTCTGTAAACTTGGGACCATTTTAACGTTTCATATTAAATCAAATAACTTGAAAAAAAAAGAAATAAAAAGCCAAACTAAATTTATATTTTAAAATTCTAAAGAAGGTACAAGTTAAAAAAGGTCAAAAGAGTTGGCTGCAAACCCATTGGTTCAACCATTTAATTTTTTTCGAGATAGAGTCTCGCTCTGTCACCCAGGTTGGAGTGCAGTGGCGTGATCTTGGCTCACTACAACCTCCGCCTCCCAGGTTCAAGCGATTCTCGTGCTTCGGCCTCCCAAGTAGCTGGGATTACAGGCATGCGCCAAGACACCCAGCTATTTTTTTTGTATTTTAGTAGAAAGGGGGTTTCACCATGTTGGCCAGGCTGGTCTCAAACTCCCAACCTCAAGTGATCCATCCGCCTCAGCCTCCCAAAGTGCTGGGATTACAGGCGTGAGCCATGGTGCCCAGCCTCCACCACTTTAAATCAGCTTGTGACTACACGGCCAGCAAGACGGGGCCAAATTCATAATCAGCAGAAACGTGCATCCTTCATGGAAGCAGTGGCTGGGCAGCCGGTGTACGCGCTGAACGGACACTTACGGTGTGTGGAGTGATTCATCACTGGAATGAATTTCATCTGTTTCTTCTTCCTTTTTAAAATCTTGCTTTTAGAAAATGCGTGATTCTGTATGTGGCGTGCACTGTGTTTCCGTTGGACGGTGCTGAACAGGGAAGCTGATTTAGGTGGGGATGACACCAAGAATGCTGTGAGGACGATGCTGCTACCTTGGTCCGGGCCGAGCATCTCTGAGTGTGCATATGAGGCAGCAGAGGGGAGAAGGACACATGCCTGATCTGATGCTTGGCACAAAATAACACAAGCGATAGCTCAAGTGTGCCTGCCTCTATGTCCAGCGAGCCTATGTCCAGGTCACACCTCCAAGGAAAAGACATCACTCATGGCTCTGATCCCTACATCTGGCCCCCATCGGATTTGCAGTTGATTCTAATAAAGCCCTTTTTAGAGAACCTGAATCATTTCCGGGAAACACATTTTCCCCGAAGATCCAGCATCCAGCTATGCAGGTGACCACAGGTGCTCAGGGGCACAGGGCTGTCCACAGGGCCAGACAGACCAGATGCCAAGCCCAGGACCGTGGCACCACCCAGCAAACAATGAGAGATCTTCCCCAAATCAGGCACAGCTCTATTTTCCTCCTCCTGATGGTACATGTTGCCCATGAACGTACCCAAATCATTTCTGAATCTTTGCGTATATGGGAGTCTACTACTTCTTGAGCTGCCCATCAATACCTCTAGATTACTGGACACACGCTCGTGCAACCCCCACACATGGGAGCAACGTGTCAGGCAACATCGGGGCAGGGATTCAGGGAGACTGAGAGCTGACTCCGCCCCTGACTGCTTGCAGCTTGCAGAGGGGTAGCCACCTCTGTGAGGAAATTAGGGGAGGGAGGAAGCACTTTCAGCAGAAGGGATCTGAGGTGCCGAAGGAGACTGGAGTTAGTGCTGCAGATTTAGGTCACCACGTTGGAGGTGATATTGGAAGTCTCTAGAGAACCTCCAAGACCTCAGGGAAAGAGGAACGAGAAGTCACAAGCAGTTTACAGAAGAAACACTACTTGGAGAGGACAAAGAGTCAGAGAAGCGGAGATGGGCAGGAAATCAAGACAGCATCCAAGGCCGGCGAACCTGGCAATCGGGTTAGCAAAGGGGGTATCATCCATATTCACAGGCTGAGGAAGGGTCCAGTGGAGAAAGATGAAAAGCCGAAGGTAGGCATTTCAGATACAGGGACCCACAGCAACTCTGGTCCTCAAGATCTCCGGCCCCCACACCTGAGCTGTCAGCGTGGGGCAGGGGCTCCATCACGGCGCCAGTGAACGAGGGCCAGAAGGAGGTGGCAGAAACGGGCCTTCCTGGTTTTAAAGCCTCTTCCTGGGAAACGGTCTTGAGCAGATACATTGAGCGACCGATGGCTGGGATCAACTCAGCACCTGTGACAATGTCAAGACGACGCGCACTTCTTCGGCAGAGGAGGAGGAGAGGTTGTGCCTAAGAACCAAACCATGTGCAGAGAATGGTCTGATAAATGAAACTCAAACCAGAGGGTCGGGGAATAATTTCGTGATGCTGCTGGAATTTCCTTTTGTCTTCAGTCCGCTGCTTCACACACTAAGATTTTGATATTTAGCAATTCTAAGCAGCCATGACTTTTTGAAGAGTTGCAAGTACCTATACTTGTCAAGAAGACTTACATTTTTCACCCATTTTTCAAGCTTTATTTCCATGGTAAAAAGTAGTAACAAGCATATTAAGATTTTTGCATTTCATTTTTATTGTTAATAGTATTAGCTTGTTTAATGCCTTACTCTTAAGTACTACTATGGAACAATATTTGATGAGTGTGGTTTTCTCATGTAAAGTGTAAACGGGAACTTTAATTACAAAGTGGAAATGATTTTCATTCTTGAGTCTGCAATAAACAACTTCTGGTGTATAAAAAAGTGGTTTAGGGCTCGGTGCGGTGATTCACACCTGTAATCCCAGCATTCTGGGAGGCCAAGGCAGGTGGATCACTCAAGGCCAGGAGTTCAAGACCAGCCTGGCCAACATGGTGAAACCCCATCTCTACTAAAAACACAAAAATTAGCCAGATGTGGTGGTGGGCGCCTATAGTCCCAGCTACTCGGAGGCTGAGGCACGAGAATCACTTAAACCAGGGCGGTGGAGGTTGCAGTGAGTGGAGATTGAGCCACTGAACTCTAGCCTGGGCAACAGAGGGAGACTCTCTCAAAACACAAAACAAAAACTAGTTTAGTAATCAAAATAAAAATGCAAATATCTCATAGACTTACGATTTCTCTCTTGCAGATATCATTAATTACTAATTTTGGGGGAGAAATATTGTAAATAGGGTGCTAAAATATCTGTACACACAAATAGGTGTAAATAACTGCACAAATGGTTACATTTAAAAGCAATCCCTAGGTATAAACGTCTCATTAGTCAAAATAGCAAAACGTAAAAAGAATTCGCATAAGACTGAAGCAAAAGGATTGAGTCAGAAAGAAAGAAGCAGGAGCGCTCCCAGGAACCAGGCTAGGCCCCTTGAGGCCAGTAGCCAGGGAACGCCAGCTCCGCGCCTCACCCGACAGTTGAGCAGCGTGTAGAGGACGTGGTCCGGGGTGGTCTGTGCTCTCCACTGCAAGACCTCCGAGAGGAACAGGAACTGGAACAGAACACGGGCGTGAGGATCAGGCTGTGCGGTCGGATCAGGCTGTGCGGGCTGAGGTGGGGCAACCTGGATACTCAAACCCATAGAGGCTGAGTGCTTTGGGTCTTAAAACCGTGTGCTTCTCTGCAGGGAGTAAAAGACATGCATGCTGGGAAAATCCCCATCACACATGACCACAGGACAAGCAAGTGCCCACAGCTTTGTTCCTGCAGGGACTTAGATGCACAGCACCCGAGTCAGAGTCACAAAGCAAAGGGCTGGTGCTGCACCCTGGTTTGAGAAGTTTTCTGAAAGTCTGCCCAAGGATGGGAACCATTTACCTCATAGGCAGGAGCAGCCTGCACGGAAATCCCTTCTCCTGGGGGCTTCCAGAAGATGCAAAGTGGATTTCGGTGGCTACAGTGAGAGAATCAGATCTATCCGGTTTTAAAAAGCGGGATCGAATAAACTTAGGTTTCTAGAATGGCAATATCCTGATGGCATGAAGCCATAAATTATACAAACCACATGTGTGCTACTGATCTGGTCCACAGTAAAAGGGGCAGCCTTATTTCACATCAGGGTACAGAAAAACCCACAGATAAGGCTTCATCCGTTTCATTAGTATTTCACGGCGCTGATTTTGCCCCATTTCCTAATGGGCCACACATAAGGGGACACTTTCGGCTGCGGGAAACAGGACCTCTGGGTGAACCCTGAGCGTTCTCAAGGCCGAACGGTTCTAATGGGGACCGTGGACACACACGGCACACTGTGCAAAGTCTGGGCCTCGGGAGTTTCTCCCACGGCTTCTAACGCCACTGTCAGGAGGCCTGGCCCCCTAACCTGGGTTTTGAACTGCTTCTTAGAGTCCAAACAGCACAGGACAGAAGCCTTGCTGCAAGCTGCTGTGGGCAGGGTGGGCTTGGAATCCGGGCTGGTGGGGAAACTAGAAAGGAGTAGTTTGGGGGACCGTGCGCGGGACAAGGGCTGCCAGACATTTGCCTCGGTCCTGCAAGTCGTGGGATCGGGCACCCCTCACCGATTTCTGCATCGCTGTGACATTTTCTGAAACTTTGTATCTCCTATAAACACATTTTTCTTATGAAATTATATGGTATCTTGTAGGAGAGGACAGGTAGAATAAAAGAAGATCGGCAGTGGTGGTCCACCACCAGCGCGGGACGTTGCGGACTGTCGGGGAAGGTCGGGGAAGGTCGGGAAAGGTCGGGGAAAGTCGGGGAGAGTCGGGGAGGGTCGGGGAGGGTCGGGGAGTCGGGGAGGGTCGGGGAGGGTCGGGGAGGGTCGGGGAGGGTCGGGGGGAGTCGGGGGAGTCGGGGAGGGTCGGGGAGGGTCGGGGAGGGTCGGGGGGGTCGGGGGAGTCGGGGAGGTCGGGGAGGGTCGGGGAGGGTCGGGGGAGTCGGGAGGTCGGGGAGGGTCGGGGAGGGTCGGGAGGGTCGGGAGAGTCGGGGAGGGTCGGGATGGGGTCGGGAAGAGTCGGGGAGGGTCGGGAGGGTCGGGGAAGTCGGGGAGAGTCGGGGGGAGTCGGGGAAGGTCGGGGAGGTGGGGGAGTCGGGGAGGTCGGGATGGTCGGGAAGTCGGGGAGTGGGGGAAGTCGGGGAAGTCGGGGAGTCGGGAAGGTCGGGGACGGTGGGGAGGTCGGGGACTGTCGGGGGAAGTCGGGGACGTGGGGAAGGTCGGGAGGTCGGGGACGTCGGGGAAGGTCGGGGACTGTCGGGGAAGGTCGGGGAGAGTCGGAGACCCAGCTCCTACCTTTCGGGCCTGGTCGTTATCTTCGATCTGACCCAGGTCTCTGCCGCTGGCCTGGGCGATTCTCTTCCCAGAGACCAGGTTCCCCACCATCACAGAGGCGGGGCCAATTTCTGGAAAGAAACAGACACGGCCATGAGGAAACAAAAGAGAAATTCCTTAGACTTGACCTCCCACCTTGGTAAAGATCTTACTCTCGGAAAACTTCTAGAAAGACCTGGCTTTGAATAAACCTTCTAAGAACAGAGATTCAAGGAAATCAAATGATTGTGAAGGGGAGTGTAACAGGCCTTGGTCAGGTTCTTCAGAGACGATGTTTTTATCATCCCTGAAGCTCCCCGGAGGCCCTCCAAGCCCACGCCTGACCTTCCAGTTAGTGTAAGAGCCCCGGGTGCCCGCACTCACGGCCACGATTGTAAGAAATAAAACGGAAAACACACACAGAACTAAAGGCCAGCATTTGTCTCACTGCAGAGACCTGTGGCTCCCGCCCGTTCGAGTTCACTGGGATCCCACACCTGACAGCTGACAGCGGACAGACAGACAGACAGTGGACATTGCACACTGAGAGCTGACTGTGGACAGACAGTGGACATTGCACATACGAATGTCGTGGGGTGGAGGCAGAGGGCGATACTGTGGACGGGACAGGGTAGAGTCGCTTCTCGGTATGTTTTACTGACTGAAAAGGTCTTAGGTTCTGTCAGGCCCACAGTGAGCTGTGAAAGAATAAACCAAGGGCTGTCATAAAGTCAAGTTCCTTTTTAGTTCACCATGAGCCATGAGGTGACTACCAACTGGGGAAAGTGGGGAGGAAGAAGAGGAGAGGGGAAGGGGGGAGGAAGAAGGAGGAGAGGGGAAGGGGGGAGGAAGAAGGAAGGGGGGAAGGGGGGGAAGGAAGGGGGGGAAGGAAGGGGGGAAGGAAGGGGGGAAGGAAGGGGGAAGGAAGGGGGGAAGGAAGGGGGGAAGGAAGGGGGGAAGGAAGGGGGGAAGGAAGGGGGGAAGGAAGGGGGGAAGGAAGGGGGGAAGGAAGGGGGGAAGGAAGGGGGGAAGGAAGGGGGGAAGGGGGAAGGAAGGGGGGGGAAGGGGGGAAGGAAGGGGAAGGGGGAAGGAAGGGGGGAAGGGGGGGGAAGGGGGGGAAGGGGGGGGGAAGGAAGGGGGGAAGGAAGGGGGGAAGGGAGGGGGAAGGGGGGAGGGGGGAAGGAAGGGGGAGGAAGGGGGGGGAAGGGGGGAAGGGGGGAGGAGGGGAAGGGGTGGGAAGAGGGGGGAGGGGAAGGGGGGGAGGGGACGGGGAAGGGGTGGGAAGAGGGGGAGGGGACGGGGGAAGGGGGGGAGGGAAGAGGTGGGAAGGGGAGGGGAAGGGGAAGAGGTGGGAAGAGGGGAGAGGGGAAGAGGTGGGGAGAGGGGAAGAGGTGGGGAAGAGGGGGGGAGAGGGGAAGAGGGTGGGGAGAGGGGAAGGGGGGAGGGGAAGAGGGGGGGAGAGGGGAAGGGGTGGGAAGGGGGGGAGAGGGGAAGGGGTGGGAAGAGGGGGGAGGGGAGGGGGAAGGGGTGGGAAGAGGGGGGGAGGGAGGGGAAGGGGTGGGAAGAGGGGGGAGAGGGGAAGGGGTGGGAAGGGGGGGGAGAGGGAAGGGGGGGGAGAGGGGGGGGGGGGGAAGGGGTGGGAAGAGGGGGGGGAAGGGGGGGGAGAGGGGAAGGGGGGAAGGGTGGGAAGAGGGGAGGGGGGAAGGGGTGGGAAGAGGGGAGGGGGGGAAGGGGTGGGAAGAGGGGAGGGGGGAAGGGTGGGAAGAGGGGAGGGGGAAGGGGTGGGAAGAGGGGGAGGGGGAAGGGGTGGGAAGAGGGGAGGGGGGAAGGGGTGGAAGAGGGGAGGGGAAGGGGTGGGAAGAGGGGAGGGGGGAAGGGGTGGGAAGAGGGGGAGGGGAAGGGGTGGGAAGAGGGGAATGGGAGACAGGGGGAGGGGAGACGGGAGGGCAGATGGAGGATGGAAGATGGGGGATGGGTGGGATGGGAGAGGGGCGGGGTGGGGGGCAGAGGAAGCAGGGAGAGTAAAAGAATGTTTACCAAAAGAATTACATGTAAAATAATGATGACATTATCAATTTGTGCCTAATCTTTGGTTTGAAGGCTACTATTAAATCAAATTCTTAAATTCCCGATAAAGGTCAAGTAACAGGTTTCTAAGCCAGGCCACATGCTGCATTAGCTACTGTACAAGCAGAGCTATGGCTAAGCAGGTTGCTCGTTGCCGTGTCAAAGACAGACACATGTGCCCAGACGCAGCTGACGGGGAAGCAGATTGCTCACTGCAGTGTCAAAAACAGACACATGTGCCCAGATGCAGCTGACGGGGCAGTGGCACAGAACGAGGCTTCGGAGGAGCCCGTCATCGTGACAGCCACCACCGAGTCCCTTGGCTTCCCAAAAAGCTCACGGAAATGGTGGCACCAGAACAAGGCACGCGGGGCCTGACGTCCTCTGGCCAGCCCCCAGGGAGAGCAGGGCCACCGGCTCTCTACAGATGCACAGCCATCCATTTCGAATGCAGGCTGCCAGAAATGATTCCACTTATCACAGCTGCGTAGGAGAAGGCAGGGCACTTCAGCCAGGATTGAAATCGGGAGGAGAATGGTCTGGGTTGCTGCCTGCCGGTGCCTTGGGTATTAGGCAATGTGTAGGAGCCTTCCACACTCAGCAAATCATTTTTGAATTTTCACGTCATAGTTGTGAACAGACTGAATTTCTTTTCTTAGTTCTTAATGAAGTATGGAAGAGGAATAGCCTTTTCACATTTAGCAAAAGAATCTGTCAGGCGCTGGAAGGAAGGGAGCTGCCCCGTGGTGGGAACAATTGCCCCTGTGTGATCTCCGAACACCTGGGAGCCCCTGCACGATCTCAGAACACAACACCCGGGAGACCCTCATTCACCCGCTGCACATCCTCTATCTCTACCAGATAGAAACATCTTCTGAATGAAGCATCTTTAACAGATTTTCTTTTGAGACAGAATCTGACTATGTTGCCCAGGCTGGTCTTGAAGTCCTGGGCTCCAGTGATTCTCCCATCCCGGCCTCCCACATTGCTGGGACCACAGGCGTGAGCCACCACGCCTGGCTGATGAAGCTCTGAGCCTTCTCCTTGGTGACCGATGCTGGGCAAGACGAGATGGCTCTTCTAAGAAGTCAACTTGGAAACTGGCCTAAATGGGTTCCAAGGTTTCCCGTAATGTTTTTAAGAATTCAGACTGGGGTAGGGAAAGCGAGCTTTTGAGGAGAGATCAGGCTTTTGTGGAGCCTTATTTTGTGCCCGTCTGCTACGTGAAGACCTTCCCTCATCTCCACATGCATTCTCTGAACGGAAGTTTGGGACCTTGAATGCCTCCCCACGCAGACTCAGGGACTCAGTTTTCCCGACTGTTCCTGGGAGGCAGAGGCCTTCTAGCTGCACCTCACTCTCAAAGTCTGTTCTTGGCAGCAGCTGACAGTCCCCTGTTGAAGAGAGGTGGGCGTGTCCCAGATGCCCCCAGGGTATATATCACAGTCTCGCCATTTAAGCTACAGAGTTGAGAGGAATCCCAAAACATGTGTATTTCAGGCTCACGTCTGTCTCTTCTCTCTTCCCTCTCCCAGTAATGGATTCACCCGTCTGCAAGTTGGCAGCCGCATCGCTGGTATTATCAAATATCCTACCACGCAATGCTTGGCAAATTCGCTCAGGGCACAGGGCGGGAGTTTTCTCTCAAAGACAGCAGCAAGACACACAGATCCCAAGTGGGAGGCAAGCCCTTCCCAGGCGCCGGGCTCTGGCCATTCCTCAGCAGACTCCTCCTGCTATTCTGGGGCAATATTCCCAAGTAGCTTTAAAGCTGTGGAATCGTACCTTGTTTTGTAACTGTAATATTTTTGCCAGCTCAGCTGATGAGTTAAAGGTCTCTTAATACTTTTGTGCTCAAATAAGATAATCTGAGGGTACACAGTGCCATTGAGTAAATATGAATTCATGCAGTAAGAAAGGCAATTTGGTTGTCAATAGGCTGTCTGTTTCCAGCATCTCAGAGCACCGTCAATCACAAATGGCCTCAAGGCATGTTTGCTTTGGCTTCCGATAATGGCTACTTATTGTCAGGGTCATTTTAAATGTGTATTCGAAGGGGCCTTAGAAATCATCCAGCCCAATATCCTCTCTGTGGTTCGAAGCTGAGGCCCTGGAGTGGGTGTCTGCTAAGCTGCGTATTAGGCCCTTGGCAGAGAAAGACGAATCTGTGGGCAACTCATGGGGCCTCAGCTCTGCCAGTTAATATTTGTTAAAAAGCTTTTTAAAGACACAAAATTACGTAACCTTTCAGTTTAGCATAAACAGATGAGACACTAAATATATATATTATTTTCCTTCTTTAAAGTTATCGATCACATGAAGCTTCATTTAAGGAATTACAGTGTTAGAGTAAAAAGATTTCCAATCTCCTGGGCCACTATTTCCCAGCTAAACTCCTAAGGAGGAGGGCTTTCTGCAGGCCTCCTGACCGCAGTGTGAGGCTGCTGGCTGTGTCTCCCCACTGGGTTTTCCTGACCTCAGCACGAGGCTGCTGGCTGTGTCTCCCCACTGGGTTTTCCTGACCTCAGCACGAGGCTGCTGGCTGTGTCTCCCCACTGGGTTTTCCTGACCTCAGCACGAGGCTGCTGGCTGCTCTCTCTCGCCTGGGTTTTCCCAGTCGCTGGGCTTCTCAACATTTGGCTCAGGTGAGCCGAGCCCTGTAGCTGTGGAGTCATTACAGCTTTGTATTTGCAAAGGATCCTCCCTTCCATAAACACTTGTCTGAACCCCGTCTCCACCAGCTACTGAACTGCTTCCCAGCTGGGACCCACTGGGGTCGCTGGGTCGAGAGTGTCTGACAATGAATCAAACAGTGGGGAGAGAGGATCAGGTCACTTCAGAGTTTACAGTGAGGATACCCTGGAGAGTGCTGACACGGTTACAAATCTTCATACTACAGAAACAGCCTGGGGAGAGCAACTGCCTCCGTGTCCTTCACAAGGCTGTTTATGTCCCGAGGCAGCAGACAGAGGCAGCATTTTCCACCCTTTCAGAGCACTCCCTGAGGGACGATGCCCATGGCTTGAGTGGCTCCCAACAGAAGGCCATGCACCCACAGAATGTAGTGAAATGGATACTGTCCCCTGCAACTCCACATTCCCCGTGCCAACCATAAAAACCAGGGACCGCAAGAACAACAGTTTAGAAAAAAAACTGTCAATCATAAAAACCAGGGACCACGAGAACAACAGTGTGGGGAAAAAAAAATGGAGGAAGAATATTTAAGGAAATCTACAACATAAGAAAAAAAAAGTAGGTCAGAAATGAAGGAGCAACAATACATATGAACCCGATGTGCTTAGAAAGTGAGCGCACCATGGCCGTGTCCTTCAGGAGGATGAGCTTTTGCTATGAGAGAACAGAGCCAGTAAGTTACGTGCGCTGAAGACCACACTAACACCTCTGAGCCTACAGAGGATAAAAGCAAGGCATCTACAGCCAGAAGACCAGAATCCAAGTTGCCCCCACCCATTCTATTCTTGGGGTAACCACTTCTTTCCTGCAAGCATCAGCTTCCCGCAAGCAGCCCTGGGTGAACTCCCGCACCTCACAAGCTGCCCAGGTGGTGCACATACCTGGCTGCTTCTGTCGAGGCTTAGGCAAGTTTGTGACGCAGGTGTGGGGGCACATTAGGACATTGCAGGGGTGCAGAGAGCCCTCCAGAAAAAGCTGTTTTGTTTCTGACAAATGGATCCCACCAAGCGGGGTTTTGGGGAGGGTGTTTGCTGGCACCAAGGCCAGGCAATAAACTCCAACTTGATGTATACTGTCAATCGCCTAGAAAATTAGGAAAGAGGAAATCATGTTACGATAGGAAGTATAAACAGTACATATTTATATTATGCAAAATGTGATCCACAATACACAGAAGTCTGTGCAGTATAAGCACGGTTCCCAGCGTAAAAACGCCAAGGTAAGAGAAAGGGTTTTCTTGCTAAACTCACCAAAGCTGAATAATGTTACCCAGGGCTTGTGGAAGACCATACACAGTAAAAAAGGAACTTTGGAGAAAAGATAACTTGTTCTCAAGATCAAACAAAAGGCTTACTTTGACCTCCCCAAGGTGTCCGGTAGGAACCAGCTGTGCAAATTCCTGGTCCCTACACCCTCGATCTGCTCAGCTAGTTTCTGGACACTTGATGTAATTCCTGATCAAATGAAGGGAAGGGAAAAAGGGCCACCCCATGGGCAAAGCCACAGCTGGTCACGCCATGATCTGAATGAAGTCAGGAGGCCAGAAACAAGACAGAAGGGACCAGTGCCCAGGGTGAGGGAGGGCAACCTGCAACACGCGGCTCATCCACTGGAAACTGTCCTCCTCCGTGGAGTCAGGCCTCTGCTCGGCCACGATCACGATCCTCTCGTCGTGCAGCACAGTCACTGAGAACACGGCTATCCTGCGGGGACACAGGAGCGTGGTGAGCACGCACCAGGGACGCTCATGTAGCCCGCCCTCCCTCCGCGATCGGGGCCTCCATAACCATCGCTAGTGAGTGACATGGCTCCAACTATGACTTCAAAATGGCAGCTGTGCTTCCGAATTTCCCCACACTCGTTACGGGAAGAGCTGTGGGAGGCGCCCGGGGATGCTGCCGAGGCAAAGGTCACCCTAATTCCCACGGAGGCCACACACAGCACCTGTGGGCTCTGGTGACCAGGTTACGCCTTTCGCTACAGAGGGGCAAATGTGCAATGATCAGACCTGCTGAAATGTAGAGTCACACCCTTCATAGCTCAAGTTTGCACCTGTGAAGTTAACGGTCTCCAAATCAGTAGAAATTTGCTGTTTCAGAACCAGTGGTTTTCTGCTAAGTGTATGTGCCTTATACCGTCAGCACAGCACAGTCACCTCCAGTAAACTGTTTTTTACAAAGGGTTGTAGCTTTAAAGATAATTCAAAGGCAGCAACATCATATCCAGGTATCTACTTCCTGCTCCCATCAGCTTCCAAACTGAAAAAAGGCCCTAAACCACTTTATGACTCCCTCCAGGTTGGCAAAAACTCAGGAACCACGGTAACTTATTTCATGACGGAGCCTCCACTGTGCGCCAGGCACGGCCGCGAAGAAGAAAACTGCGGTAGAGCAGGGAGGTGTCGAGCGTCTGCGCTCACGCAAGTCTGTGACTCAACCGTTGTCCCTGGGTCTCTCCAACCCGCTCCACGATGGATATCTGGATCTTTAATTTGTGCAGTTATTTATCAGAAATAAGTTTTCTAATGTATATTTCTATTAGAGGGGAAGTTCAGTGGAAATATATTTATGGGGCTCAGGGAATTTCTATAAAATCTTAGACATTCAGAACTAGGTTAAATCTCAGAGGTCAGAGTCCAGTTGCTTCAATTATACAGAAGAGGAAACCGAGACACAATACATTTAAGGAATCTGTGCAACTTTCAACCCTTCAAAACCACATAAAAAGTGTGGCCGACTGGAAACCATATGCTTGATTTGCAGAACACCACTGACCTTCCCCTGTAGACAAACTTCATGGGTTCCACAGCCAGCGCGGTGGCCACGATGTCATCGGCATTGTGCCTGCGCCCGCTGACCACCATGAGGCCGTCCATCTTGCCCACCACGAAGACGAGACCCCCGGGACCCACGAACCCCAGCAGGCCTGTCCTTATGAACGGGTATTCACTGATCGGAGCCCCGGAGCTTGTCATGGGAAACACCTGGGAGAAACAGGGTCCATCAGGCCACCGTTCACGTGGTCAGCTGGTTTTAATCCTCACCGCGTCTCCTGCGAGCACGGCACCTGCTTTGCTTAAGCTCTGCCTTTCATCCCAGCAACCCTGCCCGAGGGCCGAGGTCACAGTGACCACTGGTGGCCAACAGTCTTCGAGGCAGAAGAGCACTTCCCGCCCACCTCGGCAGGACCCCATCCATTCCGGCACCTCCACTCACCTGCTGGAGCCTCCTGCCTCTGAACCCTGAACAGGTAACACCCAGAAGTCTCACAGGAGGCCAATCAGCAACAACTGATTGCTTTGTTTACAAAACCACAATATAAAAGACTAGTGAAGAGTCAAGGTACATTTTAAACAACGTATGTTAGTTTTAAAGTAATCTCCATTCATAAAATGTTATTTGCCCTTGTTGGAAGTATGCTGAAAAGAAAAATATTAAGGAAGCAAATCAAATCAGTTCAAACTCTAAACCTCTTTTCCTCCACCCTTGTAGATAAATCAGAGAAACGGAGATGGGGTTTTTATTTAGATTTATATCTAGCTCAGTTTCGAAGGATATTTTAGAAAGTTGAATTCACATTCAAGAAAGCTATCATGGACAGGTATTGTAACATCTGTTCAGCCACATCCAAAGTTCCCAACATTTAGACCAGGAACAGTGGCTCATGCCTGTAATCCCGGCACTTTAGGAGGCTAAGATGGGAGGATTGCTTGAGGCCAGAGTTTCAGATCAGCCTGGACAACAACATGAGACCGAATATGTACACAAGAATTTTTTTTTAATTATTCAGGTGTGGTGGCACATGCCTGTAGTCCCAGCTACTCAGAGGCTGAGGCAGGAAGATGGCTTGAGCCCAGGAGTGTGAAGCTGCAGTGAGCTGTGATGGTGCCACTGCCCCCCAGCCTGAGTGACAGAGCAAGACCCTGTTTCAACAACAACCAAAAGTTTTAAACATTTAGGAAACTTATCCCCAAACAATTTATATTTTCTTTCATATAGCTTAAATGTTGTGCTACTTCTAAGGCCAGGACCTACTTGGTAAAAAGATAAGAGTTCTGAGTTGCAGCACTGAACGTGTGTCTGACCCCTTCGTTACATAGCACATCTGTGCACACGCCCCATGCATGCACATTACACACGCATCTGTGTACACCACATACATACTTGCTTGTGTCACTGAGATCGTTACATACACGTGTGCTCAAGTTCTCACAGGTTCATACCTGGCCACATCTAACCCAGGCCAAGGGGCCGTAAAGGGGCTCCAGTTGGCTTCCCCAGGCGAGGCCCTTCACGTACACAAGTGCACGTTCCCTCATGATCCACTTTTCACAGTAAAAGTGAGAAAAGTAACAAAAAGGATCCTTTTTTAAGAAATCATGCTTATTCTTTTAAACACTGGTTATAAGGTCAGAACAATGCTGATAAAACAAATTTATCAAAAGTGATAAAAAGTGGTAAAGTGCCATCATTTTCATTAATATAAACACATCTTGTTGAAAATGGATCTTACATTCCACATCTATCACTATGCACCCGGCAGGGGCTGTCTGGAGACCGAGCCACAGACGGTACTCCTGGCAGGACTCTCCTCCACCTACCTCAAAGGTGTTCTTGGTCATGCCGGAGAGACCATAGTAGGATGTGCCCGTCGCAACTGCACACACACACAGCTCCCCGATCTCATCCGTTCTGCACAGCTGAGGAACCCCATCTGGCTTCACTGAACACATGATGGCTAAAAGCAAACAAGAAAGCACACGCAGTGTGAGAGGGGGCGGGTGGGGAGAATCAAGGAAACAGGGAAGACACGAATATGAACGAGGACACCAGTGAACAAGAATGGGGTCTGGAGCAAAACTGCATGGATGGTAGTCAGCCAGGCACTCATTTTCCCTAAAGAGCCATGATTTTTCCTGTTGCAGCAACATGTCAAATTTCATAGTTGAAACATCAATAAATATTTCAATTACTTTAATGTTAATGTGCAAGTTATATTTAGGGGCGTGACATCATCTGCCATTTAGATATGGGGAGGAACCTCAGAACCAACATCAGGGCCACCTGCCACACGTATATCAGCAACGTGGTGCAACTTGAACTCTGCAAATCAAGCCTCTAATGTCTTATGGAAATCTGAATCTTCGATTTCACACTCCATGCATGGTGAGTCCTTCCGAGAACACCACTGGAGTGCTTCGCACGCAGTTCAATGCTGATAAATTCTCACTGGTCTGTGCCACCAACGTACCCCTCAACTGCAAGCCACAAATCTGATTAGGGAGCCAAGAGCCTCAGGCTTCAGAGGGCTGGAATGTGCATTAGTGACAGCTGAGCTGTTTAGAAAGAGCCTAAAACAGCAGGCAGCCACTGGGCTGGAGTACAGAACAGTGGAAACGTAAGTTAAACTCACAGGAAGAAAAATTCACATTAAAATGACACTGAAAGATTCTTCACCCATCAGATTGGTAAAAATAAAACTCAGGTAATACGGCGGATAAGGGAGTGGAGAAAGAAGTGCTGCTGTTTACCGCTCGGCAGGGTATAAAGCCTCACAACCTTCGAAAAGACAATCATCATAAAAACTATATCGGCAGTTCTCTTTGAAACAGAACTCCCACTTCTAGAACTGTTTCCATTAGACATGAGGGGGTCACTCACTGCAGCAGCAAAAGAGGGAAAATCACCAAACAGGGGAGGCTCAAATAAACTTAGTGCCCCCACAACGTAGCACTGTGCTGCCTTCAGAACAGCACGGAGCTCGTTACGCGCTGACAAAGGACCCTTAAGATAAAACATGGGTATGTACGTGGTACTCCATTACGGTGTGAGAAAAAACCCCAGAACCCAGGGCAGAGGACACACAGGGGGTGGGGGTGCAGGCTTCTGTTCCACAGCCCCAGGGGCGTCTGACGGGGAGCCCGGGAAGCTCGCAGTTGTTCTCATAGTCACAAAGGAGCGTTTTCATTGTGTCCTTCAGAACCTTTGAAGATTTCACCACGCAGCTCCATTTATTTGAAAATTAGATATTAAAGAAAGAAATGGAGCCGGGGGCCTGGCCACCGCTGGGAGGCAGGGAGTGGGCTGGACACAGGGGCTGGAGGGCTGGAAGCGGAGGCAGAGGCGCGGGGACGCTGGAGAGCGTCCGCAGGGAATCAGGGAGTAGTGAGAAGGAGGGAAGCCAAGAGCTGCCTTCATTTCTTTTATGCCAAACAGGGCGAACAGAAAGGCAAGACAGCTTCTGGAGTGCCTGGCCCCAGCGCAGCTCACCATGAAGGAGCATGAGGGGTCTTGCCTCTGTGAGACTCCACGGGGCGGAGGTCCCTGCTGAGGCCCACCCGACCTGGCGCCCTGCACCTGCTGCTGAAGGCGGCAGCACTGCTCGCACGGGCATGGCTACTCTGCTGGGCTTGAGCCCACACCCCATGCCTGGAGGGCTCAGCAGGAGATACAGGCTCCGGGGTCCCCAGCTGAGCAAAGAGCCGGGTTCCCTTTCGGGGGCCAGACAGCCGGGGGCTGATGCTGCCTGTGACCCCATGAGTTGAGCGCCAGGTGTGTTCACCCTGAGAATGGTAAAGCAGCTCCTGGGAGGTGCCTGGGCGCTCCTTGTGGGGCTGGTGGGGAGGCACAGTGGGCCCTGCAGCTGGGCGCTTCCTCACACATCTGTGGAAAAGGTTTCTGAGACTTGGAAAAAGGGCTTTACTGCTGAAAACAGGCTTCATGGTCACACAGACTCACATTCCTTGGTTTTCACACGTGTCTGCCTTGGGGGAAGCCGAGCTTGGCTGTTCCCACTCTGGCTGGTGCCTTAGGGTGACGGACGGGCACGTCCTCTGGGGGAGGGAAGGGAAGCTGCCCAAGCACCAGTGTGGACCCTGCACTGGCCCCAAAGCCTTCCAGGGAAGAGAAGCCTGAGGCCCCATTGTGCAAAGCTGCCCTTCCCCATCTTCTCGACCGTCTACCAGGAGAGGGAACATTACACCTCAAATGTCTGAAGCCTAACAAGGACTTCGGAAGACTGGGAGTGAGGCTCTCAGCCCGAGGGCACAACACAGGAATGTGGGAACGCGGGGAAAGCAGGCTTTGGTGACGTGTGTTAGAAAAGCATTTAGTAACTGGTTAATCTGTGCATCTCGTGACCCACACTCACCTCCAGGCATCACGAGGCCCACATCCTGCACGGTGAGCACGGAGAGCTTCTCTTCCGAGTCCACACGAATGACCCCGTAGGTCAGCCCATGCATGGAGAGGACGCCCCGGCCTGGGGGCTGGTTACTGTCATCCGTGGGCCTGTAATGACAGTTTTTAACTTGAATATGCAGGAGCAGATAAGCCATCGCAACCACAGACGTGCAGTCAGCACACACGCGGCAGGCTGGGCACCCCGGGAACAGTGCTGGCTGCCCATGTGGCCGCATTAGGGGATGCTCGTTCTGTTTATGAACAGCTGGCAGCAAGTTTACTGCCTCCGCCTCTGCATTCCCAGGGAATCCCAAGAACACACCCGAAAACCATGAAGGCAGCTCCCCTCCTGTCCCCTCTATGCAGGCCCTGCACAGACCGGCTCTCTCTCCTCCCGGCCCTGCACAGACCGGCTCTCTCTCTCCTCCCAGCCCTGCACAGACCGGCTCTCTCTCTCCTCCCGGCTCCTGCTCACTGCACAGCCTGCTCTTCCAGTTTCACAAATGTCTGGAAGGTGGTGCATCTACTCCAAGAATGCAACAAAATCACTGAACAGAAATGATGGAAATCCCGACTGTCCAGCCTCAATTCAGATGCAGACTGCCTGGGCGTATGACCAATTTTATATATATAAGAATCTAAAATAAGATTTACGCTGTGCCATTCTGGCTGCCAAGTTCTAAGGAAAATTATTTGGGTGGCAGGCAAGCTGTAGAATGCATTGTGGGTCAGGAGAAGAGGGGTCTGCATAAGGCAGTTTTCAGAAGACCACTGAGCACACGTTCACCACTCTGGGGCCCGCCCCACCTCCTCTGTCGGACACCCCAGCTTGCTCCCGCCTTGGGGCTTCTGCACTGGTTCTCGTTGCTACCCAGGACGTTCCTCCGGCAGATGTCCGCACGGCCCTCTCCCTCCCTGTCTCCAGGGGACTTCTCGTCCTCTCAGAAAACACCCCCCACCCAGTGTGCCCACCCCACAGCACACACCTCTGACGACCTGTGCAACCTCCTCCCTCAGACCCAACTCTCCCAAGAGCAGCCAGAGTTTGCTGTGCTCACTGCTGCATTCCAGCCCTGGAAAATGTCTAGCAATGAATATCTGCTGACTGAATTTGTGAACAAATAAGTTAAAATCTCTCTAAGATCACGGATTACATTCCTGAAAACTAGCAATTCCTCAACGGTTATCTGAGTGAGTCACCACAATTTAGGTACACATTGTTTCTGTAATTTTCCATGTATAAATCTTTAATGCGCTTCAGACCTAACAGTTGGACTATAGGTTTGCTGTTTAAAATATTATGGTTTATAATGAAACTGAAGACATAAATGGGGCAACATAAAAGTTAATGTTTGGAAAAGGAGATCTCATTTGAATGAAGTAACTGGCGTATTGAAAAAAGCATGAAAATCTCTGGAAACAATGATTCTGGATGTAAGAATCAAAAAGGATAGAGCTAACCAGATATAAAAGAAAAGTCTGCCCAAATAACACCCACACGGAACCACCTAGATAGTGTGAGCTCAAATCCCTGGGCTTTCCATTATTCTCCCGGCCTTTTCTTCCCAGAGACCCCAAACAAATCGAAATTTCCAAATGAAAACACAGGTGTTGTCAGTGGTCCTGCCACCATTCCCTCACCCTACGCCATCCCCTCACCCTGCGCCATCCCCTCACCCTGCGCCATCCCCTCACCCTACAAGAGTCCTCTACAAAGATCAGTGTGGAAGTCAGACACTGTGAGCTTCAGTATCTGCTGTGGGTTGAATCGTGTCCCCACAAAAGATCACCCCTCGTATCTGTGACCTTATTTGGAAGCAGGGCCTGTTCAGAGACAGATGCCCCCGGACTCACAATGGGGTTACAACCTGATAAACCCATTGTAAAGGTGGAAATCGAAGTTGAACCACCTTAAGCCAGGGCCATCTTATGACCAGGTTAAGATGAGGTCATAAAATGGACCCTAAATCCAATTACTCTGTCCTTGTAAGAGAAGAGAGAGGCCCAGACACAGGGAGAAGCTCGCCTGACAATGAAGGCAGAGACTGGAGTGACAGGTACCCGTCCAGGATAGCTGCCGGGGTGAGGCCTGGGCTGAGCAGAGCAGCACCCGAGAGAGGCTGGGGTGAGGCCTGGGCTGAGCTGAGCAGCACCCGAGGGAGGCCGGGGTGAGGCCTGGGCTGAGCAGAGCAGCACCCGAGAGAGGCTGGGGTGAGGCCTGGGCTGAGCTGAGCAGCACCCGAGAGAGAGGCCTGGGCTGAGCTGAGCAGCCCGAGGAGGCCGGGTCAGGCTGGCTGAGCTGAGCAGGAGAGGGGGGTCAGGCCTGGGCTGAGCTGAGCAGCACCCGAGAGAGGCCTGGGGGTGAGCGAGGGGGCCTGGGGCTGAGGAGCGAGGGGGGGGGGGGGGGGCTGAGCAGCACCCGAGGGAGGCCGGGGTAGGCTGGGCTGAGCTGAGCAGCACCCGAGGGAGGCCTGGGCTGAGCTGAGCAGCACCGAGGAGGCCGGGGTCAGGCCTGGGCTGAGCTGAGCAGCACCCGAGGGAGGCCGGGGTCAGGCCTGGGCTGAGCTGAGCAGCACCCGAGGAGGCCGGGGTCAGGCCTGGGCTGAGCTGAGCAGCACCCGAGGGAGGCCGGGGTGAGGCCTGGGCTGAGCTGAGCAGCACCAGAGGGAGGCTGGGGTGAGGCCTGGGGCGGGTTCCCTCAGCACCTCCAGAGGCCCAGCCCTGTGACACCTCGGGGTCTCCAACTCCAGCCTCCAGAACTGAGACAAGTGTCTGTTGTTTAAACCACCCAGTGTGTGGTACTTTGTTACGAGAGCCCGAATACACTATCTTAGTGATAAAAATTTAAGGTACACTTATTTTTGTTTTAAAAAGCCACATGAAAGCAAAATGCTGGGCTAGCCAAGATTCACAACACTGACCTGCTGGGCAAGGGGCTGGAAGGGAAAAAGTCATCTCAGGGCCCAATCACGTATATTTTGTTGTCTCAATTACAAAATCCCCTTTCCTTTTTTTTTGAGACACAGTTTCACTCTGTCACCCAGGCAGAGTGCAATGGCACGATCTTGGCTCGCTGCAACCTCTGCCTCCCGGATTCAAGCCATTCTCCTGCCTCAGCCTCCTGAATAGCTGGGACTACAGGCGCCGCCACCACAGCCAGTTAATTTTTTTGCTATTATTAGTAGAGACAGGGTTTCACCATGGGCCAGGCTGGCCTCGAACTCCTGACTTCGAGTGATCCGCCCACCTCAGCTTCCCAACATGTTAGAATTACAGGCGTGAGCTACTGTGCCTGGCCAAGATCCTCTTTTCTATGTTTAAACACAGTTAATGAGAAATAAGACCTGCACATTTAATAATTGAATACCTTAAGATTACAAATTGCGTTTGCTATAGGAACTTTTCAATTATGCTTATACAATGATAGTTCCAGGAGGCTGAATATGTTCGTATTATCGACATTAGCCTTGCATTAATTTAACCTGCCACTGTACTTTTATTCATATTTGACAGATTCCCTTGCTAGTCGGAGAAAACGCATGGCCCCGGGTTTCTTTCCTTGCAGTTGTGCAAGACACTGGCATACAGCCAGGCACAGAAGCTCAGGAGGTCCCGACACACAGGCGGGCACAGAAGCGGGGGTCCTCCCAACACACTGGCAGCCTCACAGCCCCACCTCCCCACAGACGTGGTGTCCGGGGCCACCCCTTAACTTCTGACCTGGTGGTGCTGATGCTTCCTCCTCCAGATGGCAAACCAGTGCCCCAGTGCTACCCTCCATGTGCCAAATGGTTCTGAGTCTTTCATGCATAGGGACTCACTTAAAACTCACCATAAGCCTATGACTATTATTCCCCACTTTCAGATGAGAAGACTCAGGCACGGAAAGGTTGACTTCACTGCCCAAGTGGGTGGTGGGGCTCGGCGGGACTCAGATCAACAGCACAGCCCCTGCTGACCTGAGTGCCCGCCCCTCCCAGGTCTTTGCCTCCGATCCCAGGACACTGAGTGAATCAGTCTACTGCTCTCTTCTTTTTATAAAAACTTAGAAGCAAACAGCACAACCAACATGAGCACATTCTTAGTATGAACAAGGCAAACATCACAGTCAAAAGGCAAAGTCCTTGTTTCTGCTCCAATCCTATGCCCCACAAATAGCCATATGCAGATTTTTTTATGTCAAAGTTTAGACTCCTAGATATGCAGTTAAGTATAAAATATGTATGTAAACCAATACATTGATTTTTAAAAGAAAAGCAGAATCAAGATGCTTCTTCTTCTATGTTGGCAGAAAAGCTGAGTATTGGGAGAAGCTGAGGCAGGGCTGGCATGTTTGACATAATGTAAAAGAGTCTTGGAACATGTCTGGGGTCCAGGGTCTAAAACCCCTTGTGGCCTTTGGAACACCAAGCTCTGTACTAAAGGGTGGAAGGCTACCCTGACGCACCATAATCTAAGCCCAGGGCATAAAATCCCTCGTGGCGTGGATAGAATCCAGGGCTTGTGGCTCTGGAATGTGTCTAGACTTGCTGGCTCCTTGCTCTCTCAGGGTCAATTGTATCCTGAGTTAAAAGAACCTGCTCTCCATTATCTCAAGCAGAATATGTTCCACATACTTCAAGGGAAATGCTAAACCATCACAGCTGTAGATCATGTGCTTGCCCTTTTGATCCCCCACATTCTCAACACCTGTTTCTTGGTCTGATCACCAATAAATAGTCTGGGCTTCCAGAGCTCAGGGCCTTCGCAGCCTCCATACTCGCAATAGCCCCCTGGACCCACTTTCTCTCTCAAACTGTCTTTTCTCATTCCTTTGCCTCCACCAGACTTTGTCACCCCCATGACCTGGTGTTGGGTTCGATCACCCCAACATTCTAAAACTCACTCTCTTCACTAAACATATCTGCAGATCTTTCCATGTGTCTGTGTGTGGGTGTGATCTGTGTGGGTATGTGCACCACTGAATTCAGCTGGTTTGTTACACGGTGTTCAGTAATACGAATATATGATCATATATTTTCTTTCATTCAATCTTTATACAGTTGGACATGTATCTGTAATATACCTATCTAGAAAGAAAATGGAGAATCAAAAAGCACATATACTTAAAATTTTAAGAAGACCTAAATACCCTCCCAAAATAACATATTTTGCATTCCCACTAACAGAACGGGAGTATTATTTTCTCATCTACTAGAAAAGCACCTCGCACTGGCTGTATGGTGTTGTGGTTATATATTTAATGACCTATTCTGCACAGCAACCCTGTGGAGATGGGTGCAGCACCATGACCCTCCCTGTTTAGCAGACAGGGGCAGGGGTGAGGAGGGCTGAGTGCTACCCAAGGCCGCTGCTGCGGAGCAGAGCCAGTGCCAATCTCAGACTGGCTTCAGAATCTGTGCGTCTGTCCACAGCGCCACGTTGCCTCAGCAGTGCCCGTCTCTGCACTCTTGCCAACACTTAAAATGCTTCCCAATTCGTTGAGTAAAACACCATTTGTTGGTCCAATTTGTGTTCCCTGCATTATTAAGCAAATTAGATATTTTTCTCCATCAACACCTTGCTAGGAAGTAAAAATCCCAAGTAGGGAAATGAGGTGAGGAAGGGAAGAAAAAGTCCCCATAGGCAAAATTCAAGGGACTTAAAAACATCCACCTTAATAATCAATATCAGTACATTAAATAACGGCTGATAAAGGTATCTGCCCATTCATCAACTTCCAAACTCAGTTCCAACACAAAATGGTGTTCAAGACCAAGCAGCTTTGTGTGTCTCATGAAAAATATGGATTCCAGGAGGGACCATCTCAGTGATCTCCAGGAATGTAAGGAGGCAGTGTCCACTCTCGGAGATAGGGAAGGAGCAAAATACACACCTGCATATACAATACCATGATGACGTGCAAAAGGGAAATGAAAATAAAACTAAAGGACAACAGAGTCTGGATGTTTTGTTGCCTCCAGATCTCACATTGAAATGTGACGTCCAATACTGCAGGCGGGCCTGTTCTCACAGTAACATGAGAGTTCTCACTTTATGAGTTCACGTGGGATCTAGTTGTTTAGGATAGAGCTGGGCACCTCCTCTCTCTCTCTTGCTCACTCAATCTCTCACCATGTGACATGCAGGCTCCCGCTTTGCCTTCTGCCATGATTGTAAGCTTCCTGAGGCCTCACCAAGAGCTGAGCAGATGCTGGAGCCATGCTTCTCTTAGAGCCTGCAGAACTATGAGCCAAAATAAACCTCTTTTCCTTATAGATTACCCAGTCTCACACACTCCTTTATACCAATGCAAACAGACCAACAAAAAGGAGAGAAGCAGGCCAGACTTTGCAACGTGGCCTCATGAGGAATGTACACTATGGCTTCCATCGAACCATCTACACCACTGACCTGTCATAGCATCTCCAGCCTCTGGAAAACATTCCATAAGCCTTGCCCGCATAACACCTTGAAGCAGCAGCTCCTATAAATTTCATGAACACATCCACAGTTTGCTACTCCTGACCACAAGCAGAGCCAGGCCAGGCTCAGGACATTAACACAGAACAAACACATCAAGTAGTCAACAAGCCTCACCAGCCTCCAGTTCCAGGGCTTAACAGAGAGCCACACTGCACCTGCCCAGCTTCGGTGCTGCATGTCATTTGCTGAATCCCTTAAGCAAGTAAGTAAACAAGGTCTTTCATTTTTTTCATCTTATACGGGCAATCTCCAATGTAGTAATTCTCAGCTTAGCAACAACAGCACATTTAGAGAACAAAGAGTTATGCTGCAGGCCCCTCCTCCCCCAGCAATCTGTACACAACATTTCTATGCAACGGACTGCACACAACACATGCCTGTAGTCACGTAATGGCGGTAACGGCAGTAACACTTGTTGAATTCTTACTACGCACCAGGCGTGTTTTTAAGCACTCTGTGCGTAGGAACCCACTCAATGCTCACATGAGCCTCTGATGTGGCTATTGCTGTGATTCTCATCTGTGGACGAGGAATCCTGAAGGTGAAGCCCTACCCACGTTACAAAGCTGGTGCAAGAAGAGCGAAATGGGGACCCAGGCCAACCTCGGCCTCTGACAGAGCCGGCACGGAGAAGGAACGAGGTGGTGCTCATCCCACACACGACATTCCCCGTGCTGGCGTCAAAGCACCTGCACAACGTTGCTTCTTTGGGAAGACACATTCGGGTTCCAGACAAAATGCGAAGTTACCGGGAAGCCTGTTTGAGAGTGGCGGGGTCTTCTCTTCTGAACTGGCAGCCAGAGCCCCAAGGAAGTGTCTTTTTTTTTTTTTTAACAGGGCAGCTGCTCTGGTCTTGAATCACCATTCATCGCCAAAGGTTTTTCTTTTAGATGGACGTAAATCAGCCCTGCTGAAGGTGCAGGGGCAGCCACACAACACACATAGAACACAGAACATCTCTGCTTTCTTTCCTCTCTGGGCCACTCTTTTTAACAGCAGCAGAATGAACTAATAAATTTATAGTACCAGTAAAAATGCCCTTTAAAGGACAAGGAGCAGTTAAGCTTGTAAACTCATTTTAGCAGAAATAATATTTTCAGGAAACACGCACCGTAAGGAGAAATTCAGTGAAAAATGTGCATGTACCTTTTTCGATGTTTAGTGTGACATGGACTTTCAAAAACACAACAGATAACTGAGGTTGCGATTTTTAATAGGAAAAGACACAATGTAAAAGCAGCCAATATATTAAGTTATGAGTTGATTTAATGTAATGTTCTTCCTTTTCTCTAATAGGAGCAATACATGCCCACTAAAAACAGCCCATTTTAAGAGCTGCACAGCACGGAAAGTGAGCTGCCCATCTTTACTGCCTCACCCACCCTGTGTAGCACACCTTTGTTTTTTTTTTTTGCACTGAATATACTATTTACAGATACTTAATTTTTTGTTACCAAAAATGGGATCACACTATATAAACTTTTTCGTAAACTCTTTCTCATAAGCCTTGGCCACTTTTCTGTTTCCAGGGGAGGTTATGGGCTGGAACTGGGGGGTAACCCGGGGGGAGGCCCCTCCTCTGCCATCTTCTCACTGCACCGCCAACCTTTGCCAAAACAAACATCGGGAGAAAACACAACACAAAACATAACAGGACAGTGACAGTTTTAAAGAAAAGAAAATACTTTAAATGCCTAGGTGAAAATACAGTTCACGTAGCAAGACTGAGCAGACTTCACTAGGGAACGTGATTTCCTGCCACCACTTGGCTGACACATATGAACACGAAGGTGAAAACAAACACATATGAAGGCACACGCATCAACACGAACATGAAGACAGGCATACACAGGTGAAGACAGACATGAAGGCATGCATGCATGAACAGGCATGCATAAGACATGTGAACACAGACATACCTAGACACACGTGAACACAGACATGCATAAAGACATGTGAACACAGACATGCCTAGACACACGTGAACACAGACATGCATAAAGACACACATGAACACGGACATGCATAAAGACACACGTGAACAGACATGCATAACGACATGCAAACACATGCATAAAGACACATTAACACAGACATGCATAAAGGCACATGAACACAGACATGCATAAAGACGAACACAGACATGTATAGACACACATGAACAGACATGTATAAAGACACATGAACACAGACATGTATAAAGACACATGAAGACATGCATAGACACACGTGAACAGACATGCATAAAGACACACGTGAACACACATGCATACACACATGAACAGACATGCATAGACACATGAACAGACACGCCTATACACACGTGGACATACTCAGACACATGTGAACACAGAATGCCTAGACACACGTGAACAGACATGCACAAAGACACGTGGACATGCATAAAGACACACATGAACACAGACATGCATTGACATGAACAGACATGCATAGACACATGTGAACAGATGTCTAGACACGTGAACACAGACATGCCCAGACACGCATGAACACAGACATGCCTAGGCACACATGGACATGCATAAAAGACACACATGAACAGACATGCATAGACATGAACAGACATGCATAGACACATGTGAACAGACATGCATAGACACATGTGAACAGACATACCTAGACACACATGAACACAGACATGCATAAAGACGTGAACAAAGACATGCCTGAGGACAGGCGCGCCCTCCAGCTCTTGTCCCTTCAAAGTCTCCGACTCATGTTTTTAAAGAATCTCAACCACCCTACAACGAGTGCTGGTCATTCTTTTTTGGAGATTGGCCTTTCTCTGAGGGGAGAATCGACAGCGTAAGTTCCGGCAGTGACCTGCCTCCAGCGCTGGGCAACCTGAGGGAGGGCACAGCACCTGCGGCCCAGGCGCCAGGCTGCTCCCGCATACCCATCGCCAGGGCTGCTGCTGGCTCCCGAGCATCGCGCGCCCCCCCACCCCCAACACAACCCCTGACAGCTGCTGCTGGCTTCTGTAAGCCATGCCCCCCTACCCAACCCCAACCCCTTCTTCCCATCGCTAGGGCTGCTGCTGCTCCCAGAAGCGCCCATGCATCCTGCCTATTTATCAAGCAGGACACTGGAGGTTCCATCGATCCTGTGAGCCCCAGAACTTTCCGACATGCTCTGTTTTGCATGACAGACATTCTATGTTGCTTGCAAGAGTGATATTAAGATACTCCACAGCCAGTGGGCCATGGGCACCCTGGGGCTCTTGAAGGCCCTGGCCCTCCATGCCGGGAAGACTGACTCATGGCCCAGATGTCCACACTCAGCCCTGCTGGCACCTGCAGCCACTGGGTGCTTTCTTGTGAGTGCCTCAGCTTCGGATTTATCTACTTTTTTGTTTTTTTTTGCAGAAGAGAATCACTAAGTGATACATATTCCAGAGAGGGCCAAAATTCTACAAATAGTGAGAAAATGCATCTGCAATTTTATCTACATTCTACTGCAGATAATCATTATCCTTTTTTAATTAAGTGGACTGAAAGCCAAGCAAGCAACCAGCTGTAACTCAGCACTGCAAGTTCAGTCTCTGCTTTGTTACCAGGAGCAGGGGCTGTCCCTGGAAGATGGTTAACGCGCAGAAGAGGCCGTCCCTGGAAGATGATTAAAGCGCAGAAGAGGCCGTCCCTGGAGATGGTTAACGCGCAGAAGAGGCCGTCCCTGGAAGGTGGTTAACGCGCGGAAGAGGCCGTCCCTGGGAGATGGTTAACGCGCAGAAGAGGCCGTCCCTGGAAGGTGGTTAACGCGCGGAAGAGGCCGTCCCTGGGAGATGGTTAACGTGCGGAAGAGGCCGTCCCTGGGAGATGGTTAACGCGCAGAAGAGGCCGTCCCTGGAAGATGATTAAAGCGCAGAAGAGGCCGTCCCTGGGAGATGGTTAATGCGCAGAAGAGGCTGTTCCTGAAAGATGGTTAACACGCAGAAGAGGCTGTCCCTAGAAGATGATTAAAGCGCAGAAGAGGCCGTCCCTGGATGATGGTTAACACGCAGGACACAAATGCTTCGATCACAACATAGAGGAAATGCCCATCCTAGAACCCGTTCAAACAGGCATAATCCGTCTTCTACAGACCCTTCTCTGCAACAATACAGGGGAATGTAGCAGCTGAACACTTGTTTTTTGTTCTTTAAAAAACATAAGGAGTAAATAAAATGAGATCGCTGTACTCCCTCCCACGTTGGACGTGACGACGTTTAAGAAGGCATTCATTTTGTTCTCATGCCAAAACCTACAGGGAAGCCTTGCCAGACCTCACTTAAAACAGCTTTACAGAACGTACGAAAGCCGTTTCTCACTTAATAACCTGGCCTCTGACCTCTGCTACATGGGAAATTCACCTCAAGTCTTAAGACAGAATACACTGAGTTCACAGGCACTGGCTCATTTTCCAAAATCCCGCATCTGTCCCAGCCTTTCTGTGGCACACAACTGAAACCCCTGCACAGAGGGAAGTTTCCCTGCTGTTCACACATTCAGAAAACAATGCAGAGAGGGATGTGTTGGTGGAAATGCAGGTATGAGTGCTGCTTTCATCAACTTTATTCGAAAGTGACTTAAAACATCAGGGTAACAAAAGATACAGGTTCCAAGGACCAGCACTGGCTTCTCTCCTAAAGATTTTCACCACTGAGATAGAGCTGCTGCCTGATTCATCTCAGGCAATTAGGGAGTCCAAGTGCAATGGCCAATTATACAGATCATTCTTTCGTACAGCATCAGCACTGAACAGTTTAAATATGCATCATATGCATGATAACTACATAAAAAGACAGTCTTGATGAGACTGAGAGTGACGGAGGAGCAGGGAGAACAGCACAGGGACACTGGGGGCTGCTTCTAGTTGTCAGGACACTGTCGTTCCTAACTCAACCTGGAATGCGAAAATTGTACCTTTAATCCTTTTCGGTCCTTCAATTTGCTGAGCCCAATCACGCCAATCAGAAAAGTGGCACACCAGAGACCAGAGAAGACCACTGAAGCCAGCTCCAGGGAGGTGGCTCTGCAGAGGGGCTGCTGTAACCCATGGTGCGCCGTGTCCACAGACCACTCCCCCAGACACTGCACAGGAGCAGGCCGCAGCCGACCTGACGTACGTGCCCACGTGCACCACCGGGAGAGACAGTGGGAGGGAGACATGTCCTGCTCTTGTTATTTCTGTGTCCTGGTCAATGCCTGCCCTTCCACAGTTTTGCCTGTAATAATTTAAACACCACACACTGCTCTGGGAAGCCTGTTGCAAGCGGGTCTCCTGCACTCACTCTGCACTCCAGAGCTCAGCCCACAGGAAGGGAATGGCCCTCCTCTTCCCCACCACTGGGAGTACTGCCGTGGACACGCTGCTCCAAGACCCCCACACCACACCTCCTCTCTCTCGCCACACCTGCCTCTGGACCAGCTCGGGTGGGCCGGTCACAGCCAGCACAGGAACACAGCTTCTCTGCAGGAGCCTGTTCTCCTACAACAGCGTATTTAGGCCGTCGGTGGCACCTACGTCGACCAAGTAAAATGAAAACAAAACCCCAAACCCACACACGGCTCCACTTACGTAAAATGTCAAGTGTGTGCCTATCACACAGGAAGAGGTTTAGGCTTTACTTCTGGTGAATGACATGAGATTGTCAGAGCAAAGTGTACGGGAGGCAAGTTTCTGAATTTACCTACTTTAAATTTTATTTTCATTCACTCAAAAAATATGTATTAGGCATCAACTATACACCAGAGACAAACAATGAAAAAATAAATACACCAGTGAATCCCACAGCACATGGAAGTCAGTAACACTGCAAGAAAAGCAGGCAGATGAAAACAGACTCTATCCCACCCCAGATGAAACCAGAGACTGGTGCACGCACGCGGAAATGGGAGTAAATTCCAAGGACAGGGTATTATGATTCGATGCATCTCTAGACACTTCTGCTTATTAAGGAGTTACCGTGAAACTGCAGAGAGCGATAAATGTTTTTTAATGAATGAATCTAGGCTGTTCAAAAGAATCTGTTCCAGCACATAAAAACAGAAATACACTCATCTTGAAAGGTTAGGTCCCGTTTTTACCCTCACCCTCAGCATCAACTGTTAGGATTTCCTGATCTCCCTTTGCTGCTGAATTAGGACTGTCTCTAGGTTATCTATGTAATTCGACATGACCCCGTACCTCCGGATGGCCACCGTGAGGGCCTCTGGCGAGCTGGCACAAGGACAGATGACCTCCTGTCGAAGGCCTTTACTTTGGAAGACATTGAGAAATGCATCACAAGAAGAAATAGACCCTAGAGTGAAAGAGGGACAATGATCAGACAGCTGAAGCTCTGTGATTGATTATAAAATCCCATCATAGAAAATAGTTCTGAAGGTGGGATTCAGGCACAAGCAGATCTAGGCAGCATGGAAAAATATTTCATTTAATACAATTTATTATTTATGTTACACTGAAAGTCGTTATTCTCAAACAGAACTCAAGAATTTAAAGAACGCAACCTCCACATTTATGACACCTTTTTGACAGAAGAACTTACTTTAGTAACTTTTCTGAGACTTGTTCCACTATTTTCAGTAGGGAAGTTCCAAGACAGGGGTAAATCTAAACCAAATGAAGAAAACTTTCCTCTCTATTACTTTAAATGATGAGGTAGAGGCACAATTATCAAGAACATATCAACTAAACTACCTCCAAATATAGATATACTTTCCTTTATGCAAGATGTATTGTTTTGTAGAGTTACGGGTTAAAAACAATTGTTGATTAAATTAGCTCAGGATTTATGAAATTTTATAAGTGAAAACTGTTTATAAACCTGTTTATGAGTCTGCTTTTGTGTATCAGGCATTAAAGGAGTTTATGCTGCTTTAGTTTACAAACATAAACGTTGCATGTTTCATCAATGTGGTCAGAAACCTTTAATTTCACTTTTCTTCTAAGCTTTATGTACTTTTTTCACAAGAGCATGCTAGCTAGGTTCTTGTTTCAGTTGGCTAAAATATTTCTCAAGGTGTATTTATAGTATTCTGTGGAGCTGCTAATTTACTTTATCTGGGTATTTTTGTTAGAGGATGTGATAATGAAATTACATTTAAAACAACAAATTAATTTACTGATCAAGAAAACTATTATACACCATAAAGTACTAGCAGTCAAATATTTATTGAGTATTTCCTTATTACCTGCTTAGGGCTTACTTCATTTCATCCTCATGGAAGTTTATGACTTAAGCACCGTTTTACAGCCGGGGAAACAGGGTCAGCAAAGGAACTTTCTCTACAGAATCAAGACATCCTCTAAATCCCAGGGCTGTGGAGTCTACAAATGCCTGTCCCTTATTATGCCATCGTACCTCTCGGCCAGAGTAAGTGATACTGTTTGGTGATTTTAAGACAACTTCTTTACTAAGATAAGGATTAGAAAAAGAAAAATCAAACTGCAAAGAATGAAACCTGGAAAAAAAAAAAAAAAAAAAGACTCCACAGCCTGCCTGCCTCGCGAGTCCACACGGCCCTCACTTACAGGGGTTCGCGCCGTCCGCCACGATCAGCATTCGCAGAGAGGAGAGGTTGATGTCTCTCTGATCTCTGTGTGCTACTAATGCCCAATGCATATCCCTCGATTTCACACACGCCACTTTTGCTAAAAAGAAAAATAGAAATAAGTTAATATGTGCCACTGTCAGATCGTCCCCTATTACAAAAGAGAGATCATTGTGAGTAGTGGGGAAGGGTGAAGAATCACTGGTCACCCAGCATTTTTTTTTTTTTTTTTTAAGTGATCTTGGCTCACTGCAATCTCCTTCTTCTGGGTTCAAGCGATTCTCCTGCCTCAGCCTCCTGAGTAGCTGGGATTATAGGCATGCACCACCAGGCCCGGCTAATTTTTGTATTATTAGTAGAAACGGCGTTTCTCCATATTGGCCAGGGTGGTCTGGTACTCCTGACCTCAGGTGATCCACTCGCTTTGGCCTCCTAAAGTGCTGGGATTACAGGTGTGAGCCACTGCACCTGGCGATACCCACCTTTGTACTGGCAGACCTTCTGGATCCAGGAGAGAGGGTTCACCTTCATCAGCGAGTACGGGATGCTGATCACATGCATCATGTTCATGACACTCTGCAATCAACAAAGGAACACTCAGGGTGAGCATGGACGGGCACGCAGAGGAGCAGCTCTCAGCCAGCGGCATGGACCCCAGGCCGCACAGGGGCAGCGGGAGCTCTCAGAGAGTGCTGCAGACACCATGTGCACAGGCCCCTGGAGGCTCCTTAGGGTGGGGCTGGTAGGGATGGCAAGTTCAGAGGGGCATGGTGGAGGAGCAGCTCTCAGCGAGTGCCACGGACATCAGGCCACATGGGGCCCTGGAGGAAGAGGAGGAGGAGCAGCAGCTCTCAGGGAGCACCGTGGACGCCAGGGGGGGGGGGGGGGAGCAGCCTCAGGAGCACCGTGGACGCCAGGCTGCACGGGCCCCCGGGGAAGGAGGAGCAGCAGCAGCTCTCAGGGAGCACTGCGGGCGCCAGGCTGCACAGGCCCGGAGGAGGAGTGGTCGCACAGGACCCTGGAGGCTCCTCAGGGTGGGGATGGCGGGGATGGCTGGTCTGCATGAGTGTGACACGGTCAGGTCTGGGTGTAATCCTTTAAAGCATGTCCATGGGAAAGCGACTTCCCAAGGTCTCCCTTGAACTCCACTGCTTTCCCTCAACTACTCCTGACAGAATTAAATAATTTCAGTCCAAATCCTTTTTAAGATGAAACCTTTGGTGAAATATCGTCATTTTCAACAGCCTTTCGTATCCTCAAAGCCTAATTCTTCCTAGTGTGTTATGCTAACTTTTATTTCACAGAACCCATCTTGAGAACCGCACGCTGCTCTGAAACGCAGGGCCAGGGGAAGCTCACACTCTGGCTCCGGCCGGGCCTTGCTGCAGCAGATTGCGACTTCTGACAAAAATAAACTAGGAAACACTGGCTTAGTACCTGCACGCTGCTGCACACAGAGGCTGGGACTCACACCTACAGGGATAGCAGGAACACACCTGCCTCACACTGCGGCAGTCAGACCAGGCACCATCTGGCGGGCTGTGCGGTGGGCTAGGGTTTTTGCAGTCTTGTAGGCCATGGGGTGGGGGCAGATGAGAGGGACAGACCCCTCCGCCGCGAGCTCGATTTGGGAAGCTCCAGATGAAAGCGAAAGACAACCCTCCTCAGAGCTCTGCTGACTCCCTCCCCACTCTGTGCTGGGGGAGGTGAGAGCATCTTAAAAGCCGCTGCCGTCTGCTCAGAGACCTCGCTTTAGATGCGACAGCGGAGAGACTCGCACCTGCCAGGGCTGCCGGCTGTACCCCGGAGCACAGAGCAGGCAGGCTGGTACCACCAGCGGGAGCTCCTCAGAGAGGTGGCCCCACGACGAGGCCTCGAAAGCAGGGCTGTGTGGACAACGTCACAGCCAGAAACTCGGGTGTTCTAATAACGAGAGTGACTAACAGCAACAGTGACGTAGCTGTCTGTTCTTTAGGACCTGATCATTGAATCACATGTGTCAAACGTGTAGGTGGAGTGGGTGCTTAAACTTTAGGCCACATAATTCTCACACCAGCCACGTCAAATAGGATTGTCGTTCCATTCACAGACAGGAAAACTGAGGTTCAGATTTGAGAAGGGACTTAGACGCACGTGTGACACGCCCAAGTCACAAAGCTAAGAAAGGAAGGGCTGAGACACAAGCCCAGGTCCTCCAATCCCAAAGCCGGGGCTCCCACTGCACGAGCACACAATGGTGCTGGGACCACACTGCTCCCTCTTGTCCCCTAACAGCATCCAGACTTGAGAGACAACCCGCGTGTTTCACGGAAAGAAGCCAGCCGGGCTGCTCTGGAGCCACAGATATTTGGTCTAGGAAATGCTTGCCGGCTCCTCTTCACGTGAATTCTGGTTCGCAGAGAAACGGCAAACCTGTATTCATATGCCCATCACTTGTGTGACAACTACTAGAATTTTCTACCTCCAAAAGGAAAGAAGCTTCAGCACAAGAAATTATTCGAAAGAAAAATGAGTGAAAATTACCACACATGAAACAGATGGGGGGAGCGTCTAAGCAGTCATGATCCACGTAGCTTTTAAGGGCCAAGCCTGCCTTAAATAACAGGGCTACTTCCCCACGAGAAGTGCCCAAGCCCGGCGCTGTCATCCAGGGCACTCGTGACTGTGAGACAATTGTTTCCCTACAACACACACAGACTGCCATCCTCAAGGGCAAATCTGGAAACTACTTTTCCCCGCAGAGTAACACAACAGCAGGCCCCACCAACTCAAGAAACAACTCAAGTAACACAACAGCAGGCCCCACCGACTCAAGAAACCCCAGCTAACCAGATGTATGGGACAGTGACCCATACACGAACCAACCTTTGATGTTACTCTAAGATACTGAATGCCAAAAGTGCGGGAAGAAAGATAATGATCTCCACGTGAGCCCTGGAAGGCTGTTTTCCGCAGCTGTAACCTCAATCCATGTGTCCAAGACCCTCACACCAGTGGCTGCTGAAACAACTGGCTTTGTGGTGTAGTCGTGAACCGCGTTAGTAGACAACATGGGTCTTCTAACAGTGACGATTTTCTGCTTCACAGTGTGGGAGGAAGCAACTTGCACAAGTGAAATGTATGCAAATCTAGGTATTTGTATTCCTACACCCAGCACACTCCTGTGTGGACAGGCAGGGTGGGCGGGAGAACTCCTGTGTGGACAGGCAGTGTGGGGAGGGGACTCCTGTGTGGACAGACAGGGCGGGAGGGAGACTCCTGTGTGGATAGACAGGGCGGGAGAGGGACTCCTGTGTGGACAGGCAGGGCAGGCAGGGGACTCCTGTGTGGACAGACGCGGCCGGGGGGGACCTCACTTACTGTCAGGATGCCATGCCAGAGCCCGACGTCCTTCTTGAAATCCAACACGTTCACAATGGTTTCAGCTGCACAACAGAGGGAGTCAGGAGATTTTTACTTAGGACAGGGCGGCAACAGACCAAAATGCAAAGAAAATCCAATATTGCATCAGGGGAAATAACAGATCTTGGAAAAATATCATTTTGCCATATCTTGGTGGAAATTCTGTAGACTCCAAGTACGCCAGTTTGAGTGCCGGCCACCCTGGAGTTTCTAGACAGATATCCTGACACACGAGTGAGCAGCGTTCTCTCCACGCCGCACCTTAAAATGCAGCATTCCTTCTCTTTTTATATATTTTCCCCTCCCTGCCTTTTTCTTTAAAACATCTCTTTTCACTTCCTCATGAGTCTCCCAGGAAAGGAAGCTTTGCAGCTGGCGTGCCCTGTGCGCACAGAGGAGGAGGTGGATTTTTGGCAACACAGGGGCCTACGCAGCTCTACTGGAAGTCTCCAAGGTTGGAGTTGCATTAAAAAAAGGAAGCACCGGAATTTGGAAGACAGGGAGGGAAATCTATTCTCTAAAAAGGTGCTAAAAGCTCGTGCTGGACGAGGATTACTATCACAGAGCACGCTGGCCGTGAACAGGCCCAGCTTTCTCCCGAAGTCACCTGGCCAGCCAAGGTCAGCAGCTGCCTGCACGTGACTCAGTCTCACCTCCCCTTCCAAAGGCTAAAGTGTGGAGGGTAACAGACAGGGGGCTTTCACAATAAACAGCCAGAAGGAAACAATCTAAGTTCCTTTTGAAAGTAGTGAAGTAAAGAGCGAACGTATCCATTCCCTCCCCAACCTCCACAAGTGTGACCGCCCTGGACCTTGGAGGCATTATTAGGGCAAGGAGCAAGAGGCAATGCTTCCCCAAGTGTGAAAACTCCACGGCCAGACATCAGAATACCCACGAGACACACACGCTGTTTTTAAAAGGGAGATTATGAGGATGGGGAGAGAATAAAAATAGTAGAAAAAGAAAAGTGTTCCATTCCACAGCGGAGCGGCAGATGCCACCATGGCTTCGCCAAGTTCCAGAAAGAGACGCCAGACAGGGGTGCACGCTGCAGCTATGCCCTGTCAGGAGCCTGGTCAAGGGGACCTCAGGGAGCCTCAGGGGGTCTCTGGAGAGAGTCTCAAGGGGCCTCAGGGCATCCCAAGGGATCTCAGGGCCATGAGGGTTCTCTGGGGGTTCTGAAGGAGTCTCAAAGGGCCTGAGGGCACATCACAGTGTCTCAGGGGATCTCAACAGGACTCAGGGCAACAATGTGGGGAGTCTCTGGGGGTCTCCGGGGTCGCACCCTCCCCTCTCTGTGCCATTTCAGTGCGGTTGCCACAGTTCCCTCCACTCACTTCCCCTCTTTGCCTCCCATACCAGCCCACCCAGGGGAAGGAAAACACATAAGGCGCACCAATTCCTCTTCACCGCAGAAGCAGAGACCTGCAGAGACGCTGACTCAATTGGGAGGGTGGGCGGACACACGGGCGTTTTCTTTACAGCTAAAGATATGCTCATGTGCACCCAGGGATGAAGCTCCACGGCACTAACAGCGTCTCCCCAGATCCACACGCTGAAGCCCCAGGCCCCAGCGTGGCTGTGTGTGGACAGCGCACCTTTCGGGAGGTCATTCACATTCAGTGGGGTCGTAGGGATGGGCTCCTAACTGCACATCTTCTTATACCTCCTATGAGAAGCCTGGAAGAGGCCCCCACTGGGAACTGCCCAAGAGCACGCTGACCTCAGACCTCTGCGCTGTGCGGACATAAATATCTGCTGCTGAAGCCGCCGTCTGCGGTATTTTGCTATGGTGGGCTGAGCTGATATCCTAACTCAACAATAAGTTAACGTCAGTGGAGCTGGGCACAAACTTCACACTATTTCTATGGCTCCTCGTGGGAGTGATGTGGCCTTCGTGTCAGGTGTCCCGGTTAGAACCAGGGTCCCAAGGAGTCAGGGTCTGGCACCCCACCTTCCGTGTAGCCGCACGCCTGCGTCAGGGCCTGGCAGTGTGTCAGCAGCGCAGTCCTCGTCACCGTCACACCCAGCACACTGCCATCCTTACATGTCTTGTACTGAAACGAGACAGAAAGCGTGAGGGAGGTAGGGCTGAGAGGTCACGGCAGCTTTTCTTCCTGAGGTTCTCCGAGTCCTGGAATTTTGGCGCTCATGTAACCGTCGGAAACACACATTAGTACCAAGGCCGCACTCAGGGCCAGTGGAGGAGGCCGAGGCTGACTCACCTCAATATATGCAGTGTCGTTATTGGCATCTTTAATGTGTGGGAACCAGTCTCGGGGCGGTTTGGAGAGATGTTTAGACTCTGTGACAAACCACAGCAGCTTTGGCCAACCTTGGAAATAAACGACAAGTTCCTTTTAAATGTTACTCAGAAAGCAGGTCTGTAGAATTTCTCCCCATTCATGTGGTACCCGTTCAAACATGTCAACTCGATCAAATCTCTGGTGTTTCCGGATTTCATGAGATCTAAGACATCGACAGAAGAGCACCCAAGCCGCCATCACGCGTTACCTCACATCACCCCATGGGCCGGCAACCCGGCTGTGTCATCAGGGACGTGAACGCATGAAAAGTCGTGGGTCTGCAACTGACGTTTCCTTCCACAGAGGACTGAAAGCAAGGCGGGGTGACGTATTCCCACACCCGCCTTCTGACAAAGGACGTGGGGTGACGTATTCCCGCACCCGCCTTCTGACAAAGGACGTGGGGTGACGTATTCCCGCACCCGCCTTCTGACAAAGGACGTGGGGTGACGTATTCCCGCACCCGCCTTCTGACAAAGGACGTGGGGTGACGTATTCCCGCACCCGCCTTCTGACAAAGGACGTGGGGTGACGTATTCCCGCACCCGCCTTCTGACAAAGGACGTGGGGTGACGTATTCCCGCACCCGCCTTCTGACAAAGGACGGACGTTGACGTAAAGGACGTGGGGTGACGTATTCCCGCACCCGCCTTCTGACAAAGGACGTGGGGTGACGTATTCCCGCACCCGCCTTCTGACAAAGGACGTGGGGTGACGTATTCCCGCACCCGCCTTCTGACAAAGGACGTGGGGTGACGTATTCCCGCACCCGCCTTCTGACAAAGGACGTGGGGTGACGTATTCCCGCACCCGCCTTCTGACAAAGGACGTGGGCATGCGAGCTCTCAGAGGCGCGGTGGCATACCTTTAAACTGTGGGATCTCTCCCGTTGGGCTTTTTGGAAGTCCTTTATGGCAGGCGTCACTAGTCAAGGCTACAGTAACTCCGCAGCTTCCAAGCAAGAAACCTATCTGCTGGCTCCCTGCGTCCTGAGAGGGCAACAGAGAGAGAGGAGTTGAGAACCCACGACCTGCCCCGCTCCGCCCAGCCTTCGGCCCTCCCTCTAGCATTCACACGGACCCTCGAGTCTGCAGAACCGGGATCCAACCCCAGCCCTGCTGCTTGGTATCTGTGGGACCCTGAACAGGTGAACTTGCACGGCCTCAGTGTCCTCACGTGTAAAACGGGGAGAGAAAGAACAGCCGTCTCCCAGGTTTGTTGAGGAATAAATTAGAAGAGGGCGTGGAAAGTGCTCAGTGCAGGGCTGGTGTTCAGCGGGTCGCATTAAAAGCCTGCTGTCATAGTTCCCTCCGATTCCATAAGACTGATTATACGACACAATCACTGTAGAGAACAGACAGGGCCTGAAAAAACACTTCTACTAACACACTAACACCAAGTGCCTGATCTTTAAAACACTCAAAGACCAAAGGCACGAAAGACACACCTGGCATGGGTGCCAGGCAGGGCCCCTCGGCCAGAGGAAGGGAGACCTGGGTCACTTTCTCCTCACCCTGAGCAGCCTGGTCTCAGTGAAATAACTGAAGCTTGCTGAAACAGGACACTGCTGTGCAGCCCCACTGGAGACACCAGGGACAGGTGGCTCCAGGCTGCCAGCTCCGGTTTGGGAAGGTCAGACCTGAGCAGACCCACGCGTCCTCACTCCTGTCCAGCTGCCTGAAGGCAGGTGGGCGAGCAGCCAAGGTACTCGTGTCACTCTCTCTACGCCCACCAGCTGTGCGGGTTTTCCATTATTTGATTCATAAAATAAACTGAAAGCTCCAAAACAGCCAGGGTTCCAGGAACTAAAAATGCCACACTAAGGTGAGCAAGTCACCATCTTCACTCCCCAGATGGCTCAGCGTGAACCCCCCCATTATGGACCCTACACGGCCCGGTTGCTGTCAGCGATCGGAGGCCTGGCTGTGGATCTTCCCACCCGTTCCCTGATAATGGGAAAACATGAGCTGAAGAGTGGTGTTTTCACTTGGGTAAATGAGGCAGCATTAAAATTTCAAAGCTGTAGTCTCTCTTAAGTGTTTAGTACTTTTCTTATTGTAGATTTAAATCTATAGTGAAAATGCCTCTCTGTGGAATTTTCATGGAGCAATAGCCAAACGGGCCAACCAGCACACGCAAGGCAGCTCCCCAAGGTCTGGCCGCTGGGAGCTCGGCGGACAGATGGAACCCACTTCGGGGAAGTCTTGTGGTGCTTTTCACACAGGCGGTGCTTGCTCAAGTAAAGCCCTAATCGGTCACTTTAATGTGAATCTGAACATCACTTTAAAAAATGTCCCGACTCTGCAGAGGTCAGGGGCACAGGTGAGGGGAAGAGGTGGGGGGCAGAGGTGGGGCGACATCAGCTTCCGCAGCAGGAAGGCGGCTCCGCTGAGCCAGAAAGTACCGGGCCGAGGCAGGAGCACACGCGTGATGGTCACAAGACGGAGGAACGGCGAGGCCAGTCGCTCATGGCTGTGGGTGGAATGCTGACCTCAGGCCAGGAGCCAACCTTTCACTAAACCCTGCCCTGGTAGTGTCTGCCCGTGATTTAATCCCCCATATGATAAAATCATACACATAAGAAGACCCTAAAAAATAAGGAAGAGACTGAAAACCACAGGAGCAGCAGGCCTGGGAGGATGTGGCTGCGATTCAGCCAAGGTGAGGCTGGGCCTGCTACTCCTCAGCACGTGCAGAGTGCCCCCGCGGCCCCGTCAGACGCCAGCCCTCAGCACAGCTCTGCCCATCCCTGGCCAGCATGCTCAGAACAGCACTTACCATGTCTCACCCTACACACCCGTGTGGGAGGCAACCCCATGGAGTCAACACACACACATGCCCACATACACCCGCGCACACACACACACACTCAACACTCTCACACACCACACACACACATGCCCATGCACACATGCAGATGCACACACACTCACACACGTCCACGCACACACGTGCCCACACATGCACACACACTCAACACTCACACTCAACACTCACACTCACACACACGTGCCCACAGGCACGCACAAACACCCAACAAAGAAAGGGACTAGACAGATGGACCCTGCACACAGCACCTGAAGCAAAGGGCTGCGGGTCCTCGGTGGGCCTCACAGCCTCCGCAGGTGACCCAAGGACTGGACTAGTGGCTTTCCTGACTCACAGGCCTCAGTTCTCTGTCCTTGGAAAGGTGGCGTCAGCCTCAGTCTGGCTGGATCTGAGGCCAACTCCGGGAAACAGGTGCTACATCTCAGGAAAGTGTGAATAAAAAGAATCCTCCCAGGATGCGTTCAGAAAACTAGGTTCTCATTAGGGCCTTTATTCGAAGACACTTCTAGTGGCTGTAGGACTGGCAGACGGAAGAAATATTAGGGTTCACATACTTATCAACTACACGAATATGCTCATCTGATCCTACTTTGACTTGCACCATAGCCAACAGATTCTTTCAGTTAAAAATAAGAAAAGTTCTCTAAGACCAACAAACTGCTACATTCTGAAGGCACACTTCTGAAAGGATGGCACCCAAATGGCCAACAGGTCCATGAAAAGGTGCCCAACGTCACTAATCATCAGGGAAACGCAAATTAAAACCACAGGGAAGCCAGGCGCCATGGCTCACACCTGTAATCCCAGCACTTTTGGTGGCCACAGCAGGCAGATCACTTGATGTCAGGAGTTCAAGACCAGCCTGGCCAGCGTGGCTAAACCCCAATCTCTACTAAAAATATAAAAATTAGCCAGGTGTCATGGTACGCCCCTGTAATCCCAGCTACTCAGGAGGCTGAGGCAGGAGAATAGCTTGAACCCGGGAAGCGGAGCTTGCAGTGAGCAGAGATCGTGTCACTGTACTGCAGCCTGGGTGAGGGAGCAAGACTCCATCTCAAAAACAAAACAAAAAAAAAAACAACCCACAAGGAGACATCACCACTGCTCGCACTGGTTACAATGTGTTATATCAAAAAGAGGAAAAATACTTGTTGATGAGGATGCAGAGAAAAGAAAACCCTTGCACGCTATTGGTGGGAATGCAAATTAGCGCAGCCATTATGGAAAATGGTATGGAGATTGCTCAAAAACCTAAAAATAGAACTACCATATGATCCAGCTATCTTGTTACTGGGTATTTGGCCAAAGGAACTGAAATTGATCAGGAATCCAGGAGATGATCGGCATCCGTACGTTCACTGCAGTGTTATCCACAAGGGCCGGGAAGACAAATCAACCGTAGTTGCCCAAAGACCCACGAATGGATGCAAAGCAGGCAGACCCGGCACAGTGGGTGCTACTCAGCCTTCAGCGAGGAGGGAAGCCGGCCTGTGCTGAACCGTAAGGACATTACATCGCACAGTGGGTGCTATTCAGCCTTCGGCGAGGAGGGAAGGCAGCCGTATGCTGAACCAGAAGGATATTAGGCTGCCGGAAATAAGCCAGGCACAGAAAGACCAAAGCCACAATGAGCTCATTTACATGTGGCATTTAGCAGTGAACAGAATGGTGACCACGAGGGCTGGAGAGGGAGGAGATGCGGGGGAGGGAGGAGACGGGGAGATGTTGGTCAGAAGAGACAAAGCCTCAGATTGGAGGAAGGTGTTTTGAGATCTATTGCAGAATGGGGTAACTATAGTCAATGAAAATGTAATCTACTTTTCAAAATAACCAAGAGTAAATTCCAAATGTCTCACCATAAAAAATGAGAGGTAAGCAAGGTGACAGATATGTTAATCAGTTTGACAAACATTCCACGTTGTATGCATATATCAAAACATCACACTCTACCCCATAAATGTATATAATGTAACTTGTCAGTTAAAATAATATTTAAAAAATAAAATCAAGTCATGGTGTCTTTAGAACTGAGAGGCTCGGCCTCAGGGGAGGGTCTCTGTCCTTCACCTGTGAAATCACCTGTGGCTTCTCTAGAATTCTATCCCATGACCACTGGTTTGCAAAGTAAAGGTTTCTAAATGCCTTGTTAAGGTCTGTGCGTTCTCCACAGATTTCTGCATAGCCTGAGGCATCTGTAGGCAAAGTCACCTCAGGGTTATATTGGCACAGAGACGGCAAGGCGGGAACGTCGGCCCTTCCTTCTGAGAGGGGTTTTGGTGCTCATGGTGCTTGGTGATAAAATCGTAGCCACAGAGGGCCCCTCCCTATGTCCTGGAGGTGAGGGACAGGCAGGGGCTCTTTCCTGTCCCCGCGTCCTCATCACCTGCACAGGTTACAGTCACTGACACGTAAGTCCCCCAGGGACCTCCCAGCGTGAGAAGTCCTGGCCTCCAGAGACGTCCCCATGCTGTTCTCCTGCTGTGCTCCCTGCCCTCTGACCACAGAGTCCCCCCGAGATGCCCCTCATCCCCATGTGGACCCTGCCCTGTGCACAGTGAACGTGCAGCCTCTACTTGGGTACAAGGGGGTCTCAGCTGAGGGGGACTGTTGGGTCCTCCTGTGGGGGAGGAAAGCTCTCCTCTTCCTCCATCATCACTGCCACAGCTTCCCAGCCACGTGGCCTTGGAAAGATTTCTGATCTGTTCAACGGACGGTTTATGTCTCTACTACCATTCAAAGGCACTTAATTCATTATTTCAAAGCATCTTAAGCATGTGTTACAGTGAAACGTTTCATGGCTGAAATAAATGTCACCTTGGTATTTGGAGCTACGCCTAGGATTTCAGGTAACAGGACGGCATTTCTGCCAACCTGAGAGCAGCACTCCAACATGCTCAGGAAAACCACCTCCCCCCTTCATCCAAATCATTTTCCTCTACAAACCAGCCTGGACTGGAGGACACCAGGCTATACACTTTAACATGGATAAATACAAACTGTTAAAGTGAAGAAAAGAAGAAATAATTGTTACGAATAACAATGATAAATGTTTTCTGTCTGGTTATTGAACCATCACCATATGCTCGTGCCTACAAGTTCCTGCAAATCATCCTTTCACCGTTGCTTAGACACCTCAGAGCATGTCCAGAGAGCCCCTAACCACTGACATGAACATCAGCTGAGGAGGAGCCTCATAAACTCCTCACTAGATCCCAGGACTGGGGTTAACTACAGTGCTGAGGCTGTCACGTAAGCATGACTGGAGTCCTCCGGTCCTTCCACTTTTCTCACGTGTTGTGAAGACCACGGGACCCAAGGGGATGAGAAAGCACCTCACGAGAAGTCTGACCTGTCTGATGCACATGTGGAGTGCTGGCTGCAAATCTGGGGAAACTGGCTGCAAATCCAGGGGGGAAACTGGCTCCAGATCCGGGGGGGAAACTGGCTGCAGATCGGGGGGGAAACTGGCTGCAGGTCGGGAGGGAAACTGACTGCAGATCCGGGGGGGGTGAAACTGGCGGCTGCAAATCCGGGGGGGAAACTGGCTGCAAATCCGGGGGGGGTGAAACTGGCGGCTGCAAATCCGGGGGGGAAACTGGCTGCAAATCCCGGGGTGGGGGGGAACTGGCTGCAAATCCCGGGGCGGGGGGGGAACTGGCTGCAAATCCAGGGGAAACTGGCTGCAGATCCGGGGGGGAAACTGGCTGCAGATCCAGGGGGGAAACGGGCTGCAGATCCGGGGGGGAAACTGGCTGCAGATCCGGGGGGAAACTGGCTGCAGATCCGGGGGGGGGAAACTGGCTGCAGATCCGGGGGGGAAACTGGCATTCTCCCATAGCAGCTATCACAGACTCCCCTGCCTCTGCCAGACACGAGCATACTCAGGAGGCCAAGCATGAACCTCCTGGCTTTGTACATAGGAAATGAAAATAGCAATCATCTTTCCCGTTTCCAAAAGGAACCCCATGTTCTCTCCCTTCCCATCCAAGGGGCAGTTTGAAATGCAACCATAAAACCGGCACAGACTCTGAAGAGATACCCATGTGTGTTCCAAGAGGTAGCAGACGGTTTTCTTAAATATTGAGTCAACAGACTTTAATGTTGGAGTAGCCACAAAGACAGCTGGAAGTTTCTTCGCCTGGACAACCTGTGATTGTTGCCTTTTGGAGCTGGAAGAGTCACCCACACCGTGCACGCATTAAAGATGTGCTAAAGGGGCCAGGCGCAGTGGCTCACACCTGTAATTCCAGCCCTGTGGGAGGCCGAAGCAGGCAGATCACCTGAGGTCAGGAGTTCGAGACCAGCCTGGCCAACATAACAAAACCTTGGCTCTACTAAAAATACAAAAATTAGCTGGGTGTGGTGGCACATGCCTGTAATCCCAGCTACTCAGGAGGCTGAGGTAGGAGAATTGCTTGAACCTGGGAGGCAGAGGTTGCAGTGAGCTGAAATCGTGCCACTTGCACTCCAGCCTGGGAGACAGAGCAACTCCATCTCAAAAAAAAAAAAAAAAAAAATGGGCTAAAGGGAGCTGATAGTTTAAGGGCAGTGTGCACAGGCACATCGCAGGTTCGGACCTGGGTGGTCCCTCGGGGCACGTGGTGCTGGCTTCCTCCTACAGGACTGGCCGCCTACAGGGAGCAGCAGCGTGACCTGCACTGTAGCTGCCCCACTTCATGTCTCCTAAAGTTACCATAACTCTGCTTTACAGAAGAACAAACCATCCACATGGACCAAAACCTTACACTGGTATTAGCATAAGCCAAAAATAAAATTCTAAGCCCCTCAACCAACTGAAGAGACCCCTTCCCTCAGCCAAGGACATTCCAAAGTTAACCTGAAAAACCAGTTCAGCCATGATGGGAAGGAGGGGTCGGACGTGCCCCTTACTCCCTCATCTTCTGTTTGAAATTCAGGCACAGTCAACCAGCAATAGCATTAAAACAGAGACCTTCAGACTGACAAAGCTGACTCTCTGTAGCAATAAGATAGCAACATGACTAATAGCAGGCCCTGAAAGAAATCAAAGTATTTTACCTCAGTGTATTTCTTTGACATAGTTTGAAATAGCCCTATAAAGCTCTCTCTTGTGGGGAAAATCTACACTCTGTAGAGAATCTCCTTCCCTTTACAGGTCCTTTTCCTGATCCAGGGGAGAATTAACTAAGAGTCTGGCACCTTTGTAAGTCTGATAAGAACCATTTACACCTATTCTCTCTGAAGCCTGCTGCCTGGAGGCTTCCTCCCATAATAAAAACCTTGGTCTCCACAACCCCGAACCCTAAGACACTGGCTTCTATTGATTCCAGGGCTTCAGATAAACTCTTTCAACCAACTGCCAATCAGAAAATCTTAGAATCCACCTGTGACCTGGAAGGCCCCCACTGCCGCTTCAAGCTGTCCCACCTTTCTAGACCAAATGAACATACGTCTTCCGTGTACTGCCTAATGTCTCATGTCTCCCTAAAATGTACGAACCCAAAAGCTGCAGCCAGACCACCCTGGGCACACGTTCTCAGGACCTCCTGGGGCTGTATCATGGCCACGTCCTCAACCTTGGCAAAATAAAATTCTAAATTGAAACCTGTCTCAAATTCTTTTTGATTGACAATGCACATTAATTTCTTTACATTGGATTAAACAATAATTACAATGGCAAGTTTAGTGGTTTATTTTCTTTATAGAATAAGACCTGACAAGTCATAGGTCAACCTTGGACTGGATGTCAAAACACCTGAACAAAAGCAGCATCCACCACCCTTCAAAAAATAATAAATTAAAAAAAAACTATCATTTACCCCAATTCTAGTGCACATGACACCAAGGAACAAGATTCTCAAACACCCTTGCTTTACTGACCAAGAGGCTGCTGCTCCACATTTGACCCCAAAGCAAGCTGTGCTCCACCTCCGGGATGCCCATCCCAGGCTACAGGGCCCACTAGCGACCGCGTCCCTTATTGAGGCAACCAAAGGAAACCCAGGGTCCCAGAAACAGCGAGGAGACTCTCACCCAGCCGGGAGACAGCCACCGTGAAAGCCATCTCACTCAGCGAGAGACAGAGCAAAGGGTGCGCGTTCCTTACCTTCCTCGTGAGCGGCACCTCGATGGGCACGGGGACCACCTCGGCCAGCAGGCAGCCGTAGAAAGCCGCCATGAAGGCAGCCGGATCGTTGTTGGGGAACACCAGTGCCACCTGTGGGACAGGCCAGAGCGGGTCAACATTAACGTGGGGGTCCTGGCTTCCTAAGACGCTGCGGAAGAGCCTGGTTCTAGGTGAGAGGGCACGCTCCAGTGAGAACCAGGTCCTATGTAAAATGCATTTCAGTAAGCTGTGTTTTAATAAGCATCACACACCCAGCCTTGAATTCATGTAGAAGACAAACGTGAACACTCGTCTATGATACTGTCACCAGAGTACAACTGCCTTTATTTTCTGCATCCTACCTTCCATACCCACACGTTTTCACGTAGATGAAGTTATATCCTACTGTTTCTCACTAAGCTTTGTAAATACTTCCTTGTATTTCTATACAGTCTTCATAACTGTCCTGGGACAGCTGTGCAGTTCATTAGGCCGTGCGCAGGACTCAGCTCAGATCCCATGTCAGCGTTTAGCTCTGGGATCTCAGGGACAATTGTGGCCTCTCCAAGCCTTAGTATTCTTCTCTGAAAAGTGAGAATAATGATAGAGCCGATGTCTTAATGCGGTGGTCAAGGTCAAATGAGAGAATGTACGCAGAGAACTCAGTGGGATGCCTGACACATGACGTGAGTTCGTGGACGCTGACTATGAGTAAAGCCCAAGTTACTGGCGCTAGGGCTGGTAGCAGCATCAGTCCCCTGGTGCCACACGTGTGCACTTGTTGTGGGCCCTGACCCTGCAGCAAAGTCTTCCCTGTGTAGCTGCCTGGATGTGGCACCAATTCATCCTGCCAGCTCAGCCTCTCTTAGGAACTAAGTTCCTAAGAGTAGCATTGTCAGAGTTCTAAAAGTGTGCTTAATGTAAATTATCAAGTAATATTGGTACCTACTAATAGATGATATGATTTTTTTTTTTAAATAAACAAGTTCATTCTATTACCCAGGCTGGAGTGCAGCGGCACAATCATAGCTCACTGCAGCCTTGAACTCCTGGGCTCCAGCGATCCTCCTGCCTTACAGGTGGGCACTACTGCACCCAGCTAATTTTTAAAAAATATTTTTAGATGGGGTCTCACTATGTTGCCCAGGCTGGCCTCAAACTCAGTTAAATTTTAAAAAATATTTTTAAGATGGGGTCTTGTTATGTTGCCCAGGCTGGCCTCAAACTCTTGGCCTCAAGCAATTCTCCCGCCTTGGCCCCTGCAAAGTGTTGGGATTACAGATGTGAGCCACTGTGCCTGGCCAGTATGTTTTCTGATGGTCCTTAACAATATGGCGTATCTTGACGAGGAACAATTTTCTCTTCGATGATAGAGTGTTAATAGACAACCCTATTTCTGGATTCCCATGATGCCCTGCGAACTCTGCTTCTATTTTAACACAGGTTACTCTTACATGTGGGGTAGCATTAGGGTTACTCTTCCTTATGGACAAGTTTGGTACGTGTTCATCAGCACATGAATCCTATGATTTAGCACATGTGCATCATTTTTGCATTACCTCATTCTGGATTTTGTTTTTTTCTGAGACAGAGTCTTGCTGTGTCGCCCAGGCTAGAGTACAGTAGTGCAATCTTGGCTCACTGCAACCTCTGCTTCCCCGGTTCAAGCGATTCTCCTGCCCCAGCCTCCCGAGTAGCTAGGACTATAGGCATGCACCACCACACTCAGCCCATTTTTTTGTATTTTTTGTAGATACAGGGTTTCACCACGTTGGCCAGGCTGGTCTCGATCTCTTGACCTAGTCATCCGCCCACCTCAGCCTCCCAAGTGCTGGGATTCCAGGCATGAGCCACCGTACCAGGCCTCATTCTTGAAGTTAAACAATTTTTTATGAAAAATGTCCTAACTGGAACTAATTTCATCATGAACAGTTTTAGACAAACATCCTAATCATCTGTGTATCTAAGTAAGCAGGCTGACATAAAAGCATCCAGATGGTCGTTGAGAGGGGAGCAGGCCATGCTGGAAAGGTCAGAATGCAGGATCATTGGCAGACACAAAATTACGTTGTAGATTCTATGAATAAATGAATATTTCCTTTCTGTATGGAATTTCTATAGTCCACTACAATTGGTAAGAGAGATTAGAAAGGGAATGAAATGATTTGTACATCTATGCAGATAAGCCACAACCAATTATTTCTTCAAACTATCTGAGGTTTACACTAGTCATGAGTGTCACGTGATGGACTGAGAGCTGATGGCATGTTTTTCAGATCTTGATATGGTGAACAAACAGTATTCAGTTAAATGTTTGTAAGATTTTCACATTACCACTGCCGTACAACTTCTTCCCCTAAGGCGGACCAAAAAACACCAGGAAACATTAGAAAATTCAGATGTCGAAGTTCCATCCGAAACTGATGGTTGCACCCATTCATGAAGAACATGTTCAGTTCTGACTTGTTAATCTTCCCAGAATACCAGCTCTGGAGGCAGAGTCTTCACCAAGGGCAGACAGCTGAGACGGAGGGGATGCATGTCATCCCCACGGCCAGACGGCGATCTGCCCTCTCCCGAGAAGCACTTTGCGTCTGGCTCCTCTCCCAGCTCCTGGTGCCTCTGCTCAAAGGAAGTTCTTCTTTATCAGGGGTTTAAAATTCTCACTGGTTTATCACTAGAGTTAATGCTGAAAATTTCATAGTATAGACCACTGCAGAGTTGTACTGAAATGTGGTATAACAAAGTTAACAAAAGCAGAATATAAAATTGTACATTATTGTACACACGTGACAATACAAGTAATGGATAGAAAAGGGTAAAATACTTAAAGTCTCTTTTAGCATCAAAACTGAAAATTTTTTTGCAATTTAAGGAAGAGAACGTTGTACTTACATCATTTTTGTTAGACATTCCTTCAGTATTTGAATCAGTCACAAATCCTGTTTTATTGCTACCTCCATAGTGATCCCGATACAATACTGGACAAATACAAAGACGCTCGATTTTTGTAAACCCACATGGCTTCCCTCCGTTCAATCCTCTGTGTACTTCTTTGATACTTCACTGTACCTAATTATTCACACAGCAGGCATCAGCCAATCAGGAGACACACACACAGCTCTTCAGGGGAGCAAAGGCCTTTCCGGCTGAAGGATTCCCAGCTCCCCTCCAGGGCTCCTCACACAGCCAGCCCTGCTGTCCATGCGAACGGCTTCAGCACCTTCCACGCTACTTCCTGGAACCCAACCAAGAGCTACAGGCTCATCTTTGCTCCTCGAGAGCCCTTCTCAGATAATCTTTCCTAAGAAAAATTTTAGAAAAGTAGCACCTTCACCCCTGACACAACCAAGCCAAACCAATCCCTACCCAAAATAAGCCTCTTTACATATTTCACCAAACCGTGCTCCCGTATCTCTATTGACATCTTAGAGGAACACAGGAGTTTATTCTGTGATTATTATCATATGGAAACTTCAAGTATCTGGGGGCCATACTATGAAAGAATTTTTAAAACAACTCTTAATTAAGACTACAAACCACATTACAGATAAAGGAGATATTCCATTACAATTAACATTTCATTATGTGGTAACACAAAATTTATGATTCTAAAATTTTTTCAGGTAGAATTCAGTAGCATGAAGCACAATCACAAGGTTATACAACCGCCCCCACCAGCCATCTCTAGAACTTTCTCATCTTTCCAAATGGAAACTGTGTCCCTATTAAACACAAACTTTGCATTCCTCTCCCCCAGTCCCTGGCACCTAACCTTTCTACTTTTGTTTCTCTACAGTTGGACTACTCTAGGGATGTCATGAAACTGCTCTTGTGAAAATGATAACGAAGGAAATTATGACACTGAAAGGGATCAGACCTAACCAACCCCATCTTGCTTCTAACCTTTAAGCTGTCCTTGTTGATTCCTGGGTGGAGGCCAAACTAACCTTGAGAAGGAATTCAGTTCATAGCTTGACTCTGAAACAAAACTGGTAATAGCCCTTTCCCGAGATGACCCCCTTCTTGCCTGGGGCCCAGTCTGCCTTTGCAGGACCAACAAATCAGCTACAAGATTAGAAATTACCGTTTAAGGGTCATGCAGCCTCTGGCTCCAACAGTCTGAATCTCCCCAGATTGCTCCTGGGGAGAACATCACTATCGTAAAACCTAAGATCAGTGCTGGAGGTATTCTGCAGACCCTGCACTGGATGGAGCAGCTGACACCACCTAGACAGGTTATCTGGCTCAACCAGTTCTGCGAACCCACCAGGAACAGAAGACAGCAGGAAAAACTCAGTTTGACCCCCTACGATCCCATCTCCAACCTGACCAGCACTCCCCACTTCCCAAGCCTTCACCCGCCAAGTTATCCTTAAAAACTCTGAACGATCCTCGAACACTTGGGGTGACAGATTTGAGTAATAGAACTCCAGTCTCCCGCACAGCCAGCTCTGCATGAATCACTTTCTCCATTGCAACTCCCGTCTAGACAAATTGCGTGAATCACTTTCTCCATTGCAACTCGCGTCTAGACAAATTGGGTGAATCACTTTCTCCATTGCAATTCCCGTCTAGACAAATTGGGTGAATCACTTTCTCCATTGCAATTCCCGTCTAGACAAATTGACTCTGGCCAGGCAGCGGGCAAGGTGAACTGTTGGGCAGTTACGCTCGCAGGAGCAGAATCACGCAATACCTGTTTTGTGTCTGGCTTATTTTACTAGGCATAGTATCTGCAAGGTTCATCCATGTGTTATGTGTCAGAACTTCCTCCCTTCTAACGGGAAATCCACACCTAGTCCATGGATTTGGGGTTGCTTCCACCATTTGGTTTTGTGAGTCAGCTGCTATGAGCCTGAGTGTACTCATCTCTCTCCTAGACTGTTTTCGATCCTTTTGGGTACACACCCCGAAGCAGAATTGCTGGATCACACGGTAATTCCATGTTTAATTCTTTGAGGGACTGTCACGTTTTTCGGAGGGGTTGCACCATTGTACACTCTCACCAGCAATGCGCTGTTCTGACTTCCCCACATCCTTGCCAACACATGCCCTTTTCAGTGGTTTAGTAATTGCCATGCTTCTCAGTGTAAAGCAGCATTTCACTGAGGTTTTGGTTTGCTTTTCCCTGATCAGGGATGCTGAGCATGTTTTCATGTGTTTATCAGCCGCTGCAAAATCTTTGGAGAAATGTTTACTCAAGTCTCCGACCCATTTAAACATTTTTGTTGTTGTTGCTTCTTTTGGTGGTGGTGAGTTGTAGGAATTCTTTAAAATCTGTTGGCAAATAATTTGCATTGTCTCCCATTCTGTAGGTGGCCTTTTCACTCTCTTGATAGTACTCTTTGATGTACAAACATGTTTAATGTAAATGTCCAATTTATTTATTTTTCTTTTGTTGCCTTGCTTCAGGTGTCACATCCAAGAAACTGCTGCCAAATGCAGCATCATGAGGTGTCTTCTCTATATTTTCTTCTAAGGCATTTTCTTTACGTTTTCTTCTAGGTTTTGGCTTTAGCTCTTACATTTAGGCATTTGGTCCATTTTGAATGAATTTTTTGCATATGATGTTAGGTAAACATCCGCCTTCATTCTTTTGCAGGTGGATGTCCAGTTTTCCCGGCACTGTGTGTTGGAAAGGCTGTCCTTTCCCCGTTGAGTATCTTGGCGCCTGCTGGAAATCACTTGTCCATATACATGAGGGTTTATCTCTGGGCTCTTTATTCTGTTCCATTGGTGTAGATGTCTGTCTCTAAGCCAGTACCACACTGTTGTGATTATTATAAGCTTTGTAGTAAATTTTATAATCAGAAAATATGACACCTACAATTTACTTTTAAAAGAGGTCAAACGTGTTCAATAAAAAATGGGAAAGAATCCCAGTCCACAGTCTCCTGGAGCTGCTGCAATCTGTTGAACACGCCCCACAGCAGACTCATGCCTTTATAGTATTGCTTAAGTAATCAAAGCTCATGCTTTTGTTGGTTTATGGAGCTCTAAATGATGTCTTTATGTAATACACTTGGAGTCCTTTAGGTAGGATAACCTCATCTTTGGGGCATCTAAAGCACACAGATAAAAAGGCTCTCCATATAAATGCAAGAAAACCAGGTTCTATACCAAGCTCCACATCTAAACTGGGGCATAAAGCATGGACAAGACCATTACCTGCTCAGGATGTAACGTTAGAATGGAGATACCATTAATAGTACCTGTCCTGTGTAACTTACCAGGTAGCAGTCAAGAATAAAAACTTGCTTTCCAATGGAAAGTGGAGGTGGCACTGAACTCTGTAACGTTTAAGCAGTGGGCACCTTTTCCACACAAGACTGTGTGTTTTGTAGATCCAACAGTTTAAGTTGCACTTACCCTATCTCCAGGCCGCACCATGGGTTCCTGCTTTGTGCCTAATTTGTGCAGAATGCTGTAAGCGACCTTCATACTTCTCGTCCACAGCTTGCCTATGAATACAAATCACAGACAAATGTGCATATTAAACCACATGGAGAGCACTGCTTCTGCAAACCAAAGTCTAGGACACGAGTCCATTCTGCTTCCTGCGTATGATGGTCTGCAAGTGACTTGAACTGGGGGCAGCTGAGCAAAGGAGGAACTGGTAGGGAAGAATGGAAAATGAGTGAAAGTAGAAAAGCAACAGGGATTCTAAAAACAAAACTTCAGGAGAGAGAATGAAAATAAAAAGCTAAAACCAAGTGTTGGCCTGTCTTCTGATCTGTGATGTGGGGGGTGGGGAAGGGAGGCACGGACAGTGCACATACCATCGTCAGAGGGCTGGGATCTGCCTGGGATCTCAGGGAGGGCCCTGAGAACCTTCTCCCCGCAGATCAAAGCTTCAACTCATCCTGAGTCCCTGGAGTCAAGAGGAGTAAAAGCAATGACTCCAACTCTGACAGTCAGAGCTGCCAGGACGCTGGAACAAGGCCGGCACAAACAAATCCCCTCTTAGTGCATGAAGTGCCTGCAGCAAAGCCGCTGAAAACCCGATGGTCAGCACAGAAACCGCGGGGAAGGTTCTAGGGAGGAAAGTCCTGTGGGGCCACCACAACAGCGTCACTGCCACGAAGTCACACCCGGTGACATGTCACTCATCCAGTCGGGCCCACCTGACTGTGAGCAACACAGAGCAGAAAACCGCCTCGAGAGGCTCCAAACTCACAAGTCCTGCGTTTCTCACCTTCAAACTTTCCTAACCTCAGGGTTCAGGGTTTTTAATGATGAATCCTTGGATTCAGATAAAGATAATGGTAAATGTAACAGTCTGAGATCAAATAACAATGACTTTAAAGCCTAAAATGAGTTCTTAAATACACAATGGCCTTTTACAACCTAGTCTCAGAGGCTTCAGCTGCGAGAGCTTCTCCGTAGTCAAGGTGTTAGAAGAGGTGATAATGCTGTAATGGTGTAATATCTTAACTATTTTGTTTCAGTGCAATCGCTGTTTTAATCTTTCCCTATTTTAAGTGCAAACACTAAATCAGATTTTGTTGTTTACAACACAGTACAAATTAAAAAACCCTAAATTTGTTTTATTTCATATTGGAATGAGAGTTCCTCGGATTAGTGTTATTATTATTATTATTAGTGTTATTATTATTATTTATCTACCACAGTATTTATCCCCTTGCTAGTGAGAACGTGAAGAGAATGATTATCTTTGATTGTTCTAGTTCCTAGGACACTTCCAGGTCATAGTACATGCTCAGCAAATGTTTCTTCGTTTCACTAATGTCACAGGCAAGCTGTAATGAAATACGAAGTTACGGTGGGCATTCTAGCATATTCTTGAGCACTTAATTGCTAGACACACACTTTTATTCATATTCCCTCCCTCTGTCTTCCTTAGCTCCTCATCCTCAACACCATAGGCAGTCTTCAAGACCGGCAGCTTTACAGTCATCCGGAATTCTATTTGGGGATTTTATTTTCCTGAAAATGATCACTGGCTCATTAGATGTAATTCAGGGAGTATTTTTTCCCCAACAAAAGCAATTATTTTGTGGCTTCATATTTCTTTAATGTGAACAAGATTAGGGAACTATTATAGTTGGGTAAACAATTACAATGAATTCATTGCAATTGAAAGAAAAAAATGTGTCATAACTGAATAAATCAATTACACTCAATTAGCACCATTCTAGTTTGTGAAAGTTTCAACTTCATTCTCAGCTAAGAGTCTTGACATCCTAAGTTCATACACAAGCTAGTTAACAATAGAGAGTTTGATAAAACACATGCAAACTTTTGGCAAAATTCTTGAAATATATTTGGTATTTTTATACTTCTCAAAGAGAAAAGGCAAGTTAAGTTGCTGATGTAAAGATACAGCAGTTCTTAACTGATTCATAAAGGAGATGTGTGTGATGTCAGCACTGTTGTATTAGATATTAATTGTAATTTCGCTTGGCTTTGACTGAGGAACAGGCAACTGGACAGAGAGTGTAACTGGTGAGGGGTGAGGGGAGAGGTGGTGGGTGGCGACAGGCTGAACCGGAGCGAGCCCGGGAAGGAGGCGGGAGCTTGAGAGACACACCATCAACCACGCAAAAAAGCAGCAAGGCCACAGAAAGGTGGCCCAGCGTGCTGCTAGCTCAAAGCATGTAGATTTCTTGAAGCACCTGGAGTAAAAGGAAAACCATAAATAAGTAAAACGTTAAAAGGGAGATGAGCATGAGCATCTCCTTGGTAGGAAAGCCAGATGAACGTATAGGTCTCTCCCGAAAACCACCGAAGAAGCAGAGCAAGAGCGTACAGGAGAGCTGCTGCGAGGCAGGACGTGAAGGGAAATTAACAGCACAGCGTGACTTATTTTTATTAAGATTATGAAATGCCACGGGTAGTCTAAAGTAGAAAACAGAATTATAAGATGTTTTACAAGTTTATTCATTTGCGGCTTTCATTAGCCACCTACACTTTCTATTAATGATCCTAAGTTTATCCGCTGGGAATTCTGCTACCCCAGCGCTTCACAGGAAGCTAAATTTGGGGGTTGAGGGGAAATGGCAGGACTGTAGAGAATACAGTCCCTTCATTTACACCAAATTACTCGGTATTAGAACAATTCTCATTCGATACCAAATTACTCAGTATTAGAACAATTCTCATTCGATGAGCTTGTTTCTGAGTCGTCTTAGCAACAGCCAATCACTCGTTCATCTATGACAGCATTTCTACGCAGATGGCGCTTTCCACAGTGTTCACTGCGTTTTCATCTGATAAGCTGTAATTTTACATTTGGAAATGTGCTGCTTTCTTATATTCCTTTAACAAGTAAAAACCAAGATCAACCCACAGCCTGCAATTAATATGGATAATTAAAATACAACAACATATAGATAATTAAAATACAACAACATATAGATGATTAAAATACAACACATAGAGGAGTTAAAATGCGTTGGTTGTGGGCATGAATTGTGATGAATCCAACTTTTGATATGAATATTCAATCTGTGTCTTACGTCTCCCATTCATCTTAACCTTGCAGGAAGGGGAAAGACACCAACCCCGTTCAATATTCCAGCAGCAGAGAGGGGTGATCCTTCTGATCGAGATCACAAGCCCCGTGAGAACTGTGTCTTACTCGTCTTTGATTTCGCAAACCTTAGTTCCGTGCCAATGCATACTGCATGCTTAAAACATCCAAGTGAACGTCTATTAGTTCTCAGAGTGAACACATGCACCCAGAACAGTACGGCTGCTCCTGGAATTCCCCGCATATAGGCGGGGAGGCCTCGGGGGCCATCAGCTGTCATGCAGCAGCGACTCCAAGTTCACAATTAGCTCCAGGGCTGAATTTGGCCGGAGATGAGGGTCACATAGAAAAGTCCTTCATCCTTTTGACTGAATAAAACCTACTTCTGAGAGCATAATTAAAAAAATAAAGCTTATGCTTCATCATGGATGACACACACTATCCATTTAAAACTACTCTATGAAGCCATAAAAGCAAAGGGGCTACAAAATACATGCTCCCAAACCCAATATGCTCCTAGGCCCAAATCCCACATCTGTCCGTGAAATGCACAGGTCGACAGCTGCTGCCTCCCGGAGCCCCACCCCCAAAAGGCTAGGGTCTACTGAGGTTCCACGATTCAACATAGCATCTGGCTTTTGACCTCCATGGCTAATGTAGAAATCAATTCCTTTCCTACCTGCAATCAGAAAAGTGTGGTAACAACAAAACCTAAAGTTAAAAACAAAACCTGCCAACTGACAACAGGTGGGACTACGTACTGCACCAAGCCAAGAGCCTAGAATTGAAACAGCTATGTTTAAAATTTCAACTATCAGCATAAATCTCAGACACGCAGACACAATATGAACCATTTTGGTCCTTCAGTTATTTTCTTATGTTTTGAAAATTCTACCTAATTAATTTTTTTAGAGATGGGGTCTTGCTCTGTCACTGAGGCTGGAGTGGAGCGACGCAATCATAGCTCAATGCAGCCTCGAACTCGTCCTCCTGCCTCAGCTCCCAAGTAGCTGGGACTACAGACATGAGCCATCACGCCAGCCTTTTAGTTACTATTTTCTTTGCAAAGCTGAAGCAGAGAGAAAACAGCCTGACAATCTGCTCCTCCATGGCCTCTTATCCACAGAAAAAAAGAGAAACACATTTCTCTGCTACCGTTAACCATGTGCAAAAAGTTTACAGACTGTATTAATTATAGTGAAGACTTAAGGGAAAGGCGGTTTCTCTGGCCTTCTGAAAGAGTCCCTTGAAAACCGATTTTGTTTCTTCTGAGTGATACATATCAGAAAGTTTAGATAGACACTTTTCTAACTACCAATCTTTGCTGAAAGCATGCATTTCAATAAATCACATATGTATTTAAGATCTAATATCTTATTAGAGCTATGGTCACTGCTTCAAGCAGCCATTTCTGGTTTTAACCCAAAAAATATTTAACAAATAACTTTTTATATTGAAATCAAATAATTTTCCTAAAGCGTTTCTTGAGATTCCATTTATTTCTGTGCCAGAAACATAAGGCAGCACAAAATCAGTCAGTCACCAGAAGTAACAGACACTGAGCTTCGTGCGTTCGGGAGTGGCTGCGCGAGGGCGTGGGCCAAGGGCAGAGGGTGAGCCTCGGGATTACCGTAAGTGAGGATGTAAACGGACACTGAGCTTCGTGTGTTCGGGAGTGGCTGTACGAGGGGGTGGGCAAAGGGCGCAGGGTGAGCCTCGGGATTACCGTAAGTGAGGATGTAAACGGACACTGAGCTTCGTGCGTTCGGGAGTGGCTGTACGAGGGGGTGGGCAAAGGGCGCAGGGTGAGCCTCGGGATTACCGTAAGTGAGGATGTAAACGGACACTGAGCTTCGTGTGTTCGGGAGTGGCTGTACGAGGGGGTGGGCAAAGGGCAGAGGGTGAGCCTGGGGATTACCGTAAGTGAGGATGTAGAGGGGCTTCCCGTTGGTGTCCATGGTGGTCAGGCAGGGCGCCTTGGGCGAGATGGTGCCCCACCTCTGCAGTGCGGCCTCCAGCGATGGCGGCCAGTTCGTGACCACGCCCAGCTGCTCTCCGCGCATGGCCAGCATCTGGGCCCCCTCCGGCTTTGGTTGGTTCGGATCTGGTTGCTGAACTAAATCGTTTGAATACAAGAGGTTATGAGATAAATGCATCCACATTAGCATGGCTACTTTTTATTCTTTATAAAGAAGCCAGGAGATTTATACTTAAGCCGTACATTTATTAGCTGACAGAAAAGCATGCTTTTCTAGAATTGGGGTCTATACACTAGCATCACAGATGCTGGTAAAAAATTAGTTCTTGTAATTTCCAAGACAGCATGTGGGTGGAGTGCGTAGGTGGACCTGGCACTCAACTCACATACACACTGTGCCCAGAGCCTGGAATTCAAACAGCCATGCTGAAATTTCCATTACGAACATCAGCTAGTGATTTTGGACCCCAAATTGCTTAAATCTTGCTAAATTATATTTTGTCCTTAAAGATTAACGATAAATTTATTTTCTGAGGCAGGGCCTCTCTCTTCTGCCTTGGCTGGAGTGCAGTGGCATGATCACAGTTCCCTGCAGCCTCGACCTCCCAAGCTTAGGTTATCCTCCCACTTCAGCCTCTGCTACAGTCCTAGCCTGTAGCTAGGACCTACAGGCATGCACCACCATGCCCAGCTAATTTTAGTATGTATATGTGTGTGTGTGTGTGTGTGTAATGTGTATATATGTATGACGTGTATACATATAACATGTATATATATAACGTGTATATATATATAATGTGTATATATATATTTTGTAGAGATAGGGTTTGGGCAATATATATATATATAATTTTTTTTTTTTTTTTTTTGGTAGAGACACGGTTTTGCCATATTGCCCAGGCGGGTCTCGAACTCCCGGGCTCAAGTGATCTGCCCACCCTGACCTTCGACAGTGCTGGAATTATAGGCATGAGCCACTGCACCTGCCCTGAGCTGTACATTTAAATCTGCTACAACTACTCTGAATAACAGGAACACGGAGTATTTTCCTGAGTAAAACTAAAATCAGTGCATCATAAATACCACCTGCCCAATCCTTGCGAGAGGTGAAGAATGGAAATTATCTCTCCATTTCTGGAACAGACTTGTCTCTCACTTTATGACGGACAAGAAAATCAGTCGTTTTTACTTGTGGTTTAATGCATAATATAATAAGGAGCTCAAGTGTGCTATAATGAGCAGTTCTTGTGCTTTGTTTCAACTTTAAGTTGTTTGTCTAAAAAGACCCAGGAGCATTCAGGGGCAAAGGCAGCATCTCCCACATCTATAAGGAGAGGCAGGAGGAGGAGGAGGGAGGAGACAGCACTTCACACGCCTGTTTTGCTGCGAGCGAAGGATTTCCCCAGCTTACTTGTTTTTCTATATGTTTATACTTTACTTGTATTTCTATACTCTTACGGAGTTCTTAGAGAGCGACCTGACCTGGGTCACAGAACAAAATCACCTCCACAGATGACTACTAACAACCAGGTTTAGAGACCTGCTGACACCGAGGCCGCCTGGGAACACCACCCACTCCCCACCTGGGTTCCCCTCATCCAGCAAATGCCACGATTACTGCTCTTAAAGAGTAAAATGGCCTTGCAGAATAAAATGTCATTGTTTATGGGACCATAGGAGCATCTGGAAGAAACTGTGGGAAAGAGTTCTCTCACCTTCTAATAATTCTTCAAAGTCATCGACAAAGAATTCTCGTAAAGGTGGTCGTTTTGGTCGTTTGAGGGTATTGACAAGCTGCTGGATTTTTGCTGACACCCGGCTACTTACTGGTACTCCTGAAAAACAGGAACCAGTGGGTGGGGGAAGCGATCATCACAGCTGAATGAGCACCCACAGTCCCACAGCCCCACAGCCCCCAGCCACAGTCCCCAGCATGGCTGCAACAGGCTGGCGTCCTTCTAGACGCGATCCTGGGAAGGGCCTGAGGTGATCATGCTGTACGGCAGCCCTGTGGCAGGAGACAGGACAGAGACGCATCGGACCCAAATGTCTCCCACGTTCCAGGATGTGCTGTTCTGCTGGTCATGCTGGGAGGGGCCTCAGGACCACACATGCCTGACCCCAGCTCTGATTCTCCGGACAGAATTGTCACCTGCAGAGAGCAGACTCCTCATTCCCACTGCCCCAGGCCCCCTATTCTCAACAGGGTGAGACCATCAGTGGAGCAGTAAGTCCTTCCCTGAGTCTGTCTCTCCAGAGACCACCAGCATTCAGCCTCACACCAGCATTCAGCCTCATGGAGGCACGAGAACATCGGGCCGGTGAGTCGCGTCTGGAACCCCCAGCATCCCACAGCCCTGGGCTCAGGTTCCACCATGCCCAAGCCCTGTCCACTCCTAACAAAGGCTGAGCTCCTCACACACGTTCCAAACCCACGCAGCTCAGCCCGCACACGGGCAATGCATCCTAAAGCACAGAAGTTAAAGTCTCTAAATTCAAATTTTTGTGTAACAGAATACTAAGCCCATACCTATCCAAGTGGACCGAGAAAAGCCCCATTTTGTAATACTTGCTAATTACAACGAATGCTGCATCATTCTGAAAATCAACTGGTTTGATCAACGAAAAAGTCAAAGTTTTCAAATTTCAAGATAAATAAATCAAATAAATGAACAAGACAGAGGACCAAGACGCTGATGCCCCAACTAGATCAAAAGCATCCTCCTCAGGCACACGCTGCGGGCCGGCAGGACCTGGGAAACCATCACCCAGAGCTGTGGGCTTGGATGGTGCAGGGGGCTCTGCAGGTGCAGCTGGCAGGCCATTCCCCTCACCTGAGGCAGAGCCCTTGTTCGCCCCTGCACTGGACCATAAAAAACAGACTTCAACATTTGGGGGGAATAGAACAGAATTCAAGGACATTTTTTCTATCAAGATTTTTTAATAGGTAGTCTCCAAATGCTCTATAGCACTTTCAGAATTCAGACATTAAATATTTCATATCTCTGAAAATACAGAAAAACACACAATCCAGAACTCTCAATATCTAAACACAGTATGTTCCCATTAAATAGCCCAACTAATTTGGTTCAGATGAATCAGATCATTCCACCAGGCCAGTGATTCTCAAGCTTAATTTGGCAGATGCCAGAATCGCCTCAGGGCCCCCAGAACTTCTAGCTCATGACGTCTGGGGTGGGGCCCAGAATCACCCTCCCAGCAAGGGCCGCTGTGGGATTCTGGTGTGGGAGGCCGCGACATGCCAAGACCACACAGCACACCACGCAGGATTTACCTGGGGAACGAAAGCGAAGGTGCAGACTTGAAAGATGACAAAGTTACTAAAATGACCATGACAAGAGTAACAAAAATGGCCAATTCAGTAAAGACGAACTCATCAGAGAACTAAAGCAAATAATGACACCGAAAGGCATTCCAGGGAAAGCCATCGCACCGGCAGTCAGGGCGATTTCAAGCGCACTAACTGGACACTTGCGACGGCTCTGCCTCACGTCCAGGATGCGGCGGTGCGTCTGTCGGGGCTGGGATAGGCCTCCCCGTCCGCCTGCGCCTGTCGGGGCTGGGATAGGCCTCCCCGTCCGCCTGCGCCTGTCGGGGCTGGGATAGGCCTCCCCGTCCGCCTGCGCCTGTCGGGGCTGGGATAGGCCTCCCCGTCCGCCTGCGCCTGTCGGGGCTGGGATAGGCCTCCCCGTCCGCCTGCGCCTGTCGGGGCTGGGATAGGCCTCCCCGTCCGCCTGCGCCTGTCGGGGCTGGGATAGGCCTCCCCGTCCGCCTGCGCCTGTCGGGGCTGGATAGGCCTCCCCGTCCGCCTGCGCCTGTCGGGGCTGGGATAGGCCTCCCCGTCCGCCTGCGCCTGTCGGGGCTCGGATAGGCCTCCCCGTCCGCCTGCGCCTGTCGGGGCTCGGATAGGCCTCCCCGTCCGCCTGTGAGTCCCGTGCACTGCAAGATGACAGCATACCAAGGCTGCTCCATGCAGCTTCACACAAGGGCATTGTATTTCACTGCTAGGTTCTACCCTGACTTTTATGACCTCGGGAAGGACTGAGACTCAGGGGCTGGGTGATACAAACAGCCGCTGAAATCAGAACATACCAAGACCAGGCCACGAGGAAGGAAGGAGAAGCCCCCTCAGCCGCAGCCTGTTACCAAGTGACTGACATCTCTGTCCAACATGGATTAAAAGACCCTCTTTCCTCCGAAGTCTAAAGCAACATATCAGCCCATCTGACAGTAATTCTGTTGTACATTTAACTTCGTCTTGCTCGTCTAAGTGACTTTTCATGGTCTTAACACCTGTACAAGAATTTCTCAGTTGCTGAACCACCGTTATTCAGCAGCAAAAACAGCAGCAAATTCTAAAATTTCTTTTTCTTCTCATGACTAAATCCCTACCACATTTACATTTTTTCTACAAGGAATAACTGTGGGCTCACTTGGATATTTGCATTTCTGTGGCTAGGCCACCTTCCATGAGAGGCTCCCGAAAGATCTGATGAATTCGCTTTGTCAGAACCGATTGTACCCCAGGAAGAAACACACCCAGTCACGGGCACGGAACGGGACGTCAGCACAAACCGTTTACCAGAAAAAAACGCATCTCTCCTTTGGGACGTACCATCCCCGGTCTCCATGAGCTCGGCGTTGCCGTACTTGGGTGCCGTCCGGGACCCCGTGGAACCCTGCGGTCTCTCCACCTGTATTGAGTGCTCTGAGGTGTACGTGGTTACGTCAGGAGGTGCAGAATGATTTTCTGTAAAGAAACACATCATGAGATTTTCTGGTGGTTGTGATGTTTACTCTGAAGGTTGAAGAGACGGGAGCACAGGTGCTCACCCTGGGTGTGCCTGAGAAGCTAAAGCCGATCTCGGCCACGTCCGCCGCAAACATCCAGCACAAAGGGGGACCCCAGCATAACTCTTGTTGCCGCAAGTGGAGCAGAGTTCGGTAAAACCTCAGGCGTAAATTCCTAACAGGAGCCACGTCAGCAGCGTTTTAACTAGAATAACGTTAGACCGGCAACGGCAGGGCGTCAGGAACCCTGTGTGTCTTCACAGAAGGGTCCCGTTTCCTGTCTGCCACAGTTGACACAGCCGAGGGCTTTGCTTGTGCTTTAGAGCCAAGGGCCTGGAATTGGAAACCCAGCTCTGGAAACTTCTGGGGATTTTGGGATGTCCCTTAAGCTCTCCGTGCCTCAGTTTCTTCATCAAATGGGAACAGTAATGGCCATGACCGTGTAGGGTAGTTGGGTGGATTACGTTAACACATACACAGGTCACAGGATTTCCTTTGTAAAAGGGTGAGACATCAAGAACTATTATTTTATTATTTGTCTTAGTACAAACAATACTAGTCATTCAAAAAACCACGTTTACACCCTAATGTGTACTAAGAACTGTGTAAGGCCAATGAGCGCGTGGAGCTCTTTCTCTTACAGCACCCTGTGGAGATAAAGTTAAGCCGTACGTGGCTAAATGGGGAAAAGCATGCTTTTCTATTTAATGAATAAAGCATTGAGGAAGATGTGCCGAGCAGCCCACTGATGACGCCCGTCACGCCCAGAATCTTGATGACGGGCGCCACGATGCGGATCTCGATTCTGAATCCTCTTCTGATAGAAGCTTTTCAGGATCACCCTGCCACTGTCCCACACAACAGAAGCGCAATATTTTGTGCTGCTGAAAGTGGTGCTCATCCCCAAAAGCCTTTCTTCACCGGACGCTACCCGTGTCGGCACCACGCCCAGAGGCCGTCTAGACAGCGAAATCAACTGAACGCACAAAAACAGGACACAGAAAATCGAGGCACAAAAGAGGCCGTGACAGGATGCTCCTTTATGATCTGAGAACCGGGCCGGGGGAGGGGGCGGTGCTGAGCTGCCTGGGCACCGCGTCAGCCCCTCCTGAGGGTGTCTGGCGACACGAGTAGACTTGGCAATGCCACTCACTTGGAACCCGTGACTGAGAAGAATCATCGGCTGTCACTAAGGGGAGGGCCCGCCACACCGTCCGTCAGTGCCACGACGTTCCACCTGGAGGCAGGCGGGCCTGACTTCCTGCAGAACCAACACACACACCCTCAGTCCTCAGTGGACTTGGATGGTAGCGTCTCGGAGGCCTCCTCTCAGCTCCGAGGTGTGAAAACGCTGCACAGCTTGTAGACGGACAGCGGGTAGAGCAGTAGAAAAATAAAACTAGAATGGGATTTCCTATCTCATGCCAAATTGGCTTGACTCTTAAGACACATGTGAGATGTCCCTACTTAATTGCTGGCATAATTAAATTGGTGGAAAAAATCCACAAAGGACTTGAGGTTTTGCTTCAACAACAAGTAGAAGCATCGCCAGCTCTGTGAGACTCCGTGACCTGAGTCTGCAGCCCTGGGCTTTTCTCCCCTTGGACAAAAGCAGCCTCTGCGGCCTCCGCTTCCGTCCCTTGCCGGAGGGATCGGCCAGTGTGACTCAGCCGTCTGTTGTGCCTGGACCCCTTAGAACACTCACACGCACACAATCACACACGCTACTTTAGAACACTCACGCGCACGCACGATCACACACGCTACTTTAGAACACTCACGCACGCACACAATCACACACGCTACTTTAGAACACTCACACGCACGCACACACACAATCACACACGCTACTTTAGAACACTCACATGCACGCACAATCACACACGCTACTTTAGAACACGCACGCACACACACGATCACACACGCTACTTTAGAACACTCACGCACGCACGCAATCACACACACTACTTTAGAACACTCACGCGCACGCACATCACACACGCTACTTTAGAACACTCACGCACGCACAATCACACATGCTACTTTAGAACACTCACGCGCACGCACGATCACACACGCTACTTTAGAACACTCACGCACGCACACAATCACACACGCTACTTTAGAACACGCACGCACACACACAATCACACACGCTACTTTAGAACACTCACACGCACGCACAATCACACACGCTACTTTAGAACACTCGCACGCACGCAATCACACGCTACTTTAGAACACTCACGCACACACGCAATCACGCTACTTTAGAACACTCACGCGCACGCACACAAAATCACACACGCTACTTTAGAACACTCGCACGCACGCAATCACACACGCTACTTTAGAACACTCACGCACGCACGCAATCACGCTACTTTAGAACACTCACGCGCACGCACACAAAATCACACACGCTACTTTAGAACACTCGCACGCACACACAATCACACATGCTACTTTAGAACACTCACGCACGCACACGCACACAATCACACACGCTACTTTGTTTGCAGGCTTCTGATTATCTCACAAGGTCAAATGCAAATCTGACTTTTTACTTCTTTTGTTTTGCCACAGAAAATATTTTTCCTTTTCTCAATAAGTTTCATGATTTTGCCACTGTTTTCCAAAAAAATTTCAAAGTTACAGAAAATTTCCAGATAGTCTGAGAAGATTATCTTTGTGCCCAATTAGAAATTACCAGAATGTGATCACCCGAGAGTTCCATTTGGGTCACACTGAGCCTTGACGTACATGAGTTATGAGCCCCTCATAGTTTGGATACTTTCTTTGTACTAAAACTTCCTCCAGTATTTCAAGGGTAAACCCGCAAAGGGAGGCCAAGTGCAGTGATTCACTTGTTCAAAAATATGTTTTCCTTGGTAAGATTCTGCCTATTTCCTTAAAATTGAATATAATCCGAGGATACAAATGCTTCCACCGAGTGGCAGAGGTGGTGTTTGGCCTCCCCGTTCAGGTGCCCAATAAAGCTGGCAGAGCCTCGGCCACTCTTCTGGGATCCACTATACACGTGGAATTTTATTATGGAAAAATATGTAACAGTCACACATTACTGTTCAATGTTTAACCTACTGTGATTTCAAGTACAGGTTACTAATCCACATAAACCAGCGTACATGTTCCTGAAACTGTGTTAAACTGAAGTTTAATACTGCTTTGCATTTGAGTATTACTTTACAAACTTTTAAAGAGTATTTCTATTTGCTCCTTTATACTCACAACAGTTCTGAGAGAGAAAAAAGAAATTTTTTTTTCATTTTTTTCCTCACTAAAAGCCTAAAGCAGAAGTGACTTCAAGATCCCAGCAGCAGTTATTGGGAAAAGTGAGACAGACCCAGCTGTCCTGACAGCAAACTCCTGTTCCAGACAGAAAACGGCCGAGGCTTTAAGTCTCGTGAGCGCCGAAGAAAAGCCTCTGGGCATCAAGGAGTCAGTGATCTAGAAGTGAACATTCTGGGGTTCTGGGGTGTCTGTGGGCTATTTAATCACACATGATGTCCACCTGCTTCCCACTGAGGGTTTTTCAGAGATCAGGCTTTCCTGCGGCAGCTGAGATACCGGGAGGGTCTGAGCCCGTGGCTCGTGCTCTGTTATCGGCGACGTGGTGCGCAGTCGGCTCCGGTTACTGCTTTAATGGAGACACACACAAAACCCCATTCAACCCAAGTCCCGTACTTGATGAAAAACATTTACTACTGAACCGTTCAAAGGCAGAGCGATGTGAGGCTCATCACTGCTCCCCCAGCGTCGGCTCTTCCTCTAATAATTCTCACTTCTCTCCTTTCACAGCATCTTCAAACGTCGCAGGGCAGCGATCCTAACTTTGTGCTTTTTCTAATACAGAGGATCTCCCTGTCATAGAACCTACACAAAACAGTGCGCCGTGCCCAAGAAATCTGAACACGTGTGGCAGACAGCAGCGTAAAGCGGCCGTGGTTAAAGCCCTCGTGTCCTTAAATGACTCCCCCAGTCAGGACGAGCACAATTTAAAACCCTGTCCTGTTGATTAGGACTGTTAAGGTTTCATGCAGGAGCATAAGTGAGAAGAAAAGATGGGGTCGGATACGGCTGCAGGATTCCCCAGGAACAAGAATGGACTTACGAACAGAAGGTCCCTGGAATTCGGATATGGCTGCAGGATTCCACAGGAACAAGGCCCCTGGAATTGCAGCTGTGGGAGGGACCTGGGCATGAGAAGCAGTAAAGCAGCTTCCAGAAAGAATCCAGCCAAAGCACCCCAGGGGCCAGAGGGGCTCTGCGCTCTTTCCACCGAGGGATTCCACAGCCATGATGCAAACAGAGGAGAACGTGCACACACAAAGGCGTTTACACAACAGGCACAGAAAGACACTGTGAAGCGTGCTCACCTATGTGGGTCTGGGCCATGACGTCCGCCAGCCTGTGGGCAGCCCCGCTGCCCCCGCTCTGCGTGGAGGACGAGGAGGTGGTGGACGTGGTGGAGCCGTGGATGGCCTGGCTGATCCAGTGCTCCATGTTGATGCTGCCCTGGCTGGATGTGGGGGTGCCCTGGGAGTCCCCCTGCACTGAGCCTTCATCTTCTGAGCCAGAAGAGGTATCTGTGTAAGAAGAAAGGCAGATTTGCTATATGTTGCAGCAGAAACATGTGCCACAATCTCAGTCCCTCGCCAAACACAGATTTACTTCACATAAGTCTGAACGTACTTGTTCAATGACTTTTTGCTGTATACACTCATGAGAAGTTAAACCACTTTTCAGATAATGAACCATTTATTTTAGCATAAGTTTTTCATCCAACACACCTTAAATAAACATGCTATAAGATGTTTGACACTGTCATCTCAGACAAAGACACACTGACCCATTTCCCCTACACAGCAGTTTAGGAAGGAACCAAGTGTTTTCTTGTGTCACCCACAAAGTGAGAGGACAAGGGCCACGTTTCCTAGGGGATGCTGAGGGCCTGTGCGGTTCTCAGGAGTCTCAGTGTGACTATGTTTAGCCCTTGTTAGTCCTGAGGTGTTCTTGTGGGCTCTGATTTTTCTACGTCGGTGTGTTAGATAATCATGCAGCTGATTTCTATGTCAGCGTGTTAGACACCCATGCAGCTGATTTATTTCTGCGTCGGTGTGTTAGATACCCATGCAGCTGATTTATTTCTGCGTCGGTGTGTTAGATACCCATGCAGCTGATTTATTTCTGCGTCGGTGTGTTAGATACCCATGCAGCTGATTTATTTCTGCGTCGGTGTGTTAGATACCCATGCAGCTGATTTATTTCTACGTCGGTGTGTTAGATACCCATGCAGCTGATTTATTTCTGCGTCAGTGTGTTAGATACCCATGCAGCTGATTTATTTCTGCGTCGGTGTGTTAGATACCCATGCAGCTGATTTATTTCTACGTCGGTGAGTTAGATAACCACGCAGCTGATTTATTTCTACATCAGTGTGTTAGATAATCATGCAGCTGATTTATTTCTGCGTTGGTGTGTTAGATACCCATGCAGCTGATTTATTTCTATGTCGGTGAGTTAGATACCCATGCAGCTCCTTAAGGATCAAGATGCTGATGATGGTAACAGGAGAGAAAGCAGAACATGCCTCACGTGGAACAGCCCCTCCACCTCCCCGTTTTCCTCCGGGACACACAACAAACCTTCATCACGTCACATTTTACACTCAAATCAATTCACCTTTACAGTATTTATTTCTTATACAGTCTCACTATTGATTTTTCTATCTGTGCAAATTGGGTATCTTGGATAATGATAAAATACATCAATTTTTTCACTATAATTTATGAGAATATTTTTCATTTAATAACTTTTCATGCAGTACCAAGGTTTTTGGGAATAAATTGTTGGTGTATTTGTTATTTAAACTTCAACGTAAGAATGACACTCAGAATCCTACCTCCAGGTGAGTTATGGGAGACGCCAGCTCAGGTGAGCAGCTCCAGAGCATCACGTGAGAGGAGTCACAGCAAATAATCTTAAGACGCGGGTTTTTTAAGAGACAATAATTGCAAACAATATTCACACTTATTATCACTGTCACATGACTTATGCTGTCTGGGAATTTTTTAAAAGTTTACTTGTTAGAAAAGCAACAATGTTAAGAGCCTGAAAATTCTCTATCACCTTGCCTTTTTTTTTTTTTTTTTTGAGACAGTGTCTTGCTCTGTTGCCCAGGCTGGAGAGCAGTGGTGCGACCTCAGCTCACAGTAACCTCTCACTCCCTGGTTCAAGCGATTCTCCTGCCTCAGCCTCCCGAGTAGCTGAGACTACAGGCATCTGCCACCATGACCGGCTAATCTTTGTATTTTTAGTAGAGATGGGGTTTCACCATGTTGGCCAGGTTGGTCTCGAACTCCTAACCTCGTGATCCGCCTGCCTTGGCCTCCCAAAGTGCTGGGATTACAGGCGTGAGCCACCGCGCCCAGCCCACCCTGCCTTTTAAGAAAACTTACACAATTTATATAAAAGTAAAATTGACACAGCCTTGAGACTTTCGAGAAAGGTACACACCCAGGTGTCCATACGGAGCACAACCGTCTCCCCAGAATGTCTTCTCACAGCTCTTTACGATCTTTCATTCCCCACTCCCACCTACCTCTTCCAAGAAACCTGAAGAATAATATAATAAAGACACTCGACAGAATAGCAGCAAACCAAACAAACAGCATATGACATGGATGATACAGCTTGACCAGTGGTTACTAATATGACACAGATGATACAGCTTGACCAGCGGTGACTAATATGACACGGATGATATAGCATGACCAGCGGTGACTAATATGACACGGATACAGCATGACCAGCGGTGACTAATATGAAATGGATGATACAGATGACCAGGTGACTAACATGAAATGATACAGCTGACGGTGACTAATATGAAATGGATGATACAGCATGACCAGCGGTGACTAATATGACACGGATGATAAAAAAAAAAAAAAAAAAAAAAAAAATAACAGCTTGACCAGCGGTGACTAATATGACACGGATGATACAGCATGACCATGGTGACTAATATGACACGGATGATACAGCATGACCAGCGGTGACTAATATGAATGGATGATACAGCATGACAGGTGAAAAAAAAAAAAAAAAAAAAAAAAAAAAAAAAATGATACAGCATGACAGCGGTGACTAATATGACACGGATGATACAGCATGACCAGGTGACTAATATGAAATGGATGATACAGCATGACCAGCGGTGACTAACATGAAATGGATGATACAGCATGACCAGCGGTGACTAATATGACACGGATGATACAGCATGACAAAAAAAAAAACAGTGACTAATATGAAAGATATACAGCTGACCAGCGGTGACTAATATGAACATGATAAAAAAAAAAAAAAAAAAAAAAAAAATAAGCATGACCAGCGGTGACTAAATGAAAGGAATACAGAAAAAAAAAAAAAAAAAAAAAAATGATACAGCATGACCAGCGGTGACTAATATGACACGGATGATACAGCATGACCAGCGGTGACTAATATGAACATGATAAGATGACAGGGACTAATAAAGGATATACAGCATGACCAGCGGTGACTAATATGAAATGGATTGGATGATACAGCATGACCAGCGGTGACTAATATGAAATGGATGATACAGCATGACCAGCGGTGACTAATATGAAATGATGATACAGATACAGCGATAATAAGAACACAGACAGGTGACTAATATGACACGGATGATACAGCATGACCAGCGGTGACTAATATGACATGGATGATACAGCATGACCAGCGGTGACTAATATGACACGGATGATACAGCATGACCAGGGTGACTAATATGACATGGATGATACAGCTTGACCAGCGGTGACTAATATGACACGGATGATACAGCATGACCAGTGGTGACTAATATGACATGGATGATACAGCTTGACCAGCGGTGACTAATATGACACGGATGATACAGCATGACCAGCGGTGACTAATATGAAGGATGATACAGCATGACAGGGTGACTAATATGACATGGATACAGCATGACCAGCGGTGACTAATATGAAATGGATGATACAGCATGACCAGCGGTGACTAATATGAAATGGATGATACAGCATGACCAGCGGTGACTAGAATTACATACCAGGGGGACAGGAATTCAGGTTAACATTTAAAAGTGAATTAATGTCATACACCGTATAGAATTATGGGAGTAGAACCGCATGTTAACCTTAGGAGACATAGAAAAGTACTGACAAATTCAAGATAAACTCAACAAACCAGGAATAGAAGACAATTTCCTCAACCTGTTAAAGTACATTCATGAAAAGCCACGGCTAATACTGTATTTAATGGTAAACAATAAAAGGCATTTTCCCTAAGATGGAGAACAAGACAAAGATGTCCCCTCTTGCCACTTTTATTCAACATTATCTGGCAGGTTCTAGCTAGTGAAATAAATTAACAAATTTAATAATAAAGACATCCAGATTAGAAAGGAAGGAATAAAAATGTCTTTATTCATAGATGACATGACCTTGGATGTAGAAAATGGCAAGAAGTCCATCAAAAATGTTTTGAATTACTAAAAAATGAGTTTGATGAGGTCACAGGACACAAGATAAAGATATACACATACTAGCAATAAACAACCTAAAAATAAAATTAAGAAAATAGTTCCATTCACAATAGCATCAAAAACATAAAACACTCAGCCAAACTTCTAACAAAAAGGTACAAAATGTGTACACTGACAACTATAAAACATTACTGAAATTAAAAAAGATCCAAATAAATGGAAACTAAATAGAGATAGATTCATGATTGTGAATTGGAAAACTCAGTATTATCAAGAGAGCAATTCTTCCCAAACTGTTCCATTAATTCAAGGCACTGCCTAATAAAATCCCAGAAGGCTTTGTGTGTGTGTGAAATTGAAAGCTTATTCTCAATTTTATCTGGAAATACAAAGGACCTACAATAGCCAAAATAACTTTGAAAAAGGAAAACAAAGTTGGAGGCCTTCACTATCTGATTTCAAAACTTTACATAAAGTCACAGTAATCAAGGCAGTGGTATTAGCACAAGAGTAGATGTATATATCAAAGGAACAGAATTAAACCCAGAAATAAAGTCTTATATTTACGGTCAATTTATTTTTGACAAAGGTCTCAAGACAGTTCAGTAAGAGAAAGGTAGTTTTTTTTTTTCAACAAACGTTGCTGTGGCAACTGGGTACCCACACTCCAAAAAGAAAAAGCATGGGGGGAAAAATCCCCCAAACCAAACCACAACAAACAAAAATCCCACTTAGATCCCTACTGCACACATAAAAATTAACTCAAAATGGATCACAGACCTAAATGAAAGAACAGGAAGACTATGAGACTTCTAAAACTTCTAAAAAATCCATAAAAATTAGTAAACTGGAGTTCATTAAAATAGAAAACTAGTAAGTTTTAAAAGATGATTATCTCCCTCCAGCTAATGTAACAAATTACCTTGATCTTAGTGGCTTATAACAACACATGTATCTATTATCCTACATGATGGAGAAGTCAGAAGTGTAAAATCTGAGTGTCAGCTGAGCTACGTTCCTCCTGGAGGCTTCAAAGGAGAATCCATTTCTTTGCCTTTCCCAACTTCTAGAGGCCAGCTGTGTCCCTGACTCATGGCCCCTCCTCATCTTTAAAGTCCATCACTCCAGTCTCCAATTCTTCCTTTTCTCTTGTAAGGGCCTTCTTGATTACAGTGGGTCCACCTACTTAAACCAGGATAATGGTCAAATCTCAAGATCTTTCAATTAATCATAGCTGCAAAATCCCTTTTACCACTTAAGGTAACAGGTTCATAAGTTCTGGGGAGTAGGACCTGGGTATCTTGGGGGAGGGGTATTATTCTGTCTGCTACAGAACAGTTTGTCCTTTCACTGAGAAACTTTACATCTGTAAAAGTCTTATGTTCAGATTGTATAAGGCACCTATAACCCATAAGATGACAACCAACCCATTTTAAAACATGGGCAAAAAATCTGGACATTTTACCAATTAACATATACAAATAGCTATGAATAGGAATTAGCATATTAAAAGCTAATGAGCACATTAAAAGATGCTTAGCATCATGAACTGTTGCAAAGTAAATACACAATGATATATCATTTCACATCAATTAGAATGGCAAACATAAAAATACCAAAATAGCAACTGCTGGTCACGATGTGGAGAAACTGGGATGCTCATATACTGCTGGTCGAAGTGTAAAATGGTGCAGCTATTTTGTAAACAATTTGGCAGTTTTTAAAAAGCTAAACCTAAACTTACAATAAGAGTCAATCATTCTACTTGGCATCCACCCAAGATAAAGGAAATTATATGTATACACAAAGATATGTACATAAATGTCGACGGCAGCATTATTCATAATTGCTGAATACTGGAAACAATGAATAACCAACTGGTAAATGAACAGAATGTGTTATGCCCATCTAATAGAATATAATTCAACAATAAGAGGAATAAACTACTGATGCATGGTACAGCACGGACTTCAAAACAGGTGAAGGAGGTGTAGAGAAGCGTGTACGTTTTATGATTTTATATCATAAAATTATAAGATCATAAAAAACTAAAAACCATAAAATCATAAAGTATTCTATGATTTTATATTCCAGAAAATTTGATTTCTAGGGGTCTTTCTTTTTCATAGCGCTAACCCTTCATCTGGTATCATTTGCAATCAGCCTAAAGTGCATCCTTTAGCATGTTTATAGTGCTGCTGCTAACATATTTTCTCAGCTTTCATGTTTGTGAATGTGTCGTTTCGTCCTTGTTTATAAAGGAGATTTTCAATCGATATGAGTTGACAGGCCTTTCTTCTCCTTTTAGTCCTTTAAAAAATGTCTTTCCATGGTGTTCTGGTCTCCACTGTATCTTCACAGAAGTCACGCATCGTTCAAATGCTTCTCCGGAGTGTAACGTGTCTTTTTCTTCGGAGTCCTTTCAGGATCTCCTCTCAATCCTCAGATTTTAGCACTTTGACTATCATGAACTTGGATGTGATTCTTTTTATATTTGTTCTGCTTGGAGTTCACTGAACTTCCCGGGTGTTTGACATCAATCTGAGAAAATTTTGACTCATTTCTTCAAAGGCTCCTGCTCTTTCCTCTCTTTTCCTTCTTGTATTACAAGTATATTAACGTTGTGTCACAGGAGCTTGAGGTTCTGTTCGCTTTTCTTTAATTTTGGTTTCTCTGGTCTTCACTTTGGTTGATTTCTTTTCATCCCTCTTCAAGCTCACAGACTTCATCCTCCTTCTCCAACCTGTTAACCCTATCCACAAAATTTCTTCTCAGTATCGTATGTTCCAGCTTTATAGTGATGTCTCACGTACCCTTTCTAACTCCACATATGCACAGCGTCCCGTCATCAACATTGCCTACCAGAGTGGTATACTTGTCACAACTGATACTTCAACATCGAAACATCATTATCAGCCAAACTCCATCGTTCACATCAGGGTTCATTCTTGGTGTTGTACAATATATGGGTCTGGACAAATGTATAACATGTATCTACCATCACAGTATCATACAGAGATCACATGATACTAAAAATCCTCCTGCTCTGCCTATTCATCCCTGCCTCCCCCTGGCCCCTGGCTGCCTCCCCCTGGCCCCTGGATGCCTCTCCCTAGTTCCTGGCTGCCTCCCCCTGGCCCCTGGATGCCTCTCCCTAGTTCCTGGCTGCCTCCCCCTGGCCCCTGGCTGCCTCCCCCTGGCCCCTGGCTGCCTCCCCCTGGCCCCTGGCAACCACTGATCTTTTTACTGTCTCCATAGTCTTGCCTTTTCCAGGACATCATGTAGCTGGAATCATACAGCAACCTTCTCAGATTGGCTTCTTTCACTTAGCAATATGCAATTTAAGTTTCCTCCATGTCTTTTTATGGATAGCTCATTTATTTTCAGCATCAAATAATATCCCATTGTCTGGATGTACCACAGTTTACTTACACATTCACCTACTGAGGGGCATTTTGGTTGCTTCCAAGTTTTGGCAATTACGAATAAGGCTGCTCTAAATATCTATGTGCAGGCTTTGTGTGTAGACATAAGTTTTCAACTCCTTTGAGCAAATACCAAGGAGTGTAATTGCTAGATCATATGGTAAGAGTATATTTAGTTTTTTAAGAAACCACCAAGCTGTCTCCTAAAGCCTGTTCTATTTTGCATTAAGACCAGCAATGAATGAGAGAGAATTCCCACAACTCCACAGGCTATGGTGTCGACAGCATTCTGGATTCTGGGCATTCTAATAGGTATGTAGTGACATCTTGCTGTTGTTTTAATCTGCATTTCTCTATGACATATGATGTGAAGCATCATTTCATATGTCGATTTGCCATCTTTATGTCTTCTTAGATGAGGCATCTGTTAGTCTTTGACCCATTTTTTACTTATTATTTTTTAAAGACAGGATCTCAAAATGTTGCCTAGTCTGGAGTGCAATTCTGAGGCGCAGTCCCACTACTGATCAGCATAGGAATTCTGACCTGCTCCATTTCCAACCTAAGCTAGTTCATCCGTCCCAGGAGGTCACTGGGTTGATGCCAGACTTAGTGTGGACACCTGAGAGGCATAACTCACAACAACCCAGAACTCCTGGGCTCAAGTGATCCTCCCCAGTAGCTGAGACTACAGGTGCCTGCCATCACACTTGGCTGGCCCTTATTTTAATCAGGTTGATTGTTTTCTTTTTGTTGACTTTTAAGAGTTCCTTGTATATTTCAAACAAAAGTGATCATTTATGTCTTTTCCAAACATCTTCTCCCCGTCTGTGGCTTGTATTTTAATTACTTTAACAGTCTTTAACATAGCAGAAAATGTTAATTTTTATTGGAGTCCAGCTTATCAATTATTTCACACATTGCACCTTTGGTGTCATATCTAAAAAGTTATCACCAAACCAAAGTCATCTAGATTTTACCTTTTCTATGAATTCTATAGTTTTGCATTTTACATCTGCCATCTATTTTGACAGGCAAGAATATTTCACCACTATACTAATGAGGACAGTGGCTCTGTGATCTGTTTTAATTTTTTTGAAAGATGTAAGGTCTGTGACTAGGTTTGATGTTTTTCTTTGCATGTGGATGTCCAGTTGTTCCAGTACCATTTGTTAAAAATACTGTGTGTGCTCCACTATATTGCCTTTGTTCCTCCGTCAAAGTTTAGTCGACTCTATTTTGTTACTGGGCTCTCTATTCTGTCCCACTGATCCTTCTGTTTGTTCTTTCACCAATACCACACTGTCTTGATTATCATCGATTTATAGTAAGTCTTGAAGTTGGACAGTGTCAGTCTTCAACTTTGTTCTTCTTTTTCAATATTGAAGGGGCTGTTCTGAGTCTTTCATCTCCCCAAATAAACTTTTGAATCAGTGTGTTGATATTTAAAAAAAGAAAAACTTGTTGGGATTTTGGTTGGGACTGCATTGGAAGGAAAACATCTTGACAATATTCAGTTTTCCTATCCATGAACGTGGACTACCTGTCCATTTAGTTTTTCTGTGAATGAGTTTTGTAGTTTTCCTCATAAGATCTTGAACATATTTTGTTAGATTTTATGCCTAAGTATTTCATTTGGGGGAGTGCTACTGGAAATGTTTTTTTTTAATTATTATTTTTAGTAGAGATGGGGTTTTGCCATGTTGGCCAGGCTAGTCTCGAACTCCTGACCTCAAGTGTTCTGCCTGCCTTGGCCTCCCAAAGTGCTGGAATTATGGACATAAGCCACTGTTTATTTCAAATTCTACTTGTTCTTTGCTGGTAAACAGGAAATTCACTGAACTTTTGTATATTAAACTCAATTCTTTTGGATCTTCTACATAGGCAAACATGCCATCTATGAACAAAGTTTTATTTCTCTTCCCAATGAATATATATTTTATTGATTTTTCTTGTCATAATTGCATTAGCTAGGACTTCTAGTACAATGTTGAAAAGAAGTGGTGAGAGGAGACATCCTTGTTTTTCCTGATCCCCTTTCTGGATCTTAGTGGGAAACCAGATTCTAGTTTCTCACAATTGGGTATGATGTTAACAATAGGTTTTTTTTGGCCATATTCTTTATCAAGTTGAGGAAGGTCACCTCTGTTCCTAGTTTGCTGGGAGTTTTTATTATGAATGTTAGATTTTGTCACATGCTTTTTTTTCTTAGCCTGTTAATGTGATGAATTACGTTAATTGGTTTTCAAATGTTAAATCAGCTTTGGATGCATGAAACAAATTCCACTTGCTTTTGGTGCACAATTCTTTTCTTTTTTTTTTACATGGTTGGATTTAATTTGCTAATATTTTGTTGAAGGTTATTGCATCTCTCATGAACATCTCTATGTTCATGAGAGATGTTTTCTTGTAATATTTTGTTCTAGTTTTCGTATTAAAATGATGCCGGCTCCACAGAATGAGTTAAGAAGTATTCCTCAGCTTTTATGTTCTGAAAGAGATTGTAGAGAATTGGTATAATTTCTTTTAGATGTTTGGTAGAATTCACCAATGAACCCATCTGGGCCTCGCACTTCCTGTTTTGAAAGGTTATTAACTACTGATTCAATTTAACAGATATCGGCTGTATATACAGATTGTTTCTTCCTGTTCAAATTTTGGCAGATTCTGTCTTTAAAGAAATTTGTCCATTTCATCCACGTTATCAAATTTGTGGCCATAGAGTTGTTCATAATATTTATTATGCTTTTAATGTCCATGGGATTTGTAGTTATGTCCCTTATTTCATTTCTGATATTGGTAATTTATCTGCTGTATTTTTCTTGTTAGAGGCTTATAGATTTTCTCTCTAATAACCAGCTTTAGGTTTCATTGATTTTTCTCTACTGATTTTCTGTTTTCAATGTACTGATTTCTGCTCTTTCATTATTTGTCTCCTGCTTACTTAAAATTTAATTTGCTGTTCTTTTTCTAGTTTTCTAAGGTGGAAGCTTACTGATTTTAGATCTTTTTTTAACATAAGCATTTAAAGCTATAAATTTCCCTATAAACATTACTTTCATTGCATCTCACAAATTTTAAAAAGTTTTCATTTACTTCAAAATTTTAAAGAAATCTTCTGATTTCTTCCTTGAGCAATGCATTATAAGTGTATTGTTTAATTCCTAATATTTTCCAGTCGCCTATTATTTATTTCTACTTTATTGTGGTTGAGAACATACTTGTTTGATTCCTATTCTTTTAAATTTGTTAAGGCGTGTTTTATGGACCAAAACGCGGTATATCTTGGTGAATGTTCTGTATTCTGTTGTTGGAGGAAATAGTCTATAAATGCCAATTATATACAGTTGACTGAGGATGTTGTTGATTTGAATTTTGTCCTTACTGATTTTCTGGCGACTGAATTGGTCCATTTCTGATAAAGGGGTGTTAAAGTCTCCAACTACAATACTGGGTTAATTATTTCTCCTTGAAGTTTATCAGTTTTTGCTTTGGCATTTTGATGCTTGCTTAGGCAAAAATACATTTAAGGATTGTTTTATCTTCTTGGAGAATTGACCCCTTTATTATGTAATAGTCATCTCTGGTAACTTCCCTTGATGTAAAGCCTGCTCTGTCTGAAATTAACATCACCACTTCCATTTTTTAAAATTAGTGTTGGCTGGGCGTGGTGGCTCATGCCTGTAATCCCAGCACTTTAGGAGGCCGAGGTGGGATGATCATCTGAGGTCAGGAGTTCAAGACCGGCCTGGCCAACATGGTGAAACCCCATCTCTACAAAAATAGAAAAAAAAAAAATTAGCCAGGCACGATGACAAATGCCTGTAATCCCAGCTACTCAGGAGGCTGAGGCAGGAGAATTGCTTGAATCTGGGAGGTGGAGGTTGCAATGAGATGAGATCAGGCTATTGCACTCCAGCCTGGGCCAAGGAGTAAGACTCCATCTCAAAAAAAAAAAAAAAAATTAGTGTTAACATTTATATCTTTTTCTATCCCTTTACTGTTGATCTATATATATATATTTCTTTATATCTGAAGTGGATGTCTTATACAGACAATATATAGTTGGGTGCATTTGGACTGACATTGAAAGTGAGTAATGATATACAGTTGAATTAACATCTACCATATTTGTTACTATTTTCTGTCTCTTACCCTTTTCTTTGTCTTTCACTTTTTTTTTTTTTTCTTGTGGTCTTAATTGAGCATTTTCTATTTTCTTTCCTTTCTTAGCATATCAGTTACTTTGTTTTTTAAGTGGCTGCCTTGGAATTTGCAATATAAATTTACAAGTAACCCTAGTCCACTTTCAAATGACACTATACTGCTTTCTGGATAATGCAAGCACACTATAATAACAAAATAATCCTAATTCCTAATTGCCCTCTCCCATCCCTTGTATCACTGCTGTCATTCATTTCACTTATAGTTAAGTGTGTGTATATGATATATACATAAGCATATAATCAAATATACTGTCGCTATTATGAATGAACTGTTAGATCTATTAAGAAATATTAAAGTTTTTCTTCTACCTTCACTGTTCCTTCTTTGATGCTTTTTCTTAAAAGACAAGGTCTTGCTCTGTTGCCCAGGCTGGAGTAGAGTGGCACCATTACACCTCACCGCAGCCTTGAAAAGGATCCTGGGCTCAAGTGACCTTCCCGTCTCAGCCTCTCAAAGTAGCTGGGACTACTACAGGTGTCAGCCACCATGTTTGGCTTTAAGAGACAGAGTCTCACTACGTTGCCCAGGCTTGTCTCAAATAACTGGCCTCCAGCAATTCTCCCACCTTGGCCTCCCAGAGCGTTAGGATGACAAGTGTGAGCCCCTGCACACAGACTGTGCTCTTCCTTTCCTTATGCACAACTGAGTTACCTCTACTATTTTCTCTAAAGAACTTTGAACACTTTTTGCAAGACAGGTCTACCGGCAACAAATTTCTCAATTTTTGTCTGAGAAGTTCTTTACTTTTCCTTCACTTTTAAAAGATAATTTCACAGGGTATAGACTTCTAGGTTAATGGAATTTTTTTCCTCTCAATAGTTTATTTCACTCTACTTCTTGCTTTTGTGGTTTTTGAGGGGAAGTTGAATAGAATTCTTATCTTTGATCCTCTATAGGGAAGGAGATTACCCTGGTTTCTTTGTTGGGGTTTTTTTTAAATCTTTGATTCGCCATAGTTTGAAAATTATATGCCCAAATATAGTTTATTTTTGTTTTTGTCGTTGTTTTTACATTTATCCTGCTTGGTGTTTCTTGAGCTTCCTGAATCTATGGTTTGGTGTGTGGCATTAATCTGCGGAAATTCAGCCATTACTGTTACAAGTATTTCTTCTGTTCCTCTTTCTTCTCCTTGTATTACCGTTCCGCATATTTTATGCTTTCTGTAGTCATCCCACAGTGCTTGGATACTCTGTTCTTTTATGCTTTTCAGTGTTCTCTTTGCTCTTCAGTTCTGGAGGTTGGAGTTGGGTATTTCCTTTCCCCCAGCAGGCCAGAAGGCTCTGATAAAACCCCACCAGGTTAGTCTCTAGTTAACTAGCTTCTCTGGAAGGTAGACCTAGTTAAGAGTGCTCCTGCATATTTAAAAATGATTCCTATTCTCCTTCCCCTGTAGTAAGTATGAGGGGATTTTTCTCTGATATTTACTTCAAGAACCTGGTTGAGCTTCTGATGGTACAGCTCACAAAAGCATGGCCCCATATGCACAGGCCTCCCGGAGGTTTTAACTCTCAGACTTGGCCACACCTCACTGCAGCCATTTGTCAATTCCAGTTCAGGTTTTCCAACCCCAGCGGGGGTTCCTTGGAGCTTTCTTCTCCAGTGTACGGTGATTCTCCGCTTTACCTGTCCACCCAGTCTGGGGACAGTGGTTTGCCTGTGACTTCTCGTCTCTTGCAGGTTTAAGAAGAGCTGCTGAGTTTTCAGTTTGCTCAGCTTTGTACCTGTGAGGAGGGAGTGACAATTCTCAAGATTATCACGTACGGAACCTGAAACTCCCCAACTCCACTGTAGTAAAAATTGTCTTCCCTTCCTCTGGCTCAAGTATTAAAATATTTTCTTTTCGTTCTTTGACACATTTTAATTTGATTCCCTAAATATTTATAATTGTAGATTTAAAAACTCTGTCTTCTGCTGTATCAGACATCTAGACTGGCACCTTCTAACAGAATTATTAGAGTCCTATATAAAACTTTAAACCTTCTTTGTAGCCTCATATACATAAATAAACAGGCACAATTAATTTTACTAATATATTTTTAACTCAAAATGCTCATGCTATACTTTCAATAAGAAATACAAATAAAATATTTTCTGTTTCTTATATTAACTGGTATCTTTCACACAGCGAATTCAGTTCAGACCGGACACACTTCAGGTGCTCAGCCGCCACGTGTGGTGAGTGACAGAGACCATCTTGCATGTGTGTGCACATTTTTCTGCCTTTTTCTTGACCAAAGATTCTACCTCCGGTTTCTCTGTGTATGCAGTGATTATTTGCTGAATATTACACATTGTGGGTAACGTGTTGGGCACACTCAGGATCCCATAACCTTCTTTGGAAGCTTTCCAGCTCTTGTTTTAGCAGGCAGCGCAGGCACTGCTGGGTCATCATGACCATGGGCAGGCTTGGATCGATTTGCTGCTGGTGTGGATCTGTGGAGAGCTCCAGTCCTGCACCCACTCCGAGCTCCGCCTCCTGGACATCGTCGGGTGATATGCTCCACCCACACCTGAGTTCTCTCCGAGCTCCGCCTCCTGGACATGGTCAGGTGATATGCTCCGCCCACACCTGAGCTCTCTCCAAGCTCCGCCTCCTGGACATGGTCAGGTGATATGCTCCGCCCACACCTGAGCTCTCTCCGAGCTCCGCCTCCTGGACGTGGTCAGGTGATATGCTCCACCCACACCTGAGTTCTCTCCGAGCTCCGCCTCCTGGATGTGGTCAGGTGATATGCTCCACCCACACCTGAGTTCTCTCCAAGCTCCACCTCCTGGACATTGGTTGGGTGATATGCTCCACCCACACCTGAGCTCTCTCCGAGCTCCACCTCCTGGACATGGTCAGGTGATATGCTCCACCCACACCTGAGCTCTCTCCGAGCTCCACCTCCTGGATGTGGTCAGGTGATATGCTCCACCCACACCTGAGTTCTCTCCGAGCTCCGCCTCCTGGACGTGGTAGGGTAGCCATGCTCCACTCACACTGGAGCTCTCTGCGCCAGCGTCTGCAGGTGTTCTCCAAGGCAGAGGGCAAGTGTACTGTGTATGCGTCTCATTCATTCTCCTGCCCTCAGGTTATGGCTGGCACAGCTGTGGTCACAGACTAAAAACAGCCATCTCATTCATTTTGTGCAGTTTTACAGTTGTTTACAGCAGAGGTGTGATTTGGGTCCCTGTTATCATGGCTAGAAGCTGAAGTTTTGGCAAATTATTCCTATATCTTTACATTTGAAAATTAAGGGAAAGTTTCACCCATGGAATATTAGCATTGCGACAATCCTAATGAGAGTTTCTCCAGAAACTGATCCTGGTCAGCAGCCAGTCATTTCATAGAAGATAAACTTCAAGAATATTCTCTGAAGAGCAACGAAACTGAGATAAGATCTAACCACTGTTACCAACAACAAAGAAAAATAGGTAAGAAAACGCAGCTAAGATTTTGTTTAAGTAAGCAGGGTAATAAACATGCAGACTACTGCTAAGCACAAAATAGCTGGGAGTAAAAAATTGTTATGATATTGACATTTATGATTGTACAAAACTGCCCCATGTGATATCACTAGGACTCCTGATGAAAATTTACAGAAGGTGTTGTATGGTTTATATAAAAATGCTAGTCAAATAAATCCAAATATTTCACAAAAATAACATTTCAAATAATATTCTTTTGTATTTTGCAAAGACATCTGTACAATGAGGTTATTCATCACGCATGACCTAATAACATTTCTCAGCAGTTGGATTCAATATGAGAAATAAGCAAGCAAATACCCACACTGCTTCTTCCATTTCAAACTCATCATTTCTTATAAAAAGTGGTCAAGAAAAATGCCTGTTGCCTTAAATACCGGTTAGTGCCAAAAATTTGGTTTAAAATATTTCAAGTGGGCTATCCTCTTAAGTCCATTTTGTTAGTTACACAAAGAACACATACAAATAAAATTTTTTTACCATATTATAAGTTTTGGCAAATTATAACCATAAACTAAACAAAGAGGATTAAGCATTTTTTTTGAGATAGGGTCTTGCTCTGTTGCCCAGGCTGGAGTGCAGTGGCATGACCACAGCTCACTGCAGCCTGAACCTCCGTGGGCCCAACTGACCCTCCCACCTCGGCCTCCCGAGCAGCTGGGACTATGGGCACACACCACCATGCCTGGCTGATTTCTGGATTTTTTGTAGAGACGGGGTTTTGGAATGTTGCCCAGGCTGGTCTCAAACTCCAGGACTCAAGCAATCTGCCTGCCTTGGCTTCCCAAAGTGCTGAGGTTGGAGGCATGAGCCACCACGCCTGGCCTAATCATTTTTAAAGAGTCTCTATTTATTATCGTTATTTTTTTCTAATTGAGATGGGGTCTTGCTCTGTTGCCCAGGCTGGAGTGCAGTGGTGCCATCTCAGCTCAGAGCAACCTCTGCCTCCCAGGCTCAAGTGATTCTTCCACCTCGGCCTCCCAAATAGCTGGGACTACAGGTGTACACCACCAGGCCCAGCTAATTTTTTGTACTTTTGGTGGAGACAAAAATGTACAAAAGGCATTTTTGTACATTTTGCCATGTTTTCCAGGCTGGTCTTAAACTCTTAGGCTCAAGCCATACACCTGCCCTGGACTCCCAAAGTGCAGGAGTTACCGGCAAGAGCTACCGTGCCCAGCCCCTAATTCTGTGCTGTGGCTTAATATTGAAGAAAGGGAGGAGCCGAAGGGAGCACATGGGCAGAAAGAGTTCCCTTGCCAACAACCTTGCTAGCACAGCATTCACTCCCTTGCCTGCTGACGCTGTGCTCTTTAGATGAAGAAGAAGTGTGTGTAGATGAAAAACAAAAACAACTTAGGAACACCTTGTCTCTACAAAAACTTAAAAATTAGCTGGGTGTGGTGGCGTGCACCTGTGGTCTCAGCTGCTTGAGAGGCTGAAGTGGGAGGGCTGCTTGAGCCCAGGTGGTCACAGCTGCAGTGAGCCAAGAGCTGTGATCATGACACTGAATTCCAACCTTGGCGATAGAGCAAGACCTTGTCTCAAAACAAACAAAAAACAACAAAACCCCCAAATTATGCACTCTATAAGTTCTGTCCTATAAATCTCAGTATCTTCATTTGTAAAGGTACATAAAGGTGAATACTCAGGAGCTGCTTGGAATAATGTGGGCATATGCTTGACCTCAGCTCTGATCTGAAGTACATCCTTCTGTCTCACTGCTTGCCAAGACCAAGCTAAACTTCAAAAGTAAAAATACTCCCAAAAATATTGTACATTTTCAACTATTCATATTGTACCTTAAGTTTCTCTTGTAGTGGAGAAAAAAATGGTGTCACTGAAAGTGGTATGTAGCTTCAAAGTAGGATGTAGGTGATTTAGGTCCTTTGAGAAGACAAGCTCGCAACAATGACATGAATAATTAATGTTGGAATCAAAATCACAGAAACTAAATACCAAATAATGTAGGTTCAATCCATGTTTCTAACAAGTATCTGGATAACTAAACTTTCAGCTTTACTTGGGTGTGAAGATCATGAGATGTAGTTTATAATTATTTGGGCAGAGAAAATAGAGAGTTTGGGTAGTTACGTAAAATTCAAGATTAAATAAAAGCAGCATTACATAATAGAAATATAAATGGGCTATTACCTTCAGTAATTTAGATCGGGGTTGGCAGGTCTGTGCACCGAATCTGGTCCACAGTTCTTCTAAATAAAGTTTTATTGGTACACAGCCATACCCACTTGCTGTCACCCATAGCTGCTTTCACACTCCAAGGGCAGAGTTGAGTGGTTATGACAGACCTTATGGCCTGCAGGAACTGAAATACCATCTGGCAACTTGCAGGCAAAGTTTATGACCCCTGATTCGGATAACTGCCTAAATTGTCCAATTCGCTTGTTCGAAAACAATACAACAATATAGCACATTTATATGAAGATTTGAGAACACGGATGCACCAGCCTAATCAGAAGAAAAGTCCAATTCCACCCAGAGGGGTACAAACTCTTCCCTTTTCCCTACAAAGAATTAAATGAATAAAATTGTGTGAGATTTTACTGGTATGTATCATATGTAGGAGTCTTGATGAAAACTTAAAAATGTGTATTTATACAGATACATAATAATGTTACTTTTCCTTCCACGTTTAACTCATACACTGTTTTTGGACTTCTGGTTCACAAAATCTGCATTACTGCATCATTATTTTGAAAGCAAAAACCCCGGACTGCTGGGCTGTCAACTCTGAGGCGTGTGGTCAATTCTGAGGCGCCCAGCACATTCGGGAGGCCGTGTCGGGGAGCATGTCCCTTACCTGGAGGGGTGTAGGCGTCCATCGAGGTCTGCACGACCAGGGACCTCCGTTTGGAAGGCATAGGCACTGCCATCTTCCGCTCTTTGTGTTTGGCCAGAGCTGCCTGGACAGCTTCCGTGTGGACGTCTGAAACGGAGAGAGCTCAGTCACTCAGGGCTCAGCTGAGGTCCCAGAGGCCAAGCTGCAGCCTCCTCTGTCCCTGCAGCACAGTTCATCCACCTTCTCAAACTCACCAACAGATGGGCGGGTGAGGAAAGAAAATCAGTGTTTACAATTCCAGTAAAGACATTAAAATTAATTCACAGACTTTTAATTATTCATTTTATTACCACAGAATCCATATCCATAAGCAAACACTGGCTGTAAACTGCACTGAGATTTGTCTTTTTAGGGTGAATGACCTTGATCTTTGGAGATCTCTTTGTAGGTCACACGTTCGAGCCTCCAAATCCTTTCACTGTACCACTGAGAGGCTGTGCACACCTCACACCCCAACCCACACAGCCACGGTTACAGCTCAGCTGAGCACCAGCCACAGGCCAGGACTGTGTTGGCTATTGACATGGTTTGGCCGTGTCCCCACCCAAATCTCAACTTGAATTGCATCTCCCAGAATCCCCATGTGTTGTGGGAGGGACCTAGGAAGAGGTAATTGAATCACTGGGGCCCGTCTTTCCCATGCTATTATCGTAATAGTGAATAAGTCTCATGAGATCTGATGGTTTATTAGAGGTTTCCGCTTTTGCTTCTACCTCGTTTTCTCTTGCTGCTGACATGTAAAAAGTGCCTTTCACCTCCCGCCATGATTCTGAGGCCTCCCCAGCCATGCAGAACTGCAAGGCCAATTAAACCTCTTTTTCTTCCCAGTCTCGGGTATGTCTTTATCAGCAGTGTGAAAATGGACTAACACAACCATTAACACATTTTGTGGCTACGAACCCATTCCATTAATTGCACACATTCACCAAGTGCCTCCTCTGTAAGTCCCTAAGGGCTGGGGATGCAGTGGTGATAAAGCAGACAATGTCACGGCATCTCACGCAGGCCAATTCCTAACTGACGAGACAGGAGACAGATGGGGTACAGAATTAAAGCAGAGACAGACACAGCGGCAACTCCAAACTGTGAAGCCAGGGAAGAACCCTCTCAACACAAAATCAGAATAACAGGGTATCAAGACGAGAATTTTCGAGACACAGGCAAAAACCTACTCAAAGGCCCTAAACTGTGAGAATGGTGTTAGCAGAATAAAACCACCACCAATAAAAATGGCCAGTGTGAGTGAAGACGGGTTGGGGGAGAGGGTCCCCAGGACGGGGCAGTGTTCTCTGAAGCTGCGAGAATGATCCCACTGAAAGGGAATCAGACATGTCTTTCCTGCTGAAACCCTGCGCACTGCCACCTGAGACAGGACCCATCCTGCTGCATCACACCCACAATCAGCTCATCACACTGCTCGGACTTGGTCAGCCTTTGTGCGTCCTTCTCTCCCTAACTAGATAAAGAGCCTGGTTTTCCGGCCACTCTTTCTAATTCCCAGGTCAAAAACCAGTAAGTGACTGACTTGGGCTCATGGCCGAAAACTGAAGGGATCATCAACGAGGTGACACAGTCCACTCACTTCCCACAAATCACTTTTTGTTTTGCATATTCTCCGTTTTAAACTTTTTGGATATAATTTCAAATACACAGAAAATCTGCAAGACCAGCACAGAGAATTCCCATGTAACTTTTACCAGGCTCACCAACCGCTCCTATCTTACACCGCTGCTTTCCCCTCTCCCCCATGAATTTTCTAAGTCAAATGAAAATAAATTTCAGATACTATGTCCCTCTATACCTAAATGTTTCAATGTATTTCCTAAACACAAGGATATTCTCTCACATACATTTTCCTCAAGATCAGGAAATTTAACTGTCATATACAAAGTTCACATTCAAATGGTGTCAACTGTCTCCATAATTTTCTTACTTTGTCTTCCTATTTTATGATCCAATCCAGAATCATGAATTGCATTTATTCGTCACGTGATTTTTTACCCTTCTTGAATCCAAGTTTCTCAGCTTTTGTGTTTCTTGAAATTGGAAATTTTACAGAATACAGGTTGGTTATTTTACAGCTTGTCCTTTATTTTGGTATCTTCGGGACTAGACTCAAGAGTATGCATTTTAGCAGGGACACCGCAGAAGTCTGTCCTGTGTGGCGATGTTAACATTGGCAACTCAGTGAAGGTGGTGCTTAGGTTCCTCCAAAGCAAAGATGCTGCTTCTTGCGTTGCAATTAAGATTTGGGAGGAGAGATCGTGACAGTGTGTACATATTCTGTTTTTCATCGATCCTTCACTACTAGTTTTAGCATCCACTGATGATTTCCTGCCATTCCTTCTAAATCATTAGATCTTCTACATTCACTTAAAAATGATTATTCGTTGTATCTTTCATCATTCATTTACATCTGTCAATATGTACTCATGGAGTCTGGCTTGGTGGGTTATAATTCATAATTATAATGGTTTGTTTTGGTGCTCAATTGGTTCCAGATTTGACACTGGATTCCCCAGCCCTTGGACCCGGGCTCCTCTAGCGAAGGATAGTGTTTGGAAGCTAAGACTGGGCGCTGGGTGTGCTGCCACTGGGGGTCTCTGCTGCTGGGCACTGCCGACAAGCAGAACACACAACGTGCGTGTACATGCATGTACACCCACACCTATCCACAGGCACTTCCGTCCCTGTCTACATCTGTCGGGAGCCACCAGCTCATACTGCTACCTCCTGCTGCAACCCAATCCCGCATGATCCGTATTCCAGGCTTTGGCCTTTTCTTATTTCTACCTCTCTTGCCAAGAAAGAAACCTGGCTCCTGTTACCCTTAATATATGCACTAATTTATTAGGTTTGTTTGCGTAAGCCTGGAGATACAGAAATGCTTTCAGAATTGCTATCTAATACCACTGTGAAAAATCTATCAAGTAGAGTTCAGTGTTTGTTTACAATTATTTTTTCATTGTTTTTTTGGAAGGGAGGGAGTACAAAGTATACACAGTAAAATGCTCAGATCTGAAGTACACTTGGTGCATTTCGATAAGTGGAAATCTATCTATTACCCTGATCAAATCTTTTCCTCAAAGTTCCCACACGTCCCCTCCCGGTCAATCCCCCCTCAAGAGACAGCCACTGTTCATCATGCCCCCCCCCCCCCCCCCCCCCCCCCCCTCAAGAGACAGCCACTGTTCATTCATGAGGCATGTTCCTTGGTGCTCTTCCATCATCCGAGACTCGTGTAGATTCTCCACTGTCACATGGAGCCCACGCCATGGTGTTCCCTCAAGACAGCCACTGTTTTTTTTTTTTTTTTTTTTTTCACTGGAGCCCACGCCATGGTGTTCCCTCAAAAGACAGCCACTGTTCATTCATGAGGCATGTTCCTTGGTGCTCTTCCGTCATCCGAGACGCGTGTAGATTCTCCACCGTCATGTGGAGCCCACGCCATGGTGTTCACTCTCTGCTCAATTCAAGGCTCCTGGAACTCATCCCCGTTGCCTGTTTTGGTTTCAGTATTTTGTACGTTTTTCCTGATGGGAACTAGGACAATGTATGAATATATCAGAATTTGCTCATGTTTCTCCAGCTGAGAGAGATTTATGTTGTTTCCAGTTTTTGGCTATGACAATTTACTCTGGAGATAATGTGCATTCTTTTACACGGACACACATTTTCATCTCTCCTTGGTGAACATCCACAGCGTACCTGCTGGGCCATATGGTAAGTGTATACATTTTAAAGAAACTGCCACACTGTTTGCTAAAGTGGCTGTGCCATTTTAAGTCTCCATCAGTCTGAGATCCAGCCTGTCATATCTTCACCAGCACCTGCTACTATCCCCCTCCTCTACTCTTGTGAAGTGGAACCTCGTAGGTTTAAGTTGTACTTATCCAATGACCCCTGGCAAGCACCTTTCACAGGCCACTGGACATCTGTATACATCTGTTGTGAAGAATCTCATAGGCCCACTGAGCATCTGTATACGTCTGTTGTGAAAAGTGTATCTTGCATGCTTGCAAAATTCCCACCATTTCTGGTTGTCTGTAGATTTCCTAAAATGTTCTAAATAAGGTCCTGTGTCTTCTGTAAATCAAGTGTCTCACGCCTTCCAAGTCTTCGTGCCGTTTAGTTCTCCTGACTCACTTCACTGACGAGGGCCCCGGTGAGCGCCATGCAGACCTGAACCATGGAGAATGGTCATGCTCCCCTGACACCCGACTGTGGGCAGAGTGCCCCAGCTGCCACCACGGAGGAGGGGCGTTAGCTCTCGTTTTTCAAGAAGGGCCTTTATCAAACGGAGAAAGTTCCCTTCTGTTCCTGATGTGATAGAAAATTCGTATCAGGACTATTAAGTTTCAACAGACGTCTTTCAGCATCTTCTGAGATGATAAAATGGGTTTTCTCCTTTATTTTTTGTTAATGTGGTGAATTACATTGATTTTTGAATGATGAGCCAAGTGTGCAATGCAAAACTACACTACGTCAAGAGAACAAACTCTAATTGGTTGTGGTATTCTTATCCCTTTTACATATTTTGGGTTTGATTTAGTAATAATTTGTTAAAAGCTTCGGCATCTGTATGTCAAGAAGAGTGAAAGGTGTGAGATTTTGCCTCACACGCAAACTATCAAGGGAGCCAGCACCAGCCCAACGCGCTGACAGAGCCGGGACAAAGGGCTTGTCACACACAGTGGGGCAGCAGGACCCACTCACCCATCAATACTCAGGATCACACACAGTAGGGCAGCAGGACCCACTCAACCGCTATCAATACTCAGGATCACACACAGTGGGACAGCAGGACCCACTCACCCCCGTCTATACTCAGGATCACACACAGTGGGGCAGCAGGACCCACTCACCCCGTCTATACTCAGGATCACCACAGTGGGGCAGCAGGACCCACTCACCCCCGTCAATACTCAGGATCACACACAGTGGGGCAGCAGGACCCACTCAACCCCGTCTATACTCACGGTCACACACAGTGGGGCAGCAGGACCCACTCAACCGCTGTCAATACTCAGGATCACACACAGTGGGGCAGCAGGATCCACTCAACCCCGTTGATACTCAGGATCACACACAGTGGGGCAGCAGGACCCACTCACCCCGTCGATACTCAGGTCACACACAGTGGGGCAGCAGGACCCATCACCTCCCGTCGACACTCAGGTCACACACAGTGGGGCAGCAGGACCCACCCACCCCGTCTATATCAGGATCACACACAGTGGGGCAGCAGGACCTACTCACCCCCATCGATACTCAGGATCACACACAGTGGGGCAGCAGGACCCACTCACCCCGTCTATACTCAGGATCACACACAGTGGGGCAGCAGGACCCACTCAACCCCTGCCAATACTCAGGATCACACACAGTGGGGCAGCAAGACCCACTCACCCCGTCGATACTCAGGATCACACACAGTGGGCAGCAGGACCCACTCACCCCGTCGATACTCAGGATCACACACAGTGGGGCAGCAGGACCCACTCACCCCGTCATACTCAGGATCACACACAGTGGGGCAGCAGGACCCACTCACCCCCGTCGATACTCAGGATCCCACACAGTGGGGCAGCAGGACCCACTCACCCCCGTCGATACTCAGGATCACACACAGTGGGGCAGCAGGACCCACTCACCCCGTCATACTCAGGATCACACACAGTGGGGCAGCAGGACCCACTCACCCCGTCAACTCAGGTCACACACAGTGGGCAGCAGGACCCACCCCCCCCTCACCACCGTCCACCCCCCCCTCATACTCAGGATCACACACAGTGGGGCAGCAGGACCCACCCACCCCCGTCTATATCAGGATCACACACAGTGGGGCAGCAGGACCTACTCACCCCATCGATACTCAGGATCACACACAGTGGGGCAGCAGGACCCACTCAACCCCTGCCAATACTCAGGATCACACACAGTGGGCAGCAGGACCCACTCATCCCCGTCGATACTCAGGATCACACACAGTGGGGCAGCAGGACCCACTCAACCCCTGCCAATACTCAGGATCACACACAGTGGGGCAGCAGGACCCACTCATCCCCGTCGATACTCAGGATCACACACAGTGGGGCAGCAGGACCCACTCACCCCGTCTATACTCAGGATCACACACAGTGGGCAGCAGGACCCACTCACCCCCATCTAACTCAGGATCACACACAGTGGGCAGCAGACCCACTCACCCCGTCGATACTCAGGATCACACACAGTGGGGCAGCAGGACCCACTCACCCCCGTCGATACTCAGGATCACACACAGTGGGGCAGCAGGACCCACTCACCCCGTCGATACTCAGGATCACACACAGTGGGGCAGCAGGACCCACTCACCCCGTCTATACTCAGGTCACACACAGTGGGGCAGCAGGACCCACTCAACCGCTGTCAATACTCAGGATCACACACAGTGGGGCAGCAGGATCCACTCAACCCCGTTGATACTCAGGATCACACACAGTGGGGCAGCAGGACCCACTCATCCCCGTCGATACTCAGGTTCACACACAGTGGGGCAGCAGGACCCAATCACCTCCCGTCGACACTCAGGTCACACACAGTGGGGCAGCAGGACCCACCCACCCACCGTCTATATTCAGGATCACACACAGTGGGGCAGCAGGACCTACTCACCCCCATCGATACTCAGGATCACACACAGTGGGGCAGCAGGACCCACTCATCCCCGTCGATACTCAGGATCACACACAGTGGGGCAGCAGGACCCACTCAACCCCTGCCAATACTCAGGATCACCACAGTGGGGCAGCAGGACCCACTCATCCCCGATGATACTCAGGTTCACACACAGTGGGGCAGCAGGACCCACTCATCCCCGATGATACTCAGGTTCACACACAGTGGGGCAGCAGGACCCACTCATCCCCATCTATACTCAGGTTCACACACAGTGGGGCAGCAGGAGCCACTCACCCCCGTCGATACTCAGCGACATCCTTTACCACTTAAGGGACTTTCAAGCTCATCTTGTGTAACAAAAGTCGACTTCTCCACCTCCCCATAACAAAGGCAAGATGTTATTTAGGCAAAGCAAGATTAACGATCACATAGAGAAATGCTTACATTTTTCTGAGAAAATGTTTTTAGCGACTGTGGCTGTCAAGGCACGCACTTGCATATTATACATAATACTGCTTGTGGCCAAAGTCACGGTACTTTCCTACTCTTAAATAATTTATCAGGAATCCTGAAAGGTGAGTCTTTTAAAGAGAAAAGTGGTATGTGGCTTACCCCAGGCTAAGGAGTGAGTAAGCCGGACTATTCTTGTGAAATATGTGATTTTTCTAATTAGAAAATCTGAGAACAAGATATCATTGTGAGATTCTGTTATCTCCAGGAAGGAGCGAAATGGGTGCTGGGAAATTGAGGGAGCCTTGGAACCAGAATCTCACAACCTCAAATGGGGAATCGGCAAATGGGAAAACAGTCGTTCTGATTCACGGACGTTTCTGAAAGCTTCACGTCCACTGCATGTTGCATTTGAACGACTTTTCTTCTTGTGATGTGGACCCAACACAAGAGAGCTCCCACGTAGACATTCAGCATTTGACAGGGTCTGGCACCATGACTCACTTCCGCAGATTTAACATGTTTGTGTATCAATTACAATGGTGCTGTGTTGCATTTGAACGACTTTTCTTCTTGTGATGTGGACCCGACAGAAGAGAGGTCCCATGTAGACATTCGGCATCTGTCAGGGTCTGGCACCGTGACTCACTTCTACAGATTTAACATGTTTGTGTATCAATTACAATGGCTCAACTGTATAAAAGCTGCTATCAGTTATGGATCAATTCCCTTATTTCTCACTTGGGCCATACTTCCTGCTTCTGCAGAACATATCGCTTGGCTGGAAGACACAATGTTGACACTGAAAAGAAAAAAGACATTGTATAGAAATGATGCAGATAAGTCTTCTGAAAGGCCACTGGGACACACACTTTGTTGGTGACCAGCCACAGCACCCGTGGCTGTGACCCACAGCAAGACCCCTGGGGTGACGACAGGCCAACCAACAGCCTTGGAAAGTACACTTCCTTCCCAGAAGAGCTTCCCGAGAGAAAACGGAAACACTGATAATTGCAGGCATTTCTATGACCAGTCTGGAACAATGAAACCATTCATCTCCAACAAGGAACACGTCTTGTTTCAACTGAGGCAAATAAAAAGACAAAGGAAACAGCACAAAAGCCAGGTTGGTCCTGTCACTTACACACACACGGACATGTACATGTATGTATGTGCGTACATCTACGTATACGTCCGTATGTGTGAGTATAAAATACACTGTCTATGCCACAATAACAGCGTCATCTAAATTCAGCCTGCGAGTTCCTCAGGGCCAGGGCGGGAGTCTCGAAGCCCATCTCTGCAGCACCAGGCTGTGCTCCCCAGCCCCTGCCTGTGGGCGGTGACTGGCGAAGCAACAAACCGTCCAGCCCTGGTCCTTCTACACATATCCGGAACAGGCATACACCTGGTGTAGAAAGCTCCCGCAGCCTCAACAGATCAGTCGATTCTAAGTCAGATTAACCTAATCTCTGCAGTGCAGTCCTACAAGCAGATTTTCAAAAAGTTACCAAACCACTACCTCAAACCTCACGCTTTGTCTACTTGGAAAGAGGACGTGGGACTGGGGTTTACACGGCCACCAGAACGCCCACAGGGTATTACCCTATTGCCCTTCAGTGCCCAGAATAATCATGTGGTCTCTGGCGGTAAAAACAAAACCACAACCACCACAACCCAGCTTTTCTTCGAGTTGTAGGGAGTTTTACAGCCTCTTTCTATGTGGTCTTCCTTTCTGCCCCAAACTGGATATTCCTTTTACTGTCTCCTTATTTCCTGACTATAATTTAATCAATGTAATTAAAATGCTTGTGTTAGAAGCAATTTTACTTAAAAAGAATTGAAAGAACTACATCAAAATATTAACAGTAGCCATTTCAGGATGACAAGATGACAACGTATTGTTTTTTGTTCATTCTCTTCAACATTTGCAAAGTTTTTTGCCTTGAGTGTAATCACTTTTCCCATCAGAGGTTACATAGAGTGCTGGACGGAATGAGGCCATGCAGCACACACCACCCTCTTTCTAACACAGAGCAATCATTTGGGGAAGGATGGAGACACAGGAAAGGTACATCTTAAAGCAATGCAGGGTTTTTTTCATAAAGGCAAAAGACATTTTAAAAAATGTTTGCACCATACACAAAGTTTGCTACATTTGGTCAAAAAACTGAGAGAAAACAGTAACAGAAGAACACTTTTGCCCACAAGGAGACCAGCACAGCCAGCTCAGGGTGACTCCAGACGAGGACAGAGAGCAGTCTCCTCACAGCTGACCCACAGGATCGGGTAACACGAGCAGGATGGAAACGTGGGGACCACAAAGACGTCAGACTGTGGACCGCACAGCAGAAGACAGTGGAGTCACTAAAAACTATTGTAAAAAGATGTTTACATTCTACTTTAACCAGAAATCAGCGGCACAGTGGCACTTCAAAACATCTACAAACAGCACCCTGAAGATTCCATCAGACTCTACACGGAACAATGTTAAGGCAAATAATGATAACGGGATAGTGCTAAGGGGTCTTCTCAGTGCAGACCCTTAGAGAGCACGATAACCCCATCATCAAAACACGGCGAACGTGTGGGAAAAGGACAACCTGCCCAGGGGTGAAGAGCAGCTTCTGAAGCACTCAGTGTAATTATGGCTGACTAAAGTGAGTCAGAATCTACCTCCATGTGCTAACTTGTTGCTGTGTTTAATAATCCCAGTCCAACTCAAAATATCCAAGCCAGAAAGGAGCATCCGGCCACTAACACCTAAAATAGTGATTAAATGGACAGCGCTTTGTGGAAAGACCTTTCACAACATGACACCTAGAGGGGACAAGGAGGCAACATGCCACGATGGCCCCCTGGTTCCTCTCGCTGCTCCTCCTGGGTCCTCAGCACAGCTGGGTGGCTCTGCTGGTGCCCTCCTGCAGAGAAAACACCCCACACAGCTACTGGGGAGGTCTTCTCTTACGACATCCAGCTTAAAAGGCCGCATGTCCACTGGCCAGTGGCCCAAATCCCACAGGTGAGGTGAGCGAAGAGGGAGACATTTGACCACAGGGCATGGGGCAGGATGGACCCATCTCCCTTGAGAGCCAACGGCAGCAGATCACGGGGAGGCCTGGCCAGTCTGAGGCCCCGGTGCAAGGAAGGGGGCAGTGTTCCATGAACACACAGCGCTGGAGAGGGTATGAGCTGAGAACGAAGATGTTTACAGAGCTCTGCGTAAAACCCAGATCACTCTGAGAAGAGCTCATAAGATGAAGAACTTTTATGGAAATATAACATGGGTAAATAGGTTGCTACAAAACAAATATTTCCTTGAAAACACAACATCCTTTTCATAAAATGAGCTGACAAATGAAATCCAGCAGCTGTGCAGCATCACAAATCCATTACAGCATCTGATCAAGCATCCTCCAAAGCCTTAATTGCAGATGCCCTGAATACAGTTTTACCCAGCCACGTGAATGAGACCCCAGATGAGAGGCCGTGGAACGTCAATAATGAGAAACAGAAATCTCCCGGGTGAAGGTACCAGGAAGGATTGCAGAGGAGTCAACAGATGTGTGTGCAAACGTCACGAGAGTAACAAGATTCACTGGTCATGCTGGACATACAGTGTCACAGACTCCAGCAAATGCCTGAAATACAAATGCTTAAAACGATAGGAGAAAATAAGCTGGAGGTTCAGCAGTCAGGACAGAGGGCAGTGATTTTCTAGTATTTCCAAGTATCTTTGAGGACCAGCACCAAAAGCAGTCAAGGATACTTCCACCTACGGAGAGGCTGGGAAGTGACAGCTTGCAATTTCACGTAAACAGAAGATGATTTTAGTTTGGGATTCTAAAGCAGCATTAATGTGTTATCAAAACAAAGAGAAAAGAAGCAGATGTATAAATACTGAGTGAGAAGGGGATGAGGGAATGAAACAGGTACAGCTGGACTCAGGGCTGTCGGGGCAAACACAGCACACGGGCTCCAAGGAGACCACGCTGCCTGCGGCCATCTCACCAGGGAGCGCTCTTGCTGGAGAAGCACCTACAAAGCTATTGGAGCTGGGGTGAGCTGCTGGCTGACATGCAACACAGGGGCCAGAGACCCCAGCCGCAGCAGGACCTGCTAGAGCCTGTGTGCACAGCCCTGGGACTGAGACGTAAACCACTGTCCCAACATGCCTCTGTCACACTTCACTAACACAACTCAACAGAATTTGCAGGGCTCAGATCCATGGTTTCTGAAGAAGGCAATAAAGGGTGAATTTGGAGCTGAGAGGCAATAAATTGATAGAGGTGCACTTGGTGACCCCAAAAGAGGCAGATCTTTCTCGTTTTTTCTCTCTGCTGTGGCTGTTTATGGTTCATCCCCTTTAGGTCTTTCACTCTAAGAACCCAGAAGCACCCATCTATTAAGAGAAGAGCTTATTCAGGATCAGCTTCATGCAGCATTGAATAGATCATTATTGCTAGTAAAGAATTTGTTGGTACTTCTTACATTTATAGCGTTAGATAAATTCGTTAACTAAAATGTTTCTTTAACAGCGTTCCATAAAGTACTAAAAATGGCAATAAACTACGTAGTATGTCACATGATGCTGGAGAAATAAAAAATACCTTCTCTGGCAAGAGTTTATTAAAAGTTCAACATCACAGCACACGCATTACATAGCCATTCTGTACGTCTCCATTTTCTGCAAGCACCTCTTCCTAAAATAATGAAAATGAAACATTCGTTTTTCTTTCTGTTTAACACCGCAATCTGCGATTCCATCTCACTGACAGGAAGCTTCGACAGACTGGCAACACCCCACATTCCTGCGTTCCAGGGAAACCGAAGAACAACCAAATTAAGAAAGTCCAGGCTTTGGCATCAGAATCCCAGCTCTGCCACTTACTAACACTGAGTAAGTTCTCAAATCCCTCAAAGCCTCCCTTTCATCATCCATAAAATGGGAGCAACACTGGACAGCTGCTGTGAGAATCACATATGATGAAATATACAAAGCAAACTACTAGGTGTGGGTCACACGGCCACACTCAATGATGGCTGCTTTTATAAATGCCTTGAAGCAACAGATTTATTGCCAATTTCCAAACCTAAAAAGCCCAAAGGGATTAGACTGTTGACAAATCCCACCTCGTCCTCTGGCACAGATGACACAGATTCCTTCCCACCTTCCTCCAGTGCAGAAGACACGGATTCCTTCCCACCTTCCTCCAGTGCAGAAGACACGGATTCCTTCCTACCTTTCTCCAGTGCAGAAGACACGGATTCCCTCCCACCTTCTTCCAGTGCAGACGACGTGGATTCCTTCTCACCTTCCTCCAGTGCAGAAGACGCGGATTCCCTCCCACCTTCCTCCAGTGCAGACGACGTGGATTCCTTCCCACCTTCCTCCAGTGCAGACGACGCGGATTCCTTCCCACCTTCCTCCAGTGCAGACGACGCGGATTCCCTCCCACCTTCCTCCAACACGGACGACATGGATTCCTGCAGCAGCACTACCATGGAGCACACATGTCCTGCAGTCACCTGGGAAACGTGGGCCTATCCTAAGGCTGGTGTCTTGCATGACCATGTATTACAGACCATAGGATAAACCTACAAACACCACATCTGGATAGCAGGAAGGAAGACAGGCAACGATGCCAGTTACCTCCAAATGGAAGCAAGTGAACAGAATCAAAGCGGTCACCGGCAGCCTCTGACCCAGAACCTCGAAGGTCAGTCCCAAAGGGCTGTCACTAGCTATGGGTCCTAGCTCTTCAGACTCTCATATTTTGAATCCCCACGTCAACATCTAACTAGGTCTCTAAACAGACATAAGTTAACAGATTGAACAGAAAACACCACTCTCCTTTCGGTTTCCTTAAATGGATGGTGATCTGTTTTGCTCCGGGAGAAACTAGTATCCTACAGTACAACAAGCAATGAGATATTCAGGGGATAGAAACATCGGCACCCCTCGAACCCTCAGAGAGAGAGGTAGTATACAAATGACCCTTTATGCTTGACGTCATTACTGCTCTTACTAGTATTCTAGATTACTCTGTATATCCACAGGTTTAAATCTTTAGAAAAACCTGCCCCCTTCACTTCCATCTTCTGAAGTCATAAATCGCAATCCGTGTCCTAGAGTTCCTGCCATTTGCACTGAGCTGACAGCATTACACAGTCAGCACACACAAAGCCTGGGGCTGCTGTCCAACGGCAAAGACAACCGTGAGTCAACAGAAGAGGATGTTCCTCCAAGGTAGACACGTGGCTTCACAGCAGCAGAGCAGGAAGATGTAGGTTCGGGAGCCGGGCCACACTGGTTCAAACCCCAGCTCCTCTGTGACCTTGGGTGAGTTACTTAACCTATGTCCACCCCTGTCTCCTTGGGTGCAAATTAGGAACAGTGAGTCCCTGCCTGAGGGGTGGCTGTGAGAATTACGTGAGTGACTCCATCAGAACACTCATAGCAGAGCTGCCTCGTGGCAATTAAAACACTCTGCAGTGAGTCCCTGCCTGAGGAGCCTGTGAGGATTAAATGAGATTAAAACACTCTGCAGTGAGTCCCTGCCTGAGGGGAGGCCGTGAGGAATAAATGAGATTAAAACACTCTGCAGTGAGTCCCTGCCTGAGGGGAGGCCGTGAGGAGTAAATGAGATTAAAACACTCTGCAGTGAGTCCCTGCCTGGGGGGAGTGACTGTGAGAATTAAATGAGATTAAAACATTCTGCAGTGAGTCCCTGCCTGTGGGGAGCCTGTGAGGATTAAATGAGATGAAAACACTCTGCAGGGAGTCCCTGCCTGAGGGGAGCCTGTGAGGATTAAATGAGATTAAAACACTCTGCAGTGAGTCCCTGCCTGAGGGGAGTGACTGTGAGAATTAAATGAGATTAAAACATTCTGCAGGGAGTCCCTGCCTGAGGGGAGCCTGTGAGGATTAAATCAGATTAAAACACTCTGCAGTGAGTCCCTGCCTGAGAGGAGCCTGTGAGGATTAAATGAGATTAAAACACTCTGCAGTGAGACCCTGCCTGAGGGGAGCCTGTGAGGATTAAATGAGATTAAAACACTCTGCAGTGAGTCCCTGCCTGAGGGGAGCCTGTGAGGATTAAATGAGATTAAAACACTCTGCAGTGAGTCCCTGCCTGAGGGGAGTGGCTGTGAGGAGTAAATGAGTGACTACATCAGAGCACTCACAGCAGAGCTGCCTCCTGGCGATTAAAACACTCTGCAAGTGCAAGAGCTCAAGATGCTCCTCCTCATTAGTGTGACCCAAGTTTGGAAAGAGGACAAAGAAGAAAGCCAAGCCTGGGAGAAGCCAAAACTGTGCAAGAGGCCAGACGAGACAGGCTGCATGGAATCCTGCCTGTCCACAGCCACCCTTTGTCTCCACTACACAGGGCCATCTGTGTTCCCTTCCACATGGATTTCTGTTGCAATGTTTCGTTCTTTGGTAAACTGCACGCAAAAGCAGAGGTGTGGAGAGTTGTGCAAAATGGTGAAGACAGAGTGAAGAAGGAGATTTTATTTTATCCTCACTTATTCCTTCTCTAAGTCTTTTCTTCACGTGGATTGGAGTTTCTGACCTGCCATGTCCAGGCTATTGATGGGCCCAGCAAAAACATTCATTTCTCTTGCAGTGTTGGCTATTTCTAACGTTGCCTTTTGATTCCTAGATTTCGCATCTCTCTGCTCACGCGATCCACCTCCAATTACGGCACAATGGTTTGAGGTTATAATATCAATCCTTTGACAGATCTAGGAAGAGTTGATTTGAGGTTATAATCTCAATCCTTTGATAGATCTAGGAAGAGTTGATTTGAGGTTATAATCTCAATCCTTTGACAGATCTAGGAAGAGTTGATTTGAGGTTATAATCTCAATCCTTTGATAGATCTAGGAAGAGTTGATTTGAGGTTATAATCTCAATCCTTTGACAGATCTAGGAAGAGTTGGTTTGAGGTTATAATCTCAATCCTTTGACAGATCTAGGAAGAGTTGATTTGAGGTTATAATCTCAATCCTTTGACAGATCTAGGAAGAGTTGGTTTGAGGTTATAATCTCAATCCTTTGACAGATCTAGGAAGAGTTGCTTATGTTCGGTTTGTCCAGCTTTTTGCTCAACAGGAAAGTGTGATGACTTCCAAGCTCCTCAGGTGCTGGACTGGAAGCTACAAGTCTATGCATCTCCTATTTTATTTTATTCTTTTTATTATTGCCTCACTTCTCCCTTCTGTAGACTTAATTTTTTCTAACATGTTAAGACAAATGCTTATTTCTTCAGTTTCCAGGATCTCTTCTGACTTAATATAAAGATTTTAGTCTATAAATTCAGGTACCATTTTCACTGCATCCCACAAATTTTGATTCATCACTTTTCACCTGAAATACAACAGCCCCCTAACCTGTTTCTGCCTTCAGTCAGGAACCCAATCCAACGAAACCAATCTACCCTACATATTTCTGCTACATTGATATTTCCAAAATTCCCTCTTTAGAAATGATGAGGCACAGATAGCAAAATTCTTTTTTTTTTTTTTTTTTTTTTTAGACGCAGGGTCTCACTCTGTCACCCAAAGTAGGGTGCACTGATGTGACCACAGCTCACTGCAGCCTCCAACTCCTGGGTTTAAGTTATCCTTCCACCTCAGCCTCCTGAGGAGCTGGGACCACAGGTGTGTGGCCATCACACCTGGCTAGTCTTTTGTTTGTAGAGATGGGTTCTGACTTTGTTGCCCAGGCTGATCTCGAACTCCTGGCTTCAAGCACTCCTCCACCTTGGCCTCCCAAAGTGCTGGCATTACAGGCATGAGCCACTGCACCTGGCCAAAATTCACTTTCTTTAGTGTGGGACATCTTTATGCTGTGTCCTCAGCTGTGCCTGTGGCCTCTCCCACAGCCGCGACCCCAGAGCAGCATGTGAGGGGGGCTGTCCACAGGTTTGGCAACAGTCCCACCCATACCATCCAGCGTGAGAGCCACCCGGCCACCCACCCGAAAGTGCAGTGATGAAGCAGGAGGACGATTTTACATTTCATCTTAACACATTTAAATGTAAAAGGCCCCCTTTTACATTTAAATGTACAAGGCTACTGCCCTCATACTGGACAGGGCAGCTCCCACCAGACAGAGCCTGTCACCTCCTCTGGGGACATCACAGTGGCTACACAGGCCCATCCAGTCGCACTGTAGGCCGCCTTCTCTCCTAGCATCATTCTGATGTAAATAAGGAAGTAACACTATGTGTATTGGAATCAATGAGAAAATTGAGTTGTTCAGAGAGAACACAGGTCACAGGGCAGGAACCTCATCAAAATCAGTAAATTCAGACTGACTCAGGAAAGATAAACCTTCTCAGCCTAGAAAATTAAACTTCAGCATAGAGGAGGAACTTATACAGTAACCCCATGATGGCAGGTGGCCCCGTGATGACAAGGAGGGTGTCCTCTACATTCCTGACTCACCAGCAGCGCACAGCAGAGTGCTCAGAACCCAGAATCACCTGCACATTTGCTGAAAGAATACTAGGACAAAAGTCTATGTCCAAAACTGACACTAAACTATCCTTGGTATAAAACCCGCCTCAGGGATGGGTTCAGAAGCACAAGTTTCCGGTTTACCTTTTTGAAAAAGCAATGCTTTGAAAATCTCACAATAATTCTCAAACTCTTTGACCCAAAGAGCACTTTAAAGACTGCTGAAAACCTTAAAAAGTTTTTGCCAATGGGGCTGATATTTTGATATTTGTGGCATCAGAAAGTAAATAAAAACTTTTTAAAAAACAAGACGTCACAGTCACAGAATCCACTGGCTGTCAGAACAACCCCCTACCCCCAAAACAGGCAGCCTTGGAAAAACCCTGCTGTGCACTCAGGACACAGAGTCAACAGGAGACATGGCCGTGTCATTCTGGAAGGCATGACCCCATAGACATCCCTGGGAGGGTCTCAAACCCCAGGGTCCCTGGGCTCTGTTGGAAGCTTGCTGTCCTAGAGGACACGGGGGATCGGGACATGCTACTGCAAAGGAGGGCAAGGCTGAGGTCAGACGCTGATCCCTGAGAGGGCAGCCCCGGCCGTGCATGCTCACACATGGAGGTTCTTAGTTCATCAAAAGACACAGCCGTAGCTCCACCCACATCAGGGAACCGTGTGCTGCACGTGGGCTCTAGGATCTTCCTCTCACAGCCACATCAGGGAACCGCGTGCTGCACGTGAGCTCTAGTATCTTCCTCTCACAGTCACATCAGGGAACCGCGTGCTGCACGTGGGCTCTAGTATCTTCCTCTCACAGTCACATCAGGGAACCGCGTGCTGCACGTGGGTTCTAGGATCTTCCTTTCACGGTCACATCAGGGAACCGCGTGCTGCACGTGGGCTCTAGGATGTTCCCACAGTCACATCAGGGAACCGCATGCTGCACGTGGGCTCTAGTATCTTCCTCTTACAGTCACATCAGGGAACCGCGTGCTGCACGTGAGCTCTAGTATCTTCCTCTCACAGTCACATCAGGGAACCGCGTGCTGCACGTGAGCTCTAGTATCTTCCTCTCACAGTCACATCAGGGAACCGCGTGCTGCACGTGGGTTCTAGGATCTTCCTTTCACGGTCACATCAGGGAACCGCGTGCTGCACGTGGGTTCTAGGATCTTCCCACAGTCACATCAGGGAACCGCGTGCTGCACGTGGGCTCTAGTATCTTCCTTTCACAGTCACATCAGGGAACGGCATGCTGCACGTGAGCTCTACGATCCTCCTCTCCCAGTCTTGGTTGGAATGGGCACAACACAAGTCTCCAGGTTTTCTTTTCCAGAGTTGTTGGTTGGGGAGAAAGGGTGACAACTAAAGCTATAATCTAAGCTCTAATTGAGAGTTTATCAAGTAAAGGTAATGAAGTGCTTAAAATTGACTCCAATACATTCTAGGTGCTCAATAAATGCCAGCTCATTCACTTACTTCCCAAATCAAACTCAAGTTCCAAAAGAAAGCTATTTAAAAAGAAGAGATACGTACTATGACAAAGAGCTTTTGTAAGAATTCATTACAAAGTAAGGTCATGAGTTTAGAAATGAAATGAGAAAATACATCCAGTAGAGGTTAAATGGCTGAGTAGATTAATTATTAACTAGGTCAATTACCTAAGCAATAACAGAATTATTTCTGGGCTGCTAAAATTCGGTCATTGATGGGGAGAATGGAACAGGTTGGAAAACATTCTTCAGGCTATTATCCAGGAGAACTTCCCCAACCAACCAAGACAGGCCCACATTCAAATTGAGAAATACAGAGAACATCACGAAGATACTCCTTGAGAAGAGCAACCCCAAGACACATAATCGTCAGATTCACCAAGACTGAAATGAAGGAAAAAATGTTAAAGGCAGCCAGAGAGAAAGGTAGGGTTACCCACAAAGGGAAGCCCATCAGACTAACAGCAGATCTCTCTGCAGAAACCCTACATGCCAGAAGAGTGGGGGCCAATATTCAACATTCTTAAAGAAAAGAATTTTCAAACCAGAATTTCATATCCAGTCAAACTAAGCTTTGTAAGTGAAGGAGAAATAAAATCATTTACAGAGAAGCACATGCTGAGAGATTTTGTCACCACCAGGCCTGCCTTACAAGAGCTCCTGAAGGAAGCACTAAATATGGAAACAAAAAACTGGTACCAGCCACCGCAAAAACATACCAAATTGTGAAGACCATTGACACTGTGAAGAAACCGCATCAACTAATGGGCAAAATAACCAGCTAGCATCATAATGATAGGATCGAATTCACATATAACAATATTAACCTTAAATGTAAATGGGCTAAATGCCCTAGTTAAAAGACACAGACTGGCAGACTGGATAGAATCAAGACCCACTGGTGTTCTGTATTCAGGAGACCCATTTCACATGCAAAGACACACATAGGCTCATAATAAAGGAGAGAGGAATACTTACCAAGCAAATGGAAAGCAAAAAAAAAGCATGAGTTACAATCCTAGTCTCTGATAAAACATACTTTAAACCAGCAAAGATCAAAAAAGACAAAGAAGGGCATTACACAATGGCAAAGGGATCAATGCAACAAGAAGGGCCAACTATCCCAAATATATACATACCCAATACAGGAGCACCCAGATGCATAAAGTTCTTAGATACCTACCAAGAGATTTAGACTCCCACATAGTAATAGTGGGAGACTTTAACACCCCAACGTCAGTATTAGACAGATCAAGACAGAAAATTAACAAGGATATTCAGGACTTGAACTCAGCTGTGAGCCAAGCAGACCTAATAGACATCTACAAAACTCTCCACCCCAAATCAACAGGATATACCTTCTTTTCAGCACCAAATTGCACTTATTCTAAAACTGACCACATAATTGGAAGTAAAACACTCAACAAATGCAAAAGGATGGAAATCATAACAAACAGTCTGTCAGACCACAGTGTAATCAAATTAGAACTCAGGGTTAAGAAACTCATTCAAAACTGCACAACTACATGGAAACTGAACAACCTGCTCCTGAATGACTACTGGGTAAATAATGAAATTAAGGCAGAAATAAGTAAGTTCCTTGAAACCAATGAGAACAAAGACACAACGTACCAGAATCTCTGGGACACAGATAAAGAGGTGTGTGGAGGGAAATTTATAGCACTAACAGCCCACAAGAAAAAGTAGGAAAGATCTAAAATCGATACCCTGACATCATAATTAAAAGAACTAGAGAACAGCAAACAAATTTAAAAGCTAGCAGAAGACAAGAAATAACTAAGATCAGAGCAGAACTGAAGGAGATAGAGACATGAAAAACCCTTCAAAACAAAAAAAAAAAAATCAATGAATCCAGGAGCTGGTTTTTGGAAAAGATCAACAAAATAGATAGACCACTAGCCAGACTAATAAAGAATAAAACAGAGAAGAATCAAACAGACACAAAAAATGATAAAGGGGATATCACCACCGATCCCACAGAAATACAAACTACCATCAGAGAACACTATAAACACCACTATGCAAATAAACTAGAAAATCTAGAAGAAATGGATAAATTCCTGGACACATACACCCTCTCAAGACTAAACCAGGAAGAAGCTGAATCCCTGAATAGACCAATAACAAGTTCTGAAATTGAGGCAGTAATTAATAGCCTACCAACCAAAAAAAGTCCAGGACCAGATGGATTCACAGCCAACTCCTACCAGAGGTACAAAGAGGAGCTGGTAGCATTCCTTCTGAAACTATTCAAAACAATAGAAAAGAGGGACTCCTCCCTAACTCATTTTATGAGGCCAGCATCATCCTGATACCAAAACCTGGCAGAGACATAACAAAAAAAGAAAATGTCAGGCCAATATCCCTGATGAACATCAATGTGAAAATCCTCAATAAAATACTGGCAAACCGAATCCAGCAGAAAGCTCATCCACCATAATCAAATCCGCTTCATCCCTGGGATGCAAGGCTGGTTCAATATACACAAATCAATAAATGTAATCCATCACATAAACAGAACTAATGACAAAAACCACATGATTATCCCAATAGATGCAGAAAAGGCCTTGGATAAAATTCAACATCTCTTCATGCTAAAAACTCTCAATAAACTAGGTATTGATGGAACACATCTCAAAATAATAAGAGCTATTTATGACAAACTCACAGCCAATATCATACTGAATGGACAAAAACTGGAAGCATTCCTTTGAAAACTGGCGCAAGACAAGGATGCCCTCTCTCAACATAGTATTGGAAGTTCTGGCCATGGCAAGCAGGCAAGAGAAAGAAAGGGTATTCAAATAAGAAGAGAGAAAGTCAAATTGTTTCTGTTTACAGATGACATGACTGTTATTTAGAAAATCCCATAATCTCAGCCCAAAATCTCCTTAAACTGATAAGCAACTTCAGCAAAGTCTCAGGATACAAAATCAATGTGCAAAAATCACAAGCATTCTTATACCCCAATAAAAGACCAACAGGGAGCCAAATCATGACTGAACTCCCATTCACAACTGCTACAAAGAGAATAAAATACCTAGGAATACAACTGACAAGGGATGTGAAGGACCTCTTCAAGGAGAACTACAAACCACTGCTCAAGGAGAGAAGAGAAGACACAAACAAATGGAAAATCATTCCATGCTCATGGATAGGAAGAATTGATATCATGAAAATGGCCATATTGCCCAAAGTAATTTATAAATTCAATGCTATCCCCGTTGAGCTACCATTAACTTTCTTCACAGAATTGGGAAAAACTACTTTAAATTTCATATGGAACCAAAAAAACAGCCCACATAGCCAAGACAATCCTAAGCAAAAAGAACAAAGCTGGAGGCATCACGCTACCTGACTTCAAACTATACTACAAGGCTACAGTAACCAAAACAGCATGGTACTGGTGCCAAAACAGAGATATAGACCAAAGGAACAGAACAGAGGCCTCAGAAAAAAAACACCAAACATTTACGACCATCTGATCTTTGACAAATCTGACAAAAAACAAGCAATGGGGAAAGTATTCCCTACTTAATAAATGGTGTTGGGGAAACAGGCTAGCCATAAGCAGAAAACTGAAACTGGACCCCTTCTGTACACCTTATAGAAAAATTAACTCAAGTTGGTTTAAAGACTTAAACATACGACCTAAAACCATAAAAACTCTAGAAGAAAACCTAGGCAATACCATTCAGTACATAGACATGGCCAAAGACTTCAATACTAAAACACCAAAAGCAATTGCGACAAAAGCCAAAATTGACAAATGGGATCTAATTAAACTAAAGCACTTCTGCACAGTAAAAGAAACTATCATCAGAGTGAACAGGCAACCTACAGAATGGGAGAAAATTTTTGCAATCCATCCATCTGACAAAGGGCAAATATCCAGAATCTACAAAGAACTTAAACAAATTTACAAGAAAAAAAAAACCCCATCAAGAAGTGGACAAAGGTTATGAACAGGCACTTCTCAAAAGAAGACATTTATGCGGCCAACAAACTTAGGAAAAAAAAAAAGCTCATCATCATGGGTCATTAGAAAAAGGCAAATCAAAACCACAATGAGATACCATTTCATGCTAGTTAGAATGGTTATCATTAAAAAGTCAGGAAACGGGGGGAAGGGGGGTGGTGGAGCCAAGATGGCCGAATAGGAACAGCTCCAGTCTCCAGCTCCCAGCCTGAGCAACACAGAAGACGGGTGATTTCTGCATTTCCGTCTGAGGTACCGGGTTCATCTCACTAGGGAGTGCCAAACAGTGGGTGCAGGACAGTTGGTGCAGCGCACTGTGTGTGAGCCGAAGCAGAGCGAGGCATTGCCTCACTCGGGAAGCGCAAGGGGTCAGGGAGTTCCCTTTCCTAGTCAAAGAAAGGGGTAACAGATGGCACCTGGAAAATCGGGTCACTCCCACCCTAATACTGCGCTTTTCCAATGGGCCTGGAAAACGGCACACTAGGAGATTGTGTCCTGCACCTGGCTCAGAGGGTCCTATGCCCACAGAGTCTTGCTGATTGCTAGCACAGCAGTCTGAGATCAAACTGCAAGGCGGCAGTGAGGCTGGGGGAGGGGCGCCCGCCATTGCCCAGGCTTGCTTAGGTAAACAAAGAAGCCAGGAAGCTTGAACTGGGTGGAGCCCACCACAGCTCAAGGAGGCCTGCCTGCCTCTGTAGGCTCCACCTCTGGGGGCAGGGCACAGACAAACAAAAACTCAGCAGGAACCTCTGCAGACTTAAATGTCCCTGTCTGACTGACGGCTTTGAAGAGAGTAGTGGTTCTCCCAGCACGCAGCTGGAGATCTGAGAACGGACAGACTGCCTCCTAAAGAGGGTCCCTGACCCCCAAGCAGCCTAACTGGGAGGCACCCCCAAGTAGGGACAAACTGACACCTCACTCGGCCAGGTACTCCTCTGAGACAAAACTTCCAGAGGAATTATCAGACAGCTGAATTTGTGGTCTCACGAAAATCCGCTGTTCTGCAGCCACCGCTGCTGACACCCAGGCAAACAGGGTCTGGAGTGGACCTCTAGCAAACTCCAACAGACCTGCAGCTGAGGGTCCTGTCTGGTAGAAGGAAAACTAACAAACAGAAAGGACACCCACACCAAAAACCCATCTGTAAATCACCATCATCAAAGACCAAAAGTAGATAAAACCACAAAGATGGGGAAAACACAGAGGAGAAAAACTGGAAACTCTAAAAAGCAGAGCACCTCTCCTCCTCCAAAGGAACACAGTTCCTCACCAGCAATGGAACAAAGCTGGATGGAGGATGACTTTGACGAGTTGAGAGAAGAAGGCTGCAGACGATCAAACTACTCCAAGCTACGGGGGGAAATTCAAAACAATAGCAAAGAAGTTAAAAACTTTGAAAAAAAATTAGATGAATGGATAACTAGAATAACCAATGGAGACAAGGACTTAAAGGAGCTGATGGAGCTGAAAGCCAAGTTTCAAGAACTACGCGAAGATTGCAGAAGCCTCAGTAGCAGATGCAATCAACTGGAAGAAAGGGTTATCAGCAATGGAAGATGAAATGAATGAAATGAAGCGAGAAGGGAAGTTTAGAGAAAAAAGAATAAAAAGGAACGAACAAAGCCTCCAAGAAATTTGGGACTATGTGAAAAGACCAAACCTACGTCTGATTGGTGTACCTGAAAATGACAGGGAGAATGGAACCAACCTGGAAAACACTCTGCAAGATATTATCCAGGAGAACTTCCCCAATCTAGCAAGGCAGGCCAACATTCAGATTCAGGAAATACAGAGAACGCCACAAAGATACTCCTCGAGAAGAGCAACTCCAAGACACATAATTGTCAGATTCACCAAAGTTGAAATGAAGGAAAAAATGTTAAGGGCAGCCAGAGAGAAAGGTCGGGTTACCCACAAAGGGAAGCCCATCAGACTAACAGCTGATCTCTCGGCAGAAACTCTACAAGCCAGAAGAGAGTGGGGGCCAATATTCAACATTCTTAAAGAAAAGAATTTTCAACCCAGAATTTCCTATCCCGCCAAACTAAGCTTCATAAGTGAAGGAGAAATAAAATACTTTACAGACAAGCAAATGCTGAGTGATTTTGTCACCACCAGGCCTGCCCTAAAAGAGCTCCTGAAGGAAGCACTAAACATGGAAAGGAACAACCGGTACCAGACCCTGCAAAAACATGCCAAATTGTAAAGACCATGAAGGCTAGGAAGAAACTGCATCAACTAACAAGCAAAATAACCAACTAACATCATAATGACAGGATCAAATTCACACATAACAATATTAACTTTAAATGTAAATGGGCTAAATGATCCAATTAAAAGACACAGACTGGCAAACTGGATAAGGAGTCAAGAACCATCAGTGTGCTATATTCAGGAAACCCATCTCACATACAGAGACACACATAGACTCAAAATAAAGGGATGGAGGAAGATCAAATGGAAAAGAGCAAAGAGCAAAAGAGGAAAGAGCAAATGGAAAACCAAAAAAGGCAGGGGTTGCAATCCTAGTCTCTGATAAAATACACTTTAAACCAACAAAGATCAAAAGAGACAAAGAAGGCCATTACATAATGGTAAAGGGATCAATTCAACAAGAAGAGCTAACTATCCTACATATATATGCACCCAACACAGGAGCATCCAGATTCATAAAGCAAGTCCTGAGTGACCTACAAAGGGACTTAAACTCCCACACAATAATAATGGGAGATTTTAACACCCCACTGTCAACATTAGACAGATCAACGAGACAGAAAGTTAACAAGGATATCCAGGAATTGAACTCACCTCTGCACAAAGTGGACCTAATAGACATCTACAGAACTCTCCACCCCAAATCAACAGAATATACATTTTTTTCAGCACCACACCACACCTATTCCAAAATTGACCACGTAGTTGGAAGTAAAGCTCTCCTCAGCAAATGTAAAAGAACAGAAATTATAACAAACTGTCTCTCAGACCACAGTGCAATCAAACTAGAACTCAGGATTAAGAAACTCACTCAAAACCACTCAACTACATGGAAACTGAACAACCTGCTCCTGAATGACTATTGGGTACATAATGAAATGAAGGCAGAAATAAAGATGTTCTTTGAAACCAACGAGAACAAAGACACAACATACCAGAATCTCTGGGACACATTCAAAGCAGTGTGTAGAGGGAAATTTATAGCACTAAATGCCCACAAGAGAAAGCAGGAAAGATCCAAAATTGACACCCTAACATCACAATTAAAAGAACTAGAAAAGCAAGAGCAAACACATTCAAAAGCTAGCAGAAGGCAAGAAATAACTAAAATCAGAGCAGAAATGAAGGAAACAGAGACACAAAAAGCCCTTCAAAAAATTAATGAATCCACTAGCTGGTTTTTTGAAAAGATCAACAAAATTCATAGACCGCTAGCAAGACTAATAAAGAGGAAAAGAGAGAAGAATCATATAGACACAATAAAAAACGAAAAAGGGGATATCACCACCGATCCCACAGAAATACAATCTACCATCAGAGAATACTACAAACACCTCTATGCAAATAAACTAGAAAATCTAGAAGAAATGGATAAATTCCTCAACAAATACACCTTCCCAAGACTAAACCAGGAAGAAGTTGAATCTCTGAATAGACCAATAACAGGCTCTGAAATTGTGGCAATAAGCAATAGCTTACCAACCAAAAAGAGTCCAGGACCTGATGGATTCACAGCTGAATTCTACCAGAGGTACAAGGAGGAACTGGTACCATTCCTTCTGAAACTATTCCAATCGATAGAAAAAGAGGGACTCCTCCCTAACACATTTTCTGAGGCCAGCATCGTCCTGATACCAAAGCCTGGCAGAGACATAACCAAAAAAGAGAATTTCAGACCAATATCCTTGAGGAACATTGATGGAAAAATCCTCAATAAAATACTGGCAAACCGAATCCAGCAGCACATCAAAAAGCTTATACACCATGATCAAGTGGGCTTCATCCCTGGGATGCAAGGCTGGTTCAACATATGCAAATCAATAAATGTAATCCAGCATATAAACAGAACCAAAGACAAAAACCACATGATTATCTCAACAGATAAAGAAAAGGCCTTTGACAAAATTCAACAACCCTTCATGCTAAAAACTCTCAATAAATTAGGTATTGATGGGATGTATCTCAAAATAATAAGAGCTATCTATCACAAGCCCACAGCCAATATCATACTGAATGGGCAAAAACTGGAGGCATTCCCTTTGAAAACTGGCACAAGACAGGGATGCCCTCTCTCACCGCTCCTATTCAACATAGTGCTGGAAGTTCTGGCCAGGGCAATCAGGCAGGAGAAGGAAATAAAGGGTATTCAATTAGGAAAAGAGGAAGTCAAATTGTCCCTGTTTGCAGATGACATGATTGTATATCTAGAAAACCCCACTGTCTCAGCCCAAAATCTCCTTAAGATGATTAGCAACTTCAGCAAAGTCTCAGGATACAAAATCAATGGACAAAAATCACAAGCATTCTTGTACACCAATCACAGACAAACAGAGAGCCAAATCATGAGTGAACTCCCATTCACAATTGCTTCAAAGAGAATAAAGTACCTAGGAATCCAACTTACAAGGGATGTAAAGGACCTCTTCAAGGAGAACTACAAACCACTGCTCAATGAAATAAAAGAGGATACAAACAAATGGAAGAACATTCCATGCTCATGGGTTGGAAGAATCAATATCATGAAAATGGCCATACTGCCCAAGGTAATTTATAGATTCAATGCCATCCCCATCAAGCTACCAATGACTTTCTTCACAGAATTGGAAAAAACTACTTCAAAGTTCATATGGAACCAAAAAAGAGCCCGCATCACCAAGTCAATCCTAAGCCAAAAGAACAAAGCTGGAGGCATCACTCTCCCTGACTTCAAACTATACTACAAGGCTACAGTAACCAAAACAGCATGATACTGGTATCAAAACAGAGACATAGATCAATGGAACAGAACAGAGCCCTCAGAAATAATGCCACATATCTACAACCATCTGATCTTTGACAAACCTGACAAAAACAAGAAATAGGGAAAGGATTCCCTATTTAATAAATGGTGCTGGGAAAACTGGCTAGCCATATGTAGAAAGCTGAAACTGGATCCCTTCCTTACACCTTATACAAAAATTAATTCAAGATGGATTAAAGACTTACATGTTAGACCTAAAACCATTAAAATCCTACAAGAAAACCTAGGCAATACCATTCAGGACATAGGCATGGGCAAGGACTTCATGTCTAAAACACCAAAAGCAATGGCAACAAAAGCCAGAATTGACAAATGGGATCTAATTAAACTAAAGAGCTTCTGCACAGCAAAAGAAACTACCATCAGAGTAAACAGGCAACCTACAGAATGGGAGAAAATTTTTGCAACCTACTCATCTGACAAAGGGCTGATATCCAGAATCTACAATGAACTCAAACAAATTTACAAGAAAAAAACAAACAACCCCATCAAAAAGTGGGCAGAGGACATGAACAGACACTTCTCAAAAGAAGACATTTATGCAGCCAAAAAACACATGAAAAAATGCTCATCATCACTGGCCATCAGAGAAATGCAAATCAAAACCACAGTGAGATACCATCTCACACCAGTTAGAATGGCCATCATTAAAAAGTCAGGAAACAACAGGTGCTGGAGAGGATGTGGAGAAATAGGAACACTTTTACACTGTTGGTGGGACTGTAAACTAGTTCAACCATTGTGGAAGTCAGTGTGGCGATTCCTCAGGGATCTAGAATTAGAAATACCATTTGACCCAGCCATCCCATTACTGGGTATATACTCAAAGGGCTATAAATCATGCTGCTATAAAGACACATGCACACGTATGTTTATTGCGGCACTATTCACAATAGCAAAGACTTGGAACCAACCCAAATGTCCAACAACGATAGACTGGATTAAGAAAATGTGGCACGTATACACCATGGAATACTATGCAGCCATAAAAAATGATAAGTTCATGTCCTTTGTAGGGACATGGATGAAACTGGAAACCATCATTCTCAGTAAACTATCGCAAGGACAAAAAACCAGGCACCGCATGTTCTCACTCATAGGTGGGAACTGAACAATGAGAACTCATGGACACAGGAAGGGGAACATCACACTCCGGGGACTGTTGTGGGGTGGGGGGAGGGGGAGGGACAGCATTAGGAGATATACCTAATGCTAAATGACGAGTTAATGGGTGCAGCAAAACAACATGGCACATGGATACATATGTAACAAACCTGCACACTGTGCACATGTACCCTAAAACAAAGTATAATAATAAAAACAAAAAAGATAAAAAATAAAAATAAATAAATAAAAAGTCAGGAAACAACAGATGCTGGAGAGGATGTGAAGAAACACCATTGAGGGAAGTGTAAATTAGTTCAACCATTGTGGAAGACAGTGTGGTGATTCCTCAAGGCTCTAGAACAAGAAATACCATTTGATCCAGCAATCCCATTACTGGGTATATACCCAAAGGATTATAAATCATGCTACTATAAAGACACATGCAACGTATGTTTATTGCGGCACTGTTCACAATAGCAAAAACTCAGATCCAACCCAAATGCCCATCAATGATAGACTGGATAAAGAAAATGTGGCACATATACACCATGGAATACTATGCAGCCATAAAAAAGGGGTAAATTCATGTCCTTTGAAGGGACATGGATGAAGCTGGAAGCCATCATTCTCAGCCAACACAAGAACAGAAAACTAAACACCACATGTTCTCACTCATAAATGGGAGTTGAACAATAAGAACACATGGACACAGGGATGGGAACATCACACACTAGGGCCTGTTGGGGGCTGGAGGACTACAGGAGGGAGAGCATTAGGAGAAATACCTAATGTAGGTGATGGGTTGATGGGTGCAGCAAACCACCATGGTACATGTATACCTATGTAACAAACCTGCATGTTCTGCACATGTTCCCCCAGAACTTAAAGTATAATAAAAATATATATAAATAAAAAAATTCCGTCCCTGAGGCAACCACAGTAGCTCTACTGCAAGATAAGTGGTCACAGAGCTGGAGCTGCCAAGTCTCCCTAGAAGCCACAGCCCTTTCCTCATGAATGATTCCAGTCTTCCCAGTCGGCTCAGGAGAAAGAAAAAAGCAGACAGAAAATTGTGAAATGTGTCTATTGGTAATAGACTAACATAAGCTCCTCTTATCTCACACCTTATTGTTAAAACCATGTGAGCATATACTCTAACAGAAAGTAAATTATAGTATATCTAAATTTAGAGAACTCACAACTAGATTCCTGTAACAGCAGGAAATAGCAGAGAATAAGGAACCTCTGTAATGACCCCTATGCCCCTCCTGCTTTCCTGAAGTGCTGCTGCCATGATACATAAAGGGGAGTGTTCTGTGTTGGCTACAGAAAGTGAGAACCCCATCTGAGACTTCACAGGCAATGCAAAGGTCATGGGGTGCGCTCCATATGCCAATCAGTCATTATTGATTAAAACAAAGATGAGATCAGGCACGGTGGCTCACTCCTGTAATCCCAGCACATTGGGAGGCAAAGGCAGGTGGATCACTTGAGGTTGGGAGTTTTAGACCAGCCTGACCAACATGGAGAACCCCTGTCTCTACTAAAAATACAAAATTTGCAAGGCACGGTGGCACATGCCTGTAATCCCAGCTACTTGGGAGGCTGAGGCAGGAGAATCGCTTGAACCCACGAGGCGGAGTTTGTGGTGACCCGAGATCGCACCATTGCACTCCAGCCTGGGCAACAAGAGTGAAACTCCATCTCAAAAACAAACAAAAACCAAAGATGAGTACCCAACTTTTAAAAACTACAATAGCATCCATGGAATAACAGTGCTTTCCATTATATCTCACATAAATGACACTTCAAGGACTGTCTTCCCAATTGTTCATGGTATCTTCTACACAGTAAGTGAACAGCTAAGGCAAATTCTACTACCTGTAACCTACACACAGTAAGCTTGATTCTCTAAAGAGAAGTAGCTGTGGAATTGGAGACCATCATCTGTGCAGGTGCATGAGCTGGACATCTCGGAGTCACCCTGGGTGCAGAATTGGAGACCATCTGTGCAGGTGCATAACTAGGACATCTCGGAGTCACCCTGGGTGCAGAACTGGAGACCATCTGTGCAGGTGCATGAGCTGGACATCTCAGTCACCCTGGATGCAGAACTGGAGACCATCATCTGTGCAGGTGCATGAGCTGGACATCTCAGAGTCACCCTGGGAGCAGAATCGGAGACCATCCTCTGTGCAGGTGCATAAGTTGGACATCTTGGAGTCGCCCTGGGTGCAGAATCCGAGACCATCCTCTGTGCAGGTGCATAACTAGGATATCAAGGTCACCCTGATTTCCTCTCATGTTCCTCCATATTAACCCAACCTTCAGGTCCTATTGCTATTATCTTTTGAGCATTTCTCAAATCTCACTGGTACTGATATTTTTTTTTCTTTGAGACACAGTCTCACTCTGTCACCCAGGCTGGAGTGCAGTTGTATGATCTCAGGTCATGGCAACCTCCACCTCCTGGGTTCAAGAGATTCTCTCCTACCTCAGCCTCTGAAGTAGCTGGGATTACAGGCATGTGCCACCACACCTGGCTAATTTTTGTAATTTTTGTAGAGATGGGGTTTTGCCATGTTGGCCAGACTGGTCTCAAACTCCTGATCTCAAGTGATCCACCCGCCTCCACCTCCCAAAGTGCTGGGACTACAGGCATGAGCCACAGCACCCAGCCCTGACAGATACCTCTTAAGTAACATCAGTTTCAGGCATTCAGGTTGTTTGGACTTCCCCCACTTTCAGCCCATGCTCCATGCTGCTGCTAAAGTGATCTTCAAACCCTGACTGGCCCCCACTGTCCTTTCGCCTAAAATCTTCAAGTGGTTCTCATCATCTTCAGGATGAAGTCCGAATTCCAGAGCATGATGCACAAGATGCTATAACCCAGCCCCTCCTACTTGACTTCTTACCCTTCCCCAAATGTGTCACGCTCCCTCATCTTCCTTCAAAATATAGAAGCCAGGCAGTATTTCAGGTTCTTGGCCTACATGAATAAACAAAAAAGAAATCTTGGCCTGTGTGGACCTCATATTCTTACAGGAGAAAGTGAGAGGTAGGGAGGTGGACAGTGGAAGAATGGCTGAGTAGTTGGGTAAATGGATGAGATGTCTGATGACAGATGGACAGATGGTCGACGTAAATGGATGATTGACAGGTAAGTAGATGATTGGCGAATGTGTAGACTAATGCAGAGAGGTTGATAAATGGATGGATGATTGACAGGCAGGTAGATGATTGGCGAATGTGTAGACAGATGCAGAGAGGTTGATAAATGGATGGATGAGTGACAGGTAATTAGATGATTGGCGAATGTGTAAGACAGATGCAGAGAGATTGACAAATGGATGGATGATTGACAGGTAGGTAGATGACTGGCGAATGTGTAGACAGACACAGAGAGATTGATAAATGGATGGATGACTGACAGGTAAATAACGAATACACAGATATGCAGACAGACAGAGTGTCGTGTGGTTATAACGGCAATGGAGACATGAGTCAGGATGGAGAACAGGAGAGATTGTGTATGAAGAGGCGCCATATTTCACAATTTTACAAAAACAGGAGAAATGAACCATGCTTCTCACGTTGGGTCTAGCTTCTCCTCCAAAGCAGAACCTGCGGGCTCTGAGCTGAAGTGTCGGTCTCCTCCACCCACCCTCCCACTCTCAGCCACCCCCTCTGCTGTGTGCCTCTCTCTCCCACGCCTTCCTGCCTTTGAAGAGGTGAGGTAAGGTGCACGGGTTAACAGAAAACGCACCCCAAGCCAAGAGATCACCATCTCCTGCTACACCCACCTCTCTCAGGCTTTTATCGAGAAACAAGAGCTGAGACAACCAAAACCCACCAGGCTTATCTCCTGGAGTAGCTGGGATTGTGAAGATGGCACAATCCAAAGGTAAACACAGGGTTTATCAACCCCCCTGCAGCGTCGTGGAGAGAGAGAACGTAGGAAACATGCAGTGGCAACTGACGCGGATCTCCTCTCTTGTGTGGTAAGATGTCAGGCCAGACAAAGCTGGGCTTGCGTCCTCCCGTGAGGAGCGACCCCGTGTGATCGTCAGCCACTGGACAGCCTCCCTGAACTTCAATTTCCTCATCTATAAAATGGAAGACAGACTGGCTTCCATGAGAACTGAAGCTATGTGAAATCACACCTGTGTGCACATCTGGGTGTGTTGTGTGTTCACAGACAGGGCGCCCGCACGGCAGCACTGACACACACTGAGGGAAGCGTTGGTCACAGGCTGACAGCACGCAGGTGCCTCCACACTCCTGAACTCGACAGGGGTCTCCGAGACACCCACATGAGTAAGAGAAGGTCTCAATATGTGTCGGGGCTTCAGACAGCAGTGAAACAACAGAGGTTGGATTTGGGAACACATTCTCCTCCACTCCATCCCCACACATTTTCCTGGGTCAAAGCCTTCCTGGAGAAGGCAGCAGGGGCTCCACAGAGGTGGAACCAGCTTTTCATTCAGGCTCTCAGGTGCATCCTTCTCTTTTGCAGGGGTGACACTCCCCGAGGCCATAAAATCTCTGTAGAAAAAGGAGCAGAGCCAGGAGGCCGGGCAGACGGCGACTGAGGAGGATGCAGAAGCGGTTAATCCCATGAGCCTGTGAGGACAGAGAGATTCGTTACAGCGCGACTGAGACTCAAAGGCTTTCCTCGACCACTGGGTGAGTTCCATCAACCCTTAGCCTCAGTTTTTTCTTCTGACACAGGAGACAACAGTCATGACTTCACCTATCACGAAAGCTCCATGTGAGAACAACGTGAGGACGCCGGTGAAGGGCATTTGAAAAGCAAAGGGATTCACGAATCGGGTCCATCACCAGCGACTGCCCCTGCCTTCACTGGTGCCCTGGGAACTACAAAAGAATTCACAGGTAATTGCCTTTTAAAGAAGCAACTTTAACCTACATGTTGGAAAAACTCTCTCAGAGTAATTCAAACATCAGTCACAGCCTGAGTTTTTGTTGTTGTTTCTGAGATGGAGTTTTGCTCTGTCGCCCAGGCTGGAGTGCAGTGGCATAATCTCGGCTCACTGCAACCTCCCCCTTCCAGGTTCAAGCATTTCTCCTGCCTCAGCCTGATGAATAGCTGGGACTACAGGTGCCCACCACCACGCCCAGAAACCTAAGTTTTCTGTTGCTAAATTAATGAAATTTCAGCTGGCCAAGCCCAGGTGGCCATGGCAACTCATTCTCCAGACAGCCCTGTGCAGACAGCATCATAAAACACAGAGGAAAGACAGGAAACATGTAACAATGTATGGTCTTCATTTCTGTTTAGAAAAGTAGACCTGGAAAACAAATCACTGAGGGTAAGAAAAAACTATACTAGCAACCATGATTAAAAAGTTATTTAACAGTGACACCTAAAAATAAGAAACATTTGGCACGAGATTATCATCTTTTTAATTAGTATGAAATTCTGAACAGTAGACAACATGGGCTTGTAAACCACGTGAAGAGCTATTTACCGGACACTGGGGTCTCCCAAGAGGGTGTGTCTATGCAGAAAGCTGGAGGCCCCTCGCGTGCTGCAGGTCCATGCCCACTGCGCTTCTGCCTTGCCCAGTGGCTGGGCACAGGCACCCTCCTGGCACAGGTGGCAGATGGACATATTGTCACACCCCACCCCGTGCTTACCTGACCGATAGCGCTCATCTCGTGACCCTGAAGATCGTCGGCGGTGGTAGCGAGAGGCGGAGGAAGGAGTGACAGGAGCCCGGCGCTCTTGCGGCAAAGCTTGGTCCACCCCTGGATTTCAGGGAAAACAGCGGAGTGAGGTGTGGCTGTGCTCAGCGGAGTCAGCAGACTCTAGCAAATCATTCCCTCCATCCCCACAGCAAAGCCAGAGCTACCCACGGGACTGGGCATGGCGGCGCCTCAGAGCCCACAGGCAGGAGGGCCAGGACTGAGGGGGAAGCTCTCCCACAGCCAGGGAGACCCCTCCTGCCTGGATGCCGCCACGGTCCCTTTCACAGCACAAGGGTCCACTGATAGGCAGGGAGAGACACAAACTCAGCCACGGGTGGCAACTGAATTCCTGGGAGTTAGGGTTAGAGCAACAGGGCCCAAGACACAGACTCAAGTTATGACCTTTTCACGTAATAAATATACAGAATAGGCTGTATAAGTTAAGAAAATTTAAAACTATATTATTAATTTTTAAAATAAATCTTATAGGATAATTTAACTATATAATTCAGGTAACCAGGACATACCATGAACGTCCAGCTTTGCTCATTCCAGATTACTCTCTGGAAACTTACTCCATTTGATGCCAAGTGTTTTAACAGATTATATTCGACTATGAATCACAATTATTTGATGAATTACAAAAAACATTAATGTGGTCAGATATAAACGGTTTAATGGTATTGGTCAAAACATTGATGTGAATCCACCTGTCACGTATTGATTATACTCAGGTAATAATAGGGTGGCAAGGAACACAACTAGACAAAACTAAGCCCCCAAATGAAGGACTTCATCGTCACAGTTCCACAAAGAACTGCTCTGATACAACGGGAAAAATATCATCCCCACAGTTCCGTGAATGGCTCTGATACCACAGAAAGGACGTGATCCTACGTCATCCTCACAGTTCCATGAAGAACTGCTCTGAGACTGAGCACCAATCACTAACAGATGCTTCTTCAGAAATGGATTGAAAGTAAGCCAAAAATAAAAGTTTTAAGTTAACAAAAGAAATATTTAGTCCCTGGTTTTCCATGATGGGCTCTTATGACAGTTGTAGAGTCCATGGACTTCATATTCCTCTTGCTCTGGTGGTTTCTGCATGTCAGCTTTCGGTGGTGCATGTGTGGGTCCCACGTATCAGGCTGGCGAGTTCAGAACTAAGTTAAGCATGGCTCCTACACCATCATTTTGCCAAGTTTCATGCACTCTTCTTTCAGGAGCATCCAAATCACCATCAGTTCCTGAGGACTGAACTGTCTGCTGCTCCAACCTCTTCCAGTCATCCTCTACAACTGATTTTTATTATTATTATACTTAAAGTTTTAGGGTACATGTGCACAATGTGCAGGTTTGTTACATATGTATACATGTGCCATGTTGGTGTGCTGCACCCATTAACTCGTCATTTAGCATTAGGTATATCTCCTAATGCTGTCCCTCCCCCCGGCCAACCCCACAACAGTCCCCGGAGTGTCATGTTCCCCTTCCTGTGTCCATGAGTTCTCATTGTTCAATTCCCACCTATGAACGAGAACATGCAGTGTTTGGTTTTTTTTGTCCTTGTGATAGTTTGCTGAGAATGGTGGTTTCCAGTTTCATCCATGTCCCTACAAAGGACATGAACTCATCATTTTTTATGGCTGCATAGTATTCCAGTGTATATGTGCCACATTTTCTTAATCCAGTCTATCGTTGTTGGACATTTGGGTTGGTTCCAAGTCTTTGCTATTGTGAATTGTGCCACAATAAACATATGTGTGCATGTGTCTTTATAGTAGCATGATTTATAATCCTTTGGGTATATACCCAGTAATGGGATTGCTAGGTCAAATGGTATTTCTAGTTCTAGATCCCTGAGGAATCACCACACTGTCTTCCACAATGGTTGAACTAGTTTACAGTCCCACCAACAGTGTAAAAGTGTTCCTATTTCTCCACATCCTCTCCAGCACCTGTTGTTTCCTGACTTTTTAATGATGGCCATTCTAACTGGTGTGAGATGGTATCTCATTGTGGTTTTGATTTGCATTTCTCTGATGGCCACTGATGATGAGCATTTTTTCATGTGTTTTTTGGCTGCATAAATGTCTTCTTTTGAGAAGTGTCTGTTCATGTCCTTTGCTCACTTTCTGATGGGGTTGTTTTTTACTTGTAAATTTGTTTGAGTTCATTGTAGATTCTGGATATCAGCCCTTTGTCAGATGAGTAGGTTGCGAAAATTTTCTCCCATTCCATAGGTTGCCTGTTCACTCTGATAGTAGTTTCTTTTGCTGTGCAGAAGGCTCTTTAGTTTAATTAGATCCCATTTGTCAATTCTGGCTTTTGTTGCCATTGCTTTTGGTGTTTTAGACATGAAGTCCTTGCCCACGCCTATGTCCTGAATGGTATTGCCTAGGTTTTCTTCTAGGGTTTTTATGGTTTTAGGTCTAACATTTAAGTCTTTAATCCATCTTGAATTAATTTTTGTATAAGGTGTAAGGAAGGGATCCAGTTGCAGCTTTCTACATATGGCCAGCCAGTTTTCCCAGCACCATTTATTAAATAGGGAATCCTTTCCCTATTTCTTGTTTTTGTCAGGTTTGTCAAAGATCAGATGGTTGTAGATATGCGGCATTATTTCTGAGGGCTCTGTCCTGTTCCTTTGATCTATGTCTCTGTTTTGGTACCAGTACCATGCTGTTTTGGTTACTGTAGCCTTGTAGTATAGTTTGAAGTCAGGGAGAGTGATGCCTCCAGCTTTGTTCTTTTGGCTTAGGATTGACTTGGTGATGCGGGCTCTTTTTTGGTTCCATATGAACTTTAAAGTAGTTTTTTCCAATTCTGTGAAGAAAGTCATTGGTAGCTTGATGGGGATGGCATTGAATCTATAAATTACCTTGGGCAGTATGGCCATTTTCATGATATTGATTCTTCCAACCCATGAGCATGGAATGTTCTTCCATTTGTTTGTATCCTCTTTTATTTCATTGAGCAGTGGTTTGTAGTTCTCCTTGAAGAGGTCCTTCACATGCCTTGTAAGTTGGATTCCTAGGTATTTTATTGTCTTTGAAGCAATTGTGAATGGGAGTTCACAATCAATAACAGATTTGGCTCTCTGTTATTGGTGTATAAGAATGCTTGTGATTTTTGTTCATTGATTTTGTATCCTGAGACTTTGCTGAAGTTGCTTATCAGCTTAAGGAGATTTTAGGCTGAGACAATGGGGTTTTCTAGATATACAGTCATGTCATCTGCAAATAGGGACAATTTGACAACTGATCTTTTAAAAATGAGCTTCAATTACCTTTTTATCAAACAGATGCATTTTAGGAAATCAAAGAGTATTATCAAGTCTCACATGAAAACAGTGGCTACCTGGCACTTACAGTCGTAAACATGGACTTATCACACGACTTCCCGAATTGTCCTTTTTAGACACCACCCCTTATGCCACTGTGGTCATCACATCAGGGTCTGCAGTGTGCTACAAATACGGTTCTATCTTATGCTTTTCAATGATTCTGGAGTTAATATTTTTTATCTGTTTTCCACTATCTTGGCTTTCAATGTACCTATTGCCAACCCTTTCACAATTCTCCAGCAGAACTGAAAAAACTCTTTCCCACACCCTCTTGCCCACAATCAAACACTGACAACCTGGTGAGAATCTCTGTCCTCTTTGAGCCTCCGCCCCTGTCCCGAACGTGCTACCATCACTGGGCCGTGCCTTTATTCCCACTGGCCGTGGCTGCTCACTGTTCTCATGCCCCTCGACACCCCCTCATCTCTCCACTCTCCCGTCCTAAAGGAGCACCTTGAGTGCTTCAGAAAGGAAGGACCAGAAGGAACACTTGGGGGCCCCACGCGTCCAAAAGTGCTTTTCTTTCTACCCCAGTGTGACTGAGTCTTTTGCCTAGATATGGACTTCCACGTGAAAATTACTTTTATTCGTTGCCTTTCATTTCCATTATTGGTGAGAAGTTAAACGTCACTCTGATGCTATAATCTTTATGTAATACCCATTCCTTTCTCTTCTCCTTCAATAATCTTTTCTTTATTCCCACTGGAGGAGCTGCAAGCCAGGTTGTAATATCCATTCCTTTCTTTTCTCCCTTGATAATCTTTTTACTGCAAAGCAGGTTTTTCTCCTCGTGGGGGCACACCACCAAATCTCTCCCCGAGGAGGGCTTCACTGGGGCTGTTTCGTTTGCCCAAAGAGCCCTCTCCTCTCCTGTTTCCAACACAGGCATGTTCATCCCTCTGGGCTGGGCTGTTTCCTCCATATGCTCTGACCTGGAGCCTCAGTTTTCAGTATCATCCCCAAATCTGGAGCCTCCCAGTTTAATTTCTCCAGATAACACACATGGCTGGGAGGAGGAGGAGAAGCGGCCACCTGCGTCCTGGACACCGTTCTCCAGGCTCCACGTGTACAGCACCCATGGCTGTCCCCCGTGTCTGCATCTTGGCTTTCTCCATTTTGCTAAATGATGAACCACAAATTCCTCAATTTGACTTCTCTTGGGCTGTGGACTTATACAGTCACTGACATCTCAGCACAGTTGGGAGAAACAGATAAATGCCCACTTCCAAGTTGCCAGGCGTAACCAGTGGCTTGACGTTTTTAATGTTTCACCTTCAATCTCAGTACCACACCTATCTAGTCCACTGAAACACGCTTCCTGGGATTACCCCCACCCCTAACCTCCTCTTGGTGCCCACAGACAATGGTGTATGGAGTTCTAGGCTGCTGCTCAGCTTCTCACAGACCTTACGTGTCTGATCTCAGAAAGCTACTTTTGCATACCATCCTTGTGAATATCTCCTCTCATAGGTGGAAATGCAAAGTTTGCAACAAAAGTTTGAAAACAAATGAATAAAATAGAAGACTAGCTTCTACAGGTTGCAATAAGATGGCAAAAGAAATAAGCATGAATGTGCACGTTTCCTTCCTTCATTTTCCTCTGACATCATTCCAAACGAGGCTGGAGGTGGCTTAACGGTGTGTTCTGGGAAGAAAAAAGCCACAGTTGAATAGGTGTCACTCAACTGGATTCCAGCCTGTGACCACACAGGACCCAGGGGCAGCAGAAGGGCATCCCCACTGTCCCCGTCACAGGGAAACCAAGCACAGCTGCTGGAACAGATACCTCTGGGTAGCACGAACACGAACGATCACTAGGACACATGACTACAGCATAGCGCTCTGTGCTGCTGAGGGCTCACGTTCATAGTCACGTTCAGTTTGGGGAACTGTGGTTGAAAACCAGCTCTCAGGAGCGTCACAGAAAGACCGGAAGCCTCATGACAGAAGGCGTGGTGAGGGGGGAGAGGCCGGCATGGTCCCTGGGAAGGAGGCGTCCCCAGGGAGATGGGGTGGCTGCCTTCAAACACTCAAGAGTCTGGAGGACAAAAAGCAAGGCCTCCTCAGGCAAGAACATGGCCGAGATGGAGATGAGGTTCTCCTCCCAGGAGCAACTGCTCAGCTTTCACGCATTGGCCACATGAGGCACCAGCTCAGATCCGGTCCTCCAGGGATGACAGATCCCATGCCTGTGGTTAGGGCCCGAATCCATCTGGCTCCTATCCCTCTGTTCGTGAACTTTCCTAGGCTCAGCCTCCTGCCTCTGGACAGAAGCAGCCGTAGCTAACACCGCAGCCCCGGCCTAAGCACGTGATACGTCACTCATTCCTCAGCACAAAATGCACCAGGCCAGGACTGTTACTTCTGCTGTTTTCTTGGCAAGGAAACACAGGTGCAGAAGTGATCCATGAGTGCGAGCAGCCTGGTGTCACCCTTGTGTGGTGTCTGAACGTTCTCCCGTGACTGCCTTTTCATTTGCAACCGGGGCCCCTCTCCCAGGCCCCTCTGCACCCTCTCCTGAGGGCAGAGGCTGTCATTCTCCTGGTACCTGCAGTGGTGCCCAGAGCCTCAATCGCTGTTACAAGAACAAAATCTGGCTTGTCTTGAAAACAGGAAAAAGCATTTTTGGAATCCCATTATGAAAGTCAGTATTTAGACAAGAGCATTCTTTTAAGAAAATATGGCAACTGCTAAAATTTCAGGTCCAGGAATGAATCTTGGAGCAAAGAAAAGCCATCAAGGTCGCCTGAAAGGGGCATCTGTTAGGATCCTGGAGAAGGAGGCGGGAAGCAACCTTGCTCTTCGCAGAGCTGCTCACAGGATGGGCTCGGGAAGTATTTCTGCACCCTCAGGGCTCCCGCAGATGGCTGGAACACTTCCATTTAAATCCAAAATGTCAGTAAGATTCTTATTTTCCTCTAGAATTATGGCAAGACCACAAATAAAACTCAAGCAGAGATGGCAGGAGATGCAAGGTGCAAGGGAGGAGAAAAAGGCAGTGAGACCAGCATAGGAGGAAAGAAGAGAAGGAAGGACAGATGGATGGACAGACGGAAGGATGGAGAAATGGAGGGATGGATGGATAGGAAGTGGGGGAGAGAGGGGAGGATGGATGGAGGGGAAGGGAGGAAGGGGGAAGGGAGGAAGGGGGGAGGGGAGGAAGAGGGGAGGAAGGAGGGGGGAGGGGGAGGGAGGAAGGAGGGGGAGGGGGAGGGAGGAAGGAGGGGAGGGGGAGGGAGGAAGGAGGGAGGGGGGGGGGGAGGGGGAGGGAGGAAGGAGGGGGAGGGGAGGGAGAGGAAGAGGGGGAGGGGAGGGGAGGAAGGAGGGGGGAGGGGGAGGAAGAAGGAGGGGGAGGGGGAGGAGGAAGGAGGGGGAGGGGGAGGAAGGAAGGAGGGGGAGGGAGGAGGAAGGAAGGAGGGGGAGGGGGAGGAAGGAAGGAGGGGGAGGGGGAGGAAGGAAGGAGGGGGAGGGGGGACAAAGGAGGGGGGAGGGGAGAAAGAAGGAAGGAGGGGGAGGGGGAGGAAGAAGGAAGGAGGGGGAGGGGGAGGGGAGGGGGAGGAAGAAGGAAGGAGGGGGAGGGGGAGGAAGAAGGAAGGAGGGGGGAGGAAGAAGGAAGGAGGGGGAGGAAGAAGGAAGGAGGGGGAGGAAGAAGGAAGGAGGGGGAGGGGGAGGAAGAAGGAAGGAGGGGGGAGGGAGGGGAGGAAGAAGGAAGGAGGGGGGGAGGGGGAGGAAGAAGGAAGGAGGGGGGAGGGGGAGGAAGAAGGAAGGAGGGGGGGAGGGGGAGGGAAGAAGGAAGGAGGGGGGAGGGAGGGGAAAGGGGGAGGGAGGGGAGAGAGGGAAAGGGGGAGGGAGGGGAGGGAGGGGAAAGGGGGGAGGGAGGGAGGGAGGGAAAGGGGGAGGGAGGGGGAGGGAGGGGAAAGGGGGGGAGGGGGGGGGGGGGGAGGGGGGGGGGGGGGGGGGGGGGGGGGGGGGGGGGGGGGGGGGGGGGGGGGAGGGGGAGGAGGGGAGAGGGGAGGGAGGGGGGGGAGGGGAGGGGAGGGTAAAGAAGGAGGGAGGGGGTGGAGGGAGGGGGAAGGAGGGGGAAGGGATTCATTAAACGTTGCTTAAAAGATCAGGAAATAAATGTACAGGATTAAACCAGCAGCTGCCTGTGGCAGAACACGTCTCCAGCAGCTGAGTGTGGTACCCTGGGAAGTGCCGATGTGAACACAGCTGATCTGGAACACAGGTGACTCACCTGTCACTGCAGCAACTCAGTCTAGAAAGATTCACGCTATGTCACAGGCAATGCAATCTGGACACCCACGTTTCCCCTCCTCTGGGATTTAAGTTTAAAGCACCTCACCCTGTGAGCTGCCGCATGGCCTGACCCCTAAGTGGAGGCCACCTGCCCGGGACAGGCCCCCGGGACCCTCCAGCCCAGGTGAGGAGACGGTCCCTCCCTAGCACGTACGGGAAGGGCTGCCCTGGGTCACCAGACTGTAACTCTCGTGGCAGAACAAGAATACAGACCCGCTGTGCACCTGCCCTGGGAAAGCACAGCCTCTGCTGACACGAATCAGAACAACCGACGGCCAGCCCACGTGAACAGGCCAGGGCCAGCCAGCCACGTCTTCTAAAGACGACAGAACAAAGTGAAATTTACATACTTAAAGTTTCTCATTCTATATGTAACCGAAGTGCAAAATTCACAAATGCCAACTGCAGGGCACCTCCTCCATCACGACTGTCAAAGCCCAGTGGGAGAATCTGCAACAGGACCTCAGAGAAAGCCCTCTCCGTGGCGACAGGGCAAGGCAGCCACTGCAAGCAACAGCACTCAGGCCAGAGCAGCTGTTCTCATGAGAACACATGATCCAGTTACAAGATCAAACACTGGGATGCGAGCCAAGTTCTGAAAAGATAATAAAATTCCACTGATTGGACGGTGCTGAGGTACATGTTACCCTCTGTCATTGCGGTCATTAATTAGCACTTACATGTTACCATTTGCCATTTAAATTTACCCAAATCAAGAATAAAAATAAAACTGCGGCCCAGATAGATGCCTGAGGCAGTGGAAGGTCTCAGGTGCCTGTTTAGGGTTCACGTGGATCTGAGCATTGTGCGGACACGGTGGCGTCTGCCCTCAGGGACACTGCACATCCATCCTCACACCCCATGACCGTGGGGACGGTCACACGGTGGGGCGGGGGGAAGTGAGTGCTGCCCAGCCCACCCCCACAGGCAGACACAGCCCCTCCGTGCCACACCCCCACATCCATTCAGCAAATACCTGCCCAACATCCACTTTCCACGAGCAGGCGGCCGGGGCCTCAGGTGATTTACATCCTGCTGCTGGGGGTTGGGGACTTAGCGTTTAGTAACCACCACCCAAGTACGACTGTGGCATTTCAGAGACAGGACGACAGGGAGATGGGAATCGGGATGGTCTGACTGAAGGATCGGGGAGAAATCCCTCAGGACAGAGCATCCAAACTGAGGTTTAAACACCACCCGGACACAGCCAAGTGCACGGCCTGAGCAGAGTTCCTCATGTGGACGGCAGCGTGGCCATCGGGAACCCTGGCAGCAGGGAGCAGGGAGGAACTGAGGCAAGTCCGGGTTTGTGATTAGAGTCAACAGCTGGACAACGCAGCGCGAGCCTGCAGGTCAGGGCAGCCATCCAGGCCTCCGGTGCAAACAGTGTGGGGTTTAACTCACACTGACCACGGGATGCCTGTTCCTGGAGAGGCCGCTCACATGACCTCACGGAGAGAGGCTGTGCGGCACAGACCAACCCCCTTACAGAGTCCTTGTAACTTGCACCTGGGCATCAAGCTGTCTGGCCGTTGAAGGAAAAGCAAGCTGGGCTTGGAGAGGAATACTGGATCTTCATAAATCACTCAATACCAAGAAACATTTCACGGACAATCACGTAAGAAGCTGCTGTGAGAAAGAGGAGCTGTATCTGAGCAAAGAAGTTTCGACCATTTATAGCCACACTGAAATTTCACTCTCTAAATCTCCACGGCCTGCATCATACAAGCAGTGAGGCCCTGTTATCCAAGTCAACACTGTGATTAAGATATCCCTGAAGAGGGTGCCAGGCAGCGGATTTTATTTCTTATGTCTACAAGTTTGACTGGGCTTAGAGACTGATGAGGGACAGGTTTGAACTGCAGAAGGGTGAGTGCCAAGTGGGCAGCTTCCCTAAGCAGCGTCTTCTCTCCGAAGATGATCTTCCAGGAACCCTCTCTCACCCATCTTTCACTGCACATATAACTCACATTTCTTCCTAGCTCCTGGCACTCTTTTCCTCAACTAGACTTAGGCAGGTGCTCAGCACCACGCTCACTTCTGAATCCCGACGGGAGGCCCCGACACAGACGCTGCCCTTCTGAGCAGCTGGGACGCACCTGGCTGGCCTAGGGAACAGAACCCCCATTGTAGCTCGTAATTCTGCATCCCAAACAACATCCTAGAAACACTTTTAGAATAGTTTCTGGAGAAATATGAATGTAAATGTTAGGAAAAAAGGGTGGAAGTTAATCAGAACACAAACCCCTTACAGGCAAGTGCACAGCAGCACAGGGGAACAAAAAGAAAGATGTTTTCCATGAAGATCCTGCACAAAGGAAGTCACGTCCCACGGGGCCAACCAAGAAAGCAGCCTCGGCTTTGGAAACGTCTGCGTTCCTTGCTGCTTCCCAGGACAGGTGCACACGGTGCACGCGTGCGTGTCACGAGCAACATCTCCAAATGAAGGTCGGCAGGGAAACACAGCACCCCCGTCCTGAGTGCCCCCCCCGTCCTGAGTCCCCCCATCCTGAGTCTGGTGTCTGGGCCTGAATCAGGCGGCCTGGGCCATACTTCCTCCTGTTTTCCTCATGTTTCCAGCAGATAAATTCTGAAACGGACCTCGTGGCTAACACCCAGCCCTGTCACCTTCTCATCAGCTCCGCCACTTGCTCCTGAGAGGGCGCGAGGGAATCAGCCAGGGGCCCAGAGAGGAGGAATGCGGTGGAGGCCAGGAAACGAGGCAGGGTGTCCTCTTCTGAGACCCCAATGGCCAATTGTAATAATAAACTTTGCCTCTATGACTTGATTTTACCGATTTTTTTTTTGAGACAGGGTCTCGCTCTGTCCCCCAGGCTGGAACAGTGGCACAATCATAGCTCACTGCAGCCTTGACTTCTTGGATTCAAGCAATCCTCCTGCTTCAGCCTCCCGTATAACTGGGATCACAGGCACCCACCATCATGCCTAATTTTTTCTTTTGTACAGATGGGGACTCCCTTTGTTGCCCAGGCTGGTCTCAAACACCTGGGCTCAAGCAATCCCCTGCCTCAGCCTCCCCAAGTGCTGGGATCACAGGCGTGAGCCACCGCACCCAGCCTTGTATGTGATTTTAAAACACACTTTGAAGTGTAACCCTGAACATGAACCTAAAACTTCAACCTGCATATTATTTTTTTCATTCTGTTGGAAAATGCACTGAACTCCCTTTTTGCCTCATGAAATTCCTATATTCAAAATACTGTCCACCGAAGTAATTTTGACCTTTGAACAAAATCCTTACCTCTAAGAACATACTCTATGATTGACTGCTTTTTCTATTTCAAAAACCCTTACTTTGCTCTTTGGAGATGGAAATCTCAAAATCACTCCCTCTAGCAGATCTCAGAGGCCAAGACCCATCAGCTCATCCTTTAATTGGGTCTTTGGCTATAAGACGAAAGTCTGTAGAAGACCAGTGACTTTAAGAAGTTTTATAATTTGTCATGCATTCTTCTTAAGTGTTTTCTAAGTGGTGCCCAACTGAGAAAGGGGAATTGTAAAAACAACATTCTACCTCAGTAGGAAACACGGAACTGGGCCCGGACTCACAGGGACAGACCCGGTCTCTGGCGAGCTCTGGGCCTGCAGAGTGACCTGGTTCACTGGAGAATGGGACCCTCCGGCCCCCAGGCCACACCCTACACGTCTGTACAGGATGGATAGCGCTTGACGGGTGGCCTTTTCTAACGTGTACCCTGCTGTGGGGCTGGCTCTCAGCAAAGCAGCGCTCACCGAAACGAAAGTAAAACAGAGGCCGGTTCCCTGGGGTGCTGGCCACCCGCTCCCGAGCCGCGGCTTCTCGGACGTCGCACACCCCGATGTGGGCAGAGCGGAATGTTCTCCTCGGCGCTCCTTCACTGTGCTGCAGTCTACACCGAACCACGGCAGCTCCATTCGCTGCTGTAACAAGTTGAAAAAAAACTAATTAATTCAAACTTTAGTTTTTTTTAAATTTGTTACAGCGCTGAGCAGAGCTGCCGACCCCATGCAGGACAGCACACAGACCACCAAGGGGACCAAGGCCAGGGCCACCGCGGGAGGCACATTGCGCTGGAGAACCGTCCTGGGAAGCGAGGAACCGCTTCTGTTTCACTTTTGTTTGGCAAGGCACAAAAGTTAAAACCAACAGCGTCCGTGGCCTACAGTCAGACCCCACCTTCCTGTAGGACGTGAGGGCACCTGCAGAGGGGAACTCAGGGACAGGGCTGGGGCAGCTGTCACCCCGTGGCTCCATGAGAAGAGAATGAGGGAGGGGGCGCAGGCCATCACGGGATCTGCCCAGCACTGCCCTGAAGCCTCTCGCCCCAACGTTCCAGCCCAGCCCTCTGCTCCCCTTCTCTTGGTTCCTCGGCGTCTATCCCTGACTTAAGCCTCTGCTAAGCAAGGTCCACACAAACATGTTCACTGTTACATCACTGTCTCAAAAATCAAGGTAAGAAAAACACGAAATCAAAACAAAACTAACAGTAGCAGAATCTCCACACCGTTTCCTGGAGCCTGAACCTCAGGAAACTTTTCTTACTGAGTCAACAGGACCCTGGATGGGTCTCAGGAAGAACAGAATCAGGGTTTGTGCAGGTGTGGACATGTGCATCCTTAAACCTTTTAAAATCTTGTTTCAACGATAAAAACTATGGAAGTTCAGTTTCCACCTTTAAAATTTATGTTGCTAGCCTTTCTGTTTGAGGAAGAAACTGCTTGTGTTAGCTTTAAGCCATTCCTCAAGCCTAGCAAATTTTCAAGGTCACTCTTGAGCTGAACTGAGCTTGCCAGATGGGAACTGAGGTGCTAGAATCCCAGTCTAATATGAGGTTCTTTTTCCTGACATTTACAGAACCCAGCTCAAGTGCAGGAAAGCTGCCAATCTGCACACGTAGAAACGCTAGCAGGAAACCGACTACCCTTCTGAAGAATCATCATGTATGTTTGCAACCACATCTCCATATACAACCAGCTTTCACGACTGCAGAGTCCTGGGCGGGATATCACAGCACTGTCTAGATTTGGCCTGTGCCACCAACAGAAGCCTCAGATTAAACTAGAATCAATAGTAATAAATAGCCCTCTAAACCAAATATGTTGAAATCACTAATGCGCTCATATTTTTACGATTGTAGGATTTTAAAGTAATCAACACAATATTGATCTCTACTGATAGAGAAAACACCTATTAGGCACACTTATAGAAAAATCCTCTGTGCCTTGTATATTCACACAGCACGTGTGATCACTCAAAGGAACTGAATGCCTGGAGTGAGAACGCCAGACGCCTCCTCCTGCTGACTCGGGAGTAAGGGAGCGTCTGCCTCCAGATGTTTCTCTGGCACATAGAGAACGCGGGAAATGAGAGGACTCATGCTACTCATGGGGGTTACGTACTCGGAGGCTGTGGAAGGTAGGCTCCAATTAACTTTGACCTCTTCTTTTCATATCCTTTTTGTGTAATGTCACCTGCAAGAGAAGGAAAATGACGTTCAGTATGGTCTCAGTGGATAGAGCATATCATTCGGTGGTGCCCAGGAAGACACAGTTATCACGGTATCTTCTGTGTGCCTCATCGTTAGAATTTTAAAAGCAAGCACTGCACATCATACAACTTCAGTTCCTCCCCTGCTCTTGAACAAAAGCCCACAGCATTTAAGTCACTAAAACTCATTTGTTAAACACACGCCTGTTTCTGGCCCCTTCTTGATTTATCCGGATGGGGTCCAGGGCTAGACCCCTGCCATCTCATCCCCACCCGCCGGCACAGGAAGCCAAGCCTGGTGGCCGGGGCTCTCGTTAACTCAGTCGACGACAGATCCTGCGGCTGCCGGGGCCGGGATGACCGACACCAGCACCTACTGGCATCTTCTTAACAAGATGTTTCCTAACCAAGCGTGTCCGTCGCAAGGACTTGAAGCTGCCACAGTGTGTTTGAAAAAGGAGTGACAAAGGCCAAGGGTAGAAGGAAAAGGCGTGAAACCTGCAGAAATTCAGAAGAGGAAAGAAAGGTGCTTGTGGTGAGGTGAGAATAAACACGTTAAAGCCACTAGCTCACAGAGCAGAAATCCAGAAGCGGAGAGAAAGGAGCTTGTGGTGAGGCGAGAATCCACGTTAAAGCTCACAGCCAGGGGACCGCGCAGCAGCCGTGCCTTTCCTGGAGCCCGTGCAAGCACACAGGACAAAGCCACCTCATCGACACACAGAGGCCCTTCCCAGTCGCAAGCTCCAGCACGCACAGAATACTCATTCGCCCTTCATTTTTTTGGATCTGTTGTATTGTTTCCTAAGACTGATCAAACCATAATTCCAAGAAGAGTTGGAAATTCAAGCTTTAATAAAAATATAGCAAATGAGTGAAAAGGTTATCAAGGTACACACACAGGCTGGTCAACTCGCTTTTCCTAGTGAAGGACGGGCAGTCTCAGGTGCCGCATCTACCTCCACGGCTGCCTCCACCAACTCACAGCTCACAACACAGGTTCTCGTCTCCCCCACGGAACACAAGGCTGATATCTGAACACGGAGCCAAGAACCAAATGACATGGAACCCGCATCCGCCCATCAATGAGTCTTTGTTGTTGTTTTTTTTTTTTTTTTTTTTTTTTTGAGACAGAGTCTCACTCTGTCCCCCAGGCTGGAGTGCAGTGACACTATCTCGGCTCACTGCAAGCTCCACCTCCCGGGTTCACACCATTCTCCTGCCTCAGCCTCCCGAGTAGCTGGGACTACAGGCGCCCGCCACCACGCCCAGCTAATTTTTTGTATTTTTAGTAGAGATGGGGTTTCACCGTGTTAGCCAGGATGGTCTCGATCTCCTGACCTCATGATCTGCTGCCTCAGCCTCCCAAAGTGCTGAGATTACAGGTGTGAGCCACTGCGCCTGGCCCATGCTAACTAGGTAGCCGGCCACTGCCAACAAAGGACGATTTCTGCAGAAATGTTACAGCTTGCCGGGGACTCCACACCTGCAGCCATCAGCTGCCCACTATGGAGACTGCTCGGTCGCTTTTGGAAATGCCTCGTTAACCCATTTTACAAACGACGTCCAAAATCTGAACCACGGAAGCAGCCACATGTGCACGTGCTTGATTTAAATCGAGCCCCCAATCAATCAGCAAAGAAAATTTCCAGACAAGACTTTAATAAATCCTAGGTTACTATCATCTCTCAAAACCTAGGAGGTGGGAAAGGGCAGCGCCACTGAGTAACTTCCATGCCCCGCAATTTCCCCCAAACCAGGGTCTGCAAACTAAGTCTCGAGGCTGAGCCCAGCTTCCAGGCCACTTCTGGAGACACGCTGTGTGCTCACGGCCTGCTCCTTGCCGAGCTGCAAGGCAAGACAGAGTTCAGTGCAGCTCTTCACAGGAGGGTTTGCTGGCCCATCCCCAAATACGACATTGTCTAATCCTTATAACAACTTATTTTACAGATGAGAATTTGAGGCACAAACAGTACTTCCGTTCCTCACCCAGGACCACAGATCTAAGACAAAAGTCTGTCCAGCTCCAAAACCGTGTCCCATGAAAACCACACCTAGAGTCTTCCACTCTAAAGCTGGTGCAGTGTCCAGAGGTCGCATCCCCGGCTTCCTGGGCCTTCCTCACATATTCATGCCCCTGCACATCCCGCTGACTCTGTAACCTGCCTGGGAAGTGCCGTTCTCCGAAGGAAACGGGACTGTACTTCCTACTTTGCCCTCTCCCAGCCGCTGCCCTGCCTGGATGGCGCCTCTGGGTGCCCACAGCACAAATCACACGCTGTAGCTTGCGTGATGTCGTGGATGACTGTTCGTGGTTTATTTGTAACACACATGCACAGTTATCCTTAAAACCAGACAAAGACCCATAGAACTGTGCCCCAACCTGGTTGTCTTACAAACTGAAGCCAGGGTGCTCCTGTGTGTACCACACACAGACGTCTGTGCCTGACGCAGAGAGACCTGCAGGTAAGTGACTGGCTGGGAGTGCGCTGAAGACCTGGGCAGATGCGGGGCGGTCATTTACCTGTTCGGTGACTGGGGGGCGGGCAGAGGGGAAACTTACGACGACTCTATCCCAAAACGTAGAAGACGGCGGCTTGATGTACGTGCTGACCCAAAGCCGAAGCGCCGGATGCCGCGGCCCTGAGACCAGGCTAAGGCCCCAAAGCTCGTGGCTGACAAACTCCTGCCACGTTTTCATGGAAAAAATCCAGTTATTTTTAACTCTGGAACTGCCTCAGCATCTGGTAGACAGAGGTCCACCAGATTCCCGTGATAGACTCGCTGCAGGTTTACACGAGCAAACCTTCTAGCAGCACTTTTACGTGCGATGTTTGAAGCAACCAATGTTTTCTGTGTGAATACAATCAGGTCATAGGTGACAGGTAGATAACAGATGATGCATATAGACACACGACAGAGATGATGGACAGATGGCAGGTGGTGGGAGATGAGAGACTGACAGGCAGAAGCTAGCTGGCTGACTACACAGTATCCTTCCAGAACACCTCCTTGGGTTGGGCCCAAGGCCTGACCTTCGATCAATGCCATGCTGTCACTAGGGAGATGGTGGCTCTGACAGTGCCTGGTGCTTCCTCCACTTCACACTAGGGAGACGGTGGCTCTGACAGTACCTGGTGCTTCTCCACTTCACACTAGGGAGACGGTGACTCTGACGGTGCCTGGTGCTTCCTCCACTTCACACTAGGGAGACGGTGACTCTGACGGTGCCTGGTGCTTCCTCCACTTCACACTAGGGAGACGGTGACTCTGACGGTGCCTGGTGCTTCTCCACTTCACACTGGGAGACGGTGCTCTGACGGTGCCTGGTGCTTCCTCCACTTCACACTAGGGAGACGGTGGCTCTGACGGTGCCTGGTGCTTCCTCCACTTCACACTAGGGAGACGGTGGCTCTGACGGTGCCTGGTGCTTCCTCCACTTCACAATGGGGAGACGGTGGCTCTGACGGTGCCTGGTGCTTCCTCCACTTCACACTGGGGAGACGGTGCTCTGACGGTGCCTGGTGCTTCCTCCACTTCACACTGGGAGACGGTGGCTCTGACGGTGCCTGGTGCTTCCTCCACTTCACAATGGGGAGACGGTGGCTCTGACGGTGCCTGGTGCTTCCTCCACTTCACAATGGGGAGACGGTGGCTCTGACGGTGCCTGGTGCTTCCTCCACTTCACAATGGGAGACGGTGGCTCTGACGGTGCCTGGTGCTTCCTCCACTTCACAATGGGGAGACGGTGGCTCTGACGGTGCCTGGTGCTTCCTCCACTTCACAATGGGGAGACGGTGGCTCTGACGGTGCCTGGTGCTTCCTCCACTTCACAATGGGGAGACGTGGCTCTGACGGTGCCTGGTGCTTCCTCCACTTCACAATGGGGAGACGGTGGCTCTGACGGTGCCTGGTGCTTCCTCCATTTCACATTGGTTCAGGCTGAATGATCAATTAATTCCTGCCCCTCTTCTCTCCCCCTCACCTTGGGTCCATCGGGGCACGTGGTCATCAGCGTACAGCTACATAAACTAAAGGCGCAAATGCTCAGAGAGGGCACATCCTTCCCCACGTTTCTAAGCTGGGGCCACCACGTGTCTGTTATCCTGCTAGGTGTAACCACTGCTCACAGTCAGCTTGTTCATATTCCCCAAACCTGGAAGCGACGCAAACGTCATCCAAGGCTATTTCGAAAGTCAACTCCCATCTCTGGGGAGGGCCTCTGGGAGGCTGGGTCTAAGGCACACCCTCAAGGCTGCTGTCAGAGGATGAGAACCACAGGGGTCCCTGCCGGAGTGCTTTCCACGTAAAATTCCAAACAGCGTATTTTCCCGCTTCCACCATCAAGGTACCCATTTATTTAACTTCCTTTTCATGTTAGGAATAAGTATGACAGGAAAGTAAATGCAGGAATTGTAACCTCAGTGAGAAAAAAAGTAAAAGTGATCTCTTTAGAAACATTTTCTACTTCATTAAAAAAAATGCTACTTATGTCATTCTCAGAGGCTTTCCATAAGAATTAAAATTTCAGAAGCAGAAATTAAAATCGCAAAGAGGAGAGATTTACAGACAAGTCGTACTTTAGAAGTGAAAACCCCAGTGAGGCAAAGTCACCAGCAGAAGGTTGAATGAGACTGAGGGACGATGCTTCTTTCCCTCCCCAAAGGGAAGAATTCTTTTTCTCACTTATGTTGCAGTCCAGAGTTTCAGGGCAAAACCCAATCTTAGAAAATCAAGGAAAGGTCTGCCTGACGAATGCAGTGTTAAGACGACAGAACAGACGCCCTGCCCCTGTGGCTTCCTCTCGGCCTCAGGCCATCACCGGCCAATCTGGCCCCAATTAGAACCCGTGCAGAGCCAGTGCTGCGGACATCGGGCTCAAGACATGGACACTTGGGAGCTGGGTGGCCCTCGGGGATGAAGGAAACAAGCCACGGAGCTGCTTCCACAGTGTGGCTCAGCTCCGAGCACACAGACCCACTCGGCAGTGACGGTTTCCATGCGTGGTGTCGGGAGATTATTTAATGCTGGAATTAATGGTTTATATTACAAAGCAATCATTCCATGTTGGGAATTCTACGGCTGTCAGGAGCCCCAGTGCTGCTGCTCTGAGCCTATTGCTTTATAAGGAGCCGGGAGGCCCCAAAAAGGCAAGACCACAGCCTTGTTTTTAAGTCTCCGGATAGGCTTCTTTGTTCTCCAGCAGGCGCTGTAGGCCGGTGACAGCTCCTGTGTGTACCCCTCGCCGGCACCGGGGACAGGGTCAGGAGGGCCTGGGATGTCCTCTCACTCCAGCAAGCTGAGCACAGCAGGGTCCCCCATGGGCCAGCTAACTAGTGTGGGTCGCATTTTTCTCATGGATAAAATATAGGTGATAGCACCTACCTGCTACCACAGATGGACAGATCAGACACACAGGATGTGAAGGTCTCAAAGCACTAAGGACACAAAATCTTTAAAAAATGCAGCAAGCACTCATTCAATATCTGTTTCACATTCAACTCGTGAGAGACGTCTGAGTCGATGGGAGGACTCATGAACACAGACCTGCTGTGCAGCCTGCAGGGCCACAGGCATCACCCCGTCAGGGAGGGAGGCAAAGAAGATGGACCCCAGAGAGCCAGGGGCTAGGAAGAATCTCATAATCCCGACCCCTGAGAACCCAGTTGTTGTTCTGCTCTGATGTCAACCACCATCGCGGGACCCCAGACGCTGCGGGCCCCCGTGTCACTGAGACGCTCCAGCTCTGGGGCTGAGACTCCTGGCACCACACACACCCCAGACAGCAGCCAGAAGGGTCTCTGCAAGAATGCGAACGTGGTAGCCTCTCTCCCAAAACTGTGTTGGAGGCTTCTCCCTGCTGTTTGGGCTGAGACCAAACTCCCCACAGGGCCTCCGAGTCCTTCCCGACCCGGCCCCGCCGCCTTGGCTGCCCATGCTCTGCCACGGCTCCACCTGCACCTGCTGTGCCCATCACCCTCTCATTCTCACAAGCCCGTCACATTTCCAGTGTGAGCACTGGCAGCTTAAATCCATAAAGATCTTTTAAATAAGGTGCCAGGGTAAACATAGAGCCTGCACTAGGATTCATACACGCACCTGAGCTTTTTGTTTAATAAAAAACATTATTTGTTATTTAGTGCCTAGTGCCCCACACTCTGGGTGACAGAGCAAGACCCTGTCTCAAACCACACACACACACATTTAATTAATGGTAGGAGCAGGAAGGAAACACATTTTAGACACGCTGTTGCGTAAGATCTTACTCAGGCCAGGCAGGTGGACAACGCCACTTAGAGTTTTAACGTTTTGGTTTTTTAAAATTTGTATTGTCCACTGTAGCTCTTCTCTTTGGTACGTTAAGAACTCTGGTTAGAAGGGGGATTAAAGGAAAGAGCTTGTTTGGAGTCCATTCTATTTTTAACATATGGATCAAAAGAACAGGAGAAAGATCAACAGAAGTTCACACTACCGCAGCGGTCTTGAAAATAAGCTTCTGATGTTAAAAGAAAATAATGTAGTACTAACAGTCCCTGAAGGGCTTAGAAATACGAATGCCGATGGAATTTTTTAAAATTCAAAGCATGTGTGCAGTGTGCCGCGTGGAGCAGAGGCTCTGTGAGTTTGAGGAGACCCCTGTCCTACTGCAGCCTCGAAACACCCCCTCCCTTCCAGTCCCTGGCAAGACCAGGGGCTCTGCACGAGGTCCCCGGAGATGCCCCAGCAGTTATCCTGGCCAGTGGGAAGATGTAAACGTCCAGTTTCACACAAAACTGCTGTCATAACTTGCTAAAAACTCTTCAGGCAAGCATTTAATTTCTCCAGTATGTCCTGGGAGTTAGAAATCCCTGCTTCACACAAAAAGGAAAGAAACCCCACCCTGCAGAAAGACAGCTCTGAGAAGGCTACGCCGCATTAAACACAGGTACCGCCCTTTCCCATGACACTGAGTCTCAATTTTGCAGATCTCAGGCCTCAGCAGTAAGTTGGTTTTACTGGATGTTGTATTTACATTTTTTGGTGTTGGGGGGAGCGAGAAGGGGCAAGGTAGGGACAATGAAGCCCAGCTTCCATTATTTCCAGCTGGACACTGAGAAGCTGACGTGTAGAAGAGGAGCCAGCACGGCCCGGCCCCCACTGTGGGCTCTTCTCAGACGGCCGCCGTGGGCGTCACAGCTTGAGAGCAAGTCTCACACTCCACCCTCTGCTCCCCGACAGAGGGAGGGACCCCCTCGGAGATTTTTCTTTGGATTGGGAGGGAACATGAGGATGAGGGCAGGTGGACAGGGGAAAGTGTGGAGGCCAATTATCCACCTACAAAGTCAGGGTCTTACTGCGAACTTTACAGACAACTATGTCATTCAAACATTCCACGAGCGCTATCACCCTCATTTCACAGATGACAGTCTCAGCAAGTCGGAGAAGCCCACCAAGGTATCTGGCCGAGGGCCAGACTGGTGGCAACAAAGTCACCGTGCAGAACCGCCTGGCCCAGCGCTGCCATCCCACCCCCAGCTACAGGAGACACTTCAGATGCCCCAGCAGGGAGAATGTCACAGCCCTGCTGAAGGGGGAGGAGGACAACTGGAATAAACAAAAAAAATCCGCATCATTTCCAGCATCTGAAAGGCACGCTGGACCACCCCGAGGTGAGCGGCGGAGTGGTCTATTCCAAGTGTTGGCCCACAGGGGATGGCCACAAACACGTGCCACGTGACCCCCTTCTGCATCAGGAAGTGCTCTTGGGGAAATAAGAAAACTGCTAAGGCTATCAAAGATGGAATCACTTTGACAGCAGAAAGAAGTGGGCTAACCTCAGTAAACACAAAAGTGCATGCAGTCAGGAGTATATATCTGTAAACAGAACTCCACGGTCACTGTGTGTTCACACCAGAGTCAGAGGCATGCAGTGACCTCAGCACTGGGGCCAACAGAGCCTCAACTTTCCACAACACATCAAGCATTATCTTCCTATTTTAGGAGCACACACTCCCTCACCCAGAGTTTGACTTTAAATCTTTGCAGAATCATTAAGCAGCTGCGTAGTAGCTATGGCTTTCTGCTCAGTTGCCTTTTTAAGTCAAAGCTCCCAAGAGTCAAAGCAATCCAAGAGGCTGCTGAACCAGTCCGTACACAGCATGAGAAAGCAAAGCTCAGAGAGAGGTGTAGTGAGGAGGCTGCTGAACCAGTCCGTATGCAGCATGAGAAAGCAAAGCTCAGAGAGAGGTGTAGTGAGGAGGCTGCTGAACCAGTCCGTATGCAGCATGAGAAAGCAAAGCTCAGAGAGAGGTGTAGTGAGGAGGCTGCTGAACCAGTCCGTATGCAGCATGAGAAAGCAAAGCTCAGAGAGAGGTGTAGTGAGGAGGCTGCTGAACCAGTCCATAAGCAGCATGAGAAAGCAAAGCTCAGAGAGAGGTGTAGTGAGCGGTCAGGCCACCTGTGCCCGTGTCAGGGACCCCAAGGGGATCTAGGAACGTAAATTCTGCAGTGTTGGCAAAGATGTGGAGCAAAGGGAACCCTTGCACGCTGCTGGTGGGAGTGCAAAGCAGCACAGCTGCCATGGAAAATAGTATGGAGCATCTTCCAAAACTAGAAACAGGACTCTATGATCCAGCAATCCCATGTCTGGGTAAATATCCAAAGGAATTTAAACCAGCGTAAGGGAGAGATACCTGCACGTTCACGTCCACTGCAGCACTATTTACAATCACGTAGATGTGGAATTGACCTACGCACCCATCAGTGGATGAACAGATAGAGAAATCATGGTGTATGGACACAATGAATACTATTCAACTTAAAGAACAAAATTCTGCCATCTGCAAAAACATGGATAAACCTGGAAGATGTTATGCTAAGTGAAATAAAACAGGCACAGAAACACAAATACTGCATGATCTCACTTACATGTGGCATCTTAAAAAAGTAGAATTTGTAGAAACAGTGGAATAGGGGTTACCAGGGCCTGGGGATGGGGAAATGGGGAGATGGTGGTCAAGGGCACACACTTCATGAAAAGATGAGTCAATTCTGGAGACCGAATGTACAGTGGGGTAACTACAGTTAATAACAATGTATCGTCTGCCTGAAATTCAGTTAACAACGTATCATCTGCCTGAAACTGGGTAAGAGAAGAGATCTTCCATATTCTCACCACATACACAAATTAACTACGAGGTGAGGAATGTGTTATCAATAGCTTGAATGGGGGAGGAAAAAAGTCTGAAATCCTTCCCCTCCTCGTCCCTAAAAACTATTTATAGATTTTGAACGTTGGTCTGTGTGGAAAAAATTCTGTGTTTCTTCTAGCGAGTCTCTCGGTGAAGAAAAAAAAATAAAGCGTGCTAAAGTACAGTCACCCCCGGGTGTCCGTCGGGGTGGGTTCCAGGGGTCGGGATCCCAAAGTCTGAGACACTCAAGTCCCTGGTAGAAAATGGCGCAGCATTTGCATAGAACCCACGTGTGCCCTCCCGTGTACTTAAATGTCTACATTACTCATGATACCCCAAACAACCTGAGTGCTGAGTGCACAGAACCCACGGTGCCCTCCCGTGTACTTAAATGTCTACATTACTCGTAATACCCCAAACAACGTGAGTGCTGAGTGCACAGAACCCACGGTGCCCTCCCGTTCTTAAATCTCTACATTACTCGTAATACACCAAACAACGTGAGTGCTGAGTGCACAGAACCCACGGTGCCCTCCCGTGTACTTAAATCTCTACAGACTGGGTGCGGTGGCTCACACCTGTAATCCCAGCACTTTGGGAGGCCGAGGCAGGAGGATCACGAGGTCAGGAGATCAAGACCATCCTGGCTAACACAGTGAAACCCTGTCTCTAGTAAAAATACAAAAAATTAGCCAGGCGTGGTGGCGGGCACCTGTAGTCCCAGCTACTAGAGAGGCTGAGGCAGAAGAATGCCGTGAACCCAGGAGACGGAGCTTGCAGTGAGCCGAGATCGTGCCACTGCACTCCAGCCTGGGAGACAGAGCAAGACTCCGTCTCAAAATAAATATAAATAAATAAATCTCCACCTTACTCGCAATACCCTAAAGAACATGAGTGCTGTGTAAATGGTGGGTGTACTGTATTGTTTAAGGAATAATGAAAACCAAGAAGTCTACACATGTTCGAAACAGGTTAAGCCATTCTTTTCTTTCTGAATATTTTCACTTTCAGTTTGGCTGCATCCAGGGCTATGGAACCCACGAACGTGGAAGGCCAACTCGGCACCTTGGACATGTTTAAGGGGGAATACGGGCGGGGGAAGGAATACGGGCGGGGGAAGGAATGCGGGCTCTCCCCTCCCACATCCCTCAGTACTTTCTGGTCATTCTGCTGTGTCGGCTGCTTCTCTTTTGACCAACTTCACAGTCAATCTTCATCAGCAATGGGGCAGCTCTGGACAGGGAGAAGCAGGCGTCCTTCACTTGCAAACTGTGTTTGCTGCGGCAACAAGCTCAAGACCGTGTCTTCTTCCAGACGCTCACCCAAGGAATCCAAACCGTATGTAGTGAGGATCAGTCCTGCCACACACACCAATGTCTCGGATCCAGAGAAGCTGAACATGCGGCCAGGCCAGGGCTCCTCTGACACACACAAGGCCATGCAGAGAAGCGCCCGGTAATGTTAGGGCACCTGGCTGATTCCACCATACAGATGGGATGCAGAGGAAGAATTTCTTGAAGCAACATTCATACATTTGGAGTTGAAATGCAAAATGCAAACGCCAAAAAAAATAGCCATTTTGGAATAGGTTGGGACAGAGAAAACACCTGTCATGAGATTAAAAACAAATTTTTTCTTGAGACAGGTCTGCCTCTGTCGCCTGTGCTGCAGTGCAGTGGTGCAGACATGGCTCACTGCAGCCTTGACCTCCTGGGGCCAAGTGATCCTCCCACCTCATCCTTCTGGGTAGCTGGGACCACAGGCAGGCACCACCATACTCGGCTGTGTATTTTTTGTAGAGATGGGGTCTTGCTGTGTTGCCCAGGCTGGCCTCAAACTCCTTAAGTGATCCTCCCACCTGGACTTCCCAAAGTGCTGGGGTTACAGGCGTGAGCCACCGAATCCAGCCTCTGTCATGAGTTTCATAAACACAGTACTTGAGTTTTTCCCGATGTCTTGCTATCCAGCCAGCTTCCCCAGCTGTGGCAATAGTGGAGCCGCTGTTTGGCATTGGTTGTCAAAGGGCGGGGAAGCAGATGACAGGGACACGCTGTACCCAGGACTCGGCTCTAACAGGAGATGCCTCAGCTGAAGGAAGTCCTCAGAGCCCCTCGAATCTCCACACCTGAGTGAACTAATCCCACTCACAATCAGCAGTCCAGGCCACAGAAGCAGGCGCCAGTAGAGACGCTTGCCTCCCCTCGGGGGTCCCGCTGACAGACCCCACCGGGACGTGTAGAACAGCACAGTCTTGCTTTTTTCTCCCTGCTGCCTGGGGGGGCTCTTTTACGGGGCTCGTCAGAGATGCACCTCTGTCAAGGGATGACTGTTTGACTTCCATTTCATTTACCTGAAGTTTCTGCCAATTCCTTCCCAGAGAATACAATTTTTCAATGAAGAAGTCAGCTCACCCCAAGACTCTGGGCTCAAGTGTGCCCCGACCTCCATCCCCGGGTACAAAACCTCCTCTCAGCTCCAGGGCACCTCGGGACCAGCCAGGACCCCACTCACCGCTCCCCAGTAACACCCCAGGCCTGAAAAAAGTGTCTGCTCTGTGGGCGAATTAAGGAGGCAACGCGCATTTGTTGAATCCCGCCAGCTGATTATAAATAAAACAAGCTTTTTGAGAGCTGCGAATGTGGATTTTCTACGGTGTTACTTATCTGCATGCCGGCATTTCTCACCAACGCTCCCCTGCACCACACAGCACTGCTGACTTCGAGAACTTCTGCTTTCCTTGAGGAATTCTCAACCACCAGTTTTCATGCAAGGCACTGACTCTGAAAACTTCAGTCCTATTAATATTTTTTATCCTTTTTCAGACTTTGAAAATGGGCTGCTCAATGAGAACAGCATGGCTGAACCCCATGATGGCCACACGGCTGAGGTTCACCGCACGCAATGCTGATTGACTCCTTGTCAGCATCACAGCCCTGACCCCTCAATGGCCACACGGCTGAGGTTCACCGCACGTGGTGCTGACTGGCTCCTCGTTGGCATCGCAGCCCTGACAGCAGCATTTGTACTGTCACCTTCTCCCTCTGTGGACGGCTGGGCTCCCCCTCTGCGGACGGCTGGGCTCCCCCTCTGTGGACGGCTGGGGTCTCCCTCTGTGGACGGCTGGAGTCTCCCTCTGTGGACGGCTGGGCTGCATCGGTCTGTTTTCATGCTGCTATAAAGAACTGCCCAAGACTCTCTAATTTATAAAGGAAAGCAGTTTGATTGACGCAGAGTTCCACATGGCTGGGGAGACCTCAGGAACTTACGATCACGGCAGAAGGTGAAGGGGAAGCAAATGCCTGTCTTACGTGGCGGGAGGTGAGAGGGAAGTGTGCGAGGGGGAAGAAAGGACCTATTGAAATAGTACCATACAATATCTGACAGAGCAGCCAAGGGCTGGTGGCTGCAGGTCTCAGGAAGAGAACACAGTTACCAAAAAACCAGATCTCATGAGATCTCCTCACAATCGCGAGGACAGCATAGGGGAATCCACCCCCAGGATCCAATCACCTCCCACGGTTTTGCCCTTGGCATGTGGGGGTTATGGAAACTACAATTCGAGATGAGATTTGGGTGGGGATACAGAGCCAAACCGTATCATGGGCTTTACTGACACCGTTTTAAAGGAACTCTGAAATGTCTAGTTATCATCTGCCCAACTGCTGACTTTATCATAGAGCAAGCATGGATACACTGGCCCCTTGAACCTGTTACCAGCCTAGGTGCTCACTAGGACTTATCTCCAGTGACCCGGCCCCGCCACACTGGGACCAGGGAAGGGGCCCCAGCACTAAAGCCCAGCTCTTCCTCAGGTGGATTTTGAAGGCAGACAGGGCCACTGAGAGCAAGTTCAGACCCAGGGAATAAAACCAGGGCCCCCTCAGCAAGTGCGGACTCCTGCAAGCCTTCACAGCAGACGTGGGTTCAGCCGGGCCCTCCCCTACATCTGTACATGCCGGGGACCCCTGCAGGCAACGCTCCAGCTTCCCTGACAACCGCCTCCCTACTCATCGGCATCTGGGGCAAAGGTGGGTTCACAGTCAACCCCTGCCTGTCTCAGGAGCAGGGCCCATGGCTGCCTCTGTGTTCTCTTCCTGAGACCTGCAGCCACCAGCCCTTGGCTGCTCCATCAGACATTGTACGGTACTATTTCAGTAGGTCCTGTGACCCCGTAAGTCCAGGATACATGAAGGGAAAGTGACTGCTCCCTAGTAATTGATCAAACAAATACTGCAGCTTTTGCTTGGCCCTTGTTTGGTAACACTGTACGTGCCTGGGCTTTACGTGAGAATTTCCAAATGCTATAGAGATTATCCTGAACTTTATCTCCTCATTCATTCACTCATCCCCCAAATATTTAATACCTACTGTGTGCCATGCAACGGACAGAGTACATAAAACAGAATTCCTACACAAAACAGAGAAAGTGCACACAAAACACAGACAATATCGCCAAATGTTCGCTGGATAAAAGATTTAAAAAGTTATATTTTAACTTAAAGCCTTTTAAAAGCTGGAAATAAAGGGATGCTTAATCCAATGACTCCAATGATTTTCTTAAACAAATCACCCCGTCTGGGTAAGCAACGGAAAACAAAACGAGACAGGCCAGGTCCCATCAGGACAGGAATGACTGCGCTGTCTCCCCCCACAGGTTTCAGGCTTCAGAAGATGCTATGATCTATCATCCTTAAAGCTATATTTTTTCTGACAATCTTGCTTTCCAAAATAATGGCTCAGTCTCAAAAAGGCTTGCAGTTAATTTAAGAGGCCTGAGGTTTTCTTTTGGAGAGTGGAGGGGGCAAATGACCTACCAGAAGATGTATGTAATAAGCTCAAGTTATTCCAGAGAAGTTCGTACACACGTTATGACTTTCTCTGAGGCCAGTGAGCTGTGGGCATGCCTCCAGGAAACACTGAGGCTTCCTGTGAACTAATTCACATCGCGTCAAAAATACTGAGTTGCAGGGAGGAAAGCGGAGATGATTCCTGGCGCAACATGTAAATGTGATAAGATTTTGATGGTTTCACTAGCTATTTAAATAATAATGTTGATAGTACACACTTTAGTTTGTGGAAACATCCTTTCTAAAAGATCTTGCCCAACCTTTATTAAGTGGCAATTATTAAGAATATACTTTATTTAGAAGGCAAATAAAGTAGAATGTATGCAGTCCTACACTCAGTGATACATTATGAGAAGTAGAACTTGTTAAGATCTCTGCTTTGCAATACCAACTTTTATAAAAGAATCAAACCTGTTTATGTAGCACATGTGTATTCAAGGATTTTTATAATAATATGTTTATGAAGAGACATGCGTTGGTACCATATATCCCAATTATCGAGGGAAGATGAGCATATCCAATCAGAAAGAATGGGGGGGGCTTCTTTCATTTAAAATGGTCAATAAAGTGAAAAACTGAAGAACATGATCGTATTACAACGTAACTTGCAGAACAAAGCAGTTCAGACAGGCAAAAGGCCTGGCACACAGAAACACAAGTGAGTGAAACTACATTTAATTCAATATACAGGCACCGCAGTATCCATTCATTCAGGAATATGCGTTACACACCGACCGCATGCCAGGCAGTGTGCCAGGTATTTGGCAATATCAGAACACAAAACATAAAACCTCTGCACCTTCATGGCACTTCAATTCCCGGCCAGGTGTGCTGGCTCACGCCTGTAATCCCAACGCTTTGGCAGGCTGAAGTGGGAGGATCACTTGAGCCCAGGAGTCTAAGACCAGCCTGGGTAACGCAGTGAAACTCCATTTCTACAAAAAACAAAATTAATTAATTGGGTATGACAGCATGCACCTGTAGTCTCAGTTACTCAGCAGGCTGAGGTGGGAGGATTGCTTGAGCCTGGGAGGTCGAGGTTGTACTAAGCTCTGAATGCACCACTATACTCCAGCCTGGGTGATAGTGACCCCGTCTCAAAAACATTCAAATTCCCACATAATTTTTACAACACCAATATACCATGCAACCATCTCCCTGATAAGCTCAATCATTTACTGGTCAAGGCACAGAATGTGAAGATATTATGAGGCACACACAGGAACTAAACCTGCATGAATTTGTATCTTTTGCTAAAATGAGATTTGGGTGAACTAAATAAAACCACCATGAGTGTTCAAAGGAAAATAATTTTCAACTGAAACAAAAATTAAAATCTATGAAATGCAGCCAAAATAATGATGGGAAGTAAGCTCATAGCACGAAAGGCTCATATTTGAAAAAAGTAAGGTCTCAGGTCCATAATCTAAGCTTCTATCTTAAACTCAAAGCCAGAAAAAGACATCATAATGAGCACAGATCAAAGGAACTGAAAACAGAAAGGAGAAAACTCAAGTCACACCAAAAGCCTGCATATAAAAATTCCCAAGGGGTCTATAAAAGTCAGTCCTAGATCCAATACCTGAGTTTAGCCAAATCACAGCACACAGTCAAATTGTACTCTACATGTTGGCAATTAGTATTTGGGACCTAAATGTTAAAAACAACACTATTTACAGTAGCTGTATAAAGAACACTCAGGTACAAGTTTAACAAAGCACACAGAGGATGTGTATGAAGAAAACCACAAAACGCTGAAGAAAGAAAGAAAGAAAAGAGCTCCCTCAACTGAGCCACGAGTCCAAGGAGAAGTGGCAACACGGTCAAGATGCCAATTCTCTCCACATTGACCAACAGACTTATCACAATTCCAGCATAAATCCCGCCAGGACACCGACCTGCAGACTTATCACAATTCCAGCATAAATCCCGCCAGAACACCGACCTGAGGACTTACCACAATTCCAGCATAAATCCCGCCAGGACACCGACCTGCAGACTTATCACAATTCCAGCATAAATCCCACCAGGACACCGACCTGCAGACTTATCACAATTCCAGCATAAATCCCGCCAGGACACCGACCTGAGGACTTACCACAATTCCAGCATAAATCCCACCAGGACACCGACCTGAGACTTACCACAATTCCAGCATAAATCCCACCAGGACACCGACCTGAGACTTACCACAATTCCAGCATAAATCCCGCCAGGACACCGACCTGAGGACTTACCACAATTCCAGCATAAATCCCGCCAGGACACCGACCTGAGGACTTACCACAATTCCAGCATAAATCCCGCCAGGACACCGACCTGAGGACTTACACAATTCCAGCATAAATCCCCCAGGACACCGACCTGGGACTTACCACAATTCCAGCATAAATCCCGCCAGGACACCGACCTGAGGACTTACCACAATTCCAGCATAAATCCCACCAGGACACCGACCTGAGGACTTACCACAATTCCAGCATAAATCCCGCCAGGACACCGACCTGCAGACTTACCACAATTCCAGCATAAATCCCACCAAGACACCGACCTGCGGACTTACCACAATTCCAGCATAAATCCCACTAGGACTTTCTGTAGATACAGACAAGCTAAAAGTTACATGAAAGGGAAAGAAACAGAGGACAATAAATGTTCCAATTTAAAAATTGGCCAAGATCGAACAGACACTTCAATGAAGTGGATGGACATAATAAGCACTAGGAAACTAACAGAACTGACCACAAAAGAGAGTGGCAGTGCTACTACACATAAATTTAAAAAGCAAAATAAAACTACAAGGGAGAAACAAATGGAACCAAGGGCTACAAAGATGTATCTTAAAGCTGGCGGAAAACCATGGAAGGGTTTCTTGCGTCTTTCTCTGAGAGCGTCACCTGACCACCCAGGAGTCGTCACTGACAGACCCAAAACCGGTGGGTGCTAACCGCAGCTTCCACACTGAGAGGAAAGAGTCATTTGAAGAACATCCAGCAATATTCCTTCGGCTCTTACCCTTCTGCTGTGCGAAACACCGAGTTACGCTTGATGGCCTCTACGTACACACCGAGGTCTGCATTCGTAACCACATTTTTAAATTTTTCAGGACAGAACAATCCTTCTTTGTCCCCTAAGTTTTCATCACGGTTCTATACACACCTGAAAAACTCTGCCGCCTACATCAGACGGTTTGTCTAAACCCGTTACTGTGATTTACCCTAAATTTACAACCATTCATTTCAATTCCAAGTCCAAAGACTCATTTCCACAGTAATTATTTTACTCAGAAATTAAATTCCAGGTTCCTGATCACACTGAAAGTCAACTGCTTTCAACTTCTGGGTTATAGATACAACTGGTCTAATTCTGTAAACTGAAAAGATTTCATCGAAATACTCTCTCTTCATCTCACGACACATGCAGGCGGCACCTGCAGCCTTTAATGCAACTGCCTGCCCACCCAGAGCATGAAAGAGCAACAAAGAGTATTTATCCCCATCTCCTTGGGCTGGAGACCCACAGCATATCAATCACTGTCAAATCACCGTTGCGCAAAAATCAGTTCCAATGCCCTGTGGAGAATAAAGGCCACGCTGGAAGAGGCACGCAAGGGAAACAGCCTTCTGCCACGGGCCTCCCACCCCCGGGGATGGCAAATCCATGCAGGTGTGCCGAGGCTGGCCACCCGCTGATACCCTGCTACCACAGAACTATTCCAGGCACGAACCACCTGGAAGTCCTGGGAGAGAAACCCAGCACGCAATGTTGCCGTCAGACCTGCGGGTGTGATCCCTAGCACAGCCACATTAGTCCGGGAGAGCCAGGACGGGACTCAGAAGCTGCAAGATGACCATGCAGAGAAGCACCCACGGGCTCCGTGCCCAAGTCTGACCGTGCAGAGAAGCACCCACGGCTCCGTGCCCAAGTCTGACCATGCAGAGAAGCACCCACGGCTCCGTGCCCACGTCTGACCATGCAGAGAAGCACCCACGGCTCCGTGACCAAGTCTGACCGTGCAGAGAAGCACCCACGGCTCCGTGACCAAGTCTGACCGTGCAGAGAAGCACCCACGGCCTCCGTGACCCACCCACGCTCCTGACCGTCGACCGGAGAAGCACCCACGGCTCCGTGCCCAAGTCTGACCATGGAAAGAAGCACCCACGGCTCCGTGACCAAGTCACAAGTGACAAGATGAGACGCTTCCTGTGTTGCCGTGTTGTGTCACTTTAACACTAAAAATTTAGTACATCTTCCTTTTTCCTAAGAAAGCATAAGGCCTGAGTAACAAGTGGCCGCTAACCTGGTTCTTTTCAGCCTCATAACAGAAGGCAATAGCTGTATAAACCAAATCACACTTTATGGCTGCATCACGGCTTTTACTGCATGTCAAACCCTCAGCTCCAGCGGTGCTGACCCCACGTCATACTCAAAGAGAACAGGTGAGCTCTTCAATCTCCATTTCTCAACACTCCAAGCCATTTCTCTATGAGCTCATGTGACTCAGTGCTAGGTTCATTCATTCATTCATTCATTCATTCAGCAAAACCGCTGTGAACCCATGGGATCCCCACCCTGCCCTCCGAGGGTTACTATTCTGCTGGGACCTGTGTCCACACCCGTATTACTGCAGCCCAGCAACCTTCCTGGAACCATGTGCACCTCCCCAGAAGAAAACTGTACAGAGAACGGCAACGCGTCCAGTCATGTTCCAAGGAGCAATTCCAATTGCTGATGTTTTAAGGCAACAGACTAATAACTGGCACCTCGTCAATACAGGGTTACTAACTTTCCAGCAGTGTCTCTAGTCCCTCTACAAGGATATACAGATATATACGCAGGAGCTATCTTAGGAGGCAGCAAGACGCTGGTCAGGGAAACAGGAGAAAGCAAAACGTTTGAGGAACGGACGGGGCAATCTCCACCTTCTACTGCCACAATTTGTGTCTTAGTGATCAAGCCGAGGTTCTCAACCTTTCCAGTCTATTAACCCCCTGCCTGAGGCTCTCGACTGATCCCCAGCTGTACTTCCTGGCAATAAACAACCTGCCCAGCTGTGATTCCTGTGTGCACCTGACACCAGTGGAGATGGAGCCACCTGCCCAGCTGTGCTTCCTGTGGGTGCCCCTGACACCACAGGATATGGGGACCACCTGCCCAGCTATATTCCCTCTATGTGCACCTGACACCAGGGAGATGGAGCTGCCTGCCCAGCTGTGATTCCTGTGGGCGCCCCAACACCACAGGAGATGGGGACCACCTGCCCAGCTATATTCCCTCTGGGTGCACCTGACAACAGTAGGATGCTGCATGTGCCCATACTGACAGCTGCAGCATCATCTCCTGCTGTAAAAACCCCCTTTCAGAGGTAACAGGACAATGGGGCAGGTTTTCTCCTGGAGAAGTAAAGAAGCTGAGAAATCCACAGATTTGAGAAATCCAGGGGATTAGGAACACAGGTGACAAAAGAAGGCTGTGACATCTACACAACATCACATTTGGCGGCACAAGGGAGTACTGCTATGTGCTGGTATGTACTGCTATGTGCTGGTATGTACTGGTATTCCCAGAACCACCTCACACTGCATGGCATTGAGACGCTTCCCATGCTCGTTACCCTTCGGAAGACACATTCAAATAACCTTGACTTGCTGGGATGCAGCTGGAGAGAGATGCCTGGAGACCACCAGCCCAGAGTCAAGCCTCCATTTTCTCCTGCTTGCAGGACTTCTGCATGAAGCTAACGCACCCAAATGCGCGTAAGATTTACGAAGAGCAGACAAGCTGCATGACATCTTCTGAGAGGGAAGCTGTGCCGTGTCAGGGGTTGGGACAGTGGCAGCAAGGGGGATCAGCCCGAGGCCTGGGGAGACGCAGTTGGGAAATCTCAGTGTGTAGAGCCCTGGGGTCTGAGGCCTCCAACTGTCCATGTGGCTGCCACAGCTCAAGTCCAGCGTGTGGTCATGACCCGGGGCAGGGCCACGCACAGAGCACAGTTCATCTCAAATGTGATGGGGGTGCTGAATGATACACCAACATACCAGAATAGAATCCCCAGTACTCACCTGCAGAAGGCACTCCCAGCAACACGCACACCCACATCTCCCTGCATCAAGGGGCTGGGCACTCCTGCAGTCTGCAGCTGCCTCCTGTCCCCCAACACACAGTGGCCTCCTGGGACAACATTCTATTTGCCGGCCACAGCCTGGAGCCCCCAAAGCATGAAGGAGGGGCTTAGCGAGCCACACAATGTTCCCACTTCACACCCAGGAAACGAGCCCCTCACTGAAGTGCATCCTGCACCCGCCAGCTGTGCATGATCAGAGGTGTGAGGTCACAGACCCGGTCACCCGCTGTGCACGATGAGAGGTGTGAGGTCACGGACCCGGTCACCCGCTGTGCACGATGAGAGGTGTGAGGTCACGGACCCGGTCACCCGCTGTGCACGATGAGAGGTGTGAGGTCACGGACCCGGTCACCCGCTGTGCACGATGAGAGGTGTGAGGTCACGGACCCGGTCACCCGCTGTGCACGATGAGAGGTGTGAGGTCACGGACCCGGTCACCCGCTGTGCACGATGAGAGGTGTGAGGTCACGGACCCGGTCACCCGCTGTGCACGATGAGAGGTGTGAGGTCACGGACCCGGGGGGGGGGGTCACCCGCTGTGCACGATGAGAGGTGTGAGGTCACGGACCCGGTCACCCGCTGTGCACGATGAGAGGTGTGAGGTCACGGACCCGGTCACCCGCTGTGCACGATAGAGGTGTGAGGTCACGGACCCGGTCACCCGCTGTGCACGATAGAGGTGTGAGGTAGGGACCCGGTCACCCGCTGTGCACGATGAGAGGTGTGAGGTCACGGACCCGGTCACCCGCTGTGCACGAATAGAGGTGTGAGGTCACGGACCCAGTCACCCGCTGTGCACGATGAGAGGTGTGAGGTCACGGACCCGGTCACCCGCTGTGCACGAATAGAGGTGTGAGGTCACGGACCCGGTCACCCGCTGTACATGATCAGAGGTGTGAGGTCACGGACCCGGTCACCCGCTGTGCACGAATAGAGGTGTGAGGTAGGACCGGTCACCCGCTGTGCACGATGAGAGGTGTGAGGTCACGGACCCGGTCACCCGCTGTGCACGAATAGAGGTGTGAGGTCACGGACCGTCACCCGCTGTGCACGATGAGAGGTGTGAGGTCACGGACCCGGTCACCCGCTGTGCACGAATAGAGGTGTGAGGTCACGGACCCAGTCACCCGCTGTACATGATCAGAGGTGTGAGGTCACGGACCCGGTCACCCGCTGTGCACGAATAGAGGTGTGTGAGGTCACGGACCCGGTCACCCGCTGTACATGATCAGAGGTGTGAGTCACGGACCCGTCACCCGCTGTGCACGAATAGAGGTGTGTGAGGTTAGGGACCTGGTCACCCGCTGTGCGTGATCAGAGGTGTGTGAGGTTAGGGACCCGGTCACCCGCTGTGCACGAATAGAGGTGTGTGAGGTTAGGGACCTGGTCACCCGCTGTGCGTGATCAGAGGTGTGTGAGGTTAGGGACCTGGTCACCCGCTGTGCGTGATCAGAGGTGTGTGAGGTTAGGGACCCGGTCACCCGCTGTGCACAGAGGCGCGAGGTTAGGGACCTGGTCACCCGCTGTGCACGATCAGAGGCGTGCGAGATTAGGAACTGTGTGCGCGGTGATGGACCTGGTCACCAAGACTCCTGATGTTTCCAGTGTCATCCCAGCTTCCTTCAAAACTTGAAAAGTCTTTAGATATTTCCCAAAAGCTCATCCATCTTTGAAAACGATACACATGCACACAGGTGAGTTTGTTCCCACACATTCCTTTCAGTACTGACAATTGAAGATCGAAGGTGAGAGCATTCCAGCCCAGTGCCCACGTCCCACCCCATCTGTGAAAACTTGAGCACAATCAGAGGCTGCACACAACCTCTGCAGCATCCTCAGAAACTGTTCCTGACCATTCACCTGAGGCCACTAAGTTTAAATGAGTGGCCCAAGTTTTAAGACAGGAGGAGAACCAACCAACCTTCCTTCCTTCCTTCCTTCCTTCCTTCCTTCCTTCCTTCCTTCCCTCCCTCCCTCTTTTCTTTTCTCTTTTCTTTTCTTCCCTCTGTGGCCCAGGCTGGAATCTACTCGACTCGCTGCAGACTCCCTGCCTCCGGCTCCTGTGATTCTCCTGCCCCGGCCTGCGGGCTGCCTGGGATTGCCGCCGCGCGCCACCACCGCTGCCTGCTTTTCCTCCTTTGGCTGGAGGCACGGTTTCGCCACGTTGGCCAGGCTGGTCTCCAGCTCCTGACCCCGAGTGCTCTGCCTGCCTCGGCCTCCCGAGGTGCTGGGACTGCAGACGGAGTCTCGCTCACTCGGTGCTCGGTGTTGCCCGGGCTGGAGTGCGGTGGCGTGGTCTTGGCTCGCTGCAGCCTCCGCCTCCCAGCCGCCTGCCTTGGCCTCCCAGGGTGCTGGGATTGCAGCCCCTGCCCGGCCGCCGCCCCGTCTGGGAAGTGAGGAGCGCCTCTGCCCGGCCGCCCCATCTGGGAAGTGAGGAGCGCCTCTGCCCGGCCACCCGATCTGGGAAGTGAGGAGCGCCTCTGCCCGGCCACCCCGTCTGGGAAGTGAGGAGCGCCTCTGCCCGGCCACCCCGTCTGGGAAGAAGTGAGGAGCGCCTCTGCCCAGCCGCCCTGTCTAGGAAGTTAGGAGCGCCTCTGCCCGGCCACCCATCGTCTGGGAAGTGAGGAGCGCCTCTGCCCGGCCGCGGGGGGGGCCGCCCCCGTCTGGGAAGAAGTGAGGAGCGTCTCTGCCCGGCCGCCCCGTCTGGGAAGTGAGGAGCGCCTCTGCCCGGCCGCCCCGTCTGGGAAGAAGTGAGGAGCGCCTCTGCCCGGCCGCCCCGTCTGGGAAGAAGTGAGGAGCGCCTCTGCCCGGCTGCCCCGTCTGGGAAGTGAGGAGCGCCTCTGCCCGCCGCCCCGTCTGGGAAGAAGTGAGGAGCGCCTCTGCCCGGCCGCCCCGTCTGGGAAGAAGTGAGGAGCGCCTCTGCCCGGCCGCCCCGTCTGGGAAGAAGTGAGGAGCGCCTCTGCCCGGCTGCCCCGTCTGGGAAGTGAGGAGCGCCTCTGCCCGGCCGCCCTGTCTGGGAAGTGAGGAGCGCCTCTGCCCGGCTGCCCCGTCTGGGATGTGGGGAGCACCTCTGCCCGGCCGCCCCGTCTGGGAGGTCTACCACGGAGGCCAGAAGCAATGTGAGGGCTGGACGTGGTGGCTCACGCCTGTGGTCCCAGCACTCTGGGAGGCCGAGGCGGGTTGATCACTTCAGGCTAGGAGTTCGAGACCAGCCTGGCCAACATGGCGAAACATATGAAAAATACAACAGACAAACCAACCAACCAACCCAGCGACAACAAAACAGGTCTAACCTGGAGTCATACTCTAATTTTTTCTATTTTCCTCCCTTTCTGATCCTTTATCCCACTTTCTTTTTCTTCCTCTTCCTTCTCCTTCTTCTTTGTCAAATAGAGGATTGAGTTATTATCATTGATCCATACAAAGTCCCTCTCTCATTTATTTTCTTTAATTCCCACTCCCCATTTCTATTCCCCGTCTTCCCATGTGCAACCTTCCTAATATGTTTGATATGCATCTTTTTGTTTGTATGTATTTTTAGAAAATGTTTATTGTTTTGTGTGCAAAAAAAATTAATAAAAAAATAAAAATAAACAAAAAATAAAAAAAGACAGGAGGAGAAGACTTTTCCACAACCTTTCTCTGAAGGCAGAGTCCATGCACTCTACTGTCAGCACCATTTGTGCCCGTCATGGTCAGGAAGAGCTGCAACCACATCTCGGTGCCCTTCCAGTGCACGGCGCTGCCTTTCCCTCCCTTTCCAAGCCTGGGGCGGCTCCTGACGACCCAGTGCCTCTGCTCAGCCACCTGCCCCCAATGCCTTCCTCCCTCACCCCACAGGGGAGCTCCTGCAGCCAGGCTTTCTGGCTCACCACCACAGTTCAGTCACTTACACCCTCATTCCAGGCTGAAAATCTCCAAATCTTACCCATGTCAAGCTCCATCTTTTCCCCAGAGCCCCTCACCCACTCCACAGCAGCACCTCCAGTGCCCGTGCAGCCGGGGCCTGGGTGCAGATCCACGGGCTCAGAGTGTCCAGCCCCTCAGCCCCTCCATGTGTCCCCTTACTCCCTGCTCCCCGGCGTTAATGCCCCCATCCTCAATTCCCTGGTAGGCAAAAGGGGGTTAATTCTAACAGTGCTTACCTAACTGGATAATTTCACACCGCGTCCGGCCCAGAATACTGCCTTGATAAATGACAGGTCTTGCTGCCCCGTTACCATTGTGCTGGTTCTGGACTTCCTGTGAGCCGCTAAGCTCTTTGCAGCAAAGACCACTCAATGGTCTGGTCCGAGACTGTCCGTGATGGAAAGACGGGTGAGTGGCCGATGGACACGTGTGATGCTGAACAGGATCATGCAAAGCGGGCCCCGCGTATTTTGGTCAACCTAAGAAAAAAGCCTCCCATGTTGGCTTGCTGTCGCCCTAACCGCTGTGTCCAGAAGGAGCCACTTAAAGGCAACTGTGCCGCACGTACCTTCTTGGAAGGAGAAGGCAAGACAAGACTGGCTGGACATGGGAAGTTGTGTGCTAAGGATCAGGGCTGCGTGACCCAGAGAAGGCATCCCTCGAAAACACGGCTGTTCAACAGCAGTGCTGGAGGGCGGCCACTCCGACCCGACCGTCCACCTCCAGGGCCAGCCACCTGACACTTCTTAGATGTCTCATCCTGGGCACCCCTTCACAGAGTAAATGAGCCTTTTGACTTCAGCCTGTCCGCGCGAGAACACTGACTCCCACCTCCTATGTCCTGAACCGGCCTGTTCCGGGGACTGCTGTGGACAGTTAGATGGGCAGGCCCAAGACATCTGGTGGCATTTCGTGGCAAGGACACTCAAGATGCTTGACTATAAAACTAGGGTCGACCGGTTTTTTAGACCGACTGTAATTTACTTGTGGCACGCATGGATGCTGATTCACCCGGGCAGGGGCACGGAGGAGACTAGAGGAAAACCCGTGGTAACTGTGCCAGGCATTCCCGCACGCACCGACATCTTCGGACTCGGGTGGATACTGATTCACCCGGGCAGGGGCACGGAGGAGGCTGAAGGAAAGCCCAGTCACAACTGCGCCAGGCATTCCCGCACGCACCGACATCTACAGATTCCGGCGGCATCCTCCTCTTACAGACAATGAAACTGAAGCTCAGAGAAACTAGATAGCTTCTCCAAGACCAGCGATAAGTATGTGGGCAGCTGGGATTCAACCAGGTCCTTCCCTGGATCCATCCGCGCTGCTCCCCCTCCCACCCCGCCGTGGCCCCCGATGGACACAGCAGGTCGGAACATCCGGCACCCAAAACGCAGACTACGGAGCAGAGCCGGCTTCCGCAGTGGAAACTCACACGCAGCCCACTCCCCTTCTTGCCGAATGCCTCAGGGACTCTGCGGTGAGGGCTGCAGGTGTGACCTGTGCCAGGAGATCTGGGTGGCAGGCAGCCTTCTGCAGGGTGCTCGTCCAGACGGGAGGCATCTAAGGGGGCTCGTGGGCAAATCCATGAGACACAGGACAACTGAGAGAAGGGCCGAGAAACCCCACAAAGTCGCTCCCAGCCTGGAGAGCAGCTTGGAGAGGACGGGGCCGCCGCGGTCTCCTCCCAACCCACGCTTCCGATGGGTCTTGCTGCAGCCTGTGGCGCTCCTCAGGCTAAGCAGCTAGAGGAAGCTTCCCAGGGCAGGAGCTCTCGTGTCACAGCAAAAGCGGCGCAGACAATGCAGCAGGGCTACTTCAGCCCAGGGCTCAAGGAACCACGGGGTGCAGCGCGGCCTGCAGCAAACCAGACACATCAGAAGCCAAGGTCCCACTTTAACATTCGGTGACATCGAACGGAGTTCTCTGTAGCAATCGCCTTCCTGGGGACCCGTACAACACGCATGACCACCGACACTGACCGAGTCCTTCCTAGGTCCTGGGGGCTACCCCACTTTACACTCATTGGTTCCACTCACAAATCTATGCGGGGCAGTTGTTAGCCCCAGTTCAGAGATGAGGAAAACGCTGCTTGGAGAAGCTAAGTGATAAAACCCGACTTCAACACACCAGCCGTCTCCAAGACCCCTGCTCTGTGTCCTAGGGTCTCAGGGGCTGGGTGTTTGGCATTTTAAGTGACTAATCATAGGCAGTTTTCTTCTCTCCTACACCTGTTTAGCCTGAACGTGCATGTGCATGCTCGGCTGCAGGTGCACTGCCGTATGTGGACCAGCAACGCTCTTTCCTGCCTCAGGTTCTCGTCACTGCCTTCCGGAAAGCTCTCGCCTGCTTTATAGCCGTGCCAGGCAGGCCTGGCCAGCTGCACAGTGAAATTACTGCAGCGTCAGAGCTCAGTGCTGGCTGAGATTTTAACAGCGAAGACAGCAGAGCAATGGGGATAAACTGAACAAAACTCTATTGTAACACAGACGAAAATCTAGAAGCAAAAGAAGCTGACACCCCTGAGAGAGCAGCCAACTGCATCTCACTGTGACGTTAATAGCAGCCTTCTGTTTCCAGCACCTCCGTGTGCCAGGGTTTCCAGTCAGCATTTGTGTTTATCTGCTCTTGAGCTGCCTGATCAAACCTCTGTAAAGATCAGGGATATCTAAATTGACCCAATAGCTGCACGCTGGCTGCTCAGAGATGGTGGTGTGGGGACAGCCAGGACATCACTTAGTCATACGGGGCACAAACATGTCACTTGCCACTCCTGTCTTTATTTCATCAAAACCTGATATTTTCTCCTGAATATTGACCATAGCAAAGTCTATTAGCCTTCCAGATGCATTTGAAACATCAACGTGCTTTGTTCAAGAGGTTTAAGACACACCTAAGTCTTTCTTGCCATGCTCAATACACGCAGCCGTTTCTGAAGTCAGCGTTTCTGGAACAAAAGCCTTGGCCTGCCCCAGTGAACATTCACGCTGAGCACACTGTCGCGATGCTGCTTGGCCAGCCAGCAGGGGGCAGGAGAGAGCAGCAGGTGCCGGCGTGGAATCCCTGCAAACCCGCCTCACTCCCTCAATCAAGGGCGGTGCGTCCTGCCAATCCAGCGGCTTCCTCCAAGGGGAAGCGGCCTCTTCAGCTGCCACAGCACTGATTTCAGAGGGCTCCGCCAATGGGGCAACAGATTCAACAGAGTTCCATGTTGTTAAAGGAAAACTTCTGTTACCAGGCAACCTTAATATCAGATTCAAGGTAAAATAACCAACAAGATCGTTTCCAAACCAAGGTGCTACTAGTGCCTTATCCTTACATGCTGCTTAAACACGGAGAAGTATGAGGAAAAAAGAGCACGGCATTTACTTCTTAAAAAATAACACCTCTTCCAGGTTCATTTTACCCATAAAGGCTTAGAACTGTGGGTTCCCTGGAGGAACGTGGGGGGAGGTGGATCCGGACGCTGACCCAGCCTCCCCGCCAGGTCAGTCACCCCCCCACAGGATTCACACCTCTCCAGGCCCTGTCACCTCAACAATGACGGGTGGCGGCTCCGAGCTCTCTTCACAGGGAGCACCCAACAGGAGCTAGAGAGAGACACAGACACACCCACAACTGCTTAAAAATCCTGAAATGCAATACATATTTAAGGACTGCATTATTAGTTTTTCAAAACTGTAAGAACAAAGTGAGCCTGGTTTTAACCTCTGTGCCACAATAACACCGTGTATATCTGTCTTTCACTGTTTGTTCCTTCTCCAGCAGGTGCTGCCTGGCTAGCTGACTGCGGGAGAAGAGCCTCTGGTACTCCCAGGAGGCCCAAGGTAAAAGCGTGGGCGCCACAATCACGTCTCAGGACGCCGCACACGTTAGGGTCGCCCACAGACCGCCGTTCCCGGTGCCTTCTTACAAAGGCACTGAACGGGCCTCCTGCTCTTTGTAAATGTCAACCTTCCTAAGCTATGTCATGTTGAAAATTTTTAACTGCAGTCCACATATACTTCTTTGTTTCTGTCTTGTTTTTATCCTACAGGCATATTATTATGGAAAATTAAATTTGCAAGGTTGAAGGGTTTTCTGAAAGTGACTTCTGATCCTGGAGGGGAAAAAAAATGGGCCAGATGTGGTGCTCACGCCTGTAATCCCAGCAGTTTGGGATGCTGAGGTGGGCAGACTGCTTGAGCCCAGGAGCTCAAGACCAGCCTGGGAAACATGGCAAAACCCTGTCTCTACTAAAAATACAAAAAAAAAAAATTTAGCTGGGCGTGGTGACATGTGTCTAGTCCCAGCTACTCAGGAAGCTGAGGTGGGAGGATCACCTGAGAAGTGATCACCGGGAGGTAAAGGCTGCAGTCAGCCAAGATTTGCATCGCTGCACTCCAGCCTGGGCGACAGAGTGAGACCCCATCTCAAAAAACAAAAAGCAAAAACAACTGTATAAATCATTATAGAAAGGAGCTGGCCGGGCACAGCGGCTCATGCCTGTAATCCCAGTACTTTGGGAGGTTGGGGTGGGCAGATCACCTGAGGTCAGGAGTTTGAGAACAGCCTGGCCAATATGGCAAAACCCCATCTCTAATAAAAACACAAAAATTAGCCAGGCATGGTGGTGGGTGCCTGTAATCCCAGCTACTAGGGAGGCTGAGGGAAGAGAATCACTTTAACCTGGGAAGCGGAAGTTGCAGTGAGCCGAGATTGCGCCACTGCACTCCACTCCAGCCTGGGTGACAAGAGCGAGGCTCCACTTCAAAAAAAAAAAAAGGGAGCTAATATTTTTTATTTAAGGGAGGGGAGAAGAACATTCAGTATTTATGCATCTCACGCACACATCTGCAGTGGTGCCCTTAAGTATTCTACTCACCAAGTTACATGCTAAAAGCACATGCATTTTAAGAGTGCTACATTATATTTTTTAAGCATCTGTATCCAATATTTTAGCATACTGGCAGTTTTCCCTTCAGGTGCTGTATGCCTAAATTATTACATGTTTAGTCATTCATTTTAGAATTTATGACTCACTTTAGACAAAAGAAATATACTTAAACATAAGCTACTAAATTAATGACTTAGGGGAAAAGTTACTAAATTAACTTGTAAGTTAAACTTTGCAAACTGAATTTGTTGGACCTCATGTAAGCTAGATGATCAGTTTTTAAAATTGTCTGTTGCATGTTTCCCTCGAGGATGGAAGTCTCCTCTTTACTCTCATCCACTGTGCACACCGCAGCCCATGCCTCTCCTCCACCGCGCCACACCATGGCCCGCACCTCTCGTCCATCACGGCACACCGCAGCCCATGCCTCTCCTCCACCGCGCCACACCATGGCCCGCACCTCTCGTCCACCGCGCCACACTGCAGCCTGCAATTCACCCTGTACCATGCGCCTTCCACACCTTACCTGAAAGTTAAAGTCACTAAGTATAACCAAGAAGGAAATGAAAAGCAGATAAACGACCTCCACCCCCTACACCATGTCCAGCCTGCAAATGTTTAAACATTCATCAAAGCAAAACCAAAAACCCACATTAGCTCACGATTGTAACTGGTAAAATCATGTGCATGGCAATTTTAAAAGTCTCGTTAAGTAAAAACCTAATTGAAACTCTCAAGAAATACAAAGTTTATACAAAAAGACATCTGCAAACATCGACAGTGAGGAAAGAACTTCTCTCAGCATCCAGCCTGTCCTGGAAGCCGTCACCAAACGCCAGGTTGTATAGATCCAAAAAGCAGAAAAAACAGTGTTGAAATGTGTACAGTCTTGGCAATGTACAAATTCAGATGTAAGATGCTCAGAAACCTTGAATTTCCAATCAGAAAACAGGAACACAAGCAAGTTCCCCAGCAGTGCCCACCTTCTGCCTATGGCATGTGTAACAGGAATGCTGGCCACCTCGGGGGGACAGAGGCCTCCTGGTCGCATTCGCCCTGTCAGCCGCACAGCTGGCCCCACCACAAACACCTGCTAATACTGAAGAACCACCCCCCTCCTTGGGCTTTGCTCAAACACTCTAGCCAGGAGAGTGTATTTACACAGTGCATTATCCACTGAGTCCTTGTTCAATGCGTCAAGCTTGTTGAAGGCACGGCAACCCCACTCCTGGCCCAATTAAGTGAACCGGGCAGAACAAATGACCCCAGTTTGACAGCAGTCAGTCACGACAGCAACAGCTGCCATTCACAGGGCGCTGGCTTCGTGCCGGGAACAGTTCCAAGCGTCTTCTCTTTGTCCGAGGAATTTGCACTGCAACCCTGCGGGGCCATTCGCAATGTTCACCAGAGAGTTCTGAGACAGCCAATTCCAGGCTGTCTGTGGGCCTCACCACATGGCCGTCCACATCCCCCTGCAGACCAGACCTCACTCCAGGGACCGTGGGTTCCAGGGCTGCCTTGAGGCACATGCTCCCTTCGCCACCTCCTCCTGGCCCCTGACACCGACCCTCACCACTGCTGCCAACACTGTATTTCCTGAGGGACCCGGTCTTTCTGCAAGTCCCTGCTCCCTGTGTCCGGCTTGGAGGATGCCCCCACATCAACACCAACACTCACGTCATCACCACCCCTTCCATGGGGCTTCACGCCTACAGGAGTCTCAATATCAGAATGTCGGATTCCTGTGCTTGTTGGAGAATGTCTTCCCATTGCGGAAGTGAAGGGGATAAAATTCTAGGTGCCTGCAATAACCTCATTTCCGTAGCTAAGCAACTTCAGTAGTAGCAAAAAACAAAGCTTTTTTTAACTTCTTTTATACAAGCTAAATACAATTTAATTTTTACATCCACGTTCTCATCAGCTCCCACCTGGTGAGCAGGCAAATAGTAATTTTCAAAGAAACAAATTGTTCCATAATTTTAACACTTAGCATCATCACTATTAAACAAGAATTATCCCAAAAATACAAGACAATCTTGTTCTCATGTTCAAAAACTGATTGTCACACAGCGAAACAGCATTTAATGCAAAGGAATGTTTCTTTTCAGGTTTTTATTCTAGAAAAAAAAGATTTCTGGCAAAGAGATAAACATTAATTATGTAACTATCCAAAATGCCTCAGGGAAAAAAATAATGTCATCCAATTAGCTCTTTAAAGTGTTACAAATGCAGCTGAGTTTTAATAGTAATTTGTCCATAATTATCGAAAGAATCTTTAAAAATCTTAATACTGAAAGAATAACCATAAATGGATATAAAATGCAAAGCAGAACAGTTAACATTTGGGGTAGATTCTGGCCCATATTTTTAACATATGCATAGTTATTTACCTAGCTCAAGTATATCCCTCTCCTCCTAGGCTCTTCAAGGCTAATTTTCAAACACAGACTGGCTTTTGGTTCATGAAGGCAGCTTTAAAAGATGTCAGGATCGGGCCGGGTGCAGTGGCTCACGCCAGTAATCCCAGCACTTTGGGAGGCCAAGGTGGGCCGATCACTTGAGGTAAGGAGTTCAAGACCAGCCTGGCCAATATGGCAAAACCCTGTCTCTACTAAAAATTTTTGTAATTAGCCAAGCGTGGTGGCACACGCCTATAATCCCAGCTACTCGAGAGGCTGAGGCAGGGAGAACTGCTTGAACCCGGGAGGCGGAGGTTGCAGTGAGCCAAGATCGCATCACTGCACTCCAGCCTGGGCGACACAGTGAGACTGTCTGAAAAAATAAAAAATAAAAATAAGCCTTCAGAAAAAGCTATGAGCACCGCCCCCACCCAACCCAAGCAATCACATGGCAATGGTTATCATCTGATTTTCACACAATAGACAAAGTTCTATTCTCTTCTCTAAACACTATGGTAAACACCTGCCATCAACCCACAGAAACTCCTGGGACCCAGTAACACTGAACTAGCAAAATTAATGGGCCACGCATACAGAGTTTAACTGCAGAAAGTGATGGCACTAAGACTGTGTGTGTGCTCAAACCAGATTCCTTGCTTTCGGGGTGAAGGGGCTTCCCCGGGAGGATCTAGTCCAGTGGGATGGTTTCCACTTCCACGATGAGGAGGATACGGAGGGTTTCCTGAAGGCACTGGCATGACTTGGGTCTCTGCACCTTTGTCCTCCACCGTTATGGGATGAGGGTGGGCTGAAGGCAGGTTCTCCCTACATCTTCCAGGCAGGAGAGATGGAGCTGACAAGTGGATGACGGCTTTTCTAAAACCTTCCCACGTTTATAACCTGTTGTCTACCTGCTTTCCCTGGAGAGCGGTGAAGCAGCATCATTGATTCTCCTCCATTAGGGACAACCGGGCAGTATGGGAGGCGGGGAGGCGGGGAGGGGGGAGGGGAGAGGCGGGGAGGGGAGGGGAGGGGAGGGGGGAGGGGAGGGGAGAGGCGGGGGGGGGGAGGGGAGAGGCGAGGTGGGGAGGGGAGGGGGGGGAGGGGGGGAGGGGGAGGCGAGGTGGGGGAGGGGAGGGGGGGGGGGGGGAGGCGAGGTGGGGGAGGGGGAGGCGAGGTGGGGGAGGGGGAGGCGAGGTGGGGGAGGGGGGAGGCGAGGTGGGGGAGGGGGAGGCGAGGTGGGGGAGGGGGGAGGCGAGGTGGGGGAGGGGGAGGCGAGGTGGGGGAGGGGGAGGCGAGGTGGGGGAGGGGGAGGCGAGGTGGGGGAGGGGAGGCGAGGTGGGGGAGGCGAGGTGGGGGAGGGGAGGCGAGGTGGGGAGGGGGAGGCGAGGGGGGGAGGCGAGGGGGGGAGGGGGAGGCGAGGGGGGAGGGGGAGGGGGGGGGGAGGCGAGGTGGGGGAGGGGGAGGCGAGGTGGGAGGGGGGAGGCGAGGTGGGGAGGGAGGGGGGGAGGGGGAGGGAGGGGGGGGGGGAGGAAGGGGAAGAGGGGGGGGGGAGGAAGGGGGGAGGGGAGGGGGGAGGGGGGGAGGGGGGGGAGGGGGGAGGAAGGGGGGAGGGAGGGGGGGGGGGGGGGGAGGAAGGGGGGAGGGAGGGGGGGGAGGAAGGGGGGGAGGGAAGGGGGGAGGAAGGGGGGGAAGGGGGAGGAAGGGGGGGAAGGGGAGGGGGGAGGAAGGGGGGGGAGGGGGGAAGGGGGGAAGGGGGGAGGGGGGAGGGGAGGAAGGGGGGAGGAAGGGGGGAAGGGGGAGGGGGGAGGGAAGGAAGGGGGGAGGGAGGAAGGGGGGAAGGGGGAGGGGGGAGGGGAGGGGGGAGGGAGGGGGGGAGGGGAGGGGGGAGGGAGGGAGGCAAGGCAGGGGAGGGGGGAGGGGGAGGAAGGGGGGAGGGGGAGGGGGAGGAAGGGGGGAAGGGGGAAGGGGGAGAAGACGGGGGAAGGGGGAGAAGACGGGGGAGGGGGGAAGGGGGAAGAAGGGGAAGGGGGAAGAAGGGGGGGAAGGGGGGAAGGGGGAAGGGGAAGGGGGGAAGGGGGAAGGGGAAGGGAGAAAGGGGGGAAGAAAGGGGGGAAGAAAGGGGGGAAGAAAGGGGGGAAGAAAGGGGGGGAGAAGGGGGGAGAAGGGGGGAGGAGAAGGGGGGAGAAGAAGGGGGGAGAAGGGGGGAGAAGGGGGGGAGAAGGGGGAGAAGAAGGGGGGAGAAGGGGGGAGAAGAAGGGGGGGGAGAAGGGGGGAGAAGAAGGGGGGAGAAGAAGGGGGGGAGAAGGGGGGGAGAAGGGGGGGAGAAGAAGGGGGGGAGAAGAAGGGGGGAGAAGAAGGGGGGGAGAAGAAGGGGGGAGAAGAAGGGGGGAGAAGAAGGGGGAGAAGAAGGGGGGAGAAGAGGGGGAGAAGAAGGGGGAGAAGGGGGGGAGAAGAAGGGGGAGAAGGGGGAGAAGAAGGGGGAGAAGGGGGGGGAGAAGAAGGGGGAGAAGGGGGGGAGAAGGGGGGGAGAAGGGGGAGAAGGGGGGAGAAGGGGGGGAGAAGAGGGGGAGAAGGGGGGAGAAGGGGGGGAGAAGGGGGGGAGAAGGGGAGAAGGGGGAGAAGGGGGGGAGAAGGGGGGAGAAGGGGGGAGAAGGGGGGAGAAGGGGGGGAGAAGGGGGGAGAAGGGGGAGAAGGGGGGGAGAAGGGGGGGAGAAGGGGGGAGAAGGGGGGAGAAGGGGGGGAGAAGGGGGGAGAAGAAGGGGGGGAGAAGGGGGGGAGAAGGGGGGAGAAGAAGGGGGGGAGAAGGGGAGAAGGGGGGAAGAAGGGGGGAAGAAGGGGGGAAGAAGGGGAGAAGGGGGGGAAGAAGAGGAAGAAGGGGAGAAGAAGGGGGGGAAGAAGAGGAAGAAGGGGAGAAGAAGGGGGGGAAGAAGAGGAAGAAGGGGAGAAGAAGGGGGGGAAGAAGAGGAAGAAGGGGAGAAGAAGGGGGGGGAAGAAGAGGAAGAAGGGGGGAAGAAGAGGAAGAAGGGGAAGAAGGGGGGAAGAAGAGGAAGAAGGGGAGAAGAAGGGGGGGAAAAAGAGGAAGAAGGGGGAGAAGAAGGGGGGGAAAAAGAGGAAGAAGGGGGGGAAGGGGGGAAGGGGGAAGGGGGGAAGAAAGAGGAAGGGGGAAGGGGGAGGAAGGGGAGGGGGGAGGAAGGGGGAGGGGAGGGGGGAGGGGAAGGGGAGGAGAGGGGAGGGGAGGGAGGGCAGGAAGGGGGGGGGGGGGGGAGGAGGAGCAGAAGGGGGGCTCTCTGGGGAGGAGGACCAAGTTTCTGAGGTGTCTTGGAGTCAGAGGTGGCAGTGGCTTGGGCTCTAGGCCCCCTGTTGCGTAGTTTTAGGCTTTATTTATATTTGTGGGCTCTTCAGGAGATTTACTTTGAAGAAAACCAGAGTTGGGGATACCCTGCTTCCAAAACAGTTTCTCAAGCCTAAGACAAAGTGCTAGGGTTGCTCACTCTGTCACCGTCATTTCTTCCTATTTAAAATCAGCCGCACACCCCCAATATCACTTCACTGTAAACACCACCTTTTCCGAGGATCTCGAACACCACAGCGAGCAGCCGTGACCCTGGCTGCATGCACGAGGAGCAGAGGAGCAGAGGAGCAGATGTGGGGTGAGGGCTGCGGACGACACGAGAGGACTGGCACCTCCCTGCACGGGCTGTGTTCCGCCAGGCCTAAAGGACACCCTCACCTCCAGGGTGAACAAGCAGCACAAGCTATGGACACTTATTCCAAAAGAATAGGAAGAAAATACAAACGAAGTTAATACAGTTATCCCAACACAACACTAACAGCCCAGCAACAGGAGGGCGGGTGTGCCTGAGACGGGTGGTTCCCACAGCAGGGCATCGACCTTGGCATTAGGGCTTTTTGGCAAAAAAGACAAAGGAAACATGGGCCACCCATTATTTCCTGCCAGTATAAATAAAGACACCCACAGGCCCCCAGACGCCAGTGTCCCCCTGGAAACGAGCCCATGCAGCACCTCGGGTCTTCACACGAGCAGGCGGGTGGTGTCCTCAACACCTCCACCCGTGACACAAACACCACACTTGACTCCCACACCCAAGGGTCCAGGGGAACAGCGGGAAGTCCCCGGAGGACAGGGCATCCCATGAGGGCACTGCAGAGCTACGCACCTCAGAGGGGCCCCCGGGCAGGTTCTCGCTCCCCAGATGGTGAGCCGGTCTGACCACACCCGGCTTGCGGTGACCTCCGAGCTGAGCGCCAACATCTCACATCCAAAGGGATGCGCAGGTGCCTGCTGTGCGTGGAGCCGAAGCCCCTCGCAGAGCTCAGGACGAACCCAGTTTCCAGGCCCAGGCCGTCACCAGCCAAGAGAGGCATCCAGGGCACTTCCCAGTGATGGCCACAGGAAATAACAACTCAGGCCCATCAGGGGCTTCCTCACTGTGGGGGTCTTAAAAGTAGAGCACAGAGGTTCAGGTCTAGTGGCACAGCCAAACGTCGACAGACCCCATGGAAATGCGGACGCAGCCCCTCCATCCCACCAGGCTGTGTGGCCGCCCCTCTCCACTCCCATCATACACGTCCCCACCCAGCCAAGCCCCTTCTGCTTTTCCCTTCTCCATTTCTCCACTGGATTCATTAAATCAAACCTCGCTGTCCTTGGCAAATGTACCATTAATTTACTTACTGCCCAGAACAAAAGCACACTTCCAGTTAACATGACACCCCCACTACGGTAGAACACAGCCCTAATTCAGACGTTACACGAAGGAACAAGGGAGGGGGGTTGAGGGTGGTCCTGGAATTGGCAGCTGTTTTCTGGGGAAAGCCTCTGACCCACCCAAGCCCGACACTCACCCCACACTGTCCTCCCGGTGTCTGAAAGCTCCGTGAAGACAGGGTCACTCTGACCCCCCCTTCACACCCACAACGCCCAGGAGCAGGTGTTTGGGAAAAGCCTCCTGCTGGCGGTGAAGACAAGAATAATTCCTCATGGTACCCAGAATGTCAGGAGAAAACAAGGCACCACGTGGACGCCTTCCAAGTGAATTTTGGAATGATTCTAGCAAATGCCATTCATCCTTTTTCAGAACAAAATCAATACCAGAAACGTGTCACCAGCAGAGAGATGGTTCCTTTGATTGACAGCTTACAAACACAACTACGTTACACTGAATTTATCTCAAGCCACCCTCTTTGGGGTAATATAAAAGGTCTCTTTATTAACAACCAGTAGCCTTTCTCATCTGGTGCTTTTTAACAAGCTAGAGGGTCCTGTAACACTCAGGCATTGTCTAAACGTCAAATGGAAGCCTAGAATCCTCTTCCGTGCAGTTTCACCGCAAAGTATTTTGACTTGAGCCGAATTGTGCTATTCCTACACCTCCACGGGAAACTCAACGTTTCACCAAGAAGAGGCAGCAAGATTTCTGCTAGGCACAGCTTGGTGGGGTGGCCGTGGGGTTGAACATTACGTGGAAAGCACACCCCCATATCACCTCCCTGACAGCCACACTGGCCGGCAAGCCCCGGTTGGCTTGGTCTCTGCACAGTCACAGGTATGAGGCCTGGAGGGCGGACACCCAGCGCTGCGACCACCCCAAGGTCGTGGCCCCTGCCCCTTCTCTGCTGACCGTCAGTTCCAAGCTTCTGGCAACACCACCCGTTGCCCCTACTGCCTGATTGACTCTTCGTGAAAAGCAACGTTGCCAGGATAGCAGCTCTGATTGATGCTGAAAGCCCGTTCTTGCACCCTTGGAAGCTCCCCTGCCCCTGATGTGTACGCACTTGCAGCTCTGACCTTGCTGAGTGTCCACACAGGCTCTGTCCCCTGGAGCCAAATGCAGACTCGATGTTGAGTCAGAAATACACAAAGAGGGTGATGGTTACGGACTGCCTGTCTTCCCCAAAACGCACAGTTTGAAATCCTCACCCCCAATGTGACAGTGTCAGGAAGTCTTTGGGAGGTGAGTTCTGGATGCTGGAGCCCCATGAATGGGGTTTGTGCCTCAGAAAGGGGCCCAGCAACTCTCTCGCCCTCCCACTGTGTCGGGGCCAGAGAAGGCGTGTGTGAACCAGGAAGGAGCCCACACCAGAACCCACCCATGCCACACCCTGATCCCGCGCCTTCCACCCTCCAGAACCGTGAGAAACAAATTCCTGTTGTTTAGAGGCCAGTCAATGGTGTTTTGTTACAGCAGCCTGAGCTGCCTGAGATGACGATGCTCACCATCCTACAGAGACTGCTACTCTCCTCTTCCAGAAAGAGGGGTTGAATTAAAATCCCTGTCTCTCCTCGCCGCCACCACAGATCCCACCTCCCCCGCCCTGTAAGCCAGCAGTTGCTAGCATTAAAGGAAAAGGAGGATCGTTTTAGACCAGCCCCTCCACGTCGGTCTGAAGCCTGTAACTTTGCCCACTTCCGTGGTGGCCGTGTCACCGGACTCCCCATGCCAGCTCTGCATCTGCACTGGGTCCCAGGCTCTGCACAGACTCCTCCAGCTGTCCATCCAGCACACCCATTTACCCTTCTGCTTTGCAGATTGTCCTTCAACATCCAACCCCCTCGCTTCCGATCCAGCCATTAGGGGTGAGCCCAGCTGTGCACCGGAGTCCTTGGCTCAGGTAACCCAGGCCCAAGCCGTTGGCAACAGCGATCTCCTGGCTGCAGGGTCTACACAGCCACTAGCTGCCCCAGCCACACCAGGGTCTCGGAGGGGAGGCAGAGGAAGCTGTGAAGCTGCCAACAGCTGTGCAGGGACAGGGAAGCCCCGGGGATGAAGTGGATGCCATGAAAGGAAATTCAGAGAAAGAGCCCCGGGGCCGGACGGGTCATGCCCAAAGCCTGCACTGCTGAGTTTTCCAGGTTTCTGAACTCATTCAATCGCTGACCCATGCAGCACATGTTTTCTGAGTGCTGACCCCGCGTGGCATTGGATATGGCAATAAGGCAGGACCGCCTCCCTCGACCCCTCCCCCCAACACATACACGGGGCTTCCGTCCTGGTGGGAAGTCAGGACGTGCACAGGCCTGGGTGCCCAGCTGGCACTGTGAGCCTGGGAAGGGAGTCGATTCAGACGGACGGTGGGTGCAGCCTTGCCAAGGGGCCCAGCAGTCACCCGCACTGCCACAGCCAGGCTGAGTCAGGATCAACCGCACAGAAACCTGACCCTCTCAAGGGCGCACCTGAGCTCATGACGGACAGAAACTGTCTCCTGCTTGTCTCTAACACTTTCTCTGCATGTCTAGTTACAAACGGACGATGCAGTCTTGGAAGCACAGCTGTGACTTGGAGACAGATCCCAGGCCTCCCCCTGGTCCTCTCCTTGGTGCCATTGAGGGGGAGGGGCCGGTATGGCCACGAGGCTGCACACCCACAGCCACCCAGCCACTGAGATGTGGGCCTTTGATGGCTGCTTCTCCCAAAGAACCTTCTCCGTCCTGGAGCACACCATGGCGGGTAGGAAGCTCCACTCAGAGAAACAGCGATGCTTCTCCCCAGAGGCAACAGAGGCCCCCCACTCTGCATTCAGCAGTTTAGTTACATTCTGGAAAACATCTGAATTAATGGGGAATACAAAAATGAGAAGGTCATGCAAGAAAGTTTAGAAGGTCGTGTAAAGTCTCAGCAGGCCCAAAGGTTTCTGAACCAAGACGGCTGGGGTTGACACGCTTACAGGGAAACTTTCCACATGGGCCTTCAACAAGCAACACTCAGCAGGGAGGGCTGCGCTCTGGGCAGAACCTCAGAACCAGAGTATCAGATGCCACGAAGTCACATCATCAGAGGCCGCCTGGCAAACTGAACAGACATCAGATGCTGAAGAATAGGCGGTTACCTGCAGAAAGTTACCAGACATTAATTAAAGATGGAGGGAGAAAAGGATACAGTTAGAAATAAATTTAAAGTAATTTCTGCATACAAAAAAATTACGTATCCACTGGCTTTCTGGAAGTAACAACTTTTACATGAGATGCACATCCCAGTTGGAAGGAGTCTGGGTTTTCCATGGGCAGAGACAAGGGCTCTCCAGGAAACGTGAACCCTTTTCTCACTCACTGAGCCGGCCGTCCTGACCTGTCTGAGCATCTCCCTGCTCTGCCTCCAGCCAGCTCCTTCCGGCACTCCCCGCACTGCTCCCAGGGCCTGCACTGGCCCAGGATCTCGTCTGCTGCTGCTGTCAACCATCTGCTGCCAAACTTTCACTTTAGGGCAAATAAGTTGGAAACAAAAAATTATAAGACCCCTTGGATTTTAAAAATTTGTCTTCTCAGAAAACAAAGAACACTAATTCTACTTCCAAGGTTTAATATGTTGCCTCCATCTGCATGTTTATGGATATGTGTTTTTATATATATTTTAATCAATACTTATAAAGGCATGCACTGTTGGCTACATTGAGTTTAATTACATTTGACATAAGAAGTTTTAAATTCAGTGACTTTAGGCACTCAAAATTTAAGCCCTCTGACATATATTAATCAAATGGAAATATCACAGGTAGATATTACAAAAATCAAGAGAAGTATTTAATATAAATCCTGGACTTCTGGATATTTCCACAAATCTAATGTAGACATTAGTACACAAACTTGAGCATTTTCACAAATCTTTGAACTCAAATTCCATTTTTAACTTTTACAGGTAAATCAATATCCATACGTGATTTTAAGCAGATCAAGCATCAGCTCTTAAAAACCAGAAATGCTGCAGGCAAATCCCGCCAAGCAGCAAACAACGGAACCGCACCCAACAACGCAACGCCTCCCGAGGCAGCTGGAACAGAGGATTACAAGCAGCCTGTGGCTTCTGAGGTGCCTGAGTGGGGACTCCCGACTCCCCAAGTCTAAGAGAAGGCCTCCATGATAGGAAAACTGGTCAAAAAATCATCCCTGCCACGTGCTCATCTCTGCCGGCCCTCAGCCACATGCTTACGGGCCTCGCTTCCTCTCTGCCCCCCAAAGCCTGACTTGTGGTCCCAGCCCTGCTGCTCACTGGGGTGAGACCATGAGCGTCACTGCACCTGTAAGGGGAGAAGCTGGTCAGGATACAGGATCCTGGCAGCGCTCAAGCTCACTGATACTGTAATTAACTTTGTAGTGAGTTACTTAATGCAAAGGTTTAACTTTTGAATAATTTAGATACGTGTATTCTAACAGGGAAATCCTGAATGTAGAACACAGGCCACACCTTCACACAGATTCTATCTGGCCAGCACTATTTTTTGTTTGCCTTTTCAATAGACTTTTTAAAAAGTGGTTTTCGGTTCATAGTAAAATCGGGAGGAAAGTACAGAGAGTCCTCACGTATCTCCTTCCCCAGCACATGCACAGCCTCCATCATTCTCCCGCCCCTACCGGACCAGCATGTCTGTACAAATGACAGACCCGCATCAACACAGCACCACCACCCAGAGTCCACAGTTCACATGAGGGCTCAGCCTGTGCTGCTCACTCTGCGGGTTTCACAGGCGTGGAACGGCATGGATCTGCCATGACAGCCCCACACAGAGTTGCTTCCCCACCCTAAACAGCCCCTACGCTCCTCCCATTCACCCCTCCCTTCCCTAATCCCTGGCAGCTGCTGACCGTTTTACTGTCTCCAGTTGTGCCTTTTCCAGACTGTCCTCTGGCTGGACTTAGCAGGCAGCCTTTCCAGATTGGACTCTCACTTAGCAACATGTGTTTCAGATCCTTCTGTGTCTTTTCATGGTTGAGTGGTCTAGTTATTGTTAGTGCTGAATAATATCCCAGTTTCTTATGTACCACAGTTTATCCATTCACCTACTGAAGGGCATCTTGGTTGCTTTCAAGTTTTGGCAATTATAAATAAAGCTGCTGTCAACATCTGTGTAAAGATTCCCAATGGAAGTGAACTTTCAGCTCCTCTGAGTAAACATCCATGACTGTGATTGCTCCTGTGGTTGGAGTGCTTAGTTCCATGGGAAACCGCTGCCTTCCACAGCAGCTGCCCCACTTTCCCTATGATGAGTGAGGGTCCTGATGCCCCACGTGCCCACCAGCACGTGACGGTGTCAGAGTTCTGGTTTCAGCCAGGCTGCTGGGTGTGCAGTGGCGCCTCGCCCTACGACATAAGACGCGGGCCAACTTTCCATGTGTGGATTTGCCATCTGTGTCTCTTCTTTATTGGGGTATCTGTCCAGGTCTTTGGTCCATTTTTCATCAGGTTGTTCATTTTCTTATTATTGAGTTTTGAGAGTTCCTTGCGTGGTCTGGATAACAGCCTTTACCAGATGAGCCTTTTGTAGATACGTCCTCCCCGTCTGTGGCCTGCACTCTCATGCTCCTGAGGCACTATGTTTTTTATTTTAGAAAGTGCTTTAGACAGAAGATGGACCTCCCAGCCCACCATGGTTCTCATTTTGACCGTGGTCACCACCCTCCCAGCCCTGGTTCCCACCTTTCCACGATCTGTTGGTCCTATGGGGGTCCCTCCACACTAAGTCCCTATAACATATTTCCAATGATGGCAACGTAAAAGCAGGCAGCTTGCAGGTAGAAGGAGCTGATGGAGGCCAGAGTAGAGTGTGAAGGCCAGCAGCTTCATCCCCCTGGGACAGACAGGCCTCTCAGAAGTCCCTCTGGGTCACCTCCCAAATGAAGTACCCACATTGGCCATGGGCAGGAAGCAGGACCAGGCCCAGATCTCAGCGTATTTGACCTGGCAAGGCATTTACAGGTGAGCCTCCGTAACCAGAAACGCAACTCTCCAGGGAGAACACATTTTCATTATCCGAGGCTTTTAATTAAGAAACCAAACAGCAATGCCTGGAGTGAGGGTGCAGGGACCCTGCGTGACACACACGCTCGTTTCCACCTGAGCAAAGGGCCCTGGAGTGAGGGTGCAGGGACTGCCCTGAGTTACTGGCACACTCGTCATTTTTACATAAAGAACCCTGTGAGTCTGTCCCAGGACTTTTTAGCCTAGACCTAAAAATTTGCAGCCCAGGAAACCCTAAACATTTTAGGAACCTGAGGGGTGGGCCAAGGGGATCTCACAGAGTTTGGTGCTGGCTGTGGGGTCAGCAAAGGGCGGCTGAGGCTTCCCGCAAGCACTCCTGGGAGGCGGTGCAGTGGCCTGAGGCTGGTTCTGCCTCCCGCCCTCGGTTCTCACGCCCAGCTGTGACTGGAGCCCCTCTTCAGAGCAGTCCCTGGCTCCGGGCCCTAACGTCCATGTCCGGGCCCCTGGTGGGGCAGCTTCTACCCCAGGGAGGCTGGGACTGGAGGCAGCCTGGAGCTCTAGGCAATCCTGGCAACCACCTGCTTCCCGAAGTGGCTGCAGACAAGCTCCTGCTTCCAAACCCTGGCACAGGCTGTGTGAGGCCTGGAACGCAGGAGGCACACTTCACAGGGTCCCTGCTCAGACACAAAAGCAAGGCTAAGAGCAGGAATATTATTTAATTACCTTCATGGTCACCAAGTAAAATCACAGTCACTTAGACCTATGTGTGACTAGAAGTATACACATTATAGAAGTGCATATAAATGTAAATCGATACATGCTTATTTTCTTCTACTTTTATACATCTTACATATATGTGTATGTGCCAGTGTATAAAACATGGATGATAAGCCATAGTTAAGATTTCGAATCTCAGTCACAAAGATCTCAGAAGCAAATTACTATCCTTAAATTCTATACAAAGATGTAACATTTTACATTCTTGCAAACAAAACGTTAAGTATTAGCGTTTTATTTTAAAAACAAAGAATGCATTGCACTCTCTCAATTTCTATTTTAAATAATCACTTTCACTGATTCTATAACTTGCTACCTTGAAGATTTCCAACGATAATAATAGCTCCTTAGTTTAAGCCTTAGGGAGTTCATTTTTAAATATAATCACTGATCAAGAAAAACTGCTCTACAGGATTTTCGCTATCGTAAAGCGTAATGATGTCCATCTCTCTACACTCAAGAACAGGAAGATGCCCGTGCAGATGTTTCCAAAGCAATTCAGATGAGATGATCTAGACACACAGTTTAAGACAATCACGTTTCCAAAAAAAAAGAAAAAAAGAATCACATTTTCAAGGTCAGAAGATCAAGACCAAATCCAGGATATTCTGAAGGGGTCACCTTATATTTAAATTATTTCATGTATTTGTAATTTGGATGGAACATGACATCCTTAAAGACTACCAAATCTAAAATACAGAAAAGCATTCTTAATGCATCACAGCCCTTAAAACCCACAGCATAATCTCTTTTGTTTTAAATATGCTTAATTTTATCACATTTTCATTTTATAATTTCAAAATTTCTAAAGCTCCTAAAGCCTCAAACCGAGATAGAATTTGATTTCAGCAATTTCCAAGTCACAAGCAGGTTGTATGTCCACGGCTATACGGAATGTGGTTTCTGATGGAAGCTTTTAGGAACGCACATGAAATCCCCCTGGACTGCAAAGGCTGACTCAGCGTATCTCAGAACGAAAATACATACATTTGTAATGGACAACAGGACACAGGACAGATACTAATTACTAAAACAACAGCGAAGTCTACGGCACTTCTCATACAGAACAGATGCAAAGCGTTCGAGGAAAAGTCTTTCTAACTGAAAAAATCGGAGCTGACTGGAACAAAGACGATTCTGAGTATGATCCTGGCTGCTTTACGAGACTTCAGAATTTTCTGCATCTGCAAGTGAAAATGAACCTCCTGCTTGCCCACTGAGGACAGGGAGAGAACAGGGTAGGATAACAGGCCTTCAAACGCTTCGCAGGTGGAGAAAGGAAGACAGGCCAGCCTCATACACCCATCAGCACACCCACACCAGCTGTGTGGGTAACTCAGCTAACCCTGCAATGGCCGGGCTTCTCAATGAGACAGCCGGGCATGGGTGACCTGCCAAGAGACATGATGGCCAAGCTTGGACACAATCCCTGGAGGGTGGTCAACCCAGGGCCTCTCAAGGTTCTGTCCCAGCAGGTCTGTGCCCAGGAATCTGCATTTCCAAGTAGCCCAGGTGAGCTGCTGCCCAGAGGCCCTCACCAGTCATGGCTCACACAGGCAGTGGAACCCCGCAGGCCTCCTTCTGCAACGCCTGGCGTGGATTTTCCTTCATTGCCGACGCCGCGCTCCTCTGCGCCTACTCTCACCACTGGTCCCGAGTTTACTGAACTTAGAATGAGAGAAGGGAACTACAAGGGAAAGAGTCCACCTGAAACAGGACTGACCGGGGCTGGTATCAGCAGACGCAGCAAATGCAGCACACCTGTGCACGGCCCACCACTCACAAAGCCCACAGCAGCGCGGTTTCCACACGGAACATCCAAGTGGCTGTGGGCAGGGAGATGCTGCACAGCTGTTTCTATGCTAAATACTTAAAGGTGTGAATTTTATTACATAAAATATAGAAAAATGTGTGTTTAGCATATAAACGTGTGCATTTATGTTAAATACATGAAAACAAGTAATCCAGGTGTTTAGGTTCATACCACTGTGGAGACTTTTTATTTCTATTCATACAACTGCACAGCTGGGGCCCAGAACCAACACCCACCAGCTGTGTCACCGTATCTGCTATTTTTCTGTCACACACCAGCCCTATCCCACACACACACACAAAAAAAATCCATGGCATTTAACAAAAAATTTTATGTTAGTTTTACATTAGAGACGACCTTGTGGTCCTCTTTGAAGAGATTGCAGCACGTGAAGGATTTCAAATACAAGTATGTTCTGGGTCTCCTGATCTCAGAACCCATCCACACTGGTGGCTTTAACTGTGCCTACGTGGAAATTTCTGGAAGGCACCTGTGTCATATCTAAGAACAAACTGGCATTCATGCCTCAGCATTGTGTGCCCCTTCTTTCCTCCGTCCCACAGGCACCATCTTCTCCCAGGGAGCTGGTGCCGTGCTCTGAGGCTCTGTCCCACCGGTCCCCGCCGAGTCCCTGGTGCCATCGTGGAGAACCAGCCCTCCGCCTGTCCAGGGTCATTGGGCAACAAGCAACTCATCCAAGTCTGATTAGAAACCACACACTTGCGATGCCTACAGCCTCAGAAGTTGGAGGCAGACAGGGTAAGGGCAGCTGTCCTGGGGGACAGCTGTCTGCAGTGAGCCACCACACATTCAGCAAGGCTATCTGGCTCCTCACCTCTGCCAAGCCTCCACCCATCGCGTCTGGCCTGGATTCTCTGACGCCTGCATGGCCTTCACCTGGTTCATAACTCAGTTCACAAAGGCCCCGTACCGCAGCAAGTTCGGCAGTGGTTGCACCTGCGGCCCTTTATAATCTCTGCATCTAGCTCCTCTCCCTAACGCAACAGCACCTCTGAAGTCACAGCCTGGCCTCCCGACTCTCCCTGCTTCTGGGCTTCTTGGCATGTTGCTCTGCTGCACACACCTCAGCAAATATTGCTGATGAGCTAGAATCACCCAGAAATCTCTTAACCTTGACTCTGGCCGCTGCTTTTGTAATTTGTAATATTTGTACTTATGGTGTGATTTGGGGAACAACAAATTTTAAAATTAGAGCAAAAAGATGTGGTTTTTATTCCCTCCTTTCTACTTGCAACCTTGAAAATTCAAGTAGCAGCAAGAGTTTGTTGAAAGTAACTTCCACCAAATAGAACCTATTACAAATGTACTAGAGTGTCAAATAACCACAGAGACGTAAATACAGATGCAGACACAGATATAAAATCCAATGGTTACACCAGATTGAGAAATGCTTGCCAGTTTGTAGGACTTCTAAAACTTGACATAAATGTTGGCTAAGGGATACAAGATGTTATGAGATGAGTGAGATGGTTGGCCTAGAACCGCAGGCTCCCTCCTTTTTACAGCAGAAAATCCATAAGGAAGTCAAATCTGAAAGAACCAGGTACCACTGAACGGCATAATCAGCCATCCTTCCCGTCCCTGGGCCAGCTGCGGTGAGTGCAGCCAGTTGTTCACCAACGTCCATCGTCCATTCTCCAGGCCATGGCTACACTCTACTCCCAGCTCCGCATAATTATATAGATTAGGTAAATGACGGCCACTCTCGCCCTAAGCCTCCCCCGCCAGTGTGGCAATCACCCAGCCCCAACCACAGCAAGGACAGTCGTGTCCTTGGGAATGCAGGGCAGGGTCTGGAAGGAACCTGGATCCCTGAATACTTCACAGAGCAGTCACCAGCCTGGAACATCCCCCCTGAAGGGTTTGTGAGAGAGAAAACCTCCTTGGTTCCTCAAGCTACAATACTGCAGAGTCCCTGGTCACAGCATCATTACCTACCCTAGTCAGGAGCCGTTCATGCCTTTCATCAAGATATAAAAACAAAAACGCAGTGGCACAGTCACGCACACCCAGAACGCAGACCGCCCCCCCCCCCCGCCCCCCCCCCCCCCCCCCCCCCCCCCCCCCCCCCCCCCCCCCCCCCCCCCCCCCCCCCCCCCCCCCCCCCCCCCCCCCCCCCCCCCCCCCCCCCCCCCCCCCCCCCCCCCCCCCCCCCCCCGCAGACCGCCCGCTGCCCCCCAGAACGAAGACCGCCCGCTGCCCCCCAGAACCGCTCCCCAGAACGCAGACCGCCCGCTGCTCCCCCAGAACGCAGACCGCCCGCTCCCCCCCCCCCCCCCCCCCCCCCCCCCCCCCCCCCCCCCCCCCCCCCCCCCCCCCCCCCCCCCCCCCCCCCCCCCCCCCCCCCCCCCCCCCCCCCCCCCCGCCCCCCTCCCCCAGAACGCAGACCACTTGCTGCTCACATTCATCTTATTAACACCAAAAAGCCACAGTGGTGGATATCCCGGATGCGGACACTCAGCAGCTTTTTGCTGGAGATGCGCTTTGTGCATTTGTCACACAACCATCTTGGACTCAGGAGGCGCTGTGCAGATGGCAGCTGTGCACGTCACGGTGAGTCTCACTCGCTGGACTCTCCGCCGACTCGCAGCATCAGCGCCTGTACGGTCCCCTCCTCCGGGAGCACGTGCTTGGACGCCACAGTGTCCTGTGGATCCACACAACGGTGCTGTGTGCCCAGAAGCTTGAAAAGTACCACTGCATCAATGCTTCCACAGGTGAGGCCGGGGGCAGAAGCCAACCTCAAGCAGTTACCGTCCTCCGTGGGGCTGGCGCCCAGGCAGGAAGGCGACTCAGCAGCTCTCCTCTCACTGTGGAACTTCCTAGGTCCCCACATGAACAGAACCTAAATAACACGCAAGAAACAACAGGAACGAGAACACTACCAGCAGCTTCTGAGATGGGCAAGCTGAGCTGATCAGACACCTGACGGTGATGGTGCCAGAACCCCTCCAATGACCTGTGAGGAGGGTGCTGCCGGCATCTCCCTAGAACCTGCCCAAATCGAGTTAGACTCGAGGCTCCCAAGGAGCTACCGGCATCTCCCTAGAACCTGCCCAAGTCGAGTTAGACTCGAGGCTCCCAGGAGTGGGGCAGATCTGTTCAATCTCACAATCTGAACCTTCTTCTAGGCCGTCTCATGATCCCATCTCATAGATGGGAACCGGGACAATGCATCATAGACCCTCTGAACCTTCTTCTAGGCTGTCCCGTGGCCCCCATCTCATAGATGGGAACTGGGACAATGCATCATAGACCCTCTGAACCTTCTTCTAGGCCGTCTCATGACCCCCATCTCATAGATGGGAACCGGGACAATGCATCATAGACCCTCTGAACCTTCTTCTAGGCTGTCCCATGGCCCCCATCTCATGGATGGGAACCGGGACAATGCATCATAGACCCTCTGAACCTTCTTCTAGGCCGTCTCATGACCCCCATCTCATAGATGGGAACCGGGACAATGCATCATAGACCCTCTGAACCTTCTTCTAGGCCGTCTCATGACCCCCATCTCATAGATGGGAACCGGGACAATGCATCATAGACCCTCTGAACCTTCTTCTAGGCCGTCTCATGACCCCCATCTCATAGATGGGAACCGGGACAATGCATCATAGACCCTCTGAACCTTCTTCTAGGCCGTCTCATGACCCCCATCTCATAGATGGGAACCGGGACAATGCATCATAGACCCTCTGAACCTTCTTCTAGGCTGTCCCATGGCCCCCATCTCATAGATGGGAACCGGGACAATGCATCATAGACCCTCTGAACCTTCTTCTAGGCCGTCTCATGACCCCCATCTCATAGATGGGAACCGGGACAATGCATCATAGACCCTCTGAACCTTCTTCTAGGCCGTCTCATGACCCCCATCTCATAGATGGGAACCGGGACAATGCATCATAGACCCTCTGAACCTTCTTCTAGGCCGTCTCATGACCCCCATCTCATAGATGGGAACCGGGACAATGCATCATAGACCCTCTGAACCTTCTTCTAGGCCGTCTCATGACCCCCATCTCATAGATGGGAACCGGGACAATGCATCATAGACCCTCTGAACCTTCTTCTAGGCCGTCTCATGACCCCCATCTCATAGATGGGAACCGGGACAATGCATCATAGACCCTCTGAACCTTCTTCTAAGGCCGTCTCATGGTCCCCATCTCATAGATGGGAACCGGAACACTGCACCATAGACCTGGTCCCAAGCCCCCGTTCCTTCCTCTACACCACACACCAGTACAGTGAGCACTTACAGACTGGGTACTCACGTAAAATACTGTTTAACTAAAACTTCTGATTTAGAAAATGTTTAATTCCTACTCACAGAGCTGGAAGTGTTCTGTCCTAGGAGGCAGCAGCTGTAATTAAGCATGAGAGAGGACAAAGGGATCAGAGTGGTGCCAAGTATTAAATATTCATCTAAATCTATTCACCACATCGCCATGCTCCTGTCACCTGCTTCATTTTCTGTCCTTAAAAGACACAAAAATTAGTTCTCAAAATAGACAACCTATCTTACTGATGCTTAGCTATAAAGCAGTGAGCTACGTATCCAAAAGGGAGATATGGGAAAACAAAAGACAGGAGACAGATCCTAAACACTGTGAAACAGAAAACGTCCACAAACGATCAGGGTGGGAGGGCAGCTGCAGCAGCACCTGGCTCCGTTGCATCTTTGTGAGCCAGCCACATGAGCTGGACAGCTCACTTAGCCACTGAAATTACATCACCTAAGATTTTTATTGCAGTTACTTCGATAAATTCTCCCTCGTGCTATGGAGAGAAAGATTTAGCTTGCTTTACTTTTTTGAGTCAGAGTCTCGCTCTGTCACCCAGGCTGGAGTGCAGTATTGCAACCACGGCTCATCACAGCCTTGACTTTGGCTCAAGCAATCCTCCTGCTTCAGCCTCCCGAGAAGCTGGGACCCACAGGCGAGTTTCATTTCTTTGCTAACAAATTCCTAATTTGCCACTGCACGGCGGGCCCGTCAGGCCATCTGCCTGGACATCTACCTTGCCAACTGGCTGTGTGGTCTCTAAGGTGGATGCACTCCAGTTGCCCGAGCTCTGCACACGATGCTGATTCTCCACGCCTCCCGCTGTCTAAGTGACTGACAGCCTGGAGCATCCCTGATGTGCCACTGTGAGCCGGGCTTTATCCCACAGGGTGACTTTGCTTCCCGTGATGAGATGCAGCACATGAGCACAGATTAAAGGGTGTCAGCAACTAACACATTTCCCAGATATTAAGCAGAGGACCAAGGGTTTTGTTCCTTACTTATTTGCTATGGGCTTGATTCAAAATAGCTTTCTGGACTCCTGGGGACAAACATCTCTAACTGATGAGAAGTCTGGCTTTATTAACAGAAGAATCACCTAATGCCCGTTTTATTAACTGCTGTTCTTATCAGAACTTGAGGCCAAAGAAAGGGAAAAATAAAAGAGGGGCCAAGGTCATGACACCCCAGTTTGTACAAGGCCAACCAGCCTGCTTGAGGGGGTGAGAGGAGTAGGGTTTTTAAACTGCTGAGTTTTAAAACCATGGCTGTAGGCTGGTGCAGTGGCTCATGCCTGTAAGCCCAGCACTTTGGGAGGCTGAGGTGGGAGGGTTGCTTGAGGCCAGGAGTTCAAGACTAGCCTGGGCAATACAGCAAGACCCTGTCTCTTAAAAAAAAAAAAAAAAAGACTGTTACTAAAATAGTAATAAAGTTATGATTAATACAATAAATTACTGTGTCAACATGGCACCCCCTGCTGTCAGACGAGATGGACTCTCTGTGGCTACGATGAGGCCCAGAGAGAAATGTAAGCGGCATCACAGGGAGGAAGGTTGGCCCGGAAGCCCCACGGCACTAACTCCTGTACGGTTTGTTAACCAGCATAACCCCCGCAATGAGACAGAAGCCTGGTTTAGAGGAATGCTGCCCACGGGATCTTGGCGGACTCCCGACACTGGCCGACCAGACACCCTGCCCTGGGACCCTGCCAGCAGCCCCGACTGGACAGAAGGGCCTCGTGAGTGTCCTTTCCCGCCAGAAGCTGCAGAAGCTGCAGACCCTGAGCCAGTCCTGGCTGTTGACAGAGGCTGCGCAGAAACGTCTGCGCCCAACAGCTCACCTTCGGACGTGACGCGCTGAGTCCACCTCACTTCAAATGTTACGCTCGCCCCAAGGTGAACATGGATGTTACAGGTTAATTCACTGCGCGTGCTAGACTTTCCCTGTAAACGTTCAGACATTCCACGAACATGATGAGCACACACAGCGAACAAACTCCACTTTCCCTGTAAACATTCAAGCATTCCACGAGCCCGATGAGCACACACAGCGAACCCCGGAGCGTTTAAATGCCGCGGCCTCCTCCCCTCCCGAGGGGCGTGTGCTTACAGTTCCCCCAAGACCACATTTCCCAAAGTACAGACCGTTACTCTGAAAATGAAACCTCCTTTTTCCTTCCTTTGTACATCTCGTGGTCATGTTGTTAACAACTATTGCTACAAATGCAAAGAAATGGGGTATCATACATACCGTTCACCGAATTCCTAGCACCAAAGCTTCAGGGCCCCGCAGTCTGACAGAAGCTTCTATTGCCCTAAAGCCAACTCTGGAGATGACGGCCAAGCTGGGAAGAGGCTGCGTCACTGGCAAATCCACACCATGGAGCCCTCCGCAGTTTTGTGTAAGGAATTCTTTGCCTGACCTGGGTTTTGGGGAAATCAGGATGCAAGCAGATATCGTATGCTGTGCCGAGGGACCAGGAAGTCTGCAGAACCTCAGAGGAACACGGACGAACAGCTGCCTCAATGGGCGCCCGTGTCAAGAACACAGACACGCCGAGAGGGGCAGCCAATGCAAGCAATGCCTTCAACTCCAGCACGTGGCGGCGTCCGAGTGTAGGGGCCTCTGGCCAGGCTCCACCACAACTACCATATTCTGTGGCAAAATTTTTAAAATGGGTTTTAACTAGTTATAACTCTGTAACTTGTTTTATAGATAAACAGAGAACACAGGGTACCACAAGTCTCTAAAATACTTTGCCTAGAACCAAGTCTAGAATGCAGACGGCTGCTGCTCCAAGTATGACGAGTCCCCTTCAGTGCCATAAATCCTAGACCTAAGCGACTGAGCGCTCTTCCTAAACCAGAAGGCACCCTCTGCCCCCAGGCCAGTCCATCAGCCCTGGCAGAAGCTTCTAGGGTAAGAGCTTGTGGATTTGTATTGCATAGATGTAAACCCGGCGAAGTCACAGGGGCTCATCCTGGAGGCCTATCCATTTACCCACTCATGCCCCCAGAGAGCCCTGCCCCCACCTCCACACCTGCAGTCACGCTGAAGCAGAACTGGCTTCTAGGCCCTTAAGCCACTCCCACTCTCCCCTGGACACACCCTTCTCAAACCATGAGGCCCAGAGTAGCCTTAACAGGTGGTCCCAACAGAACTGGCCGCTGCATTTTCATACTGGCAAATGAGTCAACACTTACCTAAGTACAGCAACCAAAACAGGATGTTTTTCCACTGAAAAGACCTCGTTTCTGTCCATTTAGCATTGGTATTTTGTGTGGGTGCGTGAGTGGGTGTGTGAGTGTCCGTGTGGTGGCGGGGGTTCTTGTTCTGTCATTTAGGCACAGTGCACCACAAGTACAGTGGTGCTATCATGGTTCAACTGCAGCCTCAACCTCCCAGGCTTGGGTGATCCTGCAGCCTCAGCCTCCCGAGTAGCTGGGACCACAGGTGCACACCACTACTCCTACTTAATTTTTCGCCAGCGTCAGGGTCTTGCTATGTTGCCCAGGCTGATCTCGAACTCCCGGGCTCAAAAGTGATCCGCCCGCCTCAGCCTCCCAAGGTGCTGGGATTACAGGTGTGAGCCACTATGCCCAGCCTAGAATTGACATTTCTTAAACTATTACTGAGTTTGACACATGAACCCCACTTACGTAGTTCCCAGCACACTCTCACAGCTCGAGTGTTTTCCTGTTCAAGGTCAATATCTAAGAAAGGGTCAGAACTGACCCTCCCTCGATGAAGACTAAGGTCAAATGCAGCAGCGTCTCGGGTATGAGGAGAGAAAGAAAGAAGGGTGGAAAACACACATTGAAATTCCCGTGTTAGAATCATCATCACCAACACTTTAAGTTAAGAGCAACCTGCTTTCCAAAACACCTAGCTGCTGGATTAGCTTCAAAGTCACCAGATTCCACAGGCAGGTGCTCAGAGGGACACAGCTTTCTAAAGGCCACACAGCCCGGGGCATCATAACAGCCTCGGGGCAAACTAAACAAAGGCTTGTTTCTCTCAAGGACGAAGGTGCTCAAGTCCTTCCAAAAAGTTCATTCTTCTAAATAGGTTAGACGGCCTCCTACAACACAGTTTAGAGCGCCCACGTGTTCAGGAGTGTGAAGGGAAAATACATCGCAGGACCCCAAAATCACTAAGCTAAAGGGAAGTCAAGGTGGGGAACGGCTTAGGCAAACCTGCCTCCCATGCTCTTCCTAACAGAGATACCTACAAAAAAAAAAAAAAAAAAAAAGCCACGTACCTCCCTCACAACTAGTCCACAAGGACATTTCTCATGGACAGAAGACAGAACTCAAAGTCACCCTCTGCACACGGAGATAAATGTGTATCTGCTTCGTCATGGGCACGTCCTCAACCCTCCTGAGGCCGTGTCACAGGCGTGTCCTCAACCCTCCTGAGGCCGTGTCACAGGCGTGTCCTCAACCCTCCTGAGGCCGTGTCACAGGCGTGTCCTCAACCCTCCTGAGGCCGTGTCTTTAACCTTGGGAAAATGTACTCTCTAAATGGGCTGAGAACTGTCTCAGAGACACTTCTGGTGTACGGGAAGCATTCTTTCCTGTGGGTATAACAATGGAATCACATGGAATTACAAAATGCCACTTTAGTAAAGGCTGAAGGAATTAGGGTTTGAATGCTTTAAAAAAAAAAAAAAAAGGGGGAACGTTCTATTTATCAATGGACCATGAAGCCCACGCCCCCTTCCACAGTGACGATGGTCAACTGGGACGAGGAGCCAGCCCCTCCTGTGGATGCTGCAGAGGCCGCCCTCTGACCCCACCTTCCCAGAGTCCATGCTTCTGCTGCTCAGGTAACAGCAACCCCAGCTTCACGGGGCTCAGGCCTCCAAACACAACTCCCACCCATGCTGGACAATCACCCCGGGGGCGTGTGAAACGGCAGGTGCAACTCTCACCTCATCCTCTTAAAGGGGAAAAGGCGCCTTCCCACTCCTCTTCCTGCTGGTGGAGACAGAGGCAGCAGCCGGATGGTCAGGAGTTGGGCAGCAGGAGGGAAGCAGCCTGGGTCCCTGCTAGTCCCAGATAGCAAATGCCAACCAACCCTGACCTTCACCTTACAGTGAAGAAATCCTTCTCTTTTGTCAGGTCCCTGTTAGAAAGAAGTTCACACCCATTCCTTTAAAAAAAAGATACAACATGGGTGTTTTGCTGATTGACAATATTTCAATTATCTGGGGGCCTTGGGTCAAATGACGCCAACACAGGAAACTGAACCCTGTTATTCAGGAAACTACCCTCCAGCCCCATCTGCCCTCCCAGGCTGTCACCTTACAGCGTTTGTCTGCTGGACGATTATTTTTAACAATACCTGCTCTTAAGAGCTCGGTGTACAGAACAGACAAGAAGTCAGCCTGGGTTGAGGGGAGGCAGGAGCAGACCCCTCTCCCTGCAGGACAGTGGAGGAGGAACCTTCAGCACCCGGGTTTGCAGGATGCTGGATCACAGCATCTCTCACATCTCAAGCACGGCCAGACCCTCCTCCTGCCGCAGCCTGTCCAGGAGAAGGCGGCACCTGCCCTAGAGACCCACAGCCCTGCACGGGCTCAGCTGGAGCTGAACTTTCCTCCCTTGGTAAGAGTCAGGGCCAGGGGTGGGGAGAGGAGAGCAGCAGCAGGCGTGAGGGGCGCTGTGGAAACTCCACACCACGCTAACTCTCATCTGATGTGTTCCGGCCAAAGCCACGCTTCTCAGGGGCATTTCCCTTCACACATCCAGAAATCATCCACGTCTAGTACTCCCCACAGAACAGATCCTTCCCCAGGAGGCAGACACTTGGCTGTAACCCTTGGTAATGAGGGGCGTGCCTTCGTGCCCATTCTGTAGTGTTTCCTGTTACCTATTTTAACCTTAAGCTAAAAATGGTTCTCATTTACACTCTGCAGTGATACAGCGAAACACACAAGATTCAGTGTGATCCCCCACTCGCCACTGCTGACCTCAAGTTCTTTACCTGTTCATTTATATAACCATCTTTACTCAAGCTGCAAGGTTACAGTCTGATCATAAAAAGTCTACAGTGCAGTCATACACCTGCACTCGAACCTTTTATGTCAAATATGTAAAAGGAGCACATGTGTTCGGTTCAAAGAATTATTGGTGTTAACTCCAGGAAATACGACATCTTGTGTCACATTTGCTCTTGCAGTATACTCTGAGAATTAGGTCAAAATAATTATTATAAACATATACACATACTTATATGTATGCAAATGCCACATTTTCGACATTTCTCTCCCATTGCTTATGTAAGCTTCCATCCTGAGGCACACTTCGGGAGCAAAGAGTATCTTCAGATGGATGGTACGTTAGCTCCCCTGGGTTTCCATAACAAACATCACAGATTGGGCAAGCTTAAACAAAATAGATTCTCTCCCAGTTTGGGAGCCAGAAGTCCAAAATCAAGGTGTGGGCAGGGCCACACGCCCACCGCAGGCTCCAAGGGGGATCCTTCCTGCCTCTTCCACTGTGTGCGCTCAGGCGTCCCTTAGCTTGCAGCCACATCACGCCCGTCTCTGCCTCTGTCTTCACACAGCCCTTTCTGTGTCTGTCTCAAATTTCCCTTTCCTCTCCAAGGACACCAGCCATTGGATGTAGGGCCCACCCTAAATCCAGGATATCTCCTGAGAGCATTGTATCTATCTGCAAAGACCTGTTCCCAATAGGGACGTCACAGTCCCGGGGGCTAGAGTTGTATCTATCTGCAAAGACCCTATTCCCAATAGGGACATCAGAGTCCCAGGGGCTAGAGTTGTATCTATCTGCAAAGACCTGTTCCCAATAGGAACATCAGAGTCCCAGGGGTTAGAGTTGTATCTATCTGCAAAGACCTGTTCCCAATAGGGACGTCACAGTCCGGGGGCTAGAGTTGTATCTATCTGCAAAGACCCTATTCCCAATAGGGACATCAGAGTCCCAGGGGTTAGAGTTGTATCTATCTGCAAAGACCTGTTCCCAATAGGGACGTCACAGTCCCGGGGGCTAGAGTTGTATCTATCTGCAAAGACCCTATTCCCAATAGGGACATCAGAGTCCCAGGGGTTAGAGTTGTATCTATCTGCAAAGACCTGTTCCCAATAGGGACGTCACAGTCCTGGGGGCTAGAGTTGTATCTATCTGCAAAGACCCTATTCCCAATAGGGACATCACAGTCCCGGGGGCCAGCATTTTATCTATCTGCAAAGACCTGTTCCCAACAGGGACGTCACAGTCCTGGAGGCTAGGACTGGGACATAAATTTGGGAGGACACAATTTAATGCCAGGAGCCGAACAGACAGTGAACGCGAATCGGAATTCGTTGATGGGACTGACTCCTAGTGCTCTGTGGAGGGGGGGGCCATCCTGAGAGGTGCTAAGACAAAGACGGTGAGTGCTGTTTTTGGAAGCCTAAGCTATGACTCGGTTTTGACTGATTAAACCTTCTTTCCAGCAAACAGCTCCTACATGAACAGAAGAGTGTGTGGGAAATCCAAAGGGAAAAGGCAGTCACCTGAAACCATCCTCTTGACCCCCCAGTTCCGTGTTCTACTTGAGTATCTCAAAGTTAACACAGGCCAGTTCTTTATTCTGTTTTTCCTAGAACGTATCATCCCTGCCGTGATACCACCACCCATTTTGTAGTCATAGAAGATAAACAAAAGAAGGTGGGCATCAGGCATGAGGCTGGCTGTGTCCTGTGTCTCACCCCAGGCTCTCCTCACCGCACCCCGTCAGGCAGCCTGAAGGCACTCGCCCAGGTCCCAGGTGAAGTCTGATTCCCTCCGTGGGGGAAAAAGTGAGGGTGGAGTGAGTTTGACAACCTGCCCACCCAGAGGCAAGGCTGTATGAAGGAGGCAGTGGGATCTCGGCCCCTGCACAGCTCCCTGGACTTCACCTGGACCAGAATCTCTCTGATTTGGGGGTAAATATGACTCAAACATGGCAGGTGCGTCTCTCCACTGAAAGGACTCTTATTTAAAACTGTTTCTAAAATACCCATTGTTAACAAATAAGGATCACCCTGGCAGACTCCAGTTCCTTTCAGTTTGCCTCTTTTCTTCCCACAAGTGGGTCTCTAATGCCCAAGGAAGCTCAGACAACACAAGTCACTGCGATCTGGCTCCAGCATCTGCCCCCACACACACTTGTCCCCAGGGCACCCAGCATCCTGCCCCCCCCCGTCCTCCTCCCTCCCCCCCTCGCACACTTGTGCCCACGGCACCCAGGAGACGGGTATCAACCCAGGTTTCAGCCAGGCTTATGTTCTCCCCATTAACATGACAACAGGAGAGGGATGAGGGAAGACACGAGACACAGGCTGGTGAGTCAACACTGGGTGGTGCAAACCCATTGCTCTGGCTACAAGCAAAGCTCTTGGGGTCTCCCTAAATATTGAGCCATTATCTTTCATCTGTGAATTTTTTTTTTTTTTTTTTTGAGACCGAGTCTCGCTCTGTAGCCCAGGCTGGAGTGCAGTGGCAATCTCTGCTCACTGCAGCCTCCACCTCCCAGGTTCAAGCGATTCTCCTGCCTCAGCCTCCCAAGTAGCTTGGATTACAGGGACGTGCCACCATGCCTGGCTATTTTTTGTATTTTTGGTAAAGATGGGGTTTCTCCATGTTGGCCAATCTGGTCCTTGAACTCCTGGCCTCAAGCGATCTGCTGCTGCCTCGGCCTCCCAAAAGAGCTGGGATAACAGCCGTGAGCCTGTAAATTTATTTTAAATTTTTAAACTTTTTATGTTTCTAGACTCTGTATCCTCTGAGGATAACAAATGCTTCCCGAGTTATTTTTTTGGGACAAGATCTTGCTCTGTCACCCAGGCTGGCGTGCAGTGGCACAATGACAGCTCACACCAGCCTCAAACTCTGGGCTCCAGAGATCCTTCCACCTCCCACTCCCAAGTAGCTAGGACTACAGCTGTGCACCACCACGCTCGGCTAGTTCTTTTTTGTAGAGATGGGATCTTGCTATCTGGTTGCCTAGCCTGGTCTCAAACTACTGGCCTCAAGCTATCCTTCAGCCTTGGCCTTCCAAAGCACTGGAACTACAGGCATGAGCCACCGTGCCCAGTCTCCTGAAGATTTTCATCATAAACAGGTGCCACAATCCTGGACTCTTCCAGCTCGGGCCATACAGGGGCTAGTGCAAGAGAGGGATGGTTCAGGGTCTCAAAGTGGAAACGATGGGGCCTGCCTGTGCTCTCAGATCTAAGTCAATGCTGTCGGCCTCTGGGTTTGAGTGTTTTGGGTTTTTGTTCTTCTCTAGCTGAACTTAAGAACCTCACAAATAAGTCTAAGAACTTCAAATTACCCAGGAAGGGATATAAACATTCTAAGGTTCTTATTGAAAACAATATTTTTAACAAAAGATAACTGTACCTATTAATACTATCACGATTCTAAATTATATCAAAAACAAATTATAAGCAATGGGTAATATGACTTTGAAAAATGTGCTCATTAGCAAAAAGCAGCACATAATTTAAATGTACATGACTAGAAAAGAACACTTTTTCTGTGTTCATGAATCTGCTATATGACCTCAGTTGTGAGTTGTCTGTTCGTGTCATTCCCTGCGTTTTGTGAATCTGTTCCGTGACCTCAGTTGTGAGTTGTCTGTTCATGTCATTCCATGTGTTTTGTGAATCTGCTATATGACCTCAGTTGTGAGTTGTCTGTTCACGTCATTCTGTGTTTTTGAATCTGCTATATGACCTCAGTTGTGAGTTGTCTGTTCACGTCATTCTGTGTGTTTTGTGAATCTGCTATATGACCTCAGTTGTGAGTTGTCTGTTCACGTCATTCCCTGCGTTTTGTGAATCTGTTCCGTGACCTCAGTTGTGAGTTGTCTGTTCACGTCATTCCGTGCATTTTGTGAATCTGTTCCATGACCTCACTTGTGAGGTGTCTGTTCATGTCATTCTGTGTGTTTACTGAATTCCTACGGCATTTCTCATCGATTGAGCAAACCTTTCATAGAGTACTCATATTAATCCTTTAATCTTTGCTGTATTCGATTCTTAAATATTTATTTTGCTTCTAGAGTTTGTACTCTATCCTGGGGTTCCAGGCCTGTGGATTCAACCAACTATAGATCAAGAATTTTTTTTAATTTGCACTAACCATTCAGACTTTATTATTCATTAAACAATATAGTTTAACAACTATTCACATGGCATGTACATGGTATAGGTGTTACGAGCAATCCTGACATGACTGAAAGTCTGCAGGAGGGTGTGCATGTCATATGCAAACACTATGCCACTTTATACCAGGGACCTGAGCGCCCACAGACCTTGGTATCCACAGGCAGTCCTGCAACCCACCCCCATGGGCACTGTGGAATGGCTATAATAGAAAATATAGAGGTTTTAAAAAGTTATGTACTAAATCTAATATTTTGTTAAGAAATCACTGTGTATCACGTGTATTATTTGGAAGTCCTTCCTGGTCCAGAGACTTGACGTGTTCTTATCTTTTTGTCCACTGATCTAACTAGTCATTCCAGTAACTTTATTGAACACAAATCAATTTTACAATTAAATTCTTACAGGAATCACACTCATACTGTAAGCTGCTTTGGTTTTTAAAGTGAAATAACCAATAGTTTTGAAAAACGCTATATCATAGAATAACAGGATAAAGCAGACCCACAATATGCAAAAACATGGGATTCCAAAGCTAATCAGTATAAAACACATTACAAAACCCCTAAATATGAAAATGTTTGACACCACAACAGATATTCCAGAAAAAAACAAGATGTTCAAAAAAGCCATTTACAGAAAACCACTTTCCCCTTCACTTTTCACATGGTTTCTAGAAGCTTGTGTTTGGCAATAACCATGAATCAGAAGTAGCATCCGCTGCAACTACTGCTACTGCAACACAGAATATTACAGCAAAATAAAAAGGACACAGCGTATTTCCTATTTATGAGAACAGGTAAGGTGTTATAAAAATGATGTGTGTGTTCTAAAGTCAACAATGTTCAAATTCTAGATCTCCCGCAGACACTAGATGGTAAATGCCAAAGCTATGTACTTGGTAACTTCCAAGGAGACCAAGTTCAGAGCTGTCACAACGCAGCACCATCCTCACACAATTATCTCAGGCGTGTTTGAGGGCAAGTGCCCCCGTCACAGGGGGAAAGTTCCTTTACACTGGGAACCAGAGAGCAAAACCTAAAACACTTCCTCAAACCTCAAGACAGTCTTGAGTCCTCTTCTCCTTGCCCCTTCTCTTACTGAGAAAGCCTATTCTATAAACAATCTGTAGTGCTTACCAGAGCTGGGGCAGGAGGAAAGCTAGTGTTTGGCAGACCGAGTTTCAAGCATGGAGAGACCGGGAAGATGGCGGTGATCGTGGCATGACAGTGTGAATATACTTAATGCCACACCAAACCGTACACTTAAAAATGGTGGGAGTGCTATGTAATTTTACCACAATAAAAAGACTTTAACTGAGAAAAGTAATAATTACTGTCTCCCATTTCTTGCATCCTGTAAGGTGCATTTGCTTTTAGAAATCCTCAGAGCAATCATGAAAGACTAATAACCCTGTCCTCTCTGAAACACAGGTAAAGTCTTTCAAGGGTTTTGATTATAGGAAAGTAGCTGGAAAGCAACGCGTGCATTAGACACGGCAGCCGTGATAGGACAAACACATGGTAGGAAGGTGGTGGTCGTGCTGCACGCAGATAGGAAGGGTGTGGGGAGCCACGACACCCAATGCTCGGGAGGCACCTGGGCAGGAGCTGAGAATGTACCAAACACGTCTATCACTCAACATTCACGGACCCTGAGTCTAGCCACTGCCGCTGACACCCACTCTGGCCAAGGTGTCCTCTGTCACAGAGGCACGCACCCTGCCGAGGACAGTGCACAGGTTAAATGTCAAAGCACAGACATGCTCAGGTCTAGCTGCTCAGAAAGAAGCAAAAACAACACATTTCCCAGACCCCGCAGCGTGACCCTCCACCTGACCACACCCATCTCTCCTGCACCCCACAGCGTGACCCTCCACCCGGCCACACCTGTCTCTCCTGCACCCCACAGCGTGACCCTCCACCCGCCACACCGTCTCTCCTGCACCCCACAGCGTGACCCTCCACCCGGCCACACCTGTCTCTCCTGCACCCCACAGCGTGACCCTCCACCCGGCCACACCTGTCTCTCCTGCACCCCACAGCATGACCCTCCACCCGACCACACCACCCCCACCCCACACCCTGTCTCTCCTGCACCCCACAGCTGACCCTCCACCGACCACACCGTCTCTCCTGCACCCACAGCGTGACCCTCCACCCGACCACACCCGTCTCTCCTGCACCCCACAGCGTGACCCTCCACCCGACCACACCCATCTCTCCTGCATCCCCACAGCATGACCCTCCACCCGACCACACCCGTCTCTCCTGGACCCCACAGTGTAACCCTCCACCTGACCGCACCCCATCCCGTGCATCCCTGCACCTGTCTCTCGGCCCTCCTCACCGCATTTCCTCATTTTCTCGTTGGGTCACGCACCAACAATCCGCTGTGTGCTTGGTGCACTGAGCCTTGTCAGGGGCCTCTGGGCCCCGTGCCAGGACACGCCCCTGGGGACTCCCAGGACACACATTGGTCTCCTGCAGGACACTTGGCTCTTCTATCTACGGGAGCCGGCACCCACCCCTACAACTGAAAAGTCACAGAAGGCCCCTCACCAACCCAGCAGCACCTTGAGGCCACATCCCACTTGCCTGCTGGCTCCTGAGCCTCCCACCCTGTGACGGCTCGCTCCTTTCCGAGCTCCTTCGGTTCCCTGCCTCGAATCCACTGGTTCCTGTCCTCATGGGCCTCTTTCCTGTCATCTGACAGTGTTCCACCAGGACCCTCTGGCTCTCACGCCACCCCAGCTCCACAGGCCACCCACTGGGTGGAGCGCATGCATCCAGCCCGACCTTGCTGAAGTGCTCCAGATGGCCCTGGATTCAAACTGCACTGTCGCGGCTTCCCGTCAGTGTGGCATCTGCGAGTTACCTCCTGGGCGATGCCAGGTGACGGTAACATCAACCGGGAGGCAACGCTGAGAAGCAGAACGCATGGTGCAGTGCCCAGAACATCACGTCCCTCAACAGACGCTCCGTGTCTTCTCCTCTCCTGGCAGAGCTTTGCTGTAGGAAGAAGGCCATTCCTCCAGTGCTGCTACTTCCAACACTGGGGAAAACAAGCTTCAGAAATGAACGGTGTCAAAGAGGCAGGACCCACCACAGCAGGGCTGCCGGCGGCCGGACGACCACAGCCCCAGCATTCCCCAACCACCACGGCTGACAGCCCAGGCTCCAGAAATGCGAGCTTCAGCCTTAGGAGTAAAAACCCTCCCAAGCTAACTATTTCTTCAACAATCGAATTGGGGATTGGGGGGTTCTAACCCTGCCCCTCTCGATACCACAGATCATCAGATCCCAGTTCTTATCGGATTGGGGAGTGGGGAGTTCTGACCCTGCCCCTCTTGATAGCACAGATAATCAGATCCCAGTTCTTTTCTAAGCCCAGCACTTTGCTTCTGCCACATGCAGTCATCCTCAGCACCAGGAAAAGTCAGAAACGTTGAGTGATGACGATGACACCAATACCAAAAGTCAGAAACATTGAGTGATGATGATGACACCAATACCAACACATGTGGTTCTGGCGGCTTTGGTAACTCACTGCACAGATACAACTGGACAGCGGTGAGATCCATGGACATCACCAGTCTTCCCAAGGATCATGTTCCCGAATCTTCTGCGTTAGGAATAACCGTCTCCTTTGCAAGGGCTGAGCCATGCTTCCCACTCGCCTGTCCTCTGCCTTCACCAGCTTTGTGCACATTTCCGGGCAAGTGTTTGTGCAGGTGTCATCACTGATAGTACCGAGAACGTACAGACACCCCACACAGAAATGGGTAACCCTGTTAGGAGCTGTGCAGGGAGATCTAACTCATCAGATGTGCCAAATTCCTGTTGCCATGGAAATTAAACTGACATTGCTATGACCCTATCTCTTACTGCACCACTAAAGACCATCTGGGTAAGAGGAATGTGCTTCTGCAGAGCATTCAGCTCACGTTTACATGTTGGTTTTCCCTGAATACAGTTGTTACACGAGACAGAAATCAGTAAGATGGGCTGTAACATATAGTATGGATCATTGTGTCTCCTAGGCTCAAACACATCCTTTAAGATCCTCAGAAAATGAAGTTTAACTCTCTGGGGACGTGAGTTACATAGTAACATGTTTTGGATACAGTCTCTTTCACATTCTAAATATCAACACCAAATAAGTTCTTTAGTTTCTTTTTAAATTGAAAAGCAATTTACAAACCATAAAATCCCCCATATTAAAGGGTACAATTCAGTCTTTTTAGCATATTCTCAAAGCTGCACAACAATCACCACTAGTATTTAATTCTGGGACTTTTTCACCACCCGCAAAAGAAACCTTGAATCCATTAAGAGTCAGCACCTGCTCCTTCCTTCCACCAGTCCCCGGCAATCGCCAGCTGACTTCTGTTTCTCTGGATTTGCCCATTCTGGACGCCTGTTGTGAGTGGACTCACACAGTGCATGACCTTTGGCGTGACCTTTGGCGCCGGCATCTTTCACGTTCAAGGCTCGTTGGGGTTGGAGCACGTGCTGTTTTGTTCCTTTTTATGGCTGAGTGATACTCCATCGTGTGCATATATTTTCTTTATCCGTTCATCTGTTGACAGACACCTGGGCTGTTTCTACTGACTATTACGAATAATGCTGCTATGAAGATTCTTGCATAAGATTTTTTTGTAAAAATGTTTTCAGTTTTCTTCGGCATATGCCTGGGAGTGAAATTGCTGGGTCGTATGGTGATTTTATGCTTAACTTTTCTGAGGAACTGCCAGACTTTTCCAAAGCAACTGTACCATTTGCCTTCCCCTCCCACTAGCAATATATAGATTCCAATTTTCCCATCTTCACCAACATGTCACCATCCAATACTGGGGTTTTACTCATCCCAGTGGTTGTGAAGTGGCATCTCACGGTGGTTTTGATTTCCATTTCTAAGATGACGAATTCTGTTGAACATCTCATGTGCTTTTTAAGGCATTTATATCTTTCTTTGGAGAATGTCTATTCAAATCCTTTGTCCATTTTTAAATTGGATTTTCTTTTTATTGCTGAGTAAGAGTTTTTAAAGATATTCTTGATATCAGGCCCTTATCAGGATAATGTATCTTGTTCTGTGGGATTTTTTACTTTAATAGTATCCTTTGAAATGAACATTTTTAATTTTGATACTTTTTCTCTTCCGTTGCTTGTTATGCTTTAGACGTCTCATCTAAGGAACAACTGCTTAATCCAACGTAACAGTTTCACCTGGATTCTCCCCTAAGGGTGTCATGGGCTGAACTGTGTCCCCCCCCCCACCAGGATTCCCATGTTAAAGTCACAACATCCAGAAACTCAAAATGTCACTGTATTTAAATACAGGGCCTTTAACGTGGCAATTTAGGTCCCATAAGATCTTAAGAGTAAGGCCTTGATCCAATATGACTGGTGTGGTTTTTTTTTTTTTTTTTTTTTTTTTTGAGAGTTTCACTCTCATTGCCCAGGCTGGAGTGTAATGGCATGATCTCAGCTCACGGCAACCTCCGCCTCCCAGGTTCAAGCGATTCTCCTGCCTCAGCCTCCTGAGTAGCTGGGATTACAGGCATCTGCCACAATGCCCAGCTAATTTTTTGTATTTTTAATAGAGATGAGGTTTCACCATGTTGGCCAGGCTGATCTGGAACTCCTGACCTCAGGTGATCCACCCACCTCAGCCTCCCAAAATGCTGGGATTACAGGTGTGAGCCACCACACCCGGCTCTGACTGGTGTTCTTATAATAGGAGAGAATTTAGACACACAGAGTCCTCAGTGCTACACACACATAAGAGAAACCCATGAGGACACAGAGAAGACGCTGTCTACACAGCATGGGGTGAGGCCCCGGAGGATGCAACCCTGCCCAGACTTTGACCCCAGGCTTCCAGCCTCCAGAACAAAGGAAATAAGATGCTGTTGTTTAAGCCTCATGGTCTGTGGTGTCTGTTACGGTACCCAGCAGACTGACAGAATGGGTCTCACACTATCGGCTCTTACACTGGATCCATTTTGAGACATTTTTTTGTGTAGGGTGAGGGAGGGTCCAGTCCATCCTTTTCCATGTGGATATCCAGTTGTCCCAGGCCCACTGAGTTGTGAAAGGAAAAAAGTAAAGCAACCCCTTACATCCTTTCTCCAGCAACAGATTAGAAGGTACACTGAAGAATCGTGGACAATGTGTTGTCGGTTTAAGCCAGTGGTCTTCAAACTTTTGGGTCTCAGGAACCCTTTGTACTTTATTAAAGATCACAAAAAGCTTTCTCATGAGGCTGGGCACAGTGGCTCATGCCTGTAATCCCAGCACTTTGGGAGGCCGAGGCAGGTGGATCACTTCAGGTTAGAGTTCCAGACCAGCCTGACCAACATGGTGAAACCCCATCTCTACTAAAATATAAAAATTATCCAGGAGTGGTGGTGGGTGCCTGTAGTCCCAGCTAGTTGGGAGGCTGAGGCAGGAGAATCGCTTGAACCCAGGAGGTGGAGGTTGAAGTGAGCCGAGGTCACGCCACTGCACTCCAGCCTGGGTGACAGAGCAAGACTCTGTCTCAAAAAAAAAAAAAAAAAAAAAGTAACAAATTTATTTTAAATAAAGTCATTACATGGTAATAAACAACATAGTCTTAAAGAAAAAACCATTTTCCAAAATAAGCAGCAGTGTGGCAACAGTTTGTGCTGCTGTGAAAACACCTAACACCTCTCTACACCTCAGACAGCAGGGTTCTCACGCCTGCATCTGCGTTAAGTGGGCTGCAGAGCTGTGGTTGAAGTTTATGAAGAAAGTCTGACCCCATGCTTATATACAGTTAGGAAGAAGTATTTTCATTGTGTTTTCAGATAATTTTAGGTATTCTCTGCTGCCAAATGCAACAAGCGGCACTTCTGCAATGCAGAGTCTGGACCCTGGTCAACGGGCCTTCCTGCCCCAATTCCTTCTAAGCCGACTGGTCTGTCCTGCACTTGAATGGCTCTTTTACCAGCACACGATTTTGTAATCACACTTTGGTTAGAAAACACTGGTTCAGAGTTATGAGCAGCTTCCATGTTTCATTATATAATGTCAAAAAAAATCACATCAATATCACCATTGGTCACATGAAAAAGTGGTGGACACAAGATTTTTATATTTTAATTTTCACTGGAAAGCTCAAATGTCTATCATTGGGAATAATGTAAGGTATTTTCCTTGAGATGAAAGAGTCGATTTGTTCATTTATCAGGCCACACCTGCACATACTTACATCTGAAGTGGCAGAGTTTGTAAGTCATTCTTTAGATAAAGAAGGCCGTTAGTGGAAGAAGCAGTTCTGCAGGTTCATAGCTCAGGGGCACCAGGTGCTCTCCCAAGATAACCATCCAATCCTCAGAAGACGCACCTCTGCATACTTCCTGTTTCTCATTCAGAACATTCCAGAGGGAACCCTGAATCCCAGTGCTGCAGCGGGACTGAAGTTTGCTCTCACCCACACAATAAACCCAGGAAGCTCCCCCAGCCCCCACCCCGAGGCCACAGCCTTGGTCCTCTGATCTAGGAGGGCTCCTGCAGCTCCAGCCTACAGGGAAAAGCATGCACCCACATGTCAGAAAGCCCTCCCAGGCCCGGCGAGTGCTTCCGCTTATGTGCCAGCCAAGTGTGTGTGGCAAGGCCACAGCCAGCTGTAAGGCAGGCAAGTGAGGTACCCAGCAAATACTCAGGCCTCATGTTACAGACCGGGAAGGCAGGCAGACAGCAAGGTACCCAGCAGGGTTCACATTATCCAGGAGGAAGGGAGGGTGGAGACAAGGGGGCTGGAACAGTCTCTGTCATGAGCTTTAGCATTTACAAGGCTCGCTGAAGATTATCTGATTTGATCTTCACAATAACTCAACAAGATAGGCAGAGGCATGACTGTTTTCAGAGATCCAGAGAACTGATGATGACCACGTGCTCTTCCCACGGGCTCCCAGAAATCATCCTCAAATCATCTCTCAGTTTATATATGTGATAAAATCTCAGTCACGTCCCTCTCTGCAGGGGGACTTTAACGCTGCCCTGCTGTTCCATCGCACCCCTGCCCTCTCCTGCATTTCAGCCACGCCCACCATCCCTGGGAAGCCCACACCACCCCACCCGCAGCTGCTGATGGCTTGGGTCACCCTTATCTCTCATTTCCACCTGCAGGGACCTGTTCTTCCTTCAAATGCAGCTCAAACTCACTCGTTGTGTGAAGACTTTTTCAGCCATCACAACTGTCATGTGTAAAAGCAGTCTGGAATGCTTCATTTAGGAGGTGCTTGTGTTGCCTCATTGGCTGTGATCGGGACCAAATTCTGAGCAAACCAGGTGGTATGGTGGTCCCCTGTCCCCACCTCTGCCCCAGTGCACTTAAAACGAGGATTCCTGGAAGCACCTTTTCAGTCCAATTCACACATGAGTCTGCCCGACCCCCCAGGAAAGCCCTGGCAGTCAGGGCTCAGGGCCCCCAGGTGGGTAAGGAGAGCTTGGTGCCCTCTCTGGAGTTGTCGCCCAGAGACCCACGGCTGGAAGGGAAGAAACTTGTGTCCTGTAAAACATCCAGGCCCGAGACCCACTCAGGAGCAGAAGACAGGAAAGGAGCCTCGAACAGACCCTCAGAAGGGCAGTCGGCAGGAGCCGCGGAGGCCACCGGGATGGAGGGATGGAGGGATGCAGCGAGGCCAGAGGTTATGTGGCTGGGAGGGAAGTGATGTGGCCAGAGGTGACTTGGCGGGGGATGCGGGGTGACATGGTGTGGTGGGGGGAGGAGACGTGGCCAGAGGGGACATGGCCGGGGGAGGAGACACGGCTGGAAGCGGCAAGAGGGGTCTCCAGGCCTCAGACTGTGGAGCTTCCATGCTTGCATGACCTCACAGACTGTGCCTGATTTATGGATGACATTTTAATTAAGATGTTATATCTAACTTTAAAGTAGCAATTTAGAACCATTGTGTACATTTAAAGCACGGTACAAATATAGCACATTTCCCAAACCAAAGAACAGTGCATTGCAGGAAAAATAGCAGCTCACCAAAAAAAAAAAAAAAAAAAGTGAGTAAAGAAAAAATTCCTTTAAGATCAGAAATAAACATCCTACAGCTCTTCTAGTCCAATCCCCACCCTAACATGAATGGGGGGAAACGGGAAGTAGATTCTAGTTAGTCAGAATTAAAGGCAAAACCGATCCACTTTACTTTCTACTTGACAAAAAACAAGAAGCTCATCAAGGAATCCCTACAAACAGTAGCTTTAAGAGTCCCCAAAATGCAAAATTTACCTTCAAATTAAATCAACTGCTAAGTGTGTATAAAGTCATTTTTTTCATTATCGCCTCCCTCATCCCCAGGGGCCTTTTTAGACCTTTTTTCCCCTAATTGCCTCCAACACCCAGAAAATTTAAACCCCACAAGTAAACCATGTCTCAATTCACATACTGCGCCCTTTGGAGCAGACAGTCCATTGCTCTAAGACGTCCTTGTCACCTAAGCACCAAGTACAGCCTGAGAACGCACAATGCGTACACACACGGACTCGGACAGACCCACCCACAAGCCAACAGGTGAGATGTGGCACAGGAGAAGGAAGACGAGACGAATGAGCTTCACCGACACCCCAAAACCATGCAGAAGTGACACATGCAGCCTGCTCGGGCGCCAGTGACTCCTGGAAAACAGCCAAGGGCAGCATTTGGAGAAGCAGCACTGCAGGCCAGGAGGATCTGGTGGCTTCAGAGAGGAGGGGCGCCCCGACCAGGTGCCGGGGGGTTCAGAGAGGAGGAGACCCCAATCAAGTGCCGGGGGCTTCAGATGGGGACGGGACCCCCGACCAGGTGCCAGGGGCTTCAGAGGGGAGGGGACCCCCCGACCAGGTGCCAGGGGCAGCAGGACAAGCCATGGGTGCCCTCGGCACTTTTCACTCCCTACTCCCGATTCTTGCCCTGAAGCTCGCAGCAAGTCCGGGTATTTATTTACCCATAAAATTAAGTATCTGCGAGTAACACAAGTCACTAATCCACATAGATCTGAGTCCACAGATACCTCCAGAGACACCACCATCCCTTCTGGTAGAAGGGCAGCCCAGGGACCCACGCTGCTAGGAAGGGAGACTGTGTCTCCAGCCTGACAATGCAGAGTCCCCAACACAAGGTCTACCTTCTGGAACCATACGGTCTCCTACAGAAGCAATTAGGGACGTGTAGGTTTTTTGGTTTTTTTTTTTTTAATCTTTTTTTTCTTAAGACAGAGTCTCCCTCTGTCACCCAGGCTGGAGTGCAGTGGCACAATCTCGGCTTGCTGCAAACCTCTGCCTCTCGGGTTCAAGTAATTCTCCTACCTTGGCCTCCCGAGTAGCTGGGATTACAGATGCCTGTCACCATGCCCAGCTAATTTTTTGTATTTTTAGTAGAGACGGGATTTCACCATGTTGGCCAGTCTGGTCTCAAACTCCTGACCTCACGTGATCCACCTGCCTCGACCTCCCAAACTGCCAAGAATAGAGGTATGAGCCACGGCGCCCAGCCCATGTAGCTATTTGTCTAAAATTAAATTAGAAGTTCAGATTCTCATTTGCACTTCAAGCATTCAATTACCCACAGGTGGCCATTGACCACAGAGGCTGATAGACACTGCAGTTCCACGCTACAGAAGGATCTATGGACAAAGTGGCTCTAAGATCATCTCGGCATCTTTATATTGAGGCTACTGAAGTTTTACTCCGTTTACTATAGATATCAGCATTCTCCATGTAAAAATGTCAGTGCTATTGCAACAATCAGATCTGTGAGTTCCCAGAAGCTCTTCTCCTCCTGGACAAATAACCGCAGAGCATCTGCACTCTGCCTGCACACTAAGGGATGGCAGAAGCCTCGTGTAAAATCAGGTGGAGAAAAAAAATGAATCCCTAGCTCCTCTCCCCCTACAATTTTGTGAAACTCCTCTTAATATTCAGAATAATTGCCAGAGTTGCAATAAAAAAGCATTCCTTGACCAGGAAGCAACAGGAAAGCAAGAAGAGGGAGACGCAAGGATGTTCCCTTCCCTCTGGGACCCCAGGCCCGGCCAGGACTGAGAAGGGCAGCACAGCCGGGCAGGCCTGCACACCTGATGCGAACCATGCACACAGCTTCCTTGGGCCTCGGTGTCCCCTCTGCCCTCACTGGACACTGTGGCTCTGGTACATACCTGATGCGAACCATGCACATGGCTTCCCCGGTCCTCGGTCCTCCCTCTGCCCTCACTGGACACTGTGGCTCTGGTAGAGGCAGCCTTCTGAGCTCCAACACCCCCCAGCCAGTCCCCTCCTTGCAGGTCTCGGCTCTGCTGTCACTGCCTCAAGTCCCTCCCTGATGCTTCTCCACATGGTCCACGTACCATGCCCCCTCCTCCCCACAGCCCTTGCTGCCGCCTACCCCGCCATGAAGCCTGGCACACAGCAGGGCCTGAGATGCCCCAAGGGGCAGGCATGCCAGGGTAGGGCTTGGAGTTCCAAATGCCACAACCCGCTTACCACCACAAGCGCCGCGGAGGCTGTGGAAGGGGTCCAGGCTTCAGGTCTGCATTCAGCTTCTCCTGGCCCCCGAGGCCAAGAACCGAGCAAGGGAAAGCAGCTGGAAGCAGGATCCCAAACGCCCTTCCTGCTCCTCAAGAGGAAGGAGGCCTTGGTGCACAAACCCACACGCGCCTTCCTCCTGCCAGGCTGGCTGTGTCACAGCAGTATGTCCATCTTCCCTGGGCTCAGAGAAAGGTGAGGGACTCAGCCCCGAGTGTGAACAGTCAAGCTCCCACTAGCTGTGCAGACAACCTCCCTAGCCCTGGCCTGGGAAGGGTCCAAGAGCAAACACAGCCATCTTGCCCACGCAGGTACAGAATTCAGCCAGCTCTCTCAATGGAGTTGTGACAGGTCAACTCCAGGCACCTCAGTGCCAGGCTCTGGGGTTCACCTCGGGCCACTGCACCTTTGAAATGCGGCTTTGGACTCCCCTAGGCTGCTCAATGTCACGGCCCATTTCGTTCAGATGCTGCAGGTGCTGCCGCAGTGTCATACCCAGGACACCCCTGCCAGCATCCCCTGAGATGCTGCTGTAGCTACTGTGATCGGAGAACAGCCACACGCAGGCATCAAAGGGAGGGCTTCTCAAGTCTCTTCTGAGAGCAGTGGCTACAGCTTTGGAAGACGTTGCACTGAATCCTGGGTGAGCCTGGCTCAGTCTGCAATCTAAGCTGGGTTGCTGGAGAGAGACACTCTGTTGTAAGTGACGGGGGCTGTCGGTGGCAGCTCTACCAAGACCAAGAATGGCAACTAATCTGAGATTTACTATCCATACTTTCTATCTGATGTTTAAAAGGAAAGCATCGTGAAGTTCCAGTAGCAAGAAATTTTCTATAATCTATCACATCAAGATACGGCAGAGATGTAGCTAAAATGTTAATAGGGTCTATGCAGAGGAACAGATCGGTCTATTTCAGGAATAGTGCTTGCTGGCTTTTTAGAAATAGAGTGAAGTCCCTGCCAAGTAAAAGGTTGTTTATACTTTTGCTTTGGAAACAGAGAGGGAAATTTCTTCCTTATTATTCAAATACATTAACTATATTTAAGTGTTCTGATAGACTAAGTATTGTTCAAAAATAAGTAATTCTGTTCAGTCTATTTCATCCCTTAAATGTAGCTTTCAAAAAGTGACAAACACCCGGCCAGGTGCGGTGGCTCACGCCTGTAATCCCAGCACTTTGGGAGGCCAAGGCGGGCGGATCACAAGGTCAGGAGATCAAGACCATCCTGGCTAACACAGTGAAACCTCGTCTCTAGTAAAAACACAAAAAATTAGTTGGGCATGGTGGTGGCGCCTGTAATCCCAGCTACTTGGGAGGCTGAGGCAGGAGAACAGCATGAACCGGGGAGGCGGAGCTTGCAGTGAGCCGAGATCACGCCACTGCACTCCAGCCTGGGCGACAGAGCGAGACTCTGTCTCAAGAAAAAGTGACAAACACATGTCTGCCCTGGCTCCGGCCGTCTCCACAGAGTAGACGGAGCTTGGGAAAAGCTCATTGTGGAGGCCCAGAAGGCCGAGCCTTTGCTCAGCAGATGAGGGAGAGGGTCAGCCACCCTAGGGAAGAGCCCGTATTTGCTATGTTACTGAGGACATCCACATCAATTTCTATTTTGCCTCCCACACAGACCTGGGATCCATGTTTCAGCAAGAGGCTCATGCCAACAGACCCTCCATGCCACTGTTTCCCTGACCTCCCTAAGAAGAGCCAGGCCAGGCAGCGTCCCCACACGGGCGCTGGGGCCCAGGAAGAGCTGGGTCCTGCCCCTCCTCTCCCTCATCCCTGCACCTGACTTGCTGTGGAAGCCCAGCAGTGCCGGCTGAATTCACGTTCACCTGGGGCGTTCAGGAGAAGCCTCTGCAGCAATCAGCTGGGAAGCAGAGCTGTGCATGCTGGCAGGTCACTCAGGATTTGCGGAATTGAGTTTTCAACACAGGTGCCGCCGCTAAGTCCCTCAAGCCCTTCATGAGCCTAGAGCCACAGAGCCATCTGCCGCATTCCCACAATCTCTAACCACCCTGCACTGAAGCCCAGTTTATCCAAAGGACCATAAAATTTTGCATGTAAGCACCTGAAGTTTGGCATAATGAATTAAAAGTTGTCACCACTTCTATTTTCCATTAACCCATTCATTCAAACAATTATCTGTTGAGTATGTGCATCAAATACTGTGGAATTAGGATTTAGTCTATGCCTTCAAGAAATATACATCATAGAAGAAAAGGTATAGCTTGTAACAGTGGTGAACAGGCAAGAAATATACATCATAGGAAAAAAGGTATACGCTTGTAACTGTAAGAGTGGTGAACAGGACAGAATTTCACAGGCTCATCAGAAGGAGCCGAGGAGGAAGCGATGATTCATTTCCATCTGCAGTGGATAAATGTTTCCTGGAGAAAGTAACCTTTTCTACAGTGATATCTGCTCCTTATTGTTTAGATCGTGCTTGAAAGGGTATTAAATTACCACTTTCTATGTGCTGCTTATATAAAATACATCACTGTCAAGGGGGGTTATAAGTTATAAAGTAACTTAAATACTTCACACAACCTTGGGCTGTGAATGGTGCGAGGGAGTGGGACCATGTGTTTCCGTGTTCTTGAGGCACAGAAGGGGCGAGACCCTGGTTCCCTTCTCCTCCCCACTGCCCTGTTCCCAGATGAGGGGCAGAGGCAAGGCCGCCGTGGAGTCCTAGAGCTGGCTCCAGGGCCAGGACACCGTGCAGACTCTCTGCGCCCCATGCGAGAAATACAGCCTGGGGGACAGTCACCGAGTTGCCCGGCAGTGGGGAGTCAGTCCTTCATCAAAAGGCTGTGCTTCCGGGAGCCAGGACAAAGCAGGAGCCCCCAGGAAAACTTCCATGTGCTCCTGAAACCTGGGCACAGAGTCACAGCCTGGCAGGAAGCACCAGTGATGCAGGTGTGCCCAAGACTGGGAGGATGGCCAGACCGGCCTGCAGGAGATGACCACTTCTCTCTGGTTCGTTAGAGACGGACAGTCTGGGCTTCACTTTTGTATATGGAGTCTCAGTACAGAAATATCACAAAGGGATTAGACTTCGTATACTTACCCCAAGTAATTTTTTTGCATTTAAAAAAAATCATGTTTATCGCAACTAATTCTAAATCCAACAAAGAAAAATAAATAAGTGTAAAAATGCATGCCTACAAAACGTAAACCACAATCTCTTTACCCAAATGAGACCCAAAATTTAGTTTACATTTTCTTCAGTATTATCTGATTTTTTTTTAAGCCATTACTGAGGTCTCTCCTCACTCCCCCATGAGGAGGTTCATGGGCTCTTCAGGGCTCTTTGCTGTTTTATTGTTTTTTAGGTTTAAGGGCAGGATCATTTTCCCACACTTGTTTGCTTCCTTGATCACCAGTTTTTCATAAGGACATCATTGTGCATCAGAAAAAACCTAATAATTGAACTTCATTAAAAGTGAAAAAATAAGGACATGTTGGCTACTATGACAGAGCATCCTCAGTCACCAAATCTCCCTGGGTGACCAGGCACACCCCCAATCTCCTTGGAGCCCCAGCATGCAGGTACCTCTGCGGCTGACAGGACTGGCCCACCCTGGGGGAGGCGTGAAAGCAGAGAAGAGAAGGCAGGTGACTCGCATTTAAGAAACTCAGGTGATCCTGTTGAGCTGCAGCTCTCAGGGTGTCTGGGGACCAGCCACATGCGGGGGCCTGGTCTGGCAGGTGGCAGACTCCTGGGACCCACCTCAGACGCGCTAATCAGAGAATCTAAAGGCAGGCGAACTCTGAAAATAATCTATAAAGGAAGGACTAGCTCTGCTGTAAGCCCACTATGCACGGGATCACACAGGACGTCGCTCTCAACAAGCCACGTGGCGTCTAGTCTCCATTCCACTCACGGGAGGAACACGCGTCTTCAAGCCACAGAACACAGTCTTCAGCGAACACCTTCCTGCATGACCTCCACTGTTGCCCAGCCCTGCAGGAGCGGCCGCTGAGTAGAGGAAACAAGTCTTTGATCCTGACCCTGCCCCCAACACACCTCAAATTCTCATGGAAATCCCGTTAGAGTCCAGCTGCAGCAGCCTTTCCCTCACAGCACCCACCCACCCCTTCCACAGTCAGATCCCAGGACAGCACCCACCCACCCCTTCCACAGTCAGATCCCAGGACAGCACCCACCCCCAGCCCTTCCACAGTCAGATCCCAGGACAGCACCCACCCACCCCTTCCACAGTCAGATCCCAGGACAGCACCCACCCACCCCTTCCACAGTCAGATCCCAGGACAGCACCCACCCACCCCTTCCACAGTCAGATCCCAGGACAGCACCCACCCCCACCCCTTCCACAGTCGGATCTCAGGACAGCACCCACCCACCCCTTCCACAGTCGGATCCCGGACAGCACCCACCCCCACCCCTTCCACAGTCGGATCCCAGGACAGCACCCACCCACCCCTTCCACAGTCAGATCCCAGGACAGCACCCACCCCCACCCCTTCCACAGTCGGACCACCCACCCACCCCTTCCACAGTCGGATCCCGGACAGCACCCACCCCCACCCCTTCCACAGTCGATCCCAGGACAGCACCCACCCCCACCCCCTTCCACAGTCAGATCCCAGGACAGCACCCACCCCCACCCCTTCCACAGTCAGATCCCAGGACAGCACCCACCCCCACCCCTTCCACAGTCGGATCCCAGGACAGCACCCACCCACCCCTTCCACAGTCGGATCCCAGGACAGCACCCACCCACCCCTTCCACAGTCAGATCCCAGGACAGCACCCACCCCCACCCCTTCCACAGTCGGATCCCAGGACAGCACCCACCCACCCCTTCCACAGTCGGATCCCAGGACAGCACCCACCCACCCCTTCCACAGTCCGATCCCGGACAGCACCCACCCCCACCCCTTCCACAGTCAGATCCCAGGACAGCACCCACCCACCCCCTTCCACAGTCAGATCCCAGGACAGCACCCACCCCACCCCTTCCACAGTCAGCGCATCCCAGGACCAGGACAGCACCCACCCCCACCCCTTCCACAGTCAGATCCCAGGACAGCACCCACCCACCCCTTCCACAGTCAGATCAGATCCCGGGACAGCACCCACCCACCCTTCCACAGTCGATCCCAGACAGCACCCACCCCCCCTTCCACAGTCGGATCCCAGGACAGCACCCACCCCACCCCTTCCACAGTCGGATCCCAGGACAGCACCCACCCCCACCCCTTCCACAGTCGATCCCAGGACAGCACCACCCCCACCCCTCCACAGTCGATCCCAGGACAGCACCCACTCCCACCCCTTCCACAGTCGGATCCCAGGACAGCACCCACCCACCCCTTCCACAGTCAGATCCCAGGCTTGTCCTGGGCCCCGCTGTGCACGCCACCATCTCTGGCACTCAGACCTCAGAGTGTCGTCACACAGCCACCTGCATCTTCCCGAGAGGGGGATCCACACTCCCTGGCAGCTGCTACCCATCTCTACCAGGACATTTTGGAGGTTCCTCAGCAAACTTGACAGCCTTAGACTGAACATGGCTCTTCCCTCAGACCCTATCACTCCAACATGTCACCATCTGCTGGACACATGAAACAAGCCCCTCTCCCTCCACAATGTTGCCACCCTGCCCACTGGGGCCTGGCCCTCCGTCCTGCCCACACTTCCATTTCAGGACATTCCACTGGAATCAACAGCCCCAGACTCACCCCCAACACCCACCGCATTGAAAACAACCTTTTTCTTGACACCTCAAACAAAATACAGAAAACCACCCTCAACAAGTGCGTGCCTTGAGTCACAGAGAAGAACATGCTGTGCACCCTGACCCTGGAAGGGGCCTGTGCACCCGAGTCCTTCGTAGCCCTGTCCCGACCTCCACGGCCTATCAAACCCACACGCGTGCTCTCCTCTCTCTCTGGCGCACAGCCAGATTCTGCCATTTTCCTCAGCTTTAAGACAACACCCAGAGCTTCTCGGATAGCCCAGGAGCCAGCCCTCCATGTTCCCACACAGCTGTGTGCTCCCTCCTGCAGAGCCCAGGGCTGGTCAGTGTGGCCCATGGGACACGGCCAGGGGACCGGCCACCTTGACACTGGGCGTAAGACGTCTCTGGGGAAAGGAGCGGCCCTGGGCAGGGATGTGCCTGGCAGGTGTGGAGGACCAGGCCTCCACTCGCAGACATGTCAGCACAGCATCCTAGAGCAGAACCTCCAGCCCAGCTGAGCCTACAGACGGCCACAGCCCTGGACGGCATCTTCACTGTGACCCAGGGGGACTGCGCCAGAACCACTCAGCAGGGCTGCCTTGAACTTGCAACCTGTAGAAGCTGTACAGTCGTACGTGTGTGTTGCCTTAAGCCGCTAGGTTTTGGGGTCACTTGTCACACAGCAACAGACAGTGGAGGCGCACTGGCTCCCAGGCCACGATGGCCTTTGCTGGCCTCTCCCAGGCTGTCTCATCTGTTCCTGTGACATCACGTTTCTCATGGCCAAAGGCTGCCAGGACCCCCTTTTCTTCACAAAGTCGTTACAAACTTACAATACAAAGTAAAAAAAAAGCAGTATGTAAAATACAACGTATGACCCAATATGGGGTGGTGAATGCACAGGCACATACACGTGTGAAACAGGTGCATATGGTCCCCTTTGCTACCAGCGATTTCCCTTCCTCTATTCAATGGCAAACCGGGTGCTGCAGGAGAGGGTGGTGCCGTCACTCTCCTAATCGGTTAGGAAGCCCTCCATGGAGCCCGGACCACCCCTAGTCAGTATCAGGGCCTCGGGTGAGCACAGGCAGGAGAACACGTCCATTCCATCAATAGACCAGGCGTCAACGTCCTCTCTGTACAAAGCATCATGCTGGCATTTGTACGTATGCAGCGTTTAAGAACCTTAAGAGTACCGCCCTTCCACAAATCTAAATTCAGCTGAGGAAACCATGAGACTCCTAAAAATACGAAACAGTATCTGAGTTCTAAAAAAAAGACCTAGACAAACACACACACCCCTGTAATGCAGAGTCAAACTTTCAAAACCACACATCTCACATGCAGTGAAACTGTCGGCAACTAGTCAGCCCAGAAGATCCCTTTTCCATCTTAGCTCTTTTTAAACAAGGCGTATGAGGAGCAATCAGTTTTTCCAATCATAAGAGATGGCATTTTCCACAGACTACTAACACAACTTCACCTAGAATTTAAAACCACGGAATTCACACATGCTAAAGGAATAAGGATGTAAAATGGTGTGTTTCCCATTTGCTACATGCAAGTTTCATTTTTAAAGGCATATCATCAAATGCACTTAAATTTCCAACTCCCACAGTTGCCCAAAACCCAAGCATAAAAATATGTGCTTACAGTTACGTAATGGAGTCCAGCGCAGCAAGGAGACTAAAGCAGGAGTTAACCTCCCAGGCTGGTGACCAGCTCCGAGGTATGTAACAGTCTAATAACTGAGTCCAAGGGTGGAAGGAAACCACTGACCAGCACTTCACACGCTGGGAAGCAGGCAGGGCCGTGTGGATGCCCGGCTTTGATTTGCTGTTTCAGATCCATATCACCTGCTCTCCTGCTAGAGGCAGCGCCTTGGACTCCTGCAAAGGCCGGCATTCAGATGCTGTCAGAACCCTGACAGAGAGGGGCGGACTCCAAACCCACCAGGGAAAAAAAAAAAAAAAAAACACCTATCTCAACACTGGGACATGCTCTAAGAATAGAAACTTCTAAAATCAATGCCTTATTTTAGGACTTTCTAAGATCTTCAGTCCAAAAAAAAGTCATAGCTTACATTTTAGAGCGTCTGAAGAAACATAATTTTTTTGCCCATTTTTAAACTGTAATCATAGTTACTATTTATTAAAAGCCTGGCCAGGAATCTTACCAACTTGCTTTTTAATGTGACCCTTGCGGGGTAACCACGCCAGGCCTTCCTCAGAAGCGGTGTTGCTGCTGCCAGTTCACCTGGTGCATGCGCCACTGACCCACCAGAAGCGCCACCAAATCCTGGAGCATTACAGTTGCCTTTCCCCTCGAGTAGCATGCCACAAACAAACAGCACCAACACGCCGCACACTGATATTTTTACAGTTCATTTAGACTTTGATGCTTACACATTCAGATAGCAAAACAGATACCGGTGCTGAGGAGACAGGTGTCAGCACCTTCTCCTGCCCTCTCCAGAGGGCGAGGGCCCATGAGCCCCAGCACGGAGAAGCCCAGGCTTTCTTCACAGCAACACCCCTGGCGGAGATTTCCTGAGTCTCTCACCATGGAGGCAGTGTCTTCGAAGACAACAACAACAACTCTGAGAGTCCCAGCAGGGTGCAGCCGTGGCCCACGGCTGCTCAAAGTCAGGCCCATAGGACAGATGGCCTGGCTCACAGGCACCATGAGGAGCAGCGTCTGTGGCTGCTGTGATGCACAGGTAGTGTGCAACAGAGACATCTCATCCACAGCACATACTGCCTCTGAACCAAGGCTCAGATGAGAGAAATCCCATTCCATACACCATCAAACGCTGAGGGAGCCATCTCAGAACTGATGTTCCGGTGGCTCAAATCTCTTTGAGATGAACTGACCTATTCAGAAAGGGAAAAATAACTATTTATAATTGGAAAGAAGCTAAATGTTAAGACTCACTTGGTTGCACAGAGTCCAGATCAGTGTCATCTGAGAATCTGGAATTACACGTATCCAGGGCCCCATCTCAGAGCTGCCAAATCAAACCCAGCTCTGGTGGAAGGAGGACAGGCACCATTTTTGAGGGGTTTAAGACAGAATATCACTCTGTCGCCCAGACCAGAGAGCAGTGGCACGATCTCAGCTCACTGCAACCTCCACCTCCTGGATTCAAGCAATTCTCCTGCCTCGGCCTCCTGAATAGCTGGGATTACAACAGGTGCATGCCACCACACCCAGCTAATTTTTTTATTTTTAGTAGAGATGGGGTTTTACCATGTTGGTCAGGCTGGTCTCGAACTCCTGCCCTCATGATCCACCCATCTCAGCCTCCCAAAGACAGGCATCTGTTTTAACAGCCACGCCTGCTCCCAGCCACAACACGACTGAAAGTCGGCAGATAATTAACGGGGCTGTTGATTCTCTTAATCAGAAAAGACTTCCTACGTCATCTGAATATTTCTGCCAAACATTCTCTCCTCTGCTTACAAGCTGTGAGAACCAGTCAACATGACATAGAGAAGTTTGGTTTTGTTTTTCTGTGACAGAGTCTCGCTGTCGTCCAGGATGCAATGCAGTGGTGTGATCTCTGCTCACTGTAGCCTCCGCCTCCCAGGTTCAAGGGATCCTCCTGCCTCAGCCTCCAGAGTAGCTGGGACTATAGGTGTACACCACCTCACCCCGCTAATTTTTAGTTGAGACAGGGTCTTACCACGTTGGCCAAGCTGGTCTCGAACCCCTGACCTCAGGTGATCCGCCTGCCCCAGCCTCCCAAAGCGCTGGGATTACAGGCATGAGTCACTGTGCCTGGCTGAGAAGTGTTTGATAGAGGCTGAGGGGAGGCTCCCGTCCCATCCTGGGACATCCACGTCCCACCCAGCTTCCCATACTGACTACGACACTCGAAGCATCACGGCAAGGGCAGCTGTATCCCCGCAGTTCTCTGCACTAATGCCACAGCTGCGTGAGCTGTCACAGCCCTGGAGCTCCACTCAGCCTTGTCGTGTTGGCACAAGCACAGCAGAAACCACCAAGCCCCCAAGAGGGAGGAGTGCGGCCCAGGGAGTGAGCCAGGAGGCTCTGGGGGTAGCGAGTTCACACACCTCGAATACCTCCCACATCAATCCACGTGCAGGGAGGGGACGAAAGCCACCCAGGACCTGAAGTGCTTTCTCCTCGCAAATGAGGAGGATACGAACTCACGTGTGAAATCAGAGCTAGAGTTCTACCGTTGGGGGGAGACACTGTTCAATAAGTTTCATAGACCCAAATGGGAGCAAAAAAGAAACCAATCATACCAGATCAGTAGAAGGAAAGGGATCAGAAATTTCAGCCTGTAACAAGCTTTCGGAAAAAACTTCACTTGATCTGCAAGATGGCTGTGGCTCTGCCTGATCGTTTCTGCAAGTGTCTACCCGTGATGAGCCATCTCAGAGCCGTTCAAGAGGAGTAACAAAATCAAAAACACCAAGGCACACTCTGTATTTTAGATGGCCTGCAACAGGGCGGAAATGAGCAGCGGTGCCAGAGCTTCCGAGTTTGTTTGAAGTAAATTCCAGCATGAGGGCAGCGGCTTCCTGGTTGAAGCAATGAAGTGGGCTCCTGCTCAGCGCATGGGAGATCAGCTTTCAGGTAAGTTGCGGTCAAGGGTCTGCAAACCACAATCCCCAAGCCTTGGCCAGGGAACCAGAAGTGATTTTTACACTTTAATGTTTTAACAAAAGAAAAAGAATATGCAGAGACTTCTGTGGCCCACAAAGCAAAACACGTTGCCTACCCTGCCCTTTACAGAAGCTTCTAGCTTTGGTGTCAGCTACAAAGTGTTTCTATAAAATAATGTCACTGATTCTCAAAAGCATGCCAGGAAAAGTCACACTTTTGAACAACCCTCAATGGAGATGATGCACCATCCTGTGTTTAACACAGATTTGAGTTTTGTAAAAGCCAAAACAAGGGAGGTAATTCAGCTAAGTATTATAGTAATACGATTTGAGATACATAATGATGCATGACAACAGAATAATTGGCATTCCTGTGAGAAAATGAACTAGCTCAAATTCAAACGCAAAATAACAAACTGAAGCATGTGTGGCCTCTCAAAGTGATCAATGAAATTGGGAATAATATTCAGTTAAATGACACTCATTTGTTTTATTTTTTCTTTAAAAAGCAAAAACAAAACAAATACCACTACACCATCACTCCTTAAATTTAACTACTGCTGCAAAATAAAGGGGAGAGACTTCTTACTGCAGGGTAATAATCGGCCATCGTCACCATGAAATAGACCGCTGTCCAGGCACAGGCCCTCCTGCCCACAAAGGCAGGAGGAGGGAGGAGAGAGGATGGCCAGAAAGAAACGGACATGGCAACCATGACCTAGTCAGCAATTCTACCCTCACACCTTTCTTCCCGACTTAAAATTTTGGAGCCGTCTGGGTTTACCTTCCTATATCCATAAGTCAGCAAGTTCTGGAAGCCAGAAATCTACAGTGCTTCTGGCAGCCAAGTCCTCTAGGCCTTCTCCCATGTTTTAGGGTCCCATCAGCTCACCCCTGGATAGTATCAATGGCCTCGGAGCTCCAGCCAACCTTGCACTCCACAGACTGAAGTATGCCAAGAGCCACTCAAGGCTGCCACTGCCCCGACCAAAGGCTTTCAGAGACAGTCGCAGCACTGCATAAATCCATGCGGCTTCATCAGGCACAAAGTGGCTCCAGCATTCCATCCAGCCTGTCGCTGCCACCATAGCTGTGAGTCTATGACGTGTCAGGAAGGGAAGGAAGACACTATGTAGATCATCTCATTTAAGCTTCACAGTGTCACAAGATGGATTTTGTCGTGCCCATTTTATGGATCAGGAAACAGTTTTAAAGAGGCCAAGCACGCAGCCCTGCTGACACAGCAGCAAGCCCCACAGAGGCCTGGGCATGACCCCCACCCCACACTCCCTGGGTCCTGACATCCACTCCTCCCCTATGGGAGCCTGATCCTGGGTCTGCCTGAATTGCTGCCATTCCTAAGACATGACCCACGTCTCCCCATCTCCTCCTTTATCTGTTTCCCGCAGCCCAGAGGCGTGTGCTCTTCCATCCAGCCAGACATCACACTTCAGCACCTGCACCCAACACCACTTCAGCCAAAAGCTTCTCTCAAACCTCCCCCCACCACCTGCCAGTCACACAGGTCTGTATCTATCGCCTTTCTCACACGAATTCTCATGTATTCCTGTCTAGCACCATCCAACTGATTAAAGTCTGTTGAGAGGAGGAAGCTTTGTAGATAAGTCCACAACCTACTTTGCTCCCAAGCACACTGCCTTGCATGAGGCAACCAATTAACAGCAAATTCATTTCAGCACAACACTGCCATTTGAAGAAACACAGAGCATGGAGCTCTGGTAATAATTAAAGGCATGTTTCGTTCATCATTTGAAATTCCACATACTGCTGCAACAGCAGCATCCCCCTTCTCGCCAGGCTCTGCTCAACAGATGTTATTCTTCCAGCACACGACTCTCACCACAGCTCCGGCAGCAAGACCCCCGCAGGCTTCCCAGCACCCCGGGCTGCGGCTTCCACGCTGGGCTGGCACTGGCCTAACGACACGACAGGAGTGGCGTCCCCCAACAACTGCAAGATCCAAAGCTGGCGACTGCTCTGCAGAATGGAGGCATGTGAGTAATCCCTGACATTTCCAATGACAGGCCACTCGGCTAAACCAGGAAAAATCCACAAAACAGAAAGAACCCATGGGAGGAGCACTTCTGTCTCCAACCTGACAGCAAACGGTGGCTGTGCGGACGACCTCTTCGGGATAACTGTCAACCACATCTCCGGACAGCAACAGCCCCGCGCTGAGGGCCAATCAGCTCCCCCCGGCCCTCACTTCCTAAGGGTCAGCCCTGCCAGGCCGCCTCTCCTGGAAGATCAGCTCTGACGCACCCGCGAGGGTCGGGAACCGGCTTCGGGGCTCATTTCCCAGGCTCCTGCCCACCACCCTCTCTCTTCCTCTCCTCCTGCATCCCCCTCTTCACTCTCATCCTCCCTCCCCTTTCACTTCCCTTCTCTCCTTTCCTCTCCCTCCCTCATCTCTTCTCAGTCCTCACCTTCCTCACTGCACTTCCCCATCCAACTCAGCCGACACGTAGGTCAGTAGAGGGTTTTTTTTCACTCTGTGTTTTTATTGCAATGATTATTCCTAATGAACAGAAACCTGTTTTGGACCATCTGGCCACCTCATGACCAGCTGCTGCCCCGTGGGCTCCATGTCCATTCAGGGTCCTCACGGCACCAGTGCCCAGCAGTATGGCTGTGACCAGGGGTAGCAACATGGGACATGGGAGAGGTATCCCAGCCAAGAGGCCCTGCAAAGCCTCCCCAGCAAACCAGAGCAAGGCCCAGGGCAGTAGGGAGAGCGCCGTGCTCATGATGTAAGCAGTTCAGCTTCCGAAAACTGTCCATCACCTGCGAATTACTTTGTATCCACGGTTACAAAAGAACCATAAGCATTCCGAAATATGTTCTTGGTTTCATGTTTGCGAAATCTAAGCAACATTATAATAAAAATCACTGAATTCTGCCTGAGGCTCTAGGGGTGTTTTCCTCTCTGAAAGGAGACCCTTCTCGGGATTGAGTGACAGCCTTCGATCACGGTTATCCTACTGGTAACAGGAGACTCCCTCAGCCTGCCAGGAGCTGGGGCCCTCGACAGCCTCACGGCTCCACACGCCAGTGTTCTAAGGATCACACATGTGCAGACAGCAGCTGGTGTGTGTGCAGCAAGCTTTGCTAACACGCCCCAAACATCTCACTCATACTTGCTAACCACATCTCTTCTCTCAGCCTCCACGGCGTTTCACACTCTGACTTTCTAGCAGTTAACTATGCATCCTGAGCGCCACAGAAGTTCAACTCCGTCCAGGAGAGGGTTGCATCTTTCCAGTGCGGGGTCCCCATTCCAGCCAGCACAGCATTTGCAGAGTGGGTGAGTCTAATGTTGATGACACTTTCTCAATATTCCCTTCGCACCCCTCCAAAAACAAGAGTGCTGCCCGCTTCTTACCGAGGTTGTAATGAGGAAAATACTTTTCTATTATTTGTCACTTTTTAATGTAATACTTGTGAAGAATGTGACTTTGTATGTACACCGTAAGCACCCACACCGTAAACATTCTGCTCCTCAGTGACTGTATTCACAGGTCACAAGGACAAAACTTCCCTATAATAGCCAAAAAAAAAAAAAAAATGCGTTTTTTTTTTAACATGACTTCCACTTATCTGAAAGTCACAGATGCGGTTTTTCCTCCAAATGATCCACAAGCCAGGTTTAATAAACACGTTGGTCCAGGTGAGAAAATGACCCTCAGTCTCCCTCCCCTCAAAGACCACGGCAGCCAGGAAACTGCGCTCTCCAGTAAATGACAGCCGGCAGGACTTGCTAAATAAGCGGCCGGAAGATTGCCATCTCGCAGAGAGAGCCTTTCAAGACTCAAGATGTCCCCGCTCGCTGAATGTCCTACAAAGAACTGCGGACTGAGGCAGTAAGTAAACATGTTTTCAGCAAATAGCATCATCAACCCACAAATGAGAGGTACTGTTTTCATTCTAGGAGGGAGATGCTACAAAGGACATATATTTTAGCACATAAGTGAATTATTCGGGCGTTCGTGTGTCTGCTGTCAAATGCAGCACAACACCTCCAAAGGCAAAGTTCTATAACTCACATCCAAGGAAGGCGAAAATCATTCCAAGTTTTAGCAATCCAGAAGAACCTGACAATCAAGAGAAGGCTACTTGTTCCAGACTCTAAGCAGCAATATATTGCTACAATGTAAAGAAAAAACAGGGATGATTAAGAAAATGTCAATGCTAATAAAAGACTAAAACATAACTGGATTTATTCTACTCTAGTTTAGACAGAGCGCAGCCAGGCAGTTCACCCACACGTTATTATCGTTGCTGTTTTTCAGACAGGGTCGCCCTCTGTCAACAAGGCTCGACAGCAGTGGCACCATCTCCACTCACTGCAAGCTCCGCCTCCCAGGCTCAAACCATTCTCTTACTTCAGCCTCTGGAGTAGCTGGGACTACAGGTGTGCAGCCCCCACACCCAGCTAATTTTTGTGTTTTCAGTAGAGATTGGGTTTCACCAGGTTGCCCAAGCTGGTCTCAAGCTCCCAGGCTCAAGCAATCCACCCGCCTCGGCCTCCCAAAGTGCTGGGATTACAGGCGTGAGCCATCACGCCCGGCTTTGTTTTTTTAAGTGATTATGTGCTTTAGAGTCTTGTAGGCACTTAAAAAAAAAAAAAAGAACAAGCAAAGTAATTCTGTAAGAGAAAGAAACCGTTAACATGTTTTACACATCTCAAAACTCACAACTGAAATGCTAAGAATAAAATGTATTTTATTCACAGAAGCAGCATTCTTAAAGTTCTATAAAGTGATACCATGGACACACCACCACATCACAGACTAGAGCGTGACAGGACTGCTCATTTTCCCAACACATTCTGAACGGTCCTCCTGTCGCTTTCCTCAATGGGAACACTTTATTCTGTTTTCTACTCAAATTAAGTATCTTGCAAGGGAGTTGAAGAAAACTGCACGGCAGATTTTAAAACTTCAATGCTTTTCTCAATTTTCACCACATTCTGATGCACTTTACTGACTACACGGCCAGTAAGTTTAAAGTTTTTGCATCGATAAAGACATTGCCACTTTTAGCAACAGGCTTTTTCTCTTATATACAAACATCTGTAACTTAAGCTAGGAAATTGGGCATTTCACAAAGATTTTGCACAATTCCTAGCACAGATTTTAGCAAAATAAAACCCACTTATCTTTCCGCAATTAAATAACTAAGGATAGGAAACTGCACGGTTAGAATAACCATTCCATTATTTTACATACATAAACACAAATGATAAAGTAGAGTATGCTTTGGAAAGCAGTATTTCAATACGCTAACGATGAAGCAGAAGACAATTTGTCAGCAGACAGCCTCATATGACGTGTGACAACGGAAGTACTCTGGCCCAAGCCCAGCCTGGTTAAATGGAAATTGGGAAAATGTATTAGTGATCGTGCTGGGGCACCCTGATAGCCACAGTCCAGGAAAGAACAGCTAACATCTTTCTTCTTCGTGGGAAAACCAAAACATACTCAAGAGACCTTGATTCTTTAAAACACAATCTGCCCCAGTACTAACCTGAAGCTCCCATTGATAAAGTTTGCCATAACCACAGAGATGTTTATCCAGGCCCTCGAAAATCACGGACACGGTACATACACAATGTTTTCAAACACCCAATACTGCCAATAGCTTAAATGCGCTATGACACCAGAGGTCTTGTGCAGGACTGGAAGCGTCGCAGCCCAGTTACCTGTCCTGATGTTCAATGCTTTGTATGTGCGAAGCCTGCTGTTACAATTTACTGGGCTTAATGTGATTCAGTTTGTCACAGAAGACAGCTACGAAGTTTACTTAATTCCACGCACAGATTCTCAGGTGCACCTTCCACGAGTGACTGCTCTGCCCACAAGACAGCGGAGGGAAGACCCAGCAAGGGCCTGGGAGATGCCAGGCGCTCACAAATTGGTATCAATCAGTCCACTGGTCTTGGCTTAAAGGAAAACAGACATAGAAGGAACTAAAAGGGCTCACTACATCTAATATCACAATGTTCTCAACTTTACCTTAGCCAAAAATAACAGCGGAAAAGCAAAACCACTCCAGGGCATGATCCCATGCTCATCTGAAACATGGAATTATTAATATTTAGAAGACAAAGTTTATTGTGAGTGCAATTAATATACACATAAAGTGCTGGTTTCGCAAAATCCAGTCCTTGTGATTGCTTTTATAAAAAGTAAAATTCTCATTTGAGGATCGTATACATTAACTGAAGTTTTCAAATGAAGGGACTGGTAAACTTCAGGGCATATGATTTCTGCCACACACGAGGGGAGCAGTGAGAGAGAGGAGCCAGGATCAAGTGTGCTGAGGCTGTCCTAGGACTGAAATTCAGCTTCTGCCAAAACAAACAAAACAAACGCAGGAGGCTGTCAACTTCGACAGCGAGCTCTGCTGAGAGAGTCAAGATGTTAAAGTCACAAAGGGGCTTCTCTCCCTGCTATAGGCATGTGTGATCTTTGCAAAAACATAGCTCAGCATCATCGAAACCCAGAAAAGAACACAAGCCTTCCAGACACGAAGTCCAAGAGCAGAAGGGAGCAGAGTCCAAGCTTGCTCAGCAGAACAGTTCCCGGAGGAGAACAGCACAGAGGAAGTCACAGGGAGGGCAGGGCGAGCAACAGCAGCTTCCGTCTCGCCGCAAGCGGGGCCGGATCCAGGGGTGCAGTCTCCTCCAATCTGACTAGGAAGCGCGAGGAGCCACAGAGGAGTCAATTTAGGGTCATTTTCAGAAACGTGCAACAATGAAAAACAATCTGGTCTTACCTGCCCCTCTCCTCCACGGTAACAGCTGAGCTCGCACTTTCAGGATTTCAGTGGTTTTATGTCTGTCACGTTCCCCACCCCCTTATGCAGATGCTACTCCTGCACGCGGGTGCCCATCTCCGTGCTGTTCCTGGGGCCACACCTGTTGCCATCCAGCACAGTGACCAGGAATTCACCTTTGTCCAGGAGAAGCAAATGCAGAGTTCACACACTCCTGTACAGGTTTGCTGGCCAAGAATCTAACTACGCTGTCCAATTCCAGATGTGCTGGCACCAAGCAGAACGTCAGATGTCCAGCATTTATAAATGGTATCAGTGGGGTTCTCCTGGGACTCCCAGGCAGCTGCACAAGGAAGGGAGCTGTCTCCCAGTTATCCCAAGCCAAAGCAACGCTGCGAGGCAAACACCACAGACCACATCACACTCGAGCACTCACTGACTCTTGACAATTACTCATTCGTGTGTTGAAAGGCAGTGTTAAGAAGCGTTCAGGGTACAGGCATCAGACAGGCCTGGTCTCAGCCATGGGACAGCAGTGACTGCCCACAAGCCCTGTATCTAAGCCCCGACTTGCCCATCGGAGTTACTTCAGGAACCATGCCCACCTCACACTGCTGCCATGAGTGCTAAATCAGCACGTACATACACAACTACATTCATTTCAAATTGTGCTTTCTACCCCAATTTAATACAACCAGGCGCTATCACTGAGACTGAATAACCAACGTTAAAACAGAAGGTCAGGTCAGGGATGGTGGCTCAGGCCTGTAATCCCAGCACTTTGGGAAGCTGAGGTGGGTGATCACTTGAGGTCAGGAGCTGGAGACCAGCCTGGCCAACATGGCAAAACCCAATTTCTAGTAAAAATAAAAAATTAGCCGGGCATGGTGGCACACACCTGTAACCCCAGCTACTTAGGAAGCTGAGGCATAAGAATCTCTTGAACCTGGGAGGTGGAGGAGGTTACAGTGAACCAAGATTGTACTACTGTGCTCCACCCTTCCAGCCTGGGTGACAGAGCAACATTCTGTCTAATAAAGAAAATAAAAATAAAAGGGCAAGATGAAAACTAATTGCCAAGGTCCACATTCCATTTACTTAAAACATAAAATTCATTAGCTGGTAGTTAATCAAGTTGTTTTCTTCTTCATTACAATCTTGTATATCTTTCTAACACTGCTCAAAATGTTTACATTTGAACACACCTCGAGTGTGACTAACAACAAAAAATAAAGTGCGTATATTTCATAAATGAGCAAGTTCCAGTAAGGCTGCATCCTGCTGTAATTAATCCTTTGACAACGTAAAACTGAGCCATCCTGACATAGCACTGACACATGGTACAAGAAGAATGACCTCCAATTAAGTCGCTAGATTTAGAGAACACATAAATACAGTTTATCACTAATTCAGTAGCGATTAGCAAGAATTTAAAGGAAGAAAAAGTATCGGGATTGTAACTAGGAATAAAGGCAAAAATAAGCATGAGAAATTAGTCACGTTTAAATCAATACCCTTTCTATGTGGCCGTAACAGTTTGCACACCTGTTGTGTATACTTTCTCATGCTAAGCTGTCACCAAGCTCTCTATGAAGGTGGTAAGAGCTTCCCGAGTCGCAGAGCCTCATATTCCTATTTAAACCTTCAACAGCCAACACCACACTCAGCACGCAGTGAGAACTCTGTGAATGCTCAGAGGAACGCATGATGGGATGAAGGGCCCCAGCCCTGCCATCAGCCTGCTGCTTATTAAAAGTATAAAACAAAGCCCTGCCTTCAAGGTGCTCAGATCTAACTAGTATAAGGCTTTGCTTTTAACAAGCTAAATAACTACGAATGATGAAGACACTGAACACCTGTGAGAAACGTAAGGCAACCTAATAAGAGGAACTTGGCTGAAACTAAACCCAGAGATGGTTTTTTCTTTTAACCACAGAAGAGGAAAGAACTGAAGAACCTTTCAGAAAGTTGGGAGCAATTTCTATTTCTCCATTGTAGAACCTGGAATTTACCTTTGAGACAGACTGTCCTTCTGTTCTGAAAAATCAGATTATTCTTGCAATCATCTATCAGGAGTGAAATTCCCAAAGGCGTGGAAAACCAAATACTAATTTTAAAAATCCAAATAACCACAATCTTAGATTTGAGATTATTCTCAAATTGCAAATTTGGAAATGTTTTGCACAAAGTCCTTATTTTCCCTGTTTACTTGAAAGCTCTCTATTCTTCTTTTGTCCTAAATATCTTCTTTCTCATCCTTCCAAACAGTACCTGAAGATGAACTTACATATCGTTTTCAATGTTAACAAAGATGATACTGCATTTGTCATGAACTGTTTATATTCACAACACTAGGAGGGATTTTGCTACATCATGAGGAAGAACACGAGGCAGTAAATACTCCACGAATAAAGAACAGTATTCCTGATGAGTGGTGCCTTCTCATTTACTGAGCTGAGTGCTGACAAAGTTGTGATACGGAAAACTAGACAGCTGCTATGTTAGTTCTACCTCACTTAACTCACCGAGTCACTGTTGTTTCATTTCTCTCATCTGGGGATGAGACACACCTCACAGAGCTGTTTATGATGTCAGGAACACACATATCAAGGAAGTGACTGGTTCCTAAACCGCTGCAAAGGGTCTAGTAACCTGCCAAACTTCAACTAGGTTGCGATGAACAACTGTTTTCATCCTATACTCTCCGGTGCTAGCGAGATGGTGCGTTCCTGGATCCCTGCGGGGGCCCTATTCGTGGTGCCACAGAGTGCACACACATCTAGAGCCACATAGTGTATGTACATAAGTACACTATAACGTGTACATGTATAACGTACACACATCCAACTACGTATAGTGTACAAACATAAGTGCACTGTAACACGCGTACATGCATAGAGCACACACATCCAGATCCATGTAGTGTACATACATAGATACACTATAACGGGTACATGCGTGGAGCACACACATCCAGATCCACACAGCATACAAACATAAGTGCACTGTAACACGCGTACATGCATAGTGCACACACATCCAGATCCATGTAGTGTACATACAGAGATACACTATAACGGGTACATGCGTGGAGCACACATCCAGATCCACACAGCATACAAACATAAGTGCACTGTAACACGCGTACATGCATAGAGCACACACATCCAGATCCATGTAGTGTACATACGTAGGTATGCCATAACACACGTGTACATGGTAGAGCATACACACATCCAGATCCAGTGTACAAACATAAGTGCACGATAACATGTGTATGTGCATAAAGCGTAAACACACCCAGATCCACATATGTACATAGGTACACTGTAACACGTGTACATGTGTAGAGCATACACACATCCAGATCCATTTAGTGTATGTACAGAGGTACCCTATAACACGTGTACATGCATAGAGCACACACACATCCAGATCCATGTAGTGTCTGTACATAAGTGCAGTATAACATGTATGTACATATAGTGTGCACACAGCCAGATCCGTACAGCATACTTACATAGGTACACTATAACATATGTACATGCAGAGCATACACACATCCATATAGCATATGTGCATAGATACACTAGAATATGTACATGCATAGCATGTACACACATCCGTATTTGTACAGTGTACATGCATAAGTACACTATAACACATATGTACATGCATATACACACATTCATATCCATACAATGTACATATAGGTACACTATAACACATATGTACATGCATAAAGCATACACATCCATAGCCAATGTACATATACAGGTACACTAACACGTACATGCATGAAGTATACACACATCCACAGCCAGCGTGCATACATAGGTACACTTAACATGTATGTACATGCATAGCACGTACACACATCTATATCCATACAGTGTACATAGGTATACTATAACCCATATGTACATGCATATGGCATACACATATGCACATCTGTAGGTACACGGATATAACATCTATACACACGCATATAGGGTACACATTCATATCTAATGTACGCAGGTGCACTACAGAATGCCTACGCATGCGTGGTGTACACATATGCACACGTATACAATCTACATGCATCAGTACACTAACGTATATACACGTGTATACACATGCAGTACATAGTGTACATACATATGCAGCATGCGTACGTGTAGTGTGCACATAGCCACAAGTTTATTCAGTGTGCACAGTGTACATGCATGCTTACAGTGGACACACAGGTATATATACACATACGCAAATAATGTGCACATACCCATATCGTGTATGTACACAGGTACATACATGGCGTTAAATACATGCATATATGTATACATATGCAGTAAAGATACATGTCCAAATAGTGTGTATATAACCATAGTGCCCAGTTATGCACATATGTACACGTGTACATGCATGCCTACAGCATGCACGCATGTAGGACCCATGTAGTGTACATACGTATACATTGTAAACACAATGGAAATACACGTAGTATGCATACACCACATACGCGTGTACATTTGTACAGTACACATATACCGAGACCCAGAACAGGCCATGAATATTAACGCTGCAGAAAGGCTTCCAGTTCTACCTAATTTTTTTTTCAAACTATAATAGAACTCATACAAAGATTTTAAGGAAATAATTTTCATGAATAAAGCTAGTGACAAAAACACAGTGAGAAGGGCACAACCACTTTCCCTCAGCGCTCTGGCTTCGCTGTGGAGTTCAGGGGTTTCCTAACACAGTACACGTCAGGACTGACTCACGATGAAGCGCTCCTTAAAAATTAGAAATGTGTCCTCATGTTTTGGCCTTCGAGACAAAGTCTCTTATTTAATCAAGTTCTGACAATTTGACTCACAGTATTCTGGCGGATTATTCATTTTCTAGTGAGACAGATGAATGTCCCAGGGTGAGGGCAACGCCAGCCCTTCAGGGTCAGCTTTTCTAGGAGTGATGTCTGGCAGAATGCAATCCAACACCAAAGTAGGATTCCCCCACCACAAAGCGGACATCCCCCACCCGGCCACTTCGCTTTCTGATACTTACTCTAGTCTACGTGTTTCCCTTTCTTGAATTCGGCTGGGGAAAAAACAAAAAAACCAAAACAAAAAAACAGCCCATGTGTTTGTATGTCTAAAAAGTTAATACATCCACATCCAACTTTCTAAATGAGAGACGGCAGGTATGATGGTCACCACACAGTGGCCACTGTTGACAAAATACAGGCAAAGTCTTCTGCAAATATGAACGAGTTTCTAGGAATACAAAAGTCAAGGGAATTTACTTAACATGTTAAGCTGTCAAAGGTGCTAATCAAAAATGTACTTAGAGGGTTTCTTTTTTAAGTTATTTTTGAAGATTTTAAAGTTGCAATACTTAAAAGCCTCTAGAAAAAGCAAAGATACAAGTATCTGGAAGATTTATACTAAATGACTTTAATGTCTTTTAGATAAAGTTCAATAAGGTCAGCCATGAAGTAATGGGTTCCGTTACTCTCTGAGGCTGTGGATGGAATCCACCACCACGAGAGAATGAAATAAACAGCAAGGCTGCACACACAGGATGCAGGCAGTGAGCCAGGGCTGACTGGTTGTCAGGTTCTGGGTCAGTTCTACCCAGTTCTGCCCAGGCCCTACTGGAGATGAAAACTTGTCCTTTAGAAGCCTTCAAAATCCCCCCCCTTTCGAAATCTAATCCTCTCCAACTGAGGCCCAAGTCCAAAAATCTACTGACGTCTTAGCACGCATTGGGCCAGCTGTCCCCAGCCTTTTTGGCACCAGCGATGGATTTCGTGGAAGACAATTTTTCTGGGGGGTGGTTTTGGGCTGAAACCGTTCCACCTCGGGTCAGGCATTGGATCCTCATAAGGAAGACCTCCAAGATCCCTCACGCAGTTTACAATAGGGTTCCAGCATCTGTGAGAATCTAACACCGCTGCTGATCTGAGAGGAGGCGGAGCTCGGGCGGTCATGCTCACTTCACCTGCCACTCACCTCCTGCTGCAACCCCGGTTCCTAACAGACCATGGACTGGTACCAGTCTGCAGCCGAGGGCTAAGCCCTACCTGCCAGCACACACACCAGCCCAGGTGGAGACACCACTCGTGACCCTGCTGGGCAGGAAGGAAGCCTGAGGGCAGCTCCCCGACCAGGATGCCATGCACCCAACCCAAATACAGAGGTTCTCCGTAAAAACCCACTGTACACTCCACATAAAACAGAGCCACACCAGGGCAACATAACAAGACCCCATCCCCGCAACAAAGAAAGTTAGCAAGGCATGCTGGTGCGTGCCTGAGGTCCCAGCTACTCGGGGGACTGAGGTGGGAGGATCGCCTGAGCCAGGAAGGTCCAGGCTGCAGTGAGCTGAGATCACGCCACCACATGCCAGCCTGGGTGACAGAGCAAGACCCTGTCTCAGAAAATATAAATGAACTAAAAACCAACAGAAACTGCATGCGTTGAGGGTGGAGGAAACACCGCAGAAGACTGGAGAATGGCGTGACAGGGTTTCTATCAGGAAGAACAGCAGTCTCCAAACCAAGCATTCATGCCCTTATGAGGTGGGCGCTGGCGCCTTCGTCTCCCGGTGGAGAGGACAAAAGGCCAGGGTCAGGGCTGGTGCATCAGGAGGTCAGGGTTCAAAACCCCATCTGCCTCACAAAGAAGCCCTTAGCTAAGTTCAAGTGACTTCTATCATCAGCCTCAAAACGTACCAGTTACCAGCAATTCTGAGTGCTGTTCCTTGGGACGCTACAAATGACCTGAATAAGCAAACATTTTATTAGATTTTGCCAAATCTGCTTTCAAAATTCTATGTTATGAAATGACTAATGAAAATTTGAGCTGTGAAATAAAGCACATATTTAAATGAATCACAAAATGACCATCACGAAGTTTTAACTTGAATAGAAGTGAAAAATAATATCCTCTAAATGGTATCAGCCAGAACTACCTTAAATCATTACTGATCCCTTATGCTTAATGAATTATACAGAATCATCTCAGATATGAACTTAAAACCATTCGCTGAATGCACATTTTAGCACAACCAAAGTTCTGCTATAATAAGCAGCACGGGCGTCTCTGGAGAGGATTCTAATTGGGACTCAATGCGCACGATCGTGGTAAGAGGTTTCATGCTGGCTGTTCTCCAAGGTGCAAGACAGAAAAACACCACTAACCTCGAAGACACCTGCTGCTTTGTAATGAGGAGATGACAGGAGATGTGGACGGAATACTGTCAATATTTGAAAAGGAAAAACAATGCAAAGGAAGAATCTTATCAGTTACCCTTTACATTATTAGAAAAAAACTGATTTCTCTTTTGGGATGATTAAAAAAGAAAATGACATTTCTGGAGATTTTTTTTTCTTTTCTCCTTTTTCTTTCTGAGACAGGGACTTGACTCTGTTGCCCAGACTGGAGCGCGGTGGAGCAATCGCAGCTCACTGTAGCCTCAAGTGATCCTCCCACCTCAGCCTCCAGAATAGCAAGGACCACAGGCATGCACCACCACGCCCAGCTAATTTTTCTGTTATAGAGAAAGTAGAACTATTAATGAGAATAAACTTGGTGAAGCAATATGTTGATATGAAAACAAAAGGGTAACAATTACTCATTTTTAAATTTGAGTTTGAATTAAATATTTGTTCCATTCATTTTATGCCATGTTAAATAAAAAATGAAATTAATATATCAACCAAAAATGATAGCTCAAATCAGGTTTTACAAAGAAGTCCAATAGATTATGATTCCAATTGTATGTTTATTTCTAGATTTTAGAAAAAAAGTCATAGCCAACTTCTACAGTTTTGTTGCCATAGACCCAAGACTACAACAAAATGTACAAACGTGCCTCAGGGTGAGGCAGGGAACCCCATCCCCACCAAGCACACATATGCAGACATATTTTGCCCACATGTATTTTCCAACATATAATTAAAGAGGTCCCAGATATACTTTTCTCTCTCCCCCCAGTATGTGAGGTCAAGTTTATTCTAGTATTCGATAAAAAGGCACATGTGAAAAAGGTAACAACAAAGCTCAGGCGACCCACGCAGGTCCCGGCAGACACCCTAATGGAAGGGTACGGTGCAGGCAGGGCTGTGAGTGCACCCTCGCTAACCTCATGGTGAAAGCACCTGAGGCTCTACAGATTCCATTCCCAGAGTTAGTGGAAAATTCCATCCTAACACCGGCATGCTCTGCGTTCCTAAATCTACCTGCTTTAAAATATGCATGAACTGTACTTTACACAAGACTCACGAGGAGATACTTTCAGATTTAGCCTAAGCGTACCGTGTTTTACTGGAAAATAGACATTCCAGCAAAAGCAGTGGCCAAATGCATTTCTATAAGATTTTCTACCTCTTTTCACCGGAAAAAAAGGGAACTTGCCTCCAAGGGCTGGAGACAAAGCCGTTACTGCAGACAAGAGCACTGTGCACCCCAGAAACCGCTACGCCACAAGGCACGGCCGTGCACCTTGGATGCAGGAGTCACGCACGAGGCTAGCACAGGGCGACGCTGGCCCTCTCCCCCCCAGCTCCCTCCAGGCCTCAGTGGCTGCTGACAGGGCAGAGGCCACAACTGGAAGAGGCTCTGAACTCCACCAGGGACAGGAGCCCGGGACACTGGGGGCTCCGCTGCTGCCCTCCACGCCCACCTCCCCCCGGCCCGCCCTTCTCAGGAGGCAGGTGTGGCCACTTTGACCCTCTTCCGTTCTGTGGCTCCTACAAAAGCCCGTCCAGCGAGCCCAGGCTCCCTCACGCTCCAGGGACGCCCGGCACAGGCCACGTGTCCTTATCCAAGCTCCTGGGGCCAGAATGGTCTTGCGATATTTCACTTTCCAGTTGAGTATATGCCCAGTCAGAAATCCAAAGAGCATTTGCTTCGAGTGTCATGAGGGAGCTCGAAGGTTTCAGAGCATTTTGGAGTCGGGCCACTCAGCCTTAATTTAAACCTCTTCAAGGAAGCCACACACACCGAAGCCCCCGATGTCCGCCCTACACAATCCCAGCACACCCTCTGAAGTCCTCAGCAACAACAGATTTTCTTTCTTCACAAATAACCACAAGTCACATAAACTCACATGCAACCACAGAAGAGGGCTTTGGACACCTGCACAGACTGGATGAAATTTAACTGTCACATTTTTACCTGGGTAATTTAAACAAAGTCATTCCTCGAAACACCCGTTTACTGAGTTGTATTTTAAGATGAACACACACAAATCATTGCAGGGAAACAAACGTCACTTTGGGCTGCGTGTCACTTCTTCACTCCCATGAATAACTCAGCGTTCACCCTCACTTCTGGATAAGGGAGAAGATGCAAAGAAATATCTCTGTTAAAACAAAGACATGAAAACAAGTTTAAGAAGGGTTTGAAGGGTTCCTGTTCCTCCAGTCCTCCTGGAACTTAATATCTCTACGGGCTATTTGAAATAATAGGATATATAAGAATTTAGAAAAATGTTCTTCACTGCCACCTGTACTTCCAGTTTCCATAGAGTTAAACACCAGAGCCCTTAAAACAAGTATCTTTAATTTGGAACAGTAACTTTTCTGGCCCTCAGTGACAGTTTGTTGCATTTGTCAGGGATGGGCTGGGGCTGGAGAGACAGCGGCACCTCAGATCAGAGTATTCACCATCTGACTGGAATTGGGCCCAGTGCTTTACAGGCATGACCTCATGTCACCCTTGCTTATCGTCATCCTACATATGAGTAAACCACAGCTCAGACTAGCCAAGGACCTCGGCCAGGCCCCTCCACGTCAGGTGGCAGGATGGGCTCCGGACCCCCCATGCTGCGGTCTTGTCACCATCAATTCCAAGCAAGAGATCGCAAACCCCAGAGGGTGCTCCATCCTGCATTTTGCCATTTTATTTCAGAATTTTTTAAGTCAATATTCTTACGTTAATTATCACCTTACGACTTTGGTCAATACCAGCCCTGTTTGGGAAATAGTTTTCACTTTCTGAGGGATTCTAACCAATTCCAAACAGAACACACAAGCCAGGAGGTCTTGCTCCTATTTGAAAGGGTTCAAAAGAGAATTTTTGTTTGAAATGGAAAAGTTCTCTTGCCAGTGCCTTCCTTGCCTCTATCACAGCTTAGTTAATATGTTAAAAAAATAAATAAATAAATAAAAAAACAAAGGAGAGAGTCACGTTCCCCTCAGGGCAGCTAAGCTGTGAAATTGCAATGTTCTCACCTCGGCACAGGGGCCTCCGCGGGCTGCATATCCTGGAGATGGCTCAGCCTACACCAAAAGCCCTGCTTCTGGAATGGGCGATGTGAAGCTAAGAAACCGACAACTCTGCAAGTGGCCAAGCGTGTCAGAAACCAACATGCAATGCCTGCAAACCTCTGACCTCTGACTGGGCCGGCCAGGAGCAGCTTCGCTCAGCACCCACTAGGGCAGCCTGCCCGGCACGTGCTCCTCCGAGGCATCACCCACGCAGCGAGGACTGCGCCCTCCTCACCTAACAGAGGAGCAGCATCCACAGGCCGCTGACCCTCGAGCCCGGCAGTGACCAGACACCACACAAATCCCACAGCTGTGCCGAGACCACCGCCAGGCGACCAGAGCAGAAAGACCTGGTGCCATGGACGCTACCTCACGGAAGGGAAGGAGAACACCTGGAAGGCTCACGGGAGTGGAGGCAGGAGGACAGCTCCTCGGTGCCATGGGCTCCACCTCGCCGAGAGGAGGGGACGATGCCTGGAAGGCTCACAGGGGTGGAGGCATGAGCACAGCCTCCTCGGTGTGCCATAGACGCCGCCTTGCCGAGGGGAGGGGACGATGCCTGAAAGGCTCACGGAGGGGCAAAAGCACAGACTTATGGGTGCTTTCCACACTCAGCAGCTTTAGAATTTCCTGTAGAAGCGGAATGCGCAAGAACCGAGACCGGAACACCCCAAAGAAAGGGGAGGAGGGCTCAAAAAAGCATTCGCTCATTAACAAGAAACGCGGGCATGAAGACGCACAGTCACTCACAGGTGTTTCAGAAAATAAGGGTAGCGTGAGATTGCTCGGTCAGTTCTGAAACAGGCTGCCATCCCTCAGGCCATGAAGTCCCTGAGATGAGCATCTCGGTGAACAGAAGTCACTCACATCTCTGCCAGAGAAAATCCCACAAGCCAACACATGACCTCACGAAACCTGGGCTTCAGTCCGTTGACAACACTGAGTCTGACACGTACATCCCTCCAGATGGTTAAAGACCCCAGGAGCTCATCAGACAACCTCGAAGGGCTGTGTCTGTCCAGCCCCTTTCCAAGTTCTGGATGATTTTTCTTAATGTACTACAAGCAGCACGTTCCAACAGAGACGTAATTAACTGGCTCTGGGTCCTCTTAATTTTGAGATTAGAAACATACTTGGCCAAGCACGGTGGCTCATGCCTGTGATCTCAGTACTTTGGGAGGCTGAGGCAGCTGGACTGCTTAAGTCCAGGAGTTCGAGTCCAGCCTGGGCAACATTGCAAAACTCCATCTCTACAAAAAATACAAAAATAAACCAGGCAGGGCCGGGCGCGGTGGCTCACGCTTGTAATCCCAGCACTTTGGGAGGCCGAGGCGGGCGGATCACGAGGTCAGGAGATCGAGACCATGGTGAAACCCCGTCTCTACTAAAAATACAAAAAATTAGCCGGGCGTGGTGGCGGGCGCCTGTAGTCCCAGCTACTCGGAGAGGCTGAGGCAGGAGAGAATGGCGTGAACCCGGGAGGCGGAGCTCGCAGTGAGCCGAGATTGCGCCACTGCACTCCAGCCTGGGCGACAGAACAAGACTCTGTCTCAAAAAAAAAAAAAAAAAAATTAAAAAAAAATAAGCCAGGCATGGGGGCATATGCCTGTGGTCCTGGCTACTCAGGAGGCTGAAGCAGGAGGATCGCTTGAGCCTGGGAGGTCGAGGCTGCAGTGAGCCATGCTCACACGACTGCACTCCAGCCTGGGCAGTGAAAGTGAGACCCTGTCTCAAAAAAAGAAAAGAGCAAAGAGAAGAATTATGTACCTGACTAGGCAAAAATAAGAGGCCTAGTGGGACCACCTGAAACCACAGCTGCAAATTCTAGTAGGGCCTCCCGCCCGTCCCGCCCATCTCCTGCCAGTCTCCCACCGCCCCCGCCACTTGATTTGTGGTGGGCGTGGGACCACTCTGAAGGATGGTACCCAGGCACCTTCCTAGACTAGACCTTAAGTACAGCTTCCTCTTGCTGGATGGAACACTGGCCGTGGAGCCTGGGACACCCTGGGGCAGTGCCACCATCCCGAGGGCCGCCATGGCACAAGGAGGCCTTAGCATCATGAAGCCTGGGACATCCATCAGAGCAGTGCCACCATCCCGAGGCCGCCATGCCAGGGGAGCCTGGGGCATCGTGAAGCCTGGGACGTCCGTCGGAGCAGTGCCACCAACCTGAGGCCGCCATACCAGGGGAGCCTGGATGTCATGAAGCCTGGGACACCCTGGTGCAGTGCCACCAACCCGAGGCCGCCGTGACACAAGGGGGCCCTGGTGCCACTGAAAGGCTGCACAGCAGGTCCAAGGCCAGGAGTGAAAAGGCTCCACATCCTTTCCATCCCTCCAGCTGACACCGCAGACATCACAGAGCAGAAGTGCATCACTCTCAGTGTCCCTGTGTAAGTTTTTGGCCACAGAATCTGGAAGCATAAAAGATGGTTCTGGACTGGTGGGTTGCCGGCTTGGACCAGGGCTCAGGCTCCTGCATATGACCTGTCCTCTTTCCACACAAAACCTGGCTCACACCAAGCAGTGTCTAAATCCTGGAAGACCCGCTAAACACAAGTGCAGTTACACGGTGGTGAAATGGGGACGCGTGGAGTGGGCCGGCCTGTGCTCCAATGGCACCGGGTTTCTCAGGAAAACCCCGGGCATTACAGGGTCCAGGGCTTGGGCTTCCTGGGATCCAGGACATGGAACAGCAGCCCATCCCTCGGTCCTGCTGAACGTGAATCAGCTAAGGACCGATTCCCTTGGAGGGCTGAGCACCACCCCATAACACACACCAAGGTAAAAACAAGCCCGGTATGAGCCAGAGGCTGGTGATGAAGACATGGGGACCAGATAAGCACAAGGGATCCTGACAGATCAGCCCTGGCACTGGCCGAGGGGTGGCAGCACCGCCTGTTCCTGACGCATCAGCCCTGGCACCGAGCGAGGGGTGGCAGCACGGCCTGTGCCCCTGCAGATGCAGAGGGATGTGAGGGGGGCGCAGGCCAGGCTTGGAGGCTGACTTAGCTGCCGCCACCAGCACTTCCGTTCCTCAGGGCGGGGAGAGGAGGCACAGGCAGCAATAGCACTCACCTTGCCCCCGGGCAGCTTTTTATTTTTTTCTGCTTATGAGTCGTGCTCGCTTTATGTGGATGGGCATAGCTATAATAACGGTTCCCTGATTATTTCACTGCCTTCATAAAGGGCTTTCAGAATTCACTTCCATCCTCAGGAAAAGGGGCCACACCAGGCTTTCTCCCTTAAGATACCATGTCTCATATGGGGAAAAGAAAAATCAATCAAGAGAGAAATCAAATAAAAGGCCATAAAATACATCAATTTCAACATTAAAATTTAATAGTACACTTTAAATTGAAGATGAGTTAAAGTCACATTTCCAAACCTCTAAAAGCACGGTTACTGGGAGGGAGTGGTTTGCAACACACAAAGGCAGCTCTGTAGGGGCCCAGCCCGGACGAGGGCTCAAACGTCAGTGCACGGAAAAAGTCTGAACAAATGCTCCCCTGCCTTGCAGCTGTCCTCTTCCAAAACACACGGGTTATCTGTCAGTTTAGAACAAGGCCTGGGGAGGCGGGAGTGGGAGGCAGGCCTGGAAGGGTCACCTAGCAACCAAGCTCCTCACCCACAGAACCGCACCATGCTGAGCTGAGCAGGACACAGAAACACCACTAATTCTCCCCAAAAAGAAGACAGAAAGCAGCACACTGCCACGCCGGGCATCCTGCAGGTGAGAAGGCTGAGGGGAGCCAGAGGCACATTTAATCTTGCTTGCATGGTGGAGGGAGGGGAATAATGCCCTTCAACTCTCCACCGCAACTGCTCTCCCACTTGAGCACTGCACAATTCTTTCTAGCACCGAGTGGCAGAAAACAAAAATTATAGATGCTTCCTCAGAGAAATGTTTCTGAAGAACTGCCCATAAATTACGTTCAGTAAATAGCATTTGAATGCCTCAAGCGCTTTTATTTTTAATACTCCCACAGTAATTCTATAAAACCGGGAATCACAGTCTCACCCGGCTCCAGGATCAAGGCCCAGGTGATGTGGGCACACACATCCTGAAGCTCCAACACTCAACTAAAGTGGGGTGAGTGAAATGATCCTGGGTATAATCTACATGGACACAGGAAGGTGGCTGAGCCCAAATCCCCTAAACCAGGAACACTGGTGTCCTGCAGGGGCCTCACCTCTGTCCTTTCCCAGCCTCTGGGAACCACCACTCTGCTCTCTCCTGCCACAAATGCTGCTCCAAGGTACAACCAGGAAGATCATCATTCAAAACTGAGGAAGGTGGCAGAACAAAGCTGTCAGATTTTAATCACCACCCAAAGATGATTAAAACACCAGGCCCTTCAAGACTGAATTTTATCTATACTTAAATGCATTTAGTCACCGTATTAGAGGGTCAAGGGGGGTTATTCCTTTGTTTTGCAGCAAATATATCCAACTGCTGTCAAAGGAAAAGGCAATGTGGTAAGGAAGCTTCTTGCAGTGTCTCAACAGGCCTCAAGGAGACACAGAATAAAAGGCAGGACTTCCGGGCAGAAACGGCTCAGTTCTGAGGGCAGGTGAAGTTCCTGAGCACCAACCAAGGCAAAACAAGGTCCAAGACCACACCACACTTTCCTCAACCACGTCTTCATTCCACGTTTCCTTCCATTTCTCGCGACTTCTCTGGGAGAGAGAATTAAATTGTGCTGAGCCTCTGAAAGAAAATGGAAACACACACGGGAAGGCCCTGCAGATGCTGAGAATGGGCGCAGCCGTCACAGCCCAAATGTCCTTTCAGGGCCATGTGACCTGGCTGGGATCCAAGTGCAGGAACGTATATCGGACCGGTGAAACCCGGATTACAGCCGCTGAACAGCAGTTTTCCCATCCCACCACAAGCAGCCTTGCTAGGGGTTTCCTCGGGGACCACCGACCTCACGCCACCACCCCTCACTACTTCACTAACCTACATCATGCCAGAGGCCACCCCAGGCAGACCGGCCCTGCCCGAGTCCCGCTTCACGGCAAACCCTCTAGGCAAACTTCTTCGGCCTCCTCCGGGAGGCTGTGCTCGGAAGGTGCCCTCATTTACTTCTGTGGCTCTGAGACATTTAACTAGAGCCCAACACACCTCTTCCTGTTCACATAGTATTGAGTTAACAGATTTTTGTGAGGAAACTTTCACCGGGAAAAACACCATCTCAGGAGCCCCAATGACCACAATGAAAATGTTTTCACCTCCCCTTACGTGACATCCGCAAGGCCAGGTCCAGGGAGCATTCTGGATCTCAGACAGATAATGGCTTATCCACTCATAGTAAGTCTTAGTCTTGTTTCACAAGCTATCAAATGCTGCCCAGAAGCAGGAAAAACCCCACAACATGGTGGGGAGGGGCGACCAGCGTGAGTTCTAAGGCCAGACCACACGGGTCCCCACAGACAGCATGGCGAGGGGCAAACAGTGCAGGGTCTAAGGCCGGACCACACGGGTCCCCACAGACAGCATGGCGAGGGGCAAACAGTGCAGGGTCTAAGGCCGGACCACACGGGTCCCCACAGACAGCATGGCGAGGGCAAACAGGCAGGGCAAACAGTGCAGGGTCTAAGCCGGACCACACGGGTCCCACAGACAGCATGGCGAGGGGCAAACAGTGCAGGGTCTAAGGCCGGACCACACGGGTCCCCACAGACAGCATGGCGAGGGGCAAACAGTGCAGGGTCTAAGGCTGGACCACCCGGGTCCCGCTGGCAGCATGGCTTCAGGAGTTTCCTAAACCCTCTGCTCTCCAAGTTCCATGTCAGTAAAATGCGGTGATAACCATGGCCACCTCATGGGATGATGGGATCACACACAGGAACAGCGTCGGCACGCGGCTTGCTGGGCACGTGGGAGGCCACACTGCCATAGGTCACCCCACGTGAAATCCAAGTCATTTAAAAAAAAAATAAAAATACCCCAAACCTACTGTCCTATAAAGGTCATTAATCCAGCTATCCTCAAGACACTGAACAATCAATAACAAGTCGCTCCCTCGCTTCTGACCTGCCTCAGCCCTCACCCTCCAGAAACCCACATCCACACACCAGCCACCGCCTCAGCCCTCACCCTCCAGAAACCCACATCCACACACCAGCCACCGCCTCAGCCCTCACCCTCCAGAAACCCACATCCACACCAGCCACTGCCTCAGCCCTCGCCCTCCAGAAACCCACATCCACACACCAGCCACCGCCTCAGCCCTCACCCTCCAGAAACCCACATCCACAATGGCCACCGCCTCAGCCCTCACCCTCCAGAAACCCACATCCACAATGGCCACCGCCTCAGCCCTCACCCTCCAGAAACCCACATCCACACCAGCCACTGCCTCAGCCCTCGCCCTCCAGAAACCCACATCCACACCAGCCACAGGATGAGGGCAGGGAAGGACCAGGACTGTGTCCTGGGAACTTAAACTCTGGAAGCTGAGTCAGATCAGTGCTGCTCAAATCTTGTCACCAACGGTCTTGTTAAATGGGGAGATTCCGTCTCTGGGGGTCTCGAGGGAACCTGAGGTTCTGCACTGGGTGAGGTGAGCACTCGTGCTGGAATGAGAGGTAAGGGAAAGTTCAACTGACTCTGAGGTCACAGCTGCCTGCGGCTTGGGTCCCGCCGGGAAAGCGACACCAGGGCCCTCTCAGGATAGTGGCAGAGGTCCAGGCGGAGGTCCCAGGAGGCAAGTCCAGGCGCAGAGGCTCGTGGACCCAAAGCTTGCTCCAGGGCCAGGAGGGGCTGCTGTGCTGACAGCCGTGAGGCAGGCAGCCTTCAAGCTCCTCCAGCTGCCGTCCCGCTGGCGGGGAGGGTGGTGCCCAGACTGCCCCACAGCTCCCCCAGCCTGCCAGGCTGGTACTCTCACCCTGGCCACTGACAAGAGCCCCGAAGTTCAACATCTGGACACAGTTTTTCTTGAACATCAGCTTGTTTCTCTAGGGTAAATATCCGGAAGTGGGGTCACCGGGCCCCACGTTTGTGTGAGTTCAGTTTTGTAAGAAACTGCCAAGCCGTCTGCATCGCACAAGAGTCCCGGCTGCCTCTGTCACCAGCACCTAGTGCTGAAGACCTTATGTCAGCTGCTCCAGCAGGGGTGTGAAAAAATTCACCGTGGCTGCAATGCACATCTCGGTGCAACTGGTCCATTGAGGGTCATTTCAGATGCTTTCGGGCCACCCTCCCGTCCTTCTCGACGAAGCACCTGTTCAGGTCTCTGCCTGCTTTTAAGTCAGGTGGTTTGTTCTCTCAGTCATGAGCCTTGGGAGTCCTCTGTGCATTCTGGACACAAGTCCTTTGCCGGCTGCATGATTTGTAGACATCTTCTCCCTGTCTGTAGAAAATGTGTCTCTTCAATTCCCTAGGGGTGTCTTTTATATTAAAAGTTTAATTTTGATGAAGTCTTGTCTCCTTGTTTTCTTCCCTGTGGATCATGGTATCATGGCTAAGAGCTCTAACCCTAGGTCAAGACCCCAGGTCTCAACGATTCCCATTTCTTCTACAGGTTTTCTAGCTTGGCATTTTACCTTCAAGGCTATGGTCCACCTTAATTTTCATACAGGAATTTCTCCTTGCTTTCACTCTTTTGCATATGGCTGCCCGATAATTCCAGCAACATTTGTTGAAAAGACTCAAATTCCACTGAACTGCTTTTGCGTCTTTGGGTCTATTCTGGACTTCAATCTCTCAGCTGACCTGCGTGTCCATCCTGAGCATAATTTACGACTTTAGTGGATGTCTCTTTGTGAAAAAAGTAATTCTGTCTGGAAGCAAAAACCACACTAGAAATACTCTAATGAGATTCTTCCTCTTGTCAGGAGAGCAAAGCTACCGCCCTACGCAGAGGTGAGGCCTCAGCGGCTCCCAGGCAAAACCTTAACACACAACACAAGGGGGAAGGCAATTCATTTCGAGGTAGTTACCAAGGGCCACAACGTGAGACCAATGTAGACGTGAAAACTGCAATAATTTCACAAGAGAATGAAATTCCTAAGAACTGCTGAGAAGCGTGTGATAAGTTACATAAATCACCGTATCCTCAGATTCTAACGGTTGACTAGAAGAACAGAAATACCTTTCACAGTACAGTTCAAACAGGAGAAAGGCAGGAGTGGTTTCCACACCACACAGGGCCTGCAGGAAACGGACACTCTTCCTCGAAACGGGAGATCCCGGGAGTGATGTGATAAACCACAGTGAGAGGCACGGAACTGTGAAAGCCGGAGTCGCAGCCTGGGCCCCACCACTGAGCCTCTGCGTCCATGAATGACGAGGCTCGAATGTCAGGCCAGGGGCAACCAAGGCAGTTATCAGGGGACAAGAAAACGAGTGCACAGTGCAAAGCAAAGGTCTGAAATAGCACAGCACCTTCGAGTCAAGTGGGACAAACGGACTCAAAATACAGCTTCTAAAAAGACCACAGTGAGCTATTCCTCGGTTCTGGAAAGGCTAAATGACTAATGCCTACACTGAGCATCTTCTCCCAGAGGTGACCCTGGTGACACAAGGCCCAGCTCCTGCGAACCCACACCGAGCCTCAGTGAGGAAATTGCCGGTATCTTACTGCATATCCACATGTTCCTTTAAAATCAGGTGTTTCATCAATGATGCAGGTGCAAGCTTTGACTCATTCACATTTCAATTAAACAAGATAATTTACACCCTGACCATGCCGGATAAGAGTTTACTACAATCTTTAAACACAGCCAGAGGCCATAGTCTGTTCCTGCACAACACTACATCTCTACAAGTTAGACAGGTTTTTACTTTCCATGTCTTCACTTGCCTAGTGCTAGAAAGCAGATTAAAAACAGAAGGAACCCAGAAACGCTATTCAGACTCAAATATCTTGCAGTCATCATTCTGATGACTTAGGCAGGTCCTAAGGTCTCCACTGCACCAGAGCCTGCGTGGCGAAGGGGCTGCCTCCCTCCAGCAGGAGTCCAGGAGCAGTGACTGCACTAGCTTCATGGTGTGAGAATTCCCCCCTCGGTCTCCGAGCCTTCGGTCTGTCCCCTGCCAGGTTCTTCTGCCAGTGGCGAGGCCCAAGCTCGGCGGCACATTGGTTCTGACCATTTCCCCTTGTCAAGATCAATACTGCAAACACACATCCAATTCATCCTGTCACTAAAAATGACAGAATCCGCCACCTCCATCACAGATAACACAGTCAGGTTTCCATTACCAGTTTTTTTTGTTTTGTTTTGTTTTGTTTAGATGGAGTCTCTGCTCTGTCACCCAGGATGGAGTGTAGCGGCATGATCTCGGCTCACTGCAACCTCTGCGCCTCCCGGGTACAAATGTTTCTCCTGCCTCAGCCTCCCAAGTAGCTGGGATTACAGGTGCCTGCCACCACGCCTGGCTAATTTTCATATTTTCAGTAGAGACAGGGTTTCACCATGTTGGCGAGGCTGGTCTCGAACTCTTGACCTCAGGTGATCCACCTGCCTCGGCCTCTCAAAGTGCTGGGATTACAGGCGTGAGCTACCACACCCTGCCATTACTGGTGTAATTTCTAAGCCACTCTCTCATACCCACTCCCCTATTTTTTTAAAAACCAGTTTTATGGCTATATTTTTTCCAAGAGAACCAGTTACCCATTTGAAGTACAAATAAGACACCATGTTTAAAAACCAAAAATGCCAATTTGCACAGAAGTTTCCAAATACTCAGTTGATTTAAGCCTTCCTCTCCTTCCTTTTCAGAACTTCCAGAGGATGAAACAAGGACCTCCTCAGACGTCCCACGGTGCAGGCGGCCAGAGGCAAAGGCAGCGGCGGCCTGAATGAGGCGACCAGGAAATCACATTCCACAAACAGCAGAAATTCTCCATGTGCTTTGCATCTTCTGTCTCTGAAGAACTACACGAGTCTAACAGTCGCTAGAAAACCATATTCAAGTGTCATTTCACATTTCACGCGAAGAAAACAGTGGTAGGGCATGAGGGAAAACATTCATAGCCATGTGTTCTGGGGTATTAAACAAGACTTTTTTCTGTTATAAATGTATAGACATTCTCAGATTTCTGTATAATTGATACACTTCCTAATTAGCAGAAATATTAAAAAGTGAATTCCAAGTGTAAAAATTGGAGGACCTGTTCAGATGACTTCAGGTTCTGCTGTGTGTGTTTCAACTTTAAGGAAATGGTTCTGTGTATTGGTAACAAGGCGTGACAGTCTTTGTGTGGCTGTAATCAGGGCTCGTGTTGGCTCCGTAGCAGAGGATGTTATACCGTCACATTATCTGCTACAAAACATCCTGAAAAAATGAAGGCTGAATAGACATACACACCCTCCCAAAATAATCCAAATGTCCATCGATATGAAAACAGATGAATTACAGTTTGTTCCCATCATGGAATATTCCTCAGCAGTGAAAATAAACTATAGCCACAGGTTCCAACTAGGATAAAGAAAATATTTTTAAAATGCTTAAAGTGAACTGACTAGGTGGAATTCCTCAACTACAGGTGTCTGCTTAAAAAGGGTACTGTTCTGAATTCTGTGATTTAGAAATTATAATTAGCAACCCTGTTCAGGGGCACATCTAGAAAAAAGCAAAATAATGACTATTTTAAATTCTTTGTAAATTATAACCATTACTATGAAAATTCTAAAAATGTGAAATTTTTCCCAACTGTTCCTTTGACAAGCTTCAAAATAAATACCATGAAAATACAGCTCCAGTTAAGTTAGTAGAATGGAAATCTGAAGACGTACGAGCCGTCCCTGCCTCGCTATCTACACATAGTGCAGAAATCTGAGAGCAGGTATGACACTGCAAGGCTCAACCTGACTGGGTATTTGGAAACCTCCGTGCAAACTGGCATTTTTGGTTTTTAAACACGGTGTCATGTTATTTGTACTTCAAATGGGTAACTGTTTGGTTCTCTCGCAAAAAATACAGCCATAAAGCTGGTTTTAAAAATATATATATGTGAGCGGGTATGAGAGAGAGTAGCTTAGAAATTACGCCAGTAACGGCCGGGAACGATGGCTCATGCCTGTAATCCCAGCACTGAGAGGCAGGCCTCACGCCTTTGAGGGCACTGGTCTCCTCTGCCGCCTTCCTGCTGGACCAACCCCAGGACACTCACTGGGTTTCCATCCCTGCCTCATTCAACATCCCCCCGGGGTGGTGTCATCCTTGTCTGGGGCTCAGCTCTGCCCCCATTTCCTAAATCTCTGCCTTCAGAGCCTGAAAACACCCACACCCAGTGTAACCCTAAGTCCACGTTTACCCCAGAGAATCCCAATTTTATATCTGTTTTCCCAACATCACCTTAGTGATAATTTATCCTGTAAATTCCAACTGCCTTCACACCTCACCCCTGCTGTCTCCCAGCAGACCCCACTCAGATGCACCTGCCCCAGACCCCACACCCGGGTCTGTGCATGCCGCCCTGCTCTGCCCACGTGGGGACCCCCCTCTCTTTCTTGAGGAATCAGCTAGCAATCTTCTCCTCGAGGAAGGCTGCCCTGACTTCTGACCCTCTGACTTCCAATCCTCTCCAGCAAAGGCAGGGGCCCTCCTCAGTACTTCCCCCAAAACCCGAACCAAGCATGAAGACGGCACAGATCCCAGCTGTGCCTGGGATGCCATGGGCAGGGTCCCCAGATGCTCTGCACATGGCCCGGGGCACCGCCTGAACACAGCAAGTGCCGAAGAAATAAAACCGACGTGCGCTGACCTCCGATGGGGCCTCCTTCACCATCCACATCCGTCTCCCCTCTGGACAGTAAAATCCACAAGAAAGGGAGGGCTTGTCTCACTCATCTTCAAACTCTCAGGGTCACCCTGGCAGGTACAGGAGACTCAAATGTCTTCTGAAGGAAGCAGCTGGTTAGCTGCCAAGTTAAAGGGCCTCTGAAATTCAGAGCTCTGCGTAGGAGTCCAGCACACCTTATTATGAATGACTCCAACCACAGCGGAACTGGTCGTGGAACCAGTGGTAACCAATTCAGGGTTTGTTCACCGTTTCTCAGTTCATTATCACAACTCACTCTAACAGAGCAGCCATGCACAAATCCTCAGAAGTTTACGCAGAGTGGGATGACAGAGGGGCCAACGGTGCCAAGTCACGTGAAGGTCCCGTTGCAGACTGGGAGAGAACGGCCAGACACGGACCCAGGGAGAGCGCAGACCTCGTGTTAAGTCGGCTCCGTGTAAACAGCACTCCCACCGGGCCCTTTCCTATCTGCACAGCTTCTACAAATTCAACTCTCACACCTGACACCTAAGAATACTGCACAATCCCACATGAAACTCCCCACTTACCTCCCAAAATGACCTGGCACAGCTGAGTACAAACCATTTCTACATAAGGGAACATGGCCGAGTACAAATTATTTCAACATAAGGGAACATGGCCGAGTACAAACCATTTCAACATAAGGGAACATGGCCGAGTACAAACCATTTCTACATAAGGGAACATGGCCGAGTACAAACCATTTCAACATAAGGGAACATGGCCGAGTACAAACCATTTCAACGTAAGGGAACTGGAGGGCACGTGGTACTTTCTCAAGTCCCTGCTGCTTCCTGACAGGAGGGCCCAATGCTTCACACCCCTAGTGAAGGGCGGGTCTTGCCGGCCCCCTCAGAGTCAAGAAAACCCATGTTCACTTTCTCAAGACCACACATAACCAAGCCGCAAAGCAGGGCGGAATCTCGACTCTCCGGGTTCAAGTCATGTTGAGTTTACAATCTGCTGCTGTGGACACTGCAGGAAATGAGCCTGATTCGGGCTTTGACCTCGGGCTAGTTAGCATTAGCTAATTTCACTTCCCAGGACCAACTTCAAAGGCCTGCAAAGCCAGAGAAGGGAGAGGAGACGGAACACGCCCTCACCCCAGACCTGCTGCAAAAGCACGTGCCTCTCAGATGCATCCCAAGGTGCACAGCGGGTCCGACGCCTGTTCACGTCCACCGACCAGCAGGTCTTCTACGTGGCATCAGCCTCCTGGGCACTCTGGAGACAACAGGTAAAATGGCAAGTCCCCTCTGCAGCAAAGGCGAGGCGCAGGGACCACACGGAATCAAACTGACCTTTTTCTGACAGTCTCAAAACAGAAGGAAAATACTGTACAGCCAACGTCCCCTCACACAGGTTTACTCACCTGTGACTCACAGGCCATGACAGAAAACCAGATTCTTATTGGTTCCTATTTTCCCTATCCAGGAAGCCTTTGGTTTTAATATATGAACTTGCCATTTTGTAGGCCAAAAACAGCCAAATATTAGCAGTTGTCTATGGTTCAACTGAATAAAATATGACCATGACCTTTTGTGAAACCATGAAGAAAAGGTGGGTATCTCAGTATGTGTTTCCAGGCTGTGGCTTCGTTCCTGAAGCACTAACTCTTCTCACTCAGGATTTTAGACACTGAAGAATAAACATCAATATCCCACCAAGAAAACGGAAAGAATGAAATGATTTTGCATCCACCTTGGAGCCTTTTTAGAACAAGGCAGGACACAAACTTTTAAAAAGCTGCAGTTGTCCCTCTGTCTACACAGGGACATCAGTTCCAGGACACCCCGAGTTTACCCAAATCTATATGTCTGCAGGACCCGCGGCCACCCCGTGGAACTGCATGTAGGAAACGTCGGCCCTCCACAAAGCCAGGTTTTTTCAGTAAGGGTTTGGTTGGAAAAAAAATTAACGTAAGTGATCCTTCGAAGCTCAAACCCACGTCGTTCAGGGTCAGCTGCATTTACTACTTGTGTCAAAATCTGAGGCCTGAAAGCCATCATTCTCGATACCTTAACGTGACAGTTAACAAACTAACCGTTCTGATTAGAAAGAGGAGGAAAAAGCTTATTTTTAAGCCGACAATGAGAGCGGACGCTGCTACGGTGAACGGAGAACAGACGTAAGCAAGCACCAAGGCTGAGGTGACTGCCTGTGCTCAGACCCACTAAGGCCTGTTCCTCCATCTCCCTCTGCTCAAAGGGTAACTCCTTCTTCCCCACGACTAAAGGACCTTTTTAAAGATTCACGCGAGAAGTGCTATGAAAAGCTGAAAGGTCACAGATAACATTTTAAAAAACAACAGTAACACAAGCATTTAACAAGCCCATTGTGATGATAAAAAATGGTATTAGGTTGCTGGGTGCGGTGGCTCACGCCTGTAATCTCAGCACTTTGGGTGGCCGAGGTGGGTGCATCACCAGAGGTCAGGACTTTAAGACCAGCCTGGCCAACATGGTGAAACCCTGTCTCTAATGAAAATATGAAAATTAGCCGGGCGTGGTGGCACGTGCCTGTAATCCCAGCTACTTGGGAGGCTGAGGGAGGAGAATCACTTGAACCCGGGAGGGAGAGGTTGCAGTGAGCTGAGATCATGCCATTGCACTTCAGCCTGGGTGACGAGTGTGAAACTCCATCTCAAAAAAAAAAAAAAAAGTATTAAGTTTTCCTTCCAATGAACCTATCATTCAGCCACCGAGGTATCCTATAGGTGCTTATTCAGCCATGAGATACATCACAGGAGACGCAGGTGAACAGGACAGTCCCTCCCTGAAAGAGGGCTGCACCCCACGGCAGGCAGGCACACACTCCGAATGCAATCAGCGTAGTGAACAGATGCTGCTGGACGTGGAACTGGCTTCACAGAGCACCCGCTCAAGTGTCTGAGAAATAAGGAGCTGTTGGTGGCATCAACTTCTGCGCCTGAGCTGGGGCGGTGGGGAGCCTGTCACCACCACCCGGGACAAAGACCCCCAGAACCATGCAATGAGCTTACAAGCTCACCGAGGTGATGACTGAGCAATGTGCGTGGAGTGACATGAACATGCAGACGTGAGGGCCACGCGTGGCGTTGGTTTTGTCCATTGACCTGAGCGGGCCCCGGGGTGCCCAGGTGACTGGTTCTGCATCATTTCTGTGTGAGATGCGTGTTTGCCTCTGGACCAAGTGGAGACTGAGTGGAGACCCATCCTTGCCAGCATGAGGGGCACCACCCTGTCCACCCAGGGCTCCAGGGCCCGAGTAAAACAGCAAGGCGGGGAAGGCTGGGCTCGCTCCGCCTGTCTGGCTGCAGGCTAGTGACATCCGTCTTCTGCCCCCAGTGCTCCTGGGTCTCAGCTCCTCAGACCTGGGTAGGATGTGCACCCTCCACTTCTCAAGCCTTCGAGCCACGTCCTCCCAGGACTCCAGCTTGCAGGCGGTGGGTGCTGGGGCTTCTTGGCCTCCGTAGCCCCTGCAGCAAGCCTCCCCCTGGACACACGCACACCGGGCTGGCTCTGTCTCTCTGGAGGGCCCTGACTAAAAGCCGCCCCTAGAAGTGGTCTTCAGAGTTTCCTTCTAGCCCCCAAGATCCCAGCGCCCCTCCTACAACTCTAGGCAGAAAGGTGAATGGAGAACTGGTGAATGGAGACCAGTGGACTGAGGTGTGTGCCGAGGACACGCTGGGCCACGGTGCTGGGCAGGAGGGCACTAATGGTTTCACTAAGCAAAGAGTCAATGTCGCTTGCCACAGAAACGAGAACAGTAAAGATTCCTTCAAACAGAAATGAGTTGGTTTCATGATTTGCTCTTAATACATAAGAAGTCATAAAAGTAGGCCTATTAAGAATTACATAAGTCTTTAGAGGCTCCTGAACTACTTCTGTCCCTTCGTGTTTTTATACAAAATAAGCCTGAGGTTAGAGAATAACGTCACTGGCCACAGCTGGGGCCACGCGAGGACATGAGGTCCTGGGGGTCCTGAGTCCTTTCCTGGCTATTTATGGAAATACGGGAGAAACCAGGAGGTGTGAGCGTGGACCTGGCCATGCCCCCAGGAGCCAAGGAAAGCACCCATCTGTCCACTCTTCCCTCCACCCCACGGTTCCCTCCTACCCGGACACTGGGGCTGACGCGGCTCATGCACTCAGCAGCGCCATCATTAAAGGTTTAGCTTCACATCACGAGGGCCTCCTCTGACCACCGCTGGACCTGCAGTCAGCACAAGTCTGCAGGACACGCATGGACAAGGCTGATGGATCACGGCCTCCCATTAGGAAGGCGCCGGGCAAACAGAGACGCCAGGGATGGAGCAGCACTCACCGGGGGAGGTGAAGGCCGGCACCGGCTACCACCGAGGGCCTCCCTCCCCACCCCGAGGGCAGCCGCGATCACATTTCCCATCGCGCCAAGAGACCCCTGCGTTGAGCACAAACCTTTCCAACCTTCGAATCAATGAAGAATCATAACACGGACATTCCCTCTATCCAAATGACCAGCCCACAAAACCGACATGCAATCATCATACACATTTCCCGTGGGAAAGTCAGTCTCAGTCCCTGGGGCCTCGCGGCAGGGGTGGGGGAGCATCATGGGGAGACGCCCCAGCCTGGCTCCTCCCCCAATGGCTCCTCTTGCCTCTGCCCCTCACCCCGCCCCTCCCCACCCCCTACTAGCTGCAGAGGCTCCTTCCTCAAATTCTTTCCCCTTGATGAAGTCATCCATTCCCCAAATACAAAGCAATTAAAGGCATGAGGGCTCAAGAGAAAATCCACACCATGGCTTGTGTTTTAGATTCTCGTAAGTTTGAGAATAACCAAGCAAGAATCTTTGGCATCTGAATGTGGTCTGAAGGCATCTGAGCAAAACGCCTGGCCCTGGCCCGGAGTGGGCCATGGGTGTCTTGGACATCTTTGTAACTCTGCACCAATTATTTGGAAACCATCACTAGCAGAATAGAACCATGTGAACAGTTACTTTTCTGTTGAAAGTAGAAAAGACTCCCTCAAGGAACATCCTTCCAACAACGAGTTTCTACATCGAGCCTTTCAGGCACAGGCACGGCCCCCAGGCCCACCTCCCTCATCCTTGCATCATAAAGCGGCAAAGACAGTGTGGAATAAAGTAAGTGAAGGAGTCAGTCCCTCACAAAACGGGCTCCAGAAGCCACAGCCACTCTCCCAGTGTGGGAGCCAAGTTCAGAGACCTGGAAACCCCAGTGTTCCCAGGGAGGAGATTGGAACAATGCCATTTGCCCCTAGTTTAGGGAGACAGCACCCCACATCCTCTGGTCTCAACAGAAGCGAGACTTCACACAAATAGTTAGAATGAATCCACCACACACAGAAAGTGGGCTAAGGGCTTACTAAGACACCCATTTAAATACCCAGCAAAAACACGTTAAAGGAACACACAGGTAAGTGAGGTTCTCCTATTATCCATGAAATATGTAGAAACAAATCCTGCAAACAATCTCTTTGCAATCAAAAGACCAATTCAGAGTTGCAGATTAAAAATCAAGATACAACTGAACCCTTCATAGACCAAGAACAAACCAAGTTCCATGGAAGTATAATCACGTCACCACCTCCCAGGTGACCATCTGACCAGCTGTTCACTCATGGGTCAGTGAACGAGGCCATCTGACCAGCTGTCCACTCGTGGGTCAGTGAACGAGGCCATGTGACCAGCTGTCCACTCGTGGGTCAGTGAACGAGGCCATGTGACCAGCTGTCCACTCGTGGGTCAGTGAACGAGGCCATGTGACCAGCTGTCCACTTGTGGGTCGGTGAACGAGGCCATCTGACCAGCTGTCCACTCGTGGGTCAGTGAACGAGGCCATGTGACCAGCTGTTCACTCGTGGGTCGGTGAACGAGGCCATGTGACCAGCTGTCCACTTGTGGGTTGGTGAACGAGGCCATCTGACCAGCTGTCCACTCATGGGTCAGTGAACGAGGCCATGTGACCAGCTGTTCACTCGTGGGTCAGTGAACGAAAAGCAATGCTGTTCAGGACAGTGATGAGATGTTAACCAGAAAAGGGCAGAATCGCAGAGCCTGGAGGGACCTTCCAGGTAACCCAGCACCCTCAGTGGACAGAGGACCCCCATGGGGCCACAGAGCCCAGAGCTCCAGTGCGTTCGGGGCAAGCACTCAACTGCAACCCTGATGTCGCAACACCTTCTGCGTCTCTGCCCCATGACAGGGAGTCCGTGAATGCTAAGGAAGTGTAATGCATTTCACAAACATTTAGATTTTTGGCATGAAATGCAAACTGAAAATTAAAGATAAACAGTGAGAAACTTTGGGAATTAACCAAATACAGTTCACTGAATGCCCAAACTCAAAGCTAGTCTCCAAGAGGTGATAAGTGGGTGTGATGGCTAATGCCTGTAATCTCAGCAGTTGGGGAGGCTGACGCAGGAGAATCACTTGAGCCTGGAAGGTTGGGGTTGCAGTGAGCTGTCACTGCACTGCTGCATTCCAGCCTGGGCAACAGAGTGAGACTGTCAAAAAAAAAAAAAAAAAAAAAAAAAAAGTAAAGGACATCAAATGAATTTGGCCACACCCTCTTTTAAATTTTCATTTGGGTACATGGAGTGATCTAGTCCCTTTTTCCCTTGCAATACATGAATAACTAATAATTAAATATAATCTAACAAATAATTAAATGGTTATTTCAGGGAAAAAGCTGAAAATAATTTTAAACTTCCTTCCACAGAACAGTATATTTTTTATTTTTTATTTTTTTTTTTTTTTGAGACGGAGTCTCGCTCTGTCGCCCAGGCTGGAGTGCAGTGGCCCGATCTCGGCTCACTGTAAGCTCCACCTCCTGGGTTCACACCATTCTCCTGCCTCAGTCTCCCGAGTAGCTGGGACTACAGGCGCCCACCACCACGCCCGGCTAATTTTTTGCATTTTCAGTAGAGATGGGGTTTCACCGTGTTAGCCAGGATGGTCTCGATCTCCTGACCTCATGATCCACCTGCCTCAGCCTCTCCACCTTAAAGAGGACAGCCACTGGTGTGTGGATATTCCCGGGTGCCCCAGAGCCCTTTCCATCTTAAAGAGGACAGCCACAGGTGTGTGGATATTCCCGGGTGCCCCAGAGCCCTTTCCACCTTAAAGAGGACAGCCACAGGTGTGTGGATATTCCCGGGTGCCCCAGAGCCCTTTCCACCTTAAGGAGATTTTCCACAGTCTCATTTCAGTCTCCAAACTATTCAGTGAGGTTGGAGGAGTATCATTGTGGACAAACACTGATTGGCACCAAGTAAGGGCGATTTTATAACCACGTCTCAACCATAAGAGAATCAGGTCTTTGGCCATCTGGTCAAAGCTTTTTCTGTAACAAAGTTGGATAATTAAGTTGAACTTAGGTTTTCCAAAGCTTGTTACAAAAACCGCACCTTCCCAGGTGTGGCTCTGTGGTGTCATGTGCACACATAGGTAGCCAGCCTTGCCAAGACCCATGGCACGTTACTTGTTCACCTGAGAAGGCTGCTCAGTCAATCGTCGACGGCTCTGGCGTGCTCTGAAATGAATTTGCCACTTCAGCCTACACTCTTTACTCCCTTGTTTGGTTAAGGAAAACCAAAAGGCAGAATTTGTTTTGGCCAATCGCCTGCTGCACCCAACTGCAGAGATTTTAATTACAGCGCTTTCATTGCATCATAGAAAGCAAAGTCATACAGATAAAACTCATTACCACCCCAAAGGTTCAGTAAATCTCTAGATAATCAGGCAAAAATTTTAAGAAGCTACATTAAGGTTTACAACACTCAAAATTTAAAACTACATCCATGCTTCAAAAACCACCATTCCCATTTTAGATGTCCAGATGCATATGTGAAAGTAAGAAACGTGCTAAGTGCGTTTTTTGTAATCATACGGAGAAACTGCCGCTTTAAAACAGCACTAGTTCCTGGCTCCAGATGGATGTGGTGGGTTGGCTCACTCAATTTCAATTCCACTCCACCTGAAGCTGGGAAACTAAAAATGCATTCCCAGACTCCAGGGCATGAGAGAATCCCCACTTCTGGAAACAGCCTGGAATGCAGACTTGTGGCAGAGACTTCTTTCCTGCCCACCCTAACTGTCCTCTGTGGAAGGCAACAGATCAAAGACAAGTCTACTCCGTAAGCAGAACTGCACCACGAATGACCATTTCAAGGTGGGAGGCGCCCACTGCTCTGACCACAGGCCTGCCAGCATCTCAGGGCCAGCCGAAACTGTTCTCTCCTTCACAGGGAAGGGGAAACAAGGCCAGGAGGAAGCGGCTGGGGACACAGGCGAAGGGGTGGCTGATCGGGGATCAGAGGTTTCCTCAGAGGCTGCCTGTTCTCCAAAGGGGCCTCAGGCTCGGGTAAGGAGAGAAGAGGAACCACCAAGATTTGGCTAACACGCATTTTGTTCTGATTGATCAGTGGGAACGGGCAGTTTAGCTAATCACTTATGAGGCAGAGAATGGGTGTTTGAAGGCCTGAGTCTGGCCTTGTCCTTAGTAAAGGGTCACCCGCAAGTCAGCCTAAGCCACATGGGAAGGGGCTTCTTGCAGTAAACAAGGTGGGGGTGGGGGTGGGGGTGGGGGTGGGGGTGGGGGGTGGGGGTGGGGGGCGGGGGCGGGGGGGGGGGGGCGGGGGCGGGGGCGGGTGGTGGTGAATATCTTAACCATCACTGTTTTACAGGATCTCAGGGCTCAGGCAACGTTCAGTATTGTCACACACCGAGGTTTTTACAGTCTGAAGAAAAATCCTGCAGTCCTAAGGTGTCAGTTCTCAAAGCCCTTAAGTTCCTCCTGCTGATTCCCAGAGGGTCTCCACTTCTTGCACCAAACCCCAACTTGCACAGGCACCTGCATCTTCCTCTTGCAGCAAATGCAGGTGAGAAGGCTGTGACTCTACAGCAGTAATGATGCCATCGCAGCCCTAACACCACAGCAGAGCAATGGCTCTGGCCTGAATGTGCGTCCCCAAAACCTCACGCTGAAACAATCTCCCATGGGATATGTTAAGAGCTGGGGCCTTTGGGAGGCCCTGCTCTTAGGACTGGGGTTGGTATCCTTGTTGGGAGGCCTGAAGGAGCCCTCCTGCTCCTCCGTCATGTGAGACCTGGTGAGATGCTGCCATCTGTGAGCAACAGGCCCTGGGGCACCAGATCTGCAGGCACCTTGACCTTGGACTTCCCAGCCTCCAGAGCTGTGAGCAATAAATGTCTGTTTACAAATCACCCAATCTACAGCAGCCCAGACAGTAATGTTACAACATTAGTCACTTTCTTAGTGGGCCAGAGGCCTCCCGTGAGCCACCACCATAAAGCAAGAACCCCCTGGAGAAGGAAAGGGGGTTTCACAAGGAATTCTACCCAGAACCAGGGTGTTGATCCTTTCTCGCAGGAAGATAGTTGGGCCATGGCAGGAAACTACAGGGTGGGTGAGGCCAGACAGCAACATGTCACCTGCTCATCTAAGCTTCAGTCTCCCACCTCTCAACATGACAGTGGTGGTAACACCCCTCACCCAAGCCATTGGGGGAGGCAAGAGTGCTGGGTGATTAACAATTGTTAGCTCTGTAGAAATTAGGCAAAGAATCTACCCTACGTCTTCTAAAACCAAACCAGCCCAGGAATTCCACATCACCACTAATTTGCATGGGAAAATGCTGGATTCTCATATGTAAGTTCTGGCATGTCATTTGTATTAATAAAGTTTGCAGAGTTTTCATATACTAAGTATATAAAACAAGAAAAATAAATCATGCAATTTGGAGGCTGAGGCAGGAGAATCACTTGAGCACAGGGGGCGGGGGTTGCAGTGAGCCGAGGCTGTGCCACTGTACTCCAATCTGGGTGACAGAACGAGACTCCATCTCAAAAAAAAAACCCATGAGATTTTGCAGCTTCACAGTAGTAATGTGGGCAGCTTCTACACCCCAACCCTTATTCAAAGGTCGCCTAACACTGACTCAGGAACTCTGTCTCTGATGTGCTTGAAGTTTTAATCCTAACATGTAATGTGTTAAAGACCACTCCCCCAGGAGCTCTGAACAAGTATATCAGGTATACTTTGAACAAGACCACACTCTGTGACCAAAATCTAACTTTACAGACCCAAACCACAGAACCACAGAAGACACTGCTTCTGTCCAACTATCTGTTCTGCCATCGTTTGTGTCTATTATTTCCCACAAACCATCTCATTATAATTTAGGGCACACAAAAGGCTGATACAACAGAGTTACTTTTCAAAGGTTTGGAGGTGAAGAACAGATACAATGCATTAACTTCCTATTGCTGCTGCAATAAATTACCACAAACGCAAGCCTCCTCTCACAGCCCTGGAAGTCAGGAGTGCGGGGCTGAAGTCAAGGGGTCAGTAGGTTGCATTCCTGCCTGGAGTCTCCCAAATCATAGAGGCCACCATGCAGCTTGGCTCACAGCCCCACACCCCTCCGGCCCGGCACCCCTCCAACCACTGCCCCACCCTAGGCCCCATACCCCTCCAGCCCCTGCTCCCTCATCAGCCCCACAACACCACCCCACCCGCCAGCCCTGCCCTCAGCCCCACACCCCTCTGGCCTCTACCTCGTCCTCAGATCTCCTCTGAGGCAGACCCTCGTACTCCTCTCATCAAGGCATGTGTGAGGACACTGGACCCACCTGGACAATCCAGGGTCCTCCCCCATCTCACTGTCTGTTACGCAGTCACATCTGCAAAGCCTCTTTTGCCATGTAAACTTCATTACACTAACAAGCATTTAACAAGTCCATTATAATGATGTAAAAATTGGCATTGTTTTCCTCCTAATGAACAGATCAGTCACCCATGCAACCTATAAATATTTGACTGTTAAATGTACAATACTATAGGAGACATAAAGATGAGGAAAATGGCTCCCCCCTGAAAGACGAGTGGACCCTAGATGAAGGGATGAACACATTCTAAACAGAATCAACATAACTCAACATTTGAGTCAGAGAGGCCAAGAAATAAGACGTTCAAAAAAGCAACCAGAAAGTACATACCGTGTGCCTGTAGCTCACAGCTGAGCCTGGTGTCATGAGCGCAAGTGTGTGGACAAGCACCCTGGGCCCAAGTTTAAGATCAAATATAAGGAACTTTCAACTTTAGTATTTAACTAGATCTTATTACAAAACAGCCTCCCTTGATTATAGTTTTTATCCAAAAAGTTCCCTGTAATTAAAGAAATTAATTTTCCCCTAAAAGACATTTGTCAATCTATTGTCCCATATAAACTAAATGGGTATATTAAAGAAAAAAGACAAATGTTTAATTTAGGGGGTTTGCCTATGACTTGGATAAGCATGATTTTCTTCTGGCCAAGCAGGGGGCAGCCAGACCAGACTGGAGCAAAGGCAAAGCACAAATTTCCACTCTGACCTCGGCTGGGCACCCGAGTTTCTCTGTCAGAAGTGCTTCCCATACACCAGCCTCTGACAAAACTCAGCCCAAGGGTGCAGGAAAAGGCCGTCTACTTCCGAAAAATATATAAAGTGCAGACACATCAAAAGCTTCAGAAGACTGTAAAGTGCTAAGGAGACCACTGCACTCTTGGGGTTTACAGAAAATGGTCAGCATCATGCGTGCCTGAGGTCCAGGGTCAGCTCCCAGCTGCCACGATGCCGTGAGCGCAGCCCTGGCTTCCCCTCTGATGCAGAGAGCTGGTCACTCCGCCGGCAGCACTCAGAGCTCAGAACATTCTACATGAAAGCAATGTGTTCCTTTTAAAATGGGGAACCGGGGCAGCACAACTGAAGCTCTACAACTATCTCAATTACTGGGTTTCGGGGACACATTAGAAAATCGTGGGACTCCAAATCTCAATTTCTTACAGATTCCAGATTCACTGCAGGTTCCAGAATTTCCTGAAACATTCTTTCAGTTTATCACTCAGGATTCCCTTGCCCACGCTAATAAAATTCCTTATAGAAAAACCACCACAAGCAGCACCACAAATAAGATCAACTGATGCCCGCCCTTCGCACCAAACATGTAAACTGTTACTCACACAAGACTGTGCTGGAGAAAGCTCTCAGCTGAAGCCGAATCCGTGAGACTTCATTATCCCCATTTTGGATTGAGTGTGAAGACTGTCAGCGAACCAGGGCCCCAGTATGAGGCAGAGAACAGATCCTCTGACGCCTGCCTGAACATTTCATTCCCACCTCTGCCTTGGATATTGATCACCCTCAGAACTACTCAATCACCCACATTTGCAGGTCATTTATCCAGCCACCAGGATAATATAATTATGCAATAAAAATGCCTTCTCAGGGCTATGATACTCAACGAGGAAGCTCAGAAGGCTGGGTAAGCCCAAGAAAGGGGGAAGCGTCCTCCAAACAGACAAAAACCAAAGAAAACCGGGCAGAGACTCAGGAGAGCAGAAACGGAGCCCGCTGTAGCCTTTCAGGCCGCACCATTTCCACAGATGCATCCTGCTGGGCCCAACTGAAAGGTCCCACTTGGGAGACGTTCACCCCCACTTCCAGCTCCTCTAAGACTCTCTGGAGCCCCACTCCATGCCGGGGTCCCACTGTGCAAGTCTTCCTGGCGAGAACCCTCGGAGCCTGCACAGGGTCGGAGACCGGGAAGCACCAAAGATACAGAAACCCACGAACCCGTTCTCCTCGCGCTGCTTTCTGGGTTCTAAGTTGTCCTCAGAACAAGACCTGCATAAACCTTGGGCTGGGGAGCCAGCCACGACTCAGCAGCGCCCGGCTCATGGGCTCCACCACCCCACAGAGAACCACTGAGGCCCCAGCACGCTCCGTCCGAGGGGCAAGACACCAGCCACAGCCACACAGCTCAGGGCGCGGCCACTCGCCCCGCTGCCGTAATTACCTGCTGTGATCCGAATTCTCATTGGTTGGGAGGGGATCTCTCGCCCCGCTGCCGTAATTATCTGCTGTGATCCGAATTCTCATTGGTTGGGAGGGGATCTCTCGCCCCGCTGCCGTAATTACCTGCTGTGATCCGAATTCTCATTGGTTGGGAGGGGATCTCTCGCCCCGCTGCCGTAATTATCTGCTGTGATCCGAATTCTCATTGGTTGGGAGGGGATCTCTCGCCCCGCTGCCGTAATTATCTGCTGTGATCCGAATTCTCATTGGTTGGGAGGGGATCTCTCGCCCCGCTGCCGTAATTATCTGCTGTGATCCGAATTCTCATTGGTTGGGAGGGGATCTCTCGCCCCGCTGCCGTAATTATCTGCTGTGATCCGAATTCTCATTGGTTGGGAGGGGATCTCTCGCCCCGCTGCTGTAATTATCTGCTGTGATCCGAATTCTCCTTGGTTGGGAGGGGATCTCTCGCCCCGCTGCCGTAATTATCTGCTGTGATCCGAATTCTCATTGGTTGGGAGGGGATCACTCGCCCCGCTGCCATAATTACCTGCTGTGATCCGAATTCTCCTTGGTTGGAAGGGGATCTCTCGCCCCGCTGCCGTAATTATCTGCTGTGATCCGAATTCTCATTGGTTGGGAGGGGATCACTCGCCCCGCTGCCATAATTACCTGCTGTGATCCGAATTCTCCTTGGTTGGGAGGGGATCTCACTGCTCAAGCACCCTCTGCTGCCTCCTTGCAAACAACAAAAAATCCAAAACCCCTCTTAAAGAACGTTTCTATAACCTCAAAACAAGGCCCATCCCGAGACCAGGGAAGCTACACACGCACATCTGACATCTGGTGGGCGTCAGTGACCGACGTCACAGCTTCCGTGTGGCGTGTGAAGCCAGAGGCTGTCATGGTGACTCAGGCTGGGGTCTGAATAGGGGTCTTCCAAGCAACAGGGCAGCCAGGATGCACACCCCAAACCCAAGTCCCTGCACTCACGTACGTGCCAGAAATGCTGCGTGGCCATCGACACCAGTTAGGAGCCAAGACCCATCTGTGTCCTGTGGCCCTCAACGTCCGTACGTGCCTGGGCCCAGCACAGGCCTGCATGGCACCCTGCCATCTCGGTGGGGCTCTCCTGCCAAGGAGGATGGCCCTGAAGTCCGCTGAGATTCCCAAAGCTCTACAAAGTCGTCCTTCCTCCTGCTTGTTCAGAAGGCCTAAAGCCTTGAAGACACCAGTGAGAACTGACCTGCCTCCTTTAAGGCAGCTCAAACACCTAAACACAGGAATAGTCCTCAGCTGAGCTGCTGGACCTCTCTGCCCTCGAGAGCAGCTGATAACCCGCTGGGCTAAGGAGAAGGCACAGACTTCATATCCAGAAGCCAGTGGCGCTCACGTCTGCATTCCAGGAGCAGCCCACGTGAGCCCCTCCAAGCCTTCCAAGTCCCACTTGATTTTTTTCATTGTATCCCTCTATAATATCAGAGACATTATATCTTATATGGTATCTATGAGATCGTCTCTACTTTTATGAGCACATATGCTCCTTGACTTACTATGTGGCTACACTGTTCCGATAAACCCAGCGTAAGCTGAAAATATCCTAAATATAAAGTGCATTTGACGTGATAGTTTCAACTTACAACGGGTTCACCCAGAGGCAGCCCATCTCGGGCCGAACAATGCACTGAGTGTGATTAGTTCACGCCATCATAAGGTTGAAAAATCACAAGTGTAACCACTGTGAGCCAGGGACCATCTGTATGGCAGCTCCTGTCTTCAGAAACAATGGAAACCTCTTCTTAGACAAGAATCACAATTTATAATCTTCAAAATGTTAAACTTAGTTTAACAATCTACAGGTTCAAACAAAGCCAAAGTAGGCCCACAAGGCCATTTGTGTCATTCGCTAAGACGCACGACTCTGTAATAACAACCCTCACCACAGCCCCTCAGCATGGGTCCCAGAGGTGGCTGAGGCTTGCGGCTACAGACACCATAACGAAACCAAAATCGGAGTCCGCAGATGCGGTCGTGTGACTTCTCCACTAGAATATGCACAAATGTTCATCAGCAAATCTGACTTTTGCTTTACCTCCCTTCCATGACGTAAAAAGGAACACACACACCACATGCATCACATGCACACACACCCCACACACACCACACGCATCACATGCACACACTCCCCACACACACCCCACACACACACACTCCCCACACACCCACCCCCACACACCCCCACCCCCCACACCCCCCCACACACCCCCACCCCACACACACTATCCACACACCCCCACCCCCCACACCCCCACACACACCCCCACCCCACACACACTACCCACACACCCCCACCCCCCTCCACACACACCCCCCCTCCACACACACCCCCCCTCCACACACACCCCCCTCCACACACACCCCCCATCCACACACACACCCCCCACACACACCCCCCACACACCCACCCTACACACACCCACCCTACACACACCCACCCACCTACACACACCCACCCACCCTACACACACCCACCCACCCTACACACACACCCACCACACACCCACCCTACACATATACACACACCCACCACTTCAAAAACATAATTCGTACTTGCATTCAATTCTGGGCATTCAGAATAGACCTAATGGGGGATAAACTTCTCCTCCAACCCATTGCTTAGTCTTCTTAGAAGATGAAGGATTTTACATAACACAAGTCAGCATATAAAATATCTTGTATAGAAATATACTTTCAAGTGGTTCTCATTACAGTGATTTGACTAATATACAAAGGACCCCACCACACAGCACAATGTCTAATAATTTGTTCCCCTAAAAATCCTAATATCTACACAGAAAAAAACCCTATGAGCATTTTGTCATCATTCTTTACCAGTATAGTCATATAAACAAAAGGAGTGTCACAAAAGCAGAAGGCAAGAACGCGTTTGGTTTTTATGACTCGCAGTTCTAAATTTAATATAAAATTGCTAAAACCACCAAGACAAACATGACTACAAAATATTTAATGATCTTCACCTAAATTCAAGTCACCATTCAACCACCAATACCTCTGCTCTCCCTACAGGAACTCTCCAAAAGTAAATTCTGGGATTAACAGGACAAGTTTTTTCTGGTGATGGAAATTAGGAAGAAATTGGTTGAAGGCTGTTCCCTGGCTGTCAGGAACTGTTTCTCAATAATATTTTGTAAAATAAAAGCATCAAATAGATCTTTACAATCACTTACAATCTATCAGGCAATACTGGGGCAAGCTTGAAATATTAGCCACATTCTGTCAGGGCTGTGACTTTAACATTCAATCAGCATCAGTCTCTCATGTCTTTTAGCATCCACAGCTCCACTTCTCAAAACCACTTAAGATTTCGTAATTAACTCAATTAAGAAACAATGTTAAGTCATCTCCTTTATCTTTGACATGAAGGGGTAATTTCCCCCCAAAATAGTTCCTCTTTCCTTGATATGATTTAATCTGTGGTTAGAGTATTTAACAGGATAATTTGTGTTTCTTTCCTTCTTAGAAAATAAATCACCTTTCTAACATCAAAAACACCAACTGATAATGCTATAGCTTAACCAGGTCAAAAGCATTTTTTAAAAAGTTAAAAAGAACCTAACTGCATCTTTGGATCTTATGTGGGGCAATGTCCAGGGTCACTGGGACCCCTGCTTGGTCAGTGCGGCCGGGTACCAATTAAAGACAGAAACCCGAGCATTCACTCAAAGCCCCTTCCTAGCGGTTCATCCCAGTGGAAATCAGGGGCACAAAGGAATGCGGCATTCCGCCGAGGGCTTTGGGGATAGGCTGCCTGAGAACATCAAAGTGGCTCACGTCCCCGAATATAAAGCCACCGACTGCTCCCCGCTTCAATGCAGCACCGTCCACAGCAGCCAAGATCTGGAATCACCTGAGTGCCCGTCAACAGGGGATGACGGGAACGTGGCCTGAGCATACACAGGAGCAGTACTCTACCACACAGCGGAGAGCCCTGTCATCCACAACAGCATGGAGCTGGAGGACATTACATTAAGAAAACGAGCCAAGCACAGAAAGAAATGGTGCATGTTCTCACTCATGAGCAGGAGCTGACAGCAGATCTCACGGAGGCCAAAAGTAGGTGGTCAGCAGGGCCCACTCATAAGCAGGATGGGGAGAGGCTGGTAACAGGCACAAACACACAGCCTAATAGGAGCACAAGACCTACGATTGATAAATCAGCAGGGGGATGGCAGTGGGTCACCTACTGTATATTTCAAAACAGCTAGGAGAGAATAACTTGAACGTTACCAGCACAAGGAAAAGAAAATGTTTAAAGTGAAAGACATCCCAATTACCCAGATTTGATCAATATAGGGACGTATCAAGATATCACATGCACCCTGAAAATATGTACATATATAATGTATCAACAAAAACAAAAATAAACCAATGACAGAATCGTTTGCGAAGCACATGCAGGTGAGAAGAATGGGGAGCCAGACATGGTGTGGCTGTGTGTCCCCACCCAAATCTCATGCTGAACTGTAACCCCCAGTGTTGGAGGTGGGCCATGGTGGGAGGTGACTGACTCATGGGGGTGGTTTCTAACCCCCCAGTGTTGGAGGTGGGACCTGGTGGGAGGTGACTGACTCATGGGGGTGGTTTCTAACGCCCCACCCTCCCTGTGTTGGAGGTGGGACCTGGTGGGAGGTGATTGACTCATGGGGGTGGTTTCTAACCCCCCACCCTCCCTGTGTTGGAGGTGGGACCTGGTGGGAGGTGATTGACTCATGGGGGTGGTTTCTAACCCCCCACCTCCCTGTGTTGGAGGTGGGACCTGGTGGGAGGTGACTGACTCATGGGGGTGGTTTCTAACCCCCCAGTGTTGGAGGTGGGCCCTGGTGGGAGGTGATTGACTCATGGGGGTGGTTTCTAACCCCCCAGTGTTGGAGGTGGGACCTGGTGGGAGGTGATTGACTCATGGGGGTGGTTTCTAATGGTTTAGCACAATCCCCCAAGTGCTGTCTCATGATAGTTCTCATGAGATCTGGTTGTTTGAAAGTGCATGGCACCTTCCCCTTCACTCTCTGTCTCTTTCCGGCCATGTAAAGGCCATGTAAAGACGGGCCTGCCTCCCCTTCACCTTCCACCCTGATTGTAAGTTTCCCCAGATGTAGAAGCCTGTACAGCCCACAGAACAGTATGCCGATTAAACCTTATCACCCAGCCTCAGGTAGTTCTTTATAGCAGTGGAAGAATAGCACAGGCCTCAGGACCAGCAATGTTTTCCTTCTACCCAGCGGCCGTCAAGGTCCCACACTCTAGCTGGTTTTCCGAAGCCTTTGCCAGAATGCTGAGACTGTTTTTGGGATCCTATTTTCCCCATCTCTGGCAAACCAGATGGGGCATCCTATTTGTCTCTTACCACCTTTCTCAGAGAAAGCCCATCTCTGAAACAGCCTCCCAACAGGGGCCTCTTTAGCAGAAGAAAAGCTGAGCATTCCTTGCACTTTCCTTCCTCTGAACAATTAAACATCTTAAGCTTGCTTTTTTTCCATCTTCCCAGCTCATTGAAAAAACATCTGATGCTTTCTATTTTCATAAGGCACACACATAGGAAAGCAGTGCCATCAGAGCAGGGGCTCTTGTTCTCCCAGATCTGAGCCTGGCCCTCAAACACCAGCTGAATTCGTACAAACATGATATTCAGAGGCAGAAATGCAAATACCCCCAAGACTTCAAATACCCTAGGATCTAACAGGCCCAGTGACCCATGTAACTGTGGTTTGTGCTGGGCCACTCAACTGGTGTCCAAATCCCTGTCCAAGTGAGCTCTTTAATTTCGGGATTTTCAGACAGCTTTTTTTTTTTTAAGGGATCTATTACAGTTACAATCAAGAACAACCCAGGACGGGTGGGGTGGCTCACGCCTGTAATCCCAGCACTTTGGGAGGCCAAGGTGAGTGAATCACTTGAGGTCAGGAGTTCGAGACCAGCCTGGCCAACATGTTGAAACCTCATCTCTACTAATACAAAAATGAGCCAGCCGTGGTGGCGGGCACTCATAATTCCAGCTACTCAGGAGGCTGAGGCAGGAGAATGGAGTGAACCCAGGAGGCGAGGTTGCAATGAGCCGAGATCGCGCCACTGCCCTCCAGCCTGGGCAACAGAGAGACTCCGTCTCAAAAAAAATAAAAATAAACCAATACATCCACTTAATTCTTCACCAATATCAAATACATCAGTTAAAAGAAAAATATGAAAGCAAGTGTTTACATTTCAATGTTGAATTTAACCATATCTCTTAAGAATATATGAAGATGGAAAGAAGTTCCCCAAAAGGATGGAAGGAGAAAAAGCGCAGTTAAGGAAGTTTTAAAACCTCAGGAGAAAAACAAGTGTGGGGTAAGACCTCAAGGCAAAATTTTTTCTTTGCACTTTGATTTCAAAATAACAGAGATGCCCAAAATATGAACTCTCCCATCTGCATCTTATATTCCTCTCCATTCTTTGAAAGGCTGGAGATGGGATCCCAGGTTCCAAAGTGCCCAGCCACAGCTCACATCAGGTGGCATCTTTCACAGCCGTTTACTCCACCAACTGTGTCTAGAGAGTTCTGTGGCCCAATTTACACAAAAAGGTCCTAATTTACACACATGTTCATTGCTTTGAACAAAGCCTCAAGAAATGAGACAAATATTGACGCTCCACAGAAGCAAGTATTCTCTTCCGAAAAGTCAAGAAGTGTCAGGTTCCCATGAGCCACACAGCTTGGTTACGGAAAGCACTGACTGACTTGCTGGTTTACTGTTAAATGCATTTAAAATTTTAAGTGATCCGACACCCCTCCCAGTGGGTGTGCACGTTGAGCTGGCTGCAGCAGTGATGAACGCTGACCACGTTCTTTCCTGTGGTTTTGCTTCAAGCAGAGCATCCCACACCCAGAAGAGGTCACAGGACGGCATAGCCCCAGGTCTAGGACCGATCTAAGGAGAGCCGCAGGCCGACTGCCTTGTCCACAAAAACAGTCACTCTCATTTCAGGGGAAATTACCAGAGTTCATAACATGTGAATTTTAAAAATTCAGATTTCTAATTTCATCCCATTAGAACTTTTGAAGAACAGATGTGCACCTGCTCCAAGTCAATGACAGGACACTCGGACAGTCCCTTACAGGTCCTCAGCCTCCGCCTCCCACCTAGAAAACGTCAGCTCAAGCTGATCACAGAGCAGGGCGATTTTCTATAAATAATGTGCACGCCTGCAACTGAGCTGAGACGTGCATGTCTGGAATGTGCCTGCCAGGCCCGGGAGGAACTGCAGCAGCTGTGGACACAAGCCCACTAAGGAATCCGATTTGGAGGAACTCAAGGCACCTAAAACTGGTTCCACTGGTTTTTCTTGGCCAGGCTTGACCAGGCAAACAACTGCATTCGTCTCCACCCTGGATATATGCGATTCCTTACCTCTCAATAATTATCACTGTTTCTAATGCATGGTAATTGGGATGGGGACTTAACAGCAGGTAATCGGAGCAATTGCAGAATTTGCTACTGAATTACAATGGCACAGATTCCTGAGAATGGAAGAACTGTTGCCCAGGAATGGAGTTCAACAGATCCTCCCCACACCCCGGGAAACATGGCATTTCCACGCACCCCTGCTTTTGTCCCCCGGCCACCCTCCTGATATCGGCCATCTGATGCCATCACTCCCCACAGCTGGAAACACCTGACCTCTTGTCACCCTCCCACCTGCCCTGCCTTCCTCCAGCCCGGGATATTCAGGGATACCCACAGACAGGACCAGGAGACCAGGGGTTATCCTAAACCAGTGCCTGCATTCAACGTCCTCCATGGCAGGACAGTCACCGGCAGCCAATGCTCCCAGAACCTTCCACCTCAAAACAGGCACACATCTGGATTCAAGCTCACAACACTGCATTCTTTGCCATGCACACATGGAGCATGTCAGGTTCCACCTAAAGGTATCATTGGGTTCCACGCTGGCTAGGAGCCCAAGCCGAGTCATACTTTGTGATCTCAATTCGCCATCCACACAGAGAAGCCTGCAGTTTTCCTCCAGTGCACGGTGTGGATGGTGGGTGCGTCTCCCCTGGAGACTCGGAGATGGGAGCCTGGCCAAGGAGGCAGCAGTCACCCCAGCCCCCACAAAGCCTGGACATGCACCTCTGCTGTCTGCACACAGTACCCGAGTCTAGCATTGCGGCTCTGCGGTGGGATCCGTCTCGGACTGCAGAGGACCCGGGGCACAGGAACCGTGCAGCCTGGCTGCAGCCAGAGGCCTAAGGGATCCCCGCGAGGCTCTCCAGCCAAGGTGCCCTCACCACAGGCAGAGCCATGCAAGAGAACTGCCTGCTGAACTGGAAACGTCCCCATCTGCTCCGCCAACACAGAAAGACAACAGCCACCTACAGCTGCTGAGCCCCGAAACACGGCCACTGGGCCTGAAGGGCTGAGTCTGGAATGTCATCTATAAAGTTCTTTTCAAATGTGTTTAGCTATATAATCAAATCCTTATTCTAATTAAATTTAAAGGAGCCTCTGGCGATGGGCTCCCTTGTCAGGCATCGCGGCTCCAGGGAGTAGGTATGGGAAGGAGAGGCCCAGAGCCTCACTGCATTCTCCACGCTAATTCAACCCGTCATCATAAGGAAAGGCACTCCAGCAGGAGAGGTGTGCATGGGAAGAACTGGGTTGACCCTGACACAAGTGTGACCCCCATGGCATCACAGCTGCCTCAGCCAAGAGGCAAGAGACAACGATGCCCACCTGGACAGGCCACTGGATGTGATGACACAGCCCAAGCACTGGTCCCACACCAGTCAGAGACCACCAGCTGGCTTGTCCCTCGTCCCATGTGAAACAGGCAGAGCTGTCCCGAGCCCTCATAAAGGAAGAATTAAGGAGGCAATTCCCGCGATTCCCATGACGCACATGACACTCCTCGGAGAGGCAGGCACAGGCTTCACTGTGAAAGTGTAGAGGACGGTGCGGTCCCTAGGCAGGCTTCTTCCAATGATCAGGGAAGAAACCAGATCTGTCTCCTTGCAGGAGAATCATTTGTACCGTGATTAGAAGACAGGAGGTGGCTGATGTTATCAAATCACCAAGCACCGCATGGCTGCTTCTGCAAGGAGGGCCTGGAAACTCGCAGCCACCCGCGTAGGGGCCGCGGTGTTTACAATGGAGACACGGGTGACTGTGAGGTCTGGCTTCCTCAGGGACGCTAAATTTGAACTTTTGCCACTGAGGAATCAGTCATTTACAGTCACCCTCAATGCAGAAGAGGGCTCAAGACACTGCACTAGACTTCAACTCTCAGGGTTAGGGTCAGGGTCATCAAATTCACAAGTTTTACAAAACATCTATTTACTTGGGATGCCAGAAGAGATGTAGCTTCACACACACACACACACACACACACACACACACACACCCTACAGGGTTTGCTTAGCCTCTTCACCAGCGGATTTCACCGACAGATGACACATCCACGCCTCGTCCATGGCAGCACAGAGACCCACTTGGAAAACAGCCCCTCCCACCAAGCTTCTTGGCTTCAGTGTTTAAAATCTGCTTCTCATGTGTGAGATTACACTCCTCCCAACAACAGACATTGCGCCTGTGTCATTTCACCCAAAAGGGCTTCAGGAAACGACACGCGGCCCAGACGCCAGAGGTCGCCGGCCGTCTTACTCTAGCCTGATTCCTCTGTGCCTGTAGGGAGGCTCCACAGATAGAGCCCGCTCACGTTAATGACCACATGAGAAGCTCAGGCCATAGACAAGCCCAGTGCTGAATTTTTCCACATTTATCATCCTTTTCTTTGTTTTATCCTGAAGACACTGAGAAAGGCTGGGGCCGATCTCCTCCTTGAGTGTAATGACTCCAGCCACTTCTCTTCACCCCAGGTCACCCCTCAGTCACACGCTTTTGAGAAACCAAAGCAATTCTGTTTTCTTCACTCTGGGTTCCAAGTACTAAATTCCTCAGTTTTATCAATTAGATTATCAAGCAGCCGTCTGTAATCTGGACCACAATCTGACACAAAATTTAAAGCTAATTTAGGTTGCGGTAATAGCTCCTATTTACGTTATAGACAAGCATGAATGAAAACTTTAATCTGTGTTTATTGTTCATGGGACCAATTTTGTAAACAAACCAATTATTCAAGCAATGATCGTCTTCAGTCAGATGCAAATTAATTCGCTTTGCTCATAAAAGATTTATTTTCTTATTTTAGGAATTTTTAAATCCATGATCTGCATTTCCCGAGCCTGTCTCTGCACCTTCCCCTGAGTGCACAGCGGGACTTCCCAGGGCATCCCATCAGCAGGCCCACTGAACAGCATAAGCATGCAGCCCCCAGCCCAGGAATCAAGTCTGAGCCCCAGCAGCCCCTCGCCCAGCTGGGGCTTCCTCACCAGCACAGCACCCAGAGGTCTGCCAGGTTTAATGCCACGTGTGCGTGGAGAGCAGAGTGCTGGAAGGACCACGGTGGACATTCTACAAATGCAAATTCCCTCCTGGAACAGCCCAGCAACCCTCTGTACCTTCCTCAAAGTACCCAGGCCAGGCAGGCATAGAGAGTCTAATGGGGTGCCTAGGAATCAGCATTTAACACGATTCTGATGAATAAAGTATTTCAGAGCCACGCCCATCAGCAAGAGGCCACCGTGGTCTCCACTCATTTGCAGGCTCTGAAAAGACAGATTCAGGTAACAGGCCAGACAGGACAAGGATGGGGAGGTGGAGGGCAAATTCCATGGACCACCAACCACCCCCCATCCCCACTGAGACTCTGTGATTTAAGGAAAGGCAAAGCCAGGAAGGGACTGAGATTTCACATAAAACGCGCAGCATGTGGCTAAGGGCCAAGGTTGGGCAAGCCGGGAGCACACAATGGGGTTCGCAGGCCCAGAGGTGCCCCCACACCCAGACCCCATGCAGACCTCCCAGGCACTGCCTCTGTGCCTCCCACCTGGCTTATTTCCTGTCCCCGCCGCACCCCCCCCCCGCCCCTACTGTGTTGGTTTCTCAGCCGCTCTCTGAAATACACAACCTCTGCCCCCCACTACCGCACACGCCTCTCTACAAGCTTGGGGGACTGCAAATAGCAGCGGGGTTAAGAGCTGGGCTCTGGGGCCAACATCTTGGCTGTGACATTAGTTCCACCCCACTCAGCTGTGATGTGAGCCCCTGAGATTTCTCAAATGTGAGATGGGAACGGTAACTGAACCCACTTCCCAGGGCGGCTGTGGAGACTGGGATCACACATGGCAATACCACAGCGTCCAGCGCATGTGGGACTGCAGCCGTGTTGCCCCTGATGGGAATCCTTCTATGCCCCCTCTGCCACCAGAGCCAACTCCCAGCAGTAGCTGTGGAGGATGCGTCCTCTATTCATTCCCACTCCACTCACCTCCCATCGCTCCACGCAGTGACCTGCCACGCAGCAGCCACCAGCAAACCCAGCCCCACCGTCCAGGCTCTGGTGGACAACCGCCCCCCGCCCGCCTTGGGGCATCTTCCACTTGCGGTTCCAAAGGAGGCTGAGAAACCATCCTCAAGGGTGCTCACCTGTTCCTTATTGCACGTAATGACCTGCCACGCAGCGGCCAGCAGCAAACCCAGCTCCACCATCCAGGCTCTGGTGGGTAACTGCACCCCCCACCTTGAGGTGTCTGGGAGGCTCGGAAACTGCCCAAGGGCACTCATCTGTTCCTTATTGCACTAATACCTCGTTTACAGAAATCCACTTTGACTTCCCGCACTGCAGGTGTGACAATTTAGGAATCCTGCTTACTTGTGAGCTCCAAGAGCTTAAGGTCACGTCCACCTCACCAGCATGCCAGGACCCAGCACTGTCCCACTCTGCGTGTGTTTAAAATTCCAAAATACTCTTTCAAAAATGCTATTGGCATTTGGTTTGCGCATAAAATGCTAAAAACCCTCAAGTGAAACAAGTATCTTCAACAGTTTGATTCAATCATGTGAGTTACACACCTGCCAAGTTGTAAAGTGTCGTGCATTTATCTGATAACATTTTCTTATGTATGGTCAAATGGTTCATTAGTATACATTACGAGAATGTCTAAGAAACAGGTTTTTTTCTGGCATTAGATGACCAAAGGAAAACTGGGTTCTGGCTGGCTTACAGGCCTGGAGAGGCAGACCAAGCTCCTTCCCACTGACGTGGCCTCGTCCCAGGCCCCTCAGCCGGACGCCCGCTGGCCCCTGGAGGAGCAAGCTGACCTGCCCACATTTCTCAAATGCACAGCTGTCACTCGCACTGCAGACGGAGCTCAAGGCACGAGCAGGCGCCCACCATGCTAAAAATACCACACAGCGTCCACGCCAGGTGACGGTGGCTTTCACTCCATCCCAAAGCCCCATGTATGAATTTACAGTCGTGACTACTAAATAATGATTTTTAGACCCTCATGACGTACTTTACTTTTATGCAACAAATTTAGAAGACAATCACTCAGCTACAGGTTCTGAAACCTGGGAATAATTATTTGGGAACAGAGCCTCTGCCAAATCAGGATAAGTGCTTGGGACAATGCCCCGTGACCTCGGTCCACACAAACCCATGCAGACCAGAGCCCTCCCACACTGCTCAGCCACACGGCCGCGTTCAGGCTGAAGCCGCACCATCACCAGAAACACTGTCCCTCGCCGAGGGGTGCCTGGCTTCTCCCTTTTTCTAGAACTTAAAACCTGAAAGGACATGTCTGTGCAGAAAAACATCAAAAATACTTCCGATTCCTCTTTCCAGCTCAGGCTGCAGGAAGCTCATTTCAGCCCTCGCTGTGTCCTGACTGTGGCCTGGTTCTCATAAGAAATAAAATCAGATTTCTAGTCACTGTCTCCTGAGCTGTGTGGCAGGCAGACATACCTTCAGTTACGTGAGGAAAGGCGTGGTGAGCCCCCTTCCTTCAGTAAAACTGCAGTTCCCAGAACACTGATGCCGTCCCCCAATGCCACTGTGAACAGCTGGACAAGTCACATTTCAATACGTGCCCCTTTGTGGGCTAGTTTTCTATTTCTCTATTAAATCACCCCAAACAGTGCCCTAAACAACACGGACTTTCTCACATTTCTGGAAACTGGAGTCCAAAACAGGTCCCACCAGCTAACATTGAGGTGTCAGCAGGGCTGGCTCCGGGGAAGCGACCGTCTCCTTGCGTCCCTCAGCCTCTAGAGGCTTCCGCACCCCCTGGTCCATATGCACCCACCATCTTCAGGGCCCACGGCAGCCCTGACGGCCCCTCAACAGGAAGACGCAGAATGTCGGGAGCCCAGGCTTTGTGCAAGGGCCAAGCCTCCCCACCCTCCCAGCTCCTCACACACTCCCCACCCTCCCAGCTCCTCACGCACTCCCCACCCTCCCAGCTCCTCACGCACTCCCGTGCGAGCTAATACAGATTCCACTTTAACTAGTGTCACCTGTGCAAGGGTAAGTGCCCAGCTGTGAACCTGGTTACCCTCACCCACACAGACCCCAGGAATAAACTCACGGGCCATGGACCACTCCACAAGCAATGAGTAACCACCTGCTCGGGGATCTCCATGGCCCAGCAGAGCCCTCGGTGACCTCCCCGTGGGCCCAGGGACCAGCGGTCTGCGCTCTGCAGCACCAGAGGACCCTGGATAAAAATGGCAGCTCCCGTGTCGGGAGGCACCCGCCCGCGATGGGTTCCCTGTACTTTAAGTAGACCAGGTGGACAAGCTACACCACGCACGGCTCCATCACTAGAATAACAGCTGCACATGGCAAGTGCACGGGTGGCCACCCCTTCAGCCCAGCCAACTGCGCTAAGCACATCACCGCCATGACACCCAATCAGATGCAGCTGCTGGCACAGCCCAGGTGTTGACCCCAAGAACATTCTGGATCACAATTCACAGCAGTGATTGCGATCAGGGTCACACGTGGCTGAATGTATTTACGGAGGACGCCACAGCTGATCTGGCTAAACGGAGAGCATTTCCCATTGTATATTCTTACAAGGCCATTTTATTTGTGCTTTATTAAATTTTTATGGCTTTTTTTCTGCCTATCTACTTTATGGGAGTGTTTCTTGTTCTTACAACCGCAGTGACACTTCAAGCTACAACTATCAATGTGTAAAATTAGTTTGGAAGGCACCTTATCATTAAACATTTCACAAGCAAGCAGTCAGAGGCACCTAAACGGGAGGCCTGTTTTCTTCGCTGAGCCAAACCTACATTGGACTCAAAGAAAACTGCACATGGAGAGGGGCCGGATCTCCAGCGCCCATTCCTAGGGGGCCTCCTGGGGGGCAGATATGGAGGGAGAAGCCCTGGGCTAAGGCACCGTCGTACTAAAGTCCATTTGGGTAAATTTAAGCACCAGACTTAAGAAATTAAGCAAACCATGAAAAGAAACCACTAACCACAGCTTCTCCAAAACAGAACTAAACTCCCTTTAGTTTGAATTGGAAAAGCAGAAGTGATGATCAGGATACAAAAAAATGACAAAGTATCTGAACACAGGAGAATAAACAAGGACCACTGTCTCTTCTTGTGTCAGTGGGAGCCTCGCATCTAAGCTAGGTTTAGAAGGTTGCTACTCTGGACTGAAAGTTATCCCCAACCCTGGTTTGTAAGCAAGTGGAGCAGAACGCTTCAATTATTTCAACATTTAGTGGCAAAGCTCTGCAACGCTCAAAACCATTTTAATTGGTGTGAATTTTATAGTGACTCAATCTGTTGGCTGGAGTATCTAACGGCTTAACCACGGGGTCATGTTGGAAGATTATTCCAGTTGTTTTTGTTTTTCCCACTATAGATGCATTTGAACGTTCTTGTAGTTTGCAGTTGGCTGGTTTTGATGTTTGGTCCTGAGGAGGCCCAAGTACCTGGAGAGGAAGAATCTGAAACCTCAAGACACTCGAGTGCAGTCTGGGGAGACGGGGACCCCGAACCAAGGGCCACTGACGGACTCAGCACGGGCGCAGGGCCGCCCGACGCAATGGGCCACGTATTTACCACTTACAAAACAACATAAGCACACACCCCCAGATGTGCACACACGTTCTGTACGTGCTCATCTGTGCCAATATGAGCACACACCCCCAGGTGTGCACACATGCTCTGTACGCACTCACGTCTGTCCCTGCCAACACCCACACACACACCCAGGCGTGCACACACGCTCTGTACGCACTCACGTCTGTCCCTGCCAACACCCACACACACCCCCAGGTGTGCACACACGCTCTGTACGCACTCACGTCTCTCCATGCCAACACCATCACACACCCCTAAGGGTGCACACACGCTCTGTACACATCTGTCCCTGCCAACACCCACACACACCCCCAGGCGTGCACACACGCTCTGTACGTGCTCATGAGTCTGTGCCAATATGAGCACACACCCCCAGGGATGCACACACGCTGTGTACACATCTGTCCCTGCCAACACCCACACACACCTCCAGGTGTGCACACATGCTCTGTACATGCTCACATCTCTCCATGCCAACATGAGCACACACCCTGAGGTGTGCACACATGCTCTGTACGCACTCACGTCTCTCCATGCCAACATGAGCACACACCCCTAAGGGTGCACACATGCTCTGTACACATCTGTCCCTGCCAACACCCACACACACCCCCAAGGTGTGCACACATGCTCTGTACATGCTCACATCTCTCCCTGCCAACATGAGCACACACCCTGAGGTGTGCACACATGCTCTGTATGTGCTCACGAGTCTGTGCCAATATGAGCACACTCCCCCCAGGGGTGCACACAGGCTCTGCACATACGTCTGTCCCTGCAGTCTGAGTCAAACAGTCACAGAGAGGAAGAGGAGGAGGTGGAAGGACGAGATGGGCACTGAGGTCCTAGGCCGGCTCCCCTCCCATCCCACGTGGATCAGGAGGATGCCCACTGCACAGAGCTGTGATGAGCATGAACAAAAGACGGCAGAAGCTCACACCAAGGTGCTGAGCACGGGGCCTTCAGAGTGCTTCTTTCTGCTGTGGCTGACACCATCAAACAAGAGGCTGACACGGCTTCCGGAGAGGATGTCATTCGCTGATAAACTGAAACATGTGACCTAGAAGCCTGTGAAGCTCTAAGAACAAACCACCAAACCAAATGGTTTTGTTTTTCAAACACCATAGCCTGTTTGTTTCTTTTTTTAATGCTCTACCTTGTGTATAATTTAGTTTAATTTCAAAGTAAGTCCAATAAATACAGAAAATCACAGGACTGAGCATGGAACACTGTTTCACTTTGTGTCCTCCAGCCTTTAGGACACATTAAGGAAAGACATGAGTCCAGGATGCCCATTAGAAAGGCTGCCCTGAGGCACCTGCTGGGGCTGCCAAGTCGCAGCTGTTGATGCTGCCCCCAAGCTGCTTGGATGAAGCAGAAGATTCCGGAAGTCTCTTCTCTTCCACCCCTCGCCCAGGAGAGATGGTAGGGGGAGGGGGGGAGGAGGGAGGAGGGGGTAGGGAGGAGGGGGTGGGAGGGAGGAGGGGTAGGGAGGAGGGGGGAGGGAGGGAGGAGGGGGGAGGGAGGAGGGGGGAGGGAGGAGGGGAGGGAGGAGGAGGGGGGAGGGAGGAGGGGGAGGGAGGGAGGAGGGGGAGGGAGGAGGGGGAGGGATGGAGGAGGGGGAGGGACGGAGGAGGGGGGAGGGAGGGAGGAGGGGGGATGGAGGGAGGAGGGGCATATTCCATCCACCAAAGCAGCTGCATTGCAGTGAGAATGGAGGGCGTGTTGCCTCTCAGGACAGCGAGTTCAAGCTGTTTATAATTGTTAGCATAAACAGTGACCAGCTGAGGACAGGGCTGTAATTGGAGTTAACAACATTTTATTTTCATAGTTAATAGCGGGGACCTGGACCTAAAGCACCATGCCTTGCCCTTTCGCTGATGGGTCAATGCCTCCCTATACTGAGTCCACTTGACTAAATACCCGATATTGACTTGGAATTATGATGCGTAGGATACCCCTTACCACAGTAACGTCAAACTCACGTTCTTCACGTTCTAAATGCAACTTGCTCAGGGACTGGTTTCTAACTCCGGGTGGTAATGTTAAGCTCAGTCCAGTTCAATTCAATAAGCATTTATCAAGAAACTACTAGACCAAGAGCTGTGTTAGACACTGGGTATGGGGTGATGGGGATACGAAGATGTGGAATTAGAGCTCGGGAAGCTCAAATGCTCTCATTTAATTCTCTAATGCAATTACCCAGCTTCAGCCTGATGGCTGTAATGTCTAAATTCACTTTTTCTTTATTCCAGTTCTACAGAGCAAAGCATAAATCATCACAGAGGAATGATTCTGTGTTGGAATATTCAGTGGACAGAGAGGAGCATTCCGACAGGCGTGAGACATTGTCACCGTTCCCAGGGAGCCCGTGAGGTGGCTGCATGGAGCACGCGCGTGAAGATTCAGGAGCATGAGCATCAGGTGACAGCAGGGGGTACAGAGGCAGCACCAGACAGATGCCTGCCAAGGGGACACTGCAGCCGCATTGGCCAGGGAGGTCACGGGAATGGGCACAGGCGTCTCCCTCCAGCCGCACTTGGGTTTTCATGAGGACGCATGCACAGAAGGGGATGAAACCGAAATACTGTGGGGCTGAGGGGAGGAGGGGAGGGACGCAGGGCTGAGGGGAGGAGGGGAGGAGGGGTGGGATGCAGGGCTGAGGGATGAGGGGAGGAGGGGAGGGATGCAGGGCTGAGGGGAGGAGGGGAGGGACACAGGGCTGAGGGGAGGAGGGGAGGAGGGGTGGGACACAGGGCTGAGGGGAGGAGGGGAGGGATGCAGGACTGAGGGGAGGAGGGGAGGGACGCAGGGCTGAGGGGAGGAGGGGAGGGATGCAGGGCTGAGGGGAGGAGGGGAGGGATGCAGGGCTGAGGGGAGGAGGAGAGGAGGGGTGGGACGCAGGGCTGAGGGGAGGAGGGGAGGGATGCAGGGCTGAGGGCTGAGGGGAGGAGGGGAGGGATGCAGGGCTGAGGGGAGGAGGGGAGGGACGAAGGGCTGAGGGGAGGAGGGAGGGATGCAGGGCTGAGGGGAGGAGGGGTGGGATGCAGGGCTGAGGGGAGGAGGGGAGGGATGCAGGGCTGAGGGGAGGAGGGGAGGGATGCAGGGCTGAGGGGAGGAGGGGAGGGACGCAGGGCTGAGGGCTGAGGGGAGGAGGGGAGGGATGCAGGGAGGAGGGGAGGGACGCAGGGCTGAGGGGAGGAGGGGAGGGACACAGGGCTGAGGGGAGGAGGGGTGGGACGCAGGGCTGAGGGGAGGAGGGGAGGGATGCAGGGATGAGGGGAGGAGGGAGGGACAAAGGGCTGAGGGAGGAGGGGAGGGATGCAGGGCTGAGGAGAGGAGGGGAGGGATGCAGGGCTGAGGGCTGAGGGAGGAGGGGAGGGACACGGGGCTGAGGGGAGGAGGGGAGGGACGCAGGGCTGAGGGGAGGAGGGGAGGGACGAAGGGCTGAGGGGAGGAGGGGAGGGACGCAGGGTTGAGGGGAGGAGGGTTGGGACGCAGGGCTGAGGGGAGGAGGGGAGGGATGCAGAGCTGAGGAGTGGAGGGGAGGGATGGATGCAGGGCTGAGGGGAGGAGGGGAGGGATGGACGCAGGGCCGAGGGGAAAAGGGGAGGGATGCAGGGCCGAGGGGAGGAGGGGAGGGACGCAGGGCCGAGGGCTGGCCACCGCCCCTTGCGTCCATGCCCCTATGAACGCTGCCAAAATGAGCCCCAACAGTGAGAAGTGCGGTGGATAAAAGAGGCGGAAAGACTTGGCTTCCACAGCATTCACAGATTACACAGTCATTAAAAATTCCTTCTGAGTTTTCATCTGGAAAACTTTGCAAATGTATTTAGAGACAAGAGGTAGAAGATGAAGCCAACACAGTTGGGCTCGAACCGCCACCCTGATCCTCTCTGCACCCAGGACCCGCCCTGAGCCCCTGATTGCAAGGACTCGGGAACTGCCCAGCTCAAGGGCGCGGCCCCTGACCAGAGGGAGCCGCACGGCGGGGCCCCCAGCACGTGCATGGAGGGATCTGTGCTATCTCGGTCCCAGGGCCCCAAGCGGAGAAGGCCTGGGGCTCCCAGCTGAAGCTTTGCTGTCACCTCTGTCACCAAAGTCGAGAAGGACTGAGTGGGACCGAGGACCTGCCAGCTCCTCGGTGGCTGCAGATGGGGCCCTCACGCTGCGGGTGGGACCGTCCAGGGGAGCCCACAGACAGCGGCGAGAATCACAGCCACAAGTGCTCCAGGGGCTCCAAAACACAAGCGCGGCCTGAGGAAGGCAGCGCCCGCTCAGCTCCACGTCCAGGCTTGTGTGCCTCACTCAAGAGGCACGCGGCACCAGAACACGGCTCTTTAAGTGGCTTTGTGGGGTGTAGGAACACAAAGCGGGGCCTCGAGTGGCTCGGAAGTCACTCCCAGCAGCCCACGGGGGCCCGGGCGGCCCCTCTGGACGTGGCTGGAGTCTCTCCAGGGCGGGCTCCAAAGTCCCACGGAGGAGGCGAGCGGTGGTCTTGCTCTGACCGGATGCAGCCCCCTGACAAGTATCCTGAACATGCAGGCACACAGCTGGCTGACTCATCTGAAAGGGACCTGCTGAGCCACGAGCCAGGGACAGCTGGAGAGAACCCGACTGGCACATGAACCCTCCCCAGGCGCTCACCTGGGGCACCCACGAGAAAACTACGGAAGCTGTGAAGAGGGAGGTGTGCACGTGGCCGGGAGAACCCATGGAGGAGCCGCACTGGGGACGGGGAGGACCCGCACTGGGGACGGGGAGGAGCTGCACTGGGGGCAGGGAGGACCGACACTGGGGACGGAGGGCTGGGCCCCATGAGCAAACCAGGGAGGCGCTCAGTGCCCTGAAGACCCCGCTGCACCCACAGCTGCAGGCCTGGCTGGCAGCGCAACCTTGGCTGCCAGGGCCCAGGAGCACGTGTGTTGGGCAGAAGCTGCCCAGCCCTCCTGGAGCCGCACTTTGGGTACCGTCATTTTAGACGCAGGTGCCTGATATCAACGATGACAATCAACCATGCCACCCTGAATTACAGCCGTGTCCTCAGCGGGTCACTGTTTACGCTGACAATTACGAACAGCTTGAACTCGCTGTCCCAAGAAGCAACAAGCCCTTCATTATCACGGCCGGCCGCAAGCCTCTGCGCGGCCCTCCTCCCCCGCCGCTTCCCTCGGGGCAATGTGAAGTCCCATGACAGTGACTCAGAGCCAGCACAGTAGCTTCAGTGCTGAAAAAAATCACAAAAACTCAAATACATCCTAAAAATGGGCAGTTGGTAGGAGCCGATTCCTAAATTAAACACTGTTCGGAGGCTTTCTGGGCTAGCACGGCTCTAATAACAGGCCTACGCTTTCTGCTCCCTGTGAAGGGCGGCAGGGAGGCCAGGCTCTGCCATTCTGCAGGCTCCGCTACGTGGAGCCTGCCCTGTGGCCTCGGTGGCCTGTGCCAGACAGTGTGACCGTCGCCCACAGTGAACACTCGGCACAGCACAGCAGGCTCGGGGAAGGACAGAAAGTGACCTCTAAGCCTGCAGAAGATGCTCAGCCATGCACGGCCTCACGCGCACTGCGCTTCAATCATGGCAGAAGCAGGAACGAGCTCTTATTAATAGTTCCGGTAAATGCAAAGGCCGCCCTGGGAAACTGCGTGCACCTTTCTGACTACTCACAGGTGGAGAGCCACTGCCTGAGACACAAAAGTAAAGAAGTAACCTGAAACTGCATATTATAAAACTTATTTTTAAATGATGGCGCTTAATTTAAAAGACTCCCAAAGAACACTGCATTAGAAAGTGACAGAGTGAAACCATGAGGCTGACCACAGGAGTCCCTGGAAATTTCACCAAATGTTGTGTCAAAAGAGCGTTTTGCAAGCTGGGAAACAGAAGAACTGCACCTGATGAAATATTCAATTAATGACTTGAGTCCTCCCCACATACAAAGCTATTTAAAAGGTGTTCCCAGAAGGTAAAGTGAGCAGGAGGTCTGTGAATACACAAAGAAAGATCTACTTCATCCGTGGACACGACAAAAGAAACGCTAACAAGGGCTGATACTAACGAGTGCCGATGACGCGCTGGAGTCCAGGGCTCTGTGTGCACCTGTGATGGGGACAGTCAGGGTCCCACTGTCCAGATGGGAAACTGGGGTGGAAATACCAGGGAGCCTGTCCCAGGGTGCAGAGCCAGTGAACGGTGGTTCATACTGGGCCAATCCCAGCTGCCAGGCTCTGGGGCTCCTGGGGACAGAATCCTGTTGACTTCACTTTGGGGTGGGAGGGGTGGCAGCATCCCCCAAAGGCACCTGGAGAAGTGGTGTTACCCTCTGTACCCCGTCCCCGGTGTTACCCTCCATCCCCCATCCCCGGTGTTACCCTCTGTACCACGTCCCCAGTGTTACCCTCCATCCCCCATCCCCGGTGTTACCCTCTGTACTCCATCCCCGGTGTTACCCTCCATCCCCCATCCCCGGTGTTACCCTCTGTACTCCATCCCCGGTGTTACCCTCCATCCCCCATCCCCGGTGTTACCCTCTGTACTCCATCCCCGGTGTTACCCTCCATCCCCCACCCCCGGTGTTACCCTCTGTACCCCATCCCCGGTGTTACCCTCTGTACCACGTACCCAGTGTTACCCTCCATCCCCCATCCCCGGTGTTACCCTCCGTCCCCCCGTCCCCGTGTTACCCTCCGTCCCGTCCCCGGTGTTACCCTCCATCCCCCCGTCCCCGGTGTTACCCTCCGTCCCCCGTCCCTGTGTTACCCTCCGTCCCCCGTCCCCGGTGTTGCCCTCCGTCCCCCCGTCCCCGGTGTTACCCTCCGTCCCCCGTCCCCGTGTTACCCTCCGTCCCCCTGTCCCCGTGTTACCCTCCGTCCCCCTGTCCCAGTGTTACCCTCCGTCCCCCATCCCCATGTTACCCTCCGTCCCCCTGTCCCCATGTTACCCTCCGTCCTCCGTCCCCGGTGTTACCCTCCGTCCCCCCGTCCCCGGTGTTACCCTCCGTCCCCTGTCCCCGGTGTTGCCCTCCGTCCCCCGTCCCCGTGTTACCCTCCGTCCCCCCGTCCCTGGTGTTACCCTCCGTCCCCTGTCCCTGGTGTTACCCTCCGTCCCCCTGTCCCCGGTGTTACCCTCCATCCCCCCATCCCCGTGTTACCCTCCGTTCCCTGTCCCTGGTGTTGCCCTCCATCCTCCTCACCTCCAGGCCCCTCTCCCTGTCCTCATTTTCTTGTTCATCCAGAGCATGTCACATGACTCTTCCTTTTTCAAGAGGCTCAGCTGCACCCAGAGGCATTCCGCCCTATTTGGGATGGGGCACACACCCTGGGGAAACGCCAGCACGGGGCCGGAAGGGCCTGAGACCCTCTCACTGTTGCCCAGGAAGCATGGAACAGCCCACGGTCACGCCGATCGTCAGGCAGGATGAAAACATCTGTGTCCAAAATGTTCTTCCTACCTAACCAAGGAAGAAACTGAGGCACAGAACGTGGCAGGAAAACATGCAGCTTCTAAGTAGCAGATTAGGATTCAAACCAGTGATCTTTGTCACATGCTGACCTACCTCTCAGGCTGAGATAACATCCAAAATTAACCAGGTAGAACAGTGTTCCATAAATCAGCCAGAAATGGTCCTTGTGGATGGCCCTGTGGTTATTCCCTGGAGAACAAGACCATTGGCCCAAAAATCCACCTGTGTCACACTCAAATGTTTACATATCCAATTATTTTAAAAATACCCCAATCAAGCATGTTTACAGCCACTTAGAGCCATATAGATTGTCTGCTTTGCTGACAATCAACCCAAGACCTCTGTCAGCAACGGGCACGGTACCAGGTCCAGAGAGGGTGGGACAGAGACACAAACAGGAACCGCTGCGCCCCTGGGAGCCTCACTCTGATGGGCCCACGGGGACATGGCACAGACCGCGGGGCACAGGTGGACGGCAGGGACATGGCACAGACCACGGGGCACAGGCGGACGGCGGGGACATGGCACAGACCTCCAACAGGCCTGGCCTCACTGCTTTAACCCACACTGGGGGAAGGAAGCCCTCGCTCTCAGGGTGGAGACGGCAGCCTCCAACAGGCCTGGCCTCACTGCTTTAACCCACACTGGGGGAAGGAAGCCCTCGCTCTCAGGGTGGAGACGGCAGCCTCCAGCAGGCCCAGCCTCACTGCTTTAACCCGCACTGAGAGAAGGAGGCCCTCGCTCTCAGGGTGGAGACTGCAGCCTTGATCGGGCCCAGCCTCACTGCTGGGCACAGCCTGAGAGTCGCCGTACATGATGCTGAGGTGTACCAACGTCGGGGTGCCCAGAGCCACTCAGCCGAGATCATGGTGCTTTCTGTAACCGCCCTCGCTTCTTTATGGTATAGATCTGGACTCCATCCTGTGCAATGTGTGGGGTTCTAGGAAGAGGCCAGCCAGCCGGGGAAGTGTCCTGGGCTCTGTCCCAGTGACGACGAACTTGGGGCCTGTTCCCCACAGTGCCCCCCGAGGGCCATGCCTGCACCCACCTTGCTGAAGATAATTCGCTTTCTCATCCGTGAAAGAATAAAGTTGGACTAACTCATCTCCACACTCACTTCCAACTCTAACAACTTGTGTTAGGAAATCAAAGATACGGACTCTGACCAGTTCACAAACCCAAGAAGCAAAACCCGAGACTGGCGGAACGACGCCGCCGTCCCAGCTCCCAGCTTGACTAGTTGTTTTTCTTTTCTGGTCTGTTTTTCTCCTTTGGTTTAAATAATTAAAGATCGTTATGGACAAGTAAAAAAAATTCTCTATGAAACTAAAAAAAGTGGTTCTAATCAAACATTTAAACATGCTTCCATATACTTTTAAAAACAGTTGTAATTATAGCTCTATTTAATGTTAAGCACTTTAACTAAATGAAAGGTTAATTATACAGACTGGCAATTATAAAAAATAAGGTAACATATTCATGGCATCATGAATAATTAATAAGAACTCTTTGATTTCATTCAGACCAAGGATTCTGTGCTAATATGCTCTCAGCTGTCTTGAAATAATGGTAAAATTTTAAAATTAGTTTTGTGCCTAAACATGTCCCCAAAGTGAAGCACTGCGGCCAACGTCCGTCGTCGTGGGGAAAGCGTCGTCCAGGGGTAGGCAGGTGGGAGGCCTGGCTCCTCCGCCCCCATCTCCTCTGCCCCAACCCTGGAAGGGGGTCAGATATCAATGCTAACTCTTGTGCTGACTCAATTAATTCAAACGATTCACAAAAACAAACTTGCTTAAAGTATTAATTTCCTAAAAAGAACTAAAATGAGTTCAAATAATTCACATAATTAAATTATTTTAATTGTTAATTTAATTAAAACATCTCGGTTTTCAAAGCACCATGTGCCTTGGTACTTTCTCCTTATTGCGTTTCCCATCTTCCAGGGAGGTTTCCTTCCACCCAGTGTAGCAGTGGATTCTGGTGTCTCAGGGGTTCCCAGGCTTCCGTCAGCCCCTGGGGGGCTTACAGTTCTGCGGTAGTCTCCATGCTAATTAAACTGCATAAGAACATCCGCGTCCGCAGGGATGTCCCGTGGCCCTGTGGCCACATCTGACGTGCAGCTAAACACTGGACGTGTCGCCCGGCGACAGCGGATGGCAAAACTGTGGGCAGCACCCCTGGGCACCAGCACTCTCAACGTGCTTTTTTTACAAGACCATTCTTTAATGGGTGAACCCTGAGAGGAAACGCTAAGGATTGTTTTTAACTATTTTTATATTGAGACGAGTCTTTATCAAACATTCACTCAACGCTAAATGTCACTTCTCCAGCCAACCCCTTTAAAAAGACCTAAAACTTCAGACTGGAATGATGCTTTCAAACACATACTCTAGTAATGCATTCCCGGGAGCAGAGAGAGCTTAGCAGCTTAATGTTTTCACGATATACAAGCATGAAGTTTGGCGAAGGCATTTTAATATTTTTACCTGAATGTTTTAATAAAATCAAAAGATCATTTTCACTTTAATACTCTACTCAGAATGTAATTTTCCATTAAATAAATGGTCAATGTTCAGTAACCCTCATGCTGATAAACTTGAAAACTTTAGAAAGTATTAAATATAATCAAAGATGACTTTTAATTTTTGAGCTGGGAAGAAGAGCCTGTGTCAGCGAACAGAGTTGAGATTGAAGAGATAAAAGCACGATTATTTTATGAAAGAAAAGCGAAATTCGTAAAAGAGACCATGTGATTCTATAAAGCAACACAGAATCCGTTTTCAGAAAAGGCAAACGTGGACCACAAAATGCCAGTGTTGCCTGTGAAGAAACAGTTAAAAGGAAGAATTCGTGGTGGCCCAGCGTAAGTCAGGTGTGGGAGGACAGAGAGGTGATGAGATGATCCTCCTTCTAACTTTCCAGAAAGATACAAGCGGCCAGCACCGTAACTAGAGACCACATGGGCACCGGTGTGAAACCAGACCCGACGGCCAGCACCGTAACTGGAGGCCACGCGGGCACCGGTGTGAACTCAGACCCGACGGCACCTGCTTGGGCTGCTCCAGCCACCACCAGAACCCATTCTGCAGCTGAACTCGAAGCTGATTCTGGAAGGAACTGAGGAGGATGAAGACGAGATCCTTCTACCTCAACAAGGATCAATTTTTTAATGATTTCTTTTAGAAAACTGTTAATAAAATACTTCGTTCTAAAATGACCAGGATTTCAGCAGCCTCTACATTTCTTCATGTCAATCAAAGGTTAGGCAGGTGGGTTACTTCATTGTTCGCTGCACCCTTTCCAAATAAAACCCGGGGCGCCTGTGTACCCAAGAGCCTGGGCACTGAGCAAAGAAAACGTCCAGGGCGACAGCGTTCATGTTCCAGCAGTGCCCTAGAGCGGACGTGGGGACTTCGAAGCGGCGCCGCAGAGCGGACGGGGGGAGTCCGAGGCGGTGCCCTACAGTGGATGGGGGGAGTCTGAGGCGGTGCCCTGGAGCGGACGGGGGGAGTCCGAGGCGGTGCCCTAGAGTGGATGGGGGGAGTCCGAGGCGGTGCCCTACAGTGGATGGGGGGAGTCCGAGGCGGTACCCTACAGTGGATGGGGGGAGTCCGAGGCGGTACCCTACAGTGGATGGGGGGAGTCCGAGGCGGTGCCCTACAGTGGATGGGGGGAGTCCGAGGCGGTGCCCTAGAGTGGATGGCGGGGGGGAGTTCGAGCCACAGGTGGCCAGGCCTCCCTGCCTCCGACCGGTGCCCACTGCTCACGCACTCCTCCTCGGCCCATCCTGAGCCAGGGGGCCCTCGCGTCACCTAAGGCCACTGCAGCACCTCCAGGAACAAACCACCCACAGGTGGACTGCTCTCTGTGCAAGGTGCAAAGATTGTTTTTAAAACTGCTCAGCTCTGGAACTCATCCCAGTAACAGGCGAGATTAAGCAAACTGACTAAAAACAGTAGGAGGAAAAACTCACTCCACCCATTGAGGCACAAGAAATGCAAACAGCCTCTGAAATAACTGCAGAGGAGTTTTCCTGGGTTAGGTACACGGTGGGGTGACCCTACCCCATAGCAGGGCCACGGCACACAGTGGGAACTGAGGGACATCTCCAAATACATGTGGGAAAATGCACTCAACTCCCAAACAGAGACAGAAACTGCTTTTTTCCTTAAAAGCTTCTCTCTTTTATTCTCAAAAAGACTGTCTTTGGTGGCTTCACTGCTGAAGGGACAAGTCTGTTGTCCCCCTCCAGCAGGCTGGCCGCCTTCCAGAAAGCAGCCCTGGGCAGTCTCCAGATCCTACGGCCCTCACGTCCACCTTGCCTGGTGATCCCGCATTATGAAGCCTAATCATCAGAAAGCCTCCCAGTCCACAGCTCACGAGCGGCATTTTATTCAGGGAAATGCTAATAAAAACCTGGGGCTCGGTGTCAACACTGTCCCCTAGGTACTGAGGCTCCACACAGATGGCACGCAGACAGGCCTCACCCCTTCCTGGCGCCCCAAGTCTCTCCTAACATTTTATTAGGTGAGTTTTGTGGTGGTTTGTTACTTTTAACCTGCCTGTCCAAGGCAGCTACACTAAACTGCTTGTCCTGGGCACACCCACGCATAATGACCATCAGCTCAGAGCTGGAAGTAGCGCTGGAGAATGAGGCGGTTTCAGGGCGCTATGCTTCCCTGCCCTCTCTTCCAGGGATGCCAAGTATGTTTCTGCTGTGGCTGATGATGTCAGTACTACACTAACATTAGTTCGATGGCAGGCCACCAATTAGTACTTAAGAGTGCAACCCCATCTCTACTAAAAATACAAAAATTTAGCTGGGCGTATTGGTAAGCGCCTATAATCTCAGCTATTGGGGGGCTGCGGCAGGAGAATTGTTTGAACCCAGGAGGCAGAGATTGCAGTGAGCCTAGATTGCACCATTGCACTCCAGCCCGGGCAACAAGGGCGAGACTCCATCTCAAAAAAAAAAAAAAGAAAGAAAAAGAAAAAAGAAATGATTGTCACAACACTGTCAACATCTTAAGTTCTTCCGGAGGGTAGCGTAAAATTATCACACACAACGTGAAGCCAATTAGATCAACATTCTGTCCTCACCGATCCATACCTAAATCCTTATTTCTAATAGGCCCCCAATTTTTCAGAACTTAAGAAGACTGAGAGGAATAACCACGAACGAGTAAGGTTTACGCAGACGTCAGTCTTCCCAACTCTCACTCAGGAACTCACCCCAAACTCCTCCTGTGGGATCAGCCTGGATAACAGTCCCTGGTGGCCACACAAGAACAAAGAGAAGGTTCCACAAACCCACGACACACCCCACCCTCCAACCAAGACAGAGGAGGGAGGCGGACAGTCACAAAAGCCGGAAGAGAAGGGAACTGTGATTCTTCTGATTTAATGTGGGCGACTGGGCCAAAAACAAGGCAAATCCACCTGTGAATGGGGGAAGCTCCCAGCTGGCTGTGGATATGAAGGAACTCACTTTCCTGTACACTGAAGTCCAGCAGGGTCTCCACATCGGCTGGCACCTGGGCTCTAATCTCCCCTCACAGACTGGGATGACAGTGGCTGCGTCTGGACAGGATGTCAAGGATGGATGCACAGACGTCCTGGACAGACACTGTACAGAGACCAGGGGCTGGGCAGGGGAAAGTGGCACAGCCTTAGGGCCAGCAAGGGCAAGGCCGGGAAGCTGGGTCTCTGGGGCGTTGAGGGCCCATGGGGGCCTGGGTGAGGGCCTCCGTCTCCTCATCCAACAGAAGCAGGTGCGGCCGCCCAGTGTGGGCTGCAGCTGCGGTGAAGCGGCCGGTATGACACAACAGGAGGCTGTGGCCAGTCCTAGAGGAGGGGACCAGCTGCAGGCACTACCCCGGGAGCCGGCGTCCTAAGCCCCCGGGGAAGGCGGGAAATTGCCCCTGGGCACTGGGCGCTCAGGCTGGAGGTGGTGAGGCCTCAAGGCCCTGCAGTCGGGGAGGCGAGGGCAGAGGTGGCCGAACTGCAGCTCAGTGAAGGGGCCTTGTCAGGAAAGGCCCCCACAGGCTGCCTCGCCAGCCCAGGGGAAGTTACTTCCGGCCCAGAGGCTCAACGGGGTCCTCGGTGGTGACACTTAACCTCGTCCTCCGACAGACAACCATCGAGACAGAGTCACTCAAACTTCTGCCAAGCTCTGCACCCAAGCGAAGCTGTTACCACAGATGCTGAGGCAGGCAGTGCTCATCTCAAAACTCTACAAGTGGTTTCTTTAGCCAGTTCTCCACATTCTTAATGACAGTCCACACTAAACATGTGTTTTCAGCATCCACCTGTGCTCACAGCTATGTATAAAATAACTTTATCACAAGGAAAACTAGGTGGTGAACCCAGGAGGAGGAAATCCCCGCGACAAGTCGACAGAACACCAACGGGCCGTCGGCCCTTCCCTGCTGAACCCAAGAGTGCTTGGCTTGACTCACTTCCATCCTAATTTCCAGATTTATGTTTACTTTCCCACATTTTCATTCTGAAAATGTTCAAACGTTTAAAAAGTGGAAGAACAGTACAATGAGTGGCCAAGTTTTCTCCACGTGGAGCTCCGACAACTGCTAACATTTCGTTAGATTTGCTTTCTCACTCTCTCTCGCGCGCTCTCTCTCTCTGTAGATCATACAGAGAGACAGATTCGTTTCTCCTCTGGAGCCACTTGAAGGTGACAGGCTCCTGCCACCTCGCCGAGTCCTCAGGCACGCGTTCCCTAAGAATAAGGGCCCCTCTGCAGCCATAGAACCATCATCGGCAGACAAGAGCCATTTCAGAGCATCGCTGTCCAGTTTATATTCAATTAGCACAATTCTCCCGAAAATGTCTTTTCTATCCGGGCCACACACTGTGCCGAGTGACTCTCCTTCCCCGTCTTCGTCAGGGACGGCCTTGCACCCTTTATCTGTGATCACTTTTCGAGAGTCCAGGGCCATCGTCCTGCAGAACGTCCCCCAGATGCATCTGTTTCCCGGGGCATCATTAAATTCCCTCCTATGCACCTCAGTTCCCTGTAAACAGGAAGTTTCAGTCTCGAGGTGTGATCACCTTCCGTCAAATGCTTCTTGGCAGCTTCCTGGTGAGGCTGCTGGTTCACGAGGGGCAGCAGCTCCTACTCGTGCTCACTGACGGCATAGCCGCGACTGGCACCACATGGGACTCGTGTGCACCAGCACCCACACCCCCAAATCAGAAACACCTGGAGGAACTGCGGGCAGCCGAGATACCTGGAGGTGCGAACTGCACAGGCACGGGGCAAGAACAGGGTCAAATCATAACATAACGTCTGATTCCAGACAGTCCCACCTGTGTAAGACGGTGACATCTCCCTACCAAGTATCTGAAGCCAGAAAATATGACAGAAAATTCACGACCTGCCTTCGTCCACCCAGGCTGCTGTAACAACACACCATAGGCTGGGCGGGGGCTGACAAACAGCACAAGTTCATTTCTCACAGCTCTCAGGCTGGGAAGTCCATAGTCAAGGCCTGACAGGTTTGTCTGATGAGGGCTTCCTGGTTCACAGACGGCACCTTCTCACTGGGTCCGCACACAGTGGAAGGAGCGAGGGAGCTCTCTGTAGTCCCTTTTATGAGGGCACAAATCCCATTTATGAGACCCTGACGACTTCCTCACCGCCCAAAGCTCCCCCTCCTAGCACCATCTCCTCAGAGGTGAGGATTCCAACTTGTGAATCTTGGGGAGACACAAACATTACAAAAGCCCATCATTTAACTTTGTTAAAAGGCATTTTTGCTTCTACAAAGTCTCAAGATAAAATCAAAACAAGGAGGTCTTCAGAGGAGTCAATCCACACAGTTCTCCCAAAAGGGCAAGCAATCGATTGCCACCACTTTTTACCTGAGACCCGCTGAGTGCCCCGGTCTGCATGACTGATTCTAAATCGCCGTCCTCTCCTCTGCCACTCAGAGGTCACAGTCAGTCCAGAGCTTAACACCAACGCAGAGCTGACTGAGAGACACAAACTAATCCAGTAAGACAAGCCAAGACTCCTGCCCAAGGCCTAATCCCTCCACCAGGACACGTGGAAGGGCCAGACGCCTGGCAGCCCTTCCTTCCTCCTCTGAAGCCCCAGACACAGCCCCGGCCAGGTGTGTGCCTCGGGCAACCGAGCTGGGAACCGAGTCTGAGAACACGTTCTCAAGTAAAAATGGAATCAGGACTGCTGTGAAAAGCTCATGCCTAATCACCTCTGGGCTGAATTCTAAATGCAATGTTATTTCAGAGCTAGGTGGAAGTAATTCCTTAAAAATATATATGAACAGTAACTAGCAACCAGGGTGATAAGTACTTGGTATGTGTTTGATGAATAAATGAATTTTTAAAATTTATGGAAAGAGCATGCTCTATTTAGGAGAATTCTATTTAATTTGACCTCCTAACTATACAGTGGCTCCTTCGTGCTGACAGCAGAGTTTGCTTCAGTTGATTCAAAAAAATGGTCACTCTAACAGGAAACCAAAAGGTTTTACAGAAAGTCAAATTATGGTGCCAATTCAACTGTGCATGGCAATTTCAGCTAAACATTTAAATTCTCGAAGCACCGTACTCAGAAAACAAGAAATAACATAAACAACTGCATCGCCTCAAGCACTATCACCTAGAACTGGACAAAGTTTGACTGTGAGTTTCAAGAAAAGGGCTGACGAGGCCAAGAAGTTCCTTCCCCTCTCCCCTTACCTCCCATTTTGGTGACAAACTTAATGCAGAGAAATTCCTGTTTCAGGTTTGCAGGCATTGGAGCAATCCTGGCATTTATTCACCCAGGACACTAGAAGGCTGAAGTCTGCAGGGTACACATATTTAAAAATCACAGGAGCAGCCGGGCATGGTGGCTGACGCTTGTAATCCCAGCACTTTGGGAGGCCGAGGCAGGCAGATCACGAGGTCAGGAGATCGAGACACCACGGTGAAACCCCATCTCTACTAAAAATACAAAAAATTAGCCGGGCGTGGTGGCGGGCGCCTGTGGTCCCAGCTACTCTGAGAGGCTGAGGCAGGAGAATGGCGTGAACCCGGGAGGCGGAGCTTGCAGTGAGCCGAGATTGCGCCACTGCACTCCAGCCTGGGCGACAGAGCGAGACTCCGTCTCAAAAAAAAAAAAAAAATCACAGGAGCACTGGAGTAGTGGAAAGAGGTGCCTGCGAAGGCATCATCCTTTCCCGGACAGGCTCTGATTCCGCCTCCAGGCCCTTTTGCAAAAAGCCATTGCTACAAACCCACGGCCACCAGGAGGAAACACACAGTCCTGGCTTCCCAGAAGGCCTTAGAAGGACGAGACACGGAGCCCGCACACATCCTGGACCCTCCTCCCTGCGTTCAGTTTGATACATCTCACCTGCCTGCGTGATGGAGGTCCCACAATGGGCACAAGGGGACCCGTCAGGCCGAGAGGATGCTGCCCGGCTCACGGTCCACACATGGGGACGCGTCAGGTCGGGAGGGTGCTGCCCAGCTCACGGTCCACACATGGGGACGTGTCAGGTCGGGAGGGTGCTGCCCGGCTCACGGTCCACACATGGGGACGCGTCAGGTCGGGAGGGTGCTGCCCGGCTCTTGGTCCACACATGGGGATGCCGTCAGGGTGCTGCCCGGCTCTCAGGATCAGCCGCATATGCACATTCTCCACCGAAGCCCCTGCACAAAGCCACGCTGGAAGCACTTTCTGGCAGGTTTAGGAAGCTCGTGTCCAAGGTCATTAAACGCATGGCAAGCTCGCCTTGGAGGCATTTTACTCTGCTAATGACAACGAAGCATTCTCATTGCACTGAATAGGTTAGAGCACGCTTTCGTGTCCACTGCCTCTTTGAAATAGGCATATTGTGCCTGTTTTACAGATTACATCAAGGCCCTAATACATTTAGATCCTTGTCCCAGGTACACAGAAATCAGCGGCATCACTAGAATGTGTTTTGGACCACGAGAGGAAGCCAAATCGCGGCATTATCCATTGATGCTGCTTAAAGTGTATTTCCAGATGTGCCTGCCCCAGCCCAGCCTGTATCCATGGCTTCCGCTGACCACACGGCATCTGCTGGGCACTCTGCGCGCTTTCTCCCACACCCGCCACGCCTGTGGGCCTGTGCCTGCCCCTCACGCATCCCTACGCGGCTAAATCTCCCACATCCACCACGCCTGTGGGCCTGTGCCTGTCCCTCCACGCATCCGCACGTACCACGCGGCTAATGCACACCTCCCACAGGCGGCAAGTGCCTGAATGTCCCCACGGCTGGTGGGGCTCCCGGTAGGCTCTGCAGGACACACAGGCATGGCCGCCCCACCCACGGCCACCAGAGGCTTTGCTTTGTCCCCAGAGGTGCCTTTCGTTGGGGCGACACGGCAGATGGCCAAGTGTTAGATAATTAAGGCTCAGGAAATCACCGAGATTTTTACCTTTAGAACTCACCTCTCCCCTGCACTACATCCCAAAAGGTGGGTAGCCAGAGCTGGGGAAGAGATGCCCAAGGCTCCCTCCCACCCTGACAGCCTCGGACACTGCTCCCCTCTGTTGGTTTCTCACCGCACCTCAATAAACTTAGCTCACAGCAAGAGGCGGACATGGCCGGAGCAGAAACACACAACAGACCCCGGGTGGACGTGAAGGGGGACGAGGGTGTGCGCCGGGAAGAGGGTGTGCGCCAGGAGGAGGGTGCATGCGGGGAGGAGGCTGCACGCGGGGAAGAGGCTGCGTGCCGGGAAGAGGGTGTGCAGGCCCCAAGAACGTGGTGGCAGCAAGGCCGTTCAAGGCTGGACTCCAACAGCGGCAGCAGCAATGACGTTGGGCAAGCCACTGAGAAAGCCCCACCCAGAGGCGCTGCATGAACCAGCAGCAACCCCAACCCAATGTGCTCATCAGACTGGGCACATGCACACATTGTGGACACGTGTGAATATGTTCCAGTTAACGTGATGCTATGTAATAATCAACAACGTTAACCCCATAGCTTCATTACATGGCATCTGGCACATTGAGACTTTTTATTCTGTCTCTCTTCCTATACAAAGAAGTGGAAAATAGGTCCAAGATCATTCACAACAAATTACTGCTAATTGCAAAAAAAAAAAAAATCCTACCCTCACCTTGGAAGGTCTCAAGGCAACACCTCGTTCTTTGAGGTCATGGTCGGGACGCTCTCCGGACCCCTAGGTGAATCTGCGACTGTGGGGAATCCCCAAATCAACAGTTTTTGGGGCCAGCAGGGATGCCAGCCATGCTTCCAGGCAGGTCTTGTGACCTCGGCTGGGTCACCAACCTATTCCTGCACTCGGACCCCGCCAGGAACGAGGGCACCGGCCCGCACATCTCTGCCCCCGAGGCGACATCCCCTACATTCCTCTGCACTGCTGGGTTCCATGCCTTAGATCCCAGCCACCTTAAAGGTGACGTTCCCCCACCAGCCCTCATGAAGAAGATACTCACACAACGCCCGTCCTCTCCCACCTGGTCAGTACCCAGGGAGAAAGGAACCCGGATCTCAGGTTGATTTTCTGCCAGTCCATCGAAAACACAGCTGGCCAGCAGCACTGGTGCACAGCACTGCCAGGTTACCCGTGAGGAATGCAAAGTAAAATGAGAGGTACTCAAGTCGGCTGCGGCAAGTGCTTCTACATCCCTGCTCCAACAAGGAAAGACAGGAGGCCGGGCGTATGGCTCACACCTCTTGTCCTTCCTTGTTGGGGCAGGGGTACAAAAGCATTTTGGGAGGCTGAGGTAGGAGAAATGCTTGAATTCGAGACCAGCCTGGGCAACATAGCAAGACCCCGTCTCTACAAAAAAAAATACAAAAATTAGTCAGGTGTGGTAGTGCGCCTGTAGTCCCAGCTACTCAAGGGGCTGAGGTGGGAGGATCACCTGAGCCCAGGAGGCGGTGGTTGCAGGGAGCCAAGATTGCACCACTGCACTCTAGCCTGGGCAACAAGGCAAGACCCTGTATCAGAAAAAAAAAGAAGAGAGAGAGAAAGACAGAAAGAAAGAAAGAAAGAAAGATCACTAGTAATTCCAAATAGTGCCTACTAATTTGAAATCTTTTCCAGATATGATGAAGGAAATCATTTTTCTTCCTACATCCATTCTAAGGAAACATTTCTATTTTTCTGCTACACAATTTGGTAACCTGCCATTTCAGATCCTGGCCTCTTTAAGCAGGACTCGCTGGTGTGCAAGCAGCGCTCTGAAACCTCAGTGTCCTCAGACCCACCTGGAGGGCAGGTGAAGGATGCTGGGCCTCCGCCTCCGAACGTCACACTGGGGTGGGGCAGGTCTGGGGTGGGGCAGGGTTTGCACTTCTAATGCATTCCAGTCTAGGGCCACACCACCCTAAACACGCCCATCTCATTTAATGCATACCGGAGGGAGGAGCCACATGGGGCAGGTCACAGAGCAAGTGTCCAGGCACCAGGCCACCAGGTGTCTATTTAAATGCAAACCAATCAAGCAGCTTAAGTCAAACAGGTTCGCCCTCCTAATACATTGGCCAACACGACTAGTGATAAATATCACTGCTGTTTGACCTTCTGCTCACTGATGACCAGAGCGACGGCCTGAAACATCAAAGCTGAAGGGTGTGTGCCACAGTCAGGGCTCCACACACCCCCATCCCAGGCCATCGCATACAGGTCCCCTCACCAGCACTGGGGTCTAATAGACCAGCTCCACGCTCACACTTACTGGGACACAACCACCTTTTCAGCCCTTCATGCGTCTGTACCCTACAGCAGTGTTCAAGGGAGGCTAATTTAAGAAAGGAATGTAATATGGACATCTGTGAACTCTTCCTCATATCCACTGAGTGGTCCTCCAGAAAGACAAAGATTAAAAAGAAAAAGAAGATTTAAGAATCAAACACAGGGCCGGGCACGGTGGCCCATGCCTGTAATCTCAGCACTTTGGGAGGCCAAGGCGGGCAGATCACTTGAGGCCAACAGTTTAAGACCAGCCAGACCAACACAGTAAAATCCCGTCTCTACTAAAAATACAAAAATCAGCCAGGCATGGTGGCACATGCCTGTAATCCCAGCTACTTGGGGGGCTGAGGCAGGACAGTTGCTTGAACCGGGAGGTAGAGGTTGCAGTGAGTGGAGGTTGCAGTGAGCCAAGATCGCACCACTGCACTCCAGCCTGGGCGACAGAGTGAGACTCCATCTCAAAAAAAAAACAAAAACAGGCCAGGCACGGTGGCTGATGCCTGTAATCCCAGCACTTTGGGAGGCCGAGGTGGGTGGATCATGATGTCACAAGATCAAGACCATCCTGGCTAACATAGTGAAACCTTGTCTCTAATAAAAATACAAAAAAATTAGCCGGGCGTGGTGGCGGGCACCTGTAGTCCCCAGCTACTGGGGAGGCTGAGGCAGAAGAATGGCATGAACCTGGGAGGCAGAGCTTGCAGTGAGCCGAGATCGCACCACTGCACTCCAGCCTGGGTGACAGAGTGAGACTCCATCTCAAAAAAAAACAAAAACAAAAAAACACAGAAGCCCGTGGAACAAGCCCTTGCCCCGCTCCATATCAGCTGTGCTGTGCCACCCAGGAGCATGCCAAGCTCCAAGAGTCGTCCACCTGCCTTGCATAAACAACGTCACTACTCGCATCACAGAGGCTGAGATTCCCTAACCCTCATTATGTCCGTGTCAGTCACAAGCAGGCACTGGGCCCCCCGCAATGCACAGGGAATCCCTCTGGCCATCCGATGACCATCCATTGATAAATAAAAAGCATTAATTCCAGCTGGGTTGCACAGCTGCACACATCAATACTTGTTACTGTTTACAAATGTTCCACTTGAGGGTGGAGTGAAGTTACAGAATTGGGAAGAACTTCACAGACGTACGAGGGGTGCATTTAAGGAAAAAGTGTATGGAAGAGGTGAGAAAATGGAATATCCTAACCTCTGTCTTTTCATCACCCTCTAAATCCTACAATTCCAGTTCTGTTCATTTTGCAGTGAAAAATAACAAATGATTCACACTCAGACACAAGGTGGCTTAGGAAGCTGTGGCTGTTTTAAAAAGATGAAACAATTTAGAAGATCAGGATTCCGTGAGCGTATTCCTTACTTAAAAAGAGAAGAGACTGGGAGTTACACATCAGCTTACCAAGGCTGTCCTGAAGTCCAGGAGCCCCTCAGGAGAAGAGAGAATGTGCACCTTCTGCAGACCAAGGCAGGTGGCCGGGCCCAAGAGTGGGGATGGGGAGGCTGCAGGAGGCTTGCAGAGGGAGCTGTCCCGCCAGCCTCTGGCAGAAACTCCTGACTAATTAAACCCTGACAGCAGCTCTGTTTAGTGAATTGTCTCCTGGTCACTAAGAAGAGTGAAGCTGTTGAAAGCCTACAGCCAACCCTCTGGATAATAGTTGAGATGTATTTTAGAGAAGGAAATGATCCCGTCACAATCCCAGACTTGCCCACAGCTGCAGGCGCATACTGAGAGTGCAGCTTCTTGCTCTGTCAGCAACACGGCCCACCGTAGAGCCACATGGGTTCTGCCCGATGCCCCCACTTCAGGGAGTCTGGGGCAGGTCCAGCTGAACCAGGCCACCTGGGGCGGGCAACCCCGCCCCTACTTCTCAAAAGTACATGCAGAGGCAGACAGAATGAAACACAGCCCCCAAGCCTCAGATATACAGTTTGGCACCGTCATCTGTGAAAAAAGAACAAAAGTCGCATGGGAAAGTGAGCATAAAAATGAAAAAATAACAGAATTACAGTGAAGATGGATGAGATGGGGAGGACTGTGAGGAAGCTGAGAAGGGGACTGAGGACCTGAAGAGGCACCTGAAGGCTGGACGTTCCCAACAAGACAAGAAAGATGCCTCCAGATGAGGTGGGACATCATCTCCATTATGGAAATAAAGAGGAAAAGCCTGAAAACGTCAGTTTCCTACCATGAAGCAAAAATCAAACTGGCCTCAGACTTCTCCTCTACAACAATGGATTCCAAAAGATGAGGACGTGGCATCCATGGGGTCTTGAGGGAGAGCTGGCACGAACATCCTGGAGCTGCCATCTCCAGAAGCAGCCGAAACAGCCTCAGATCCAGCAAAGTCTTGTCTTGAAAAATCTATCAGAGTACACCCCCTTATCAAAGTGGCACACAGCTGCAGGGGGTGTGATGTAAGGGGATTTAGAAATCCTTCTCCATGCAGACCCTAAACTTGGGAAGCCACTGGTCACACCCTGGGAGGACCTCAGCCAGCAAGAAGCCCGGTGCCTCCTCTCTGCTCCATCTCTAACGCCAAGAAACATTTTACTCATAAAATTATGTTATTTCCAATTTGTTAAGTTGTATATATTAAGTCCATAAAGAGACCAAGAAAATGTATAAAAACATTGATGACTTGATGGTGGTATTATAACTAATTTTTAAACAAAACATGTTGTCTAAATTTTCCAGAATGAAAAAATACTCTTTTTAACAAGAAAGGTGCTTTTAAAGTCACCATAAACAATTATATACCCATCCTATGAACGTGTTCTTAAAATAAAAAGTGAACAGCAAAAACAGAAGGAGTGCATGAATATATTGATAATGTTTACTCTGAATGGGGGGGGCTATTTTGCTTTCCATTTCCCTAGGTTTGACGTGTCACTTCTGTAATGTAATAATAGAGCAAACACAATAGTTCAGGAAACACTGCTGCCCACTGGGACATAAACCCCATCTCCTCCAAAATGCTGTGTCCCCCGACCTCTGATTTTATCTTTTAAATCAGCTAGGTTTTCTCCCCTAAAAAGAAGCATATTGTATCATTACTCTTTTAATTTAGGTGACTTAACAGGCACACAGACTTAAACACTTTCTGGAAAGGTGATGTGTAGAGTTTAACTAAGATTTGTTTTGTTCTGAGAAGAGCAGGGGCACGTTCCCAAGGTGAGGAGCCTCCAGGAAACACTGGCTGGGTCAGCTGGGCCCTCACCTGGAGAAACGAGCACTCGACGCCTCTACCCTCCACCCGGCCCCAGCAGGAATGTGGTGCAGAGCTGAAGACAGGCCCGTCTATAAAAACCCCAAGGGCTGTTTCCAGGAGCTACTCTCTGCCCCGTGCCCTCCGCACCCTGTCCCCCGTGCAGGTACTGGAGCTGTTGTCCAGCCTCCCCCAGGCTCTCCACACCCACACTCCATGCCTCCTTCCACCCCACACCTACCTGCACCACCCAACTCCCCACTGTCTCTTACTGACCACCCGCCTCGACTCCCCCATAGCCTGGAAACTGCAAAGCTGCCTGCCAGCAAGAGGGGACGGGCGGCGACCGCACCAGCCAGGTAGCACCTGCTCCCACTGGCCTGCAGGGTCACAGGGCCTGCCTCATGGAGCCGTCTTTAAGCACAAGTACAGCGAGAAATCAATGCAGCTTTAGTTTTACTTTGCTGTTAAATTAACTTTATAACACTTGGCTATAACATACATTAATTTTTATAGCAATTACTAAAATAACAACTCATAATGCATTCATTTACCATATTAAGCCAAGCAACTGAAAAACCAAACACTCAAGCAGAATTTTATAGGACTGTAGTAGTTTTTGTTAGGCTGTCAAATTATTTTAAGCTCAAAATTAAAGTAATTAAATCTGTGACTCTCAACTGGGGGAGGTGGGCACACACAGAGGGGGGAAGTTAAAATCCTTTTTTTTCTTCCAAACCTCACACAGACCGACTCGGTTGGTAATTTCCATTGCTAGAATTATGTCCTGTTCCTTAGGTTAAAAACAACTGCCTTCATACCTATTAAAAACAACGTTTCTTCCTTTCCTGAGTGAACGTGAAATGAGCCATGGTGGCAAGGTGGGCGAGACCGGAGGGAAACTGAGTCCACGTCCACATTTGACGGTGGGCGAGAACAGAGGGGAACTGAGTCCACGTCCACATTTGACGGCGGGAGAGAACAGAGGGGAACTGGGTCCACGTCCACATTTGACGGCGGGCGAGACCGGAGGGAAGCTGGGTCCACGTCCACATTTGACGGCGGGCGAGACCGGAGGGAAGCTGGGTCCACGTCCACATTTGACGGCGGGCGAGAACGGAGGGAAGCTGGGTCCACATCCACATTTGACGGCGGGCGAGAACGGAGGGAAGCTGGGTCCACGTCCACATTTGAAGGCGGGCGAGACCGGAGGGAAGCTGGGTCCACGTCCACATTTGACGGCGGGCGAGACCGGAGGGAAGCTGGGTCCACGTCCACATTTGACGGCGGGAGAGAATGGAGGGAAGCTGGGTCCATGTCCACATTTGACGGCGGGAGAGAATGGAGGGAAGCTGGGTCCACGTCCACATCTGACGGCGGGCGAGACCGGAGGGAAGCTGGGTCCACGTCCACATTTGACAGCGGGCGAGAACGGAGGGAAGCTGGGTCCACGTCCACATTTGACGGCGGGAGAGAACGGAGGGAAACTGAGTCCATGTCCGCATTCATGCAGGCGAGAACAGAGGGAAACTGAGTCCACATCCACATTTGACGGCGGGCGAGAACAGAGGGAAACTGAGTCCATGTCCACATTTGACGGTGAGCAAGAACAGAGGAAACTGAGTCCACGTCACATTGACAGTGGGCGGAACGGGGAGTCCAGGGGGGGGGGGGGGGAGGGGGGGGGAGGGGGGCACATTGGGCGGGGGGGGGAGTCCACGACGGGGGGAGACGGGGGTCCGACATTGACGGGGCGAGAACAGAGGGAAACTGAGTCCACGTCCACATTTGACGGTGGGAGAGAACAGAGGGAAACTGAGTCCATATCCACATTTGACGGCGGGCGAGAACACAGGGAAACTGGGTCCACGTCCACATTTGACGGTGAGCGAGAACAGAGGGAAACTGGGTCCACGTCCACATTTGACAGCGGGCGAGAACGGAGGGAAGCTGGGTCCACGTCCACATTTGACGGCGGGCGAGAACGGAGGGAAGCTGGGTCCACGTCCACATTTGACGGCGGGCGAGAACGGAGGGAAACTGAGTCCACGTCCACATTTGATGGTGGCTTTTAATGCAATGCAGGGTGTGTCCCCTTGACCTTCACGAATTTTCGGGTAGTAAGAAAGCAATTTTTCTTATTGGAAAGGAGAAAATGAAGTGACTGTAAAATAATATAATTTCCTTACAGCAAAACAACAGAGAACCAACTTTTCCTTTTTTCACATTACCCAATAATTCTAAGACTCAGGGTTTTGTCACGTTACAGCAAATCCCATTCATTAGGGGGAAGTCGGAAGTCAGAACAGTGTGTGCTATTCAAATTCTCAATGAATAATTAACTCAAATGTGTTCAGAGTGCTATAAAATGAAATTAATTTATTTTTAGTTTAACCCAAAATCCCCAATCACTTGCCAAATGATCCTCTATGTATCCTACATAAAGGATAGGCTCTTTCTGGCAGAAAACCATTGAAGTTTTTATTTGCAGTAAGAGAAGCATGCCTTCTTATTATCAAACAGGTGCATGGTCCCCTTGCGGGGGGGCGCCCGTCACCCGCGTCCCCGTGCGTCACGGCGTTGCCGCACACCATTAACACATCAAAATGGAAAAGGAAATGTAAGCAGTGTTTGCCGTCCAAAGTTCACATCAACAATTCCTTATTAGGAAGGCACTTCTGAGCCTTTCCTCCGGCATCTGGGAGCTGCCAGCAACCCAGTTCCAGGAGAGAAAATAGCTTGACACCTCCTGCAGCCCATGGAGTCCTCTTGTTGGGACAAGGACCCCCCAGGAGAGAGGAGCCCCCAGCAAAGTCAACACTGGAGGTCCTGGGGAGTGGGTGGTGCTTGGGTGGCCATGCGGGGAGGGCTGTTCCCTGTTCCCTTCCCCTCAGGAGACAGCTGGCCCGAGGTGACACAGCACCGGATGCGATTTCAGGGCCAGAGACCATGGTGCCCGGGGCTGTGGACCACGCCAGCCGACAGCCACTGCAAGCCCCAGACCGGGGCTGTGGATCACGCCAGCCCACGGCAGCCGCATGCCCCAGACCAACACGAGAAGAACGCAGGCTGACAACATCTTTGTCTATGGTAGGTGCCATGGTTATTGTTCCTAACAGAGTCCACAGCCACTTCTACTGGGTGCCCTCCACTCTTCCCCGGCCCCAGCTGGCCCCCCCTTGACAGCCATGTCCCCGAGAATGGGATGTAGAGCCAGGAGGGGCATGGGTCCATTCAGTTTGCAGAGGCTGCCAGGCAGCACCTTCCACCTGCCGAGGGCCGGAGGCGGGGAAGCCATTCCACAGCACATGAGCAGGCAAGGGGCCTCCCAGCCTTAGAGCCCAGATGGCTTCTGGCCAGGGTGCTCTGGGCTGACCCTCCTCATGCTCACTTCCCTGCATAATACAGTTTAAGTTGTTTTCTATAATTTGCAACCAGAATCCTGGCTGATCCACCACAGAACTCAGATGTCCTCAGTTCTGCCTCAGCCCCCACTTGTGAGAGGCCCGTGGCATAACACAAACTCCCCCCGGGATTCCTGGGCCTCACGGGGGAAGCCACGGGTGTGTCCATGCAGGACCTGGAGGCTGCACAGCTCTGGCTGTTTCTCTGCCAGAGCCTGGCACTGCCCTCTCTCCATCTCTCCTGGTGCCAGGGCTCAGGCCCCGGCCCCCGTTTCTGCAGAAGCCCCTTTCCATCCTAGCCCCTGCCACCCCTCCTGCTCTTGTCTCTCCCACACTTCCCAAACTCTCTCCTGGCCAGCTCTCGCCACACTCAGTCAGTGTCCACTGGGGGCCTCGGGGGCACCTCCACCTGCCCAGGTCTGGGACCACCATCCTCCACGCATATCTACAGACCCTGTCCTCACCTGCATCACACCAATGACGGCATCACGGTGTGAGTTCCGGTCACCAGTTGGCCTCCCCCACCAACGTGGACTCCTTACGAGCAGGACCACCAACGTGGATGCGATCCCATCAGGAACCACCTACTTTTGTGTCCCCAGCACCGTGCTCAGGTCCCAGGGAGGCCCCAGCAAACTATGGAACAACCAAACTAGTGACTGAATGAACAAGTATGTTAAGTTGTTAAGTAGAAAATAGCAGAAGACTTAGTAGAATGCATGAGTAACAATTACGATTGTATGAAAATCAGTATCCATGTGGAAGGTATTATGCAAAAAAAAGCTTCACTTTGTTTCAGTGCCTTTCCAATTAAATGTTGTTAAGCAGTATTTCCCCCAAAAGGTGCGTCTTTTATAAAACAAGAACACAAGGCTCTGAGGCCAACTTTGAACATGTATTCGAGTGAATTCACATTCCCCAAATTTTCCGTATCCCAAAATCTGGACTTTTGCTAAACGGTGTCCTTAGGACAGGAGTCTCTCCAAGGAAGTCGCCTGAGCTGAGAGGGGGCCTGGCATCGCCCGCCCAGGTTATCAGTCATCAGCAGCAGCAGCTGTGGCATGAGAGAGACGGTGTGGGGCGAAACCAACGGGGAAACCACAAAAGAAACCACCTGCTACTGGAAACGGCCTCGCTGTACTCAGGGAGTTGGTTCCAGGACCCCATGGACACCAAATCCAGGCACATTCAAGCCCCACAGGTGGGCCTGCCGAACCTGTGTGTACAAAGAGTCGGCCCTCCGACACGCGTTTCACATGGCAGCAACACTGTATTTTCTCCCTGAGTTTGGTTGGAAAAATCCACATATAAGTTGACCCGCAAAGCTCAAGCTTGTGTTGGACAAGAGTCAACTGTATGCAATTGACACTGATTCCTACCAACAATATCAAAATCCCAGCATGAGCAGCACGATAAACAGAATGAGCAAAATTCAAAAACTAAAGCGGCATTTTTCCTGCGACTTAGCGCACTGCGTATCCCCCACGGGAAAGACCACGCTGGCTGCTGACCAAACTCCACCGGCATCTTCCTCCGTCCTGAGGGCATCTTCCTCCATCGACAGCAGCCTGGGCTCACCTCCCAGCCCAAGCCTGAGAACTGAGTTCCAGTCCCAGGGTCAGGGAGGGGGAGCTCACTGTGCACCCTCCCAGCTCTCCTCCGCCCCTTCCCTCAGGCTGGCCCAAGAGCAGCCTGGACAGTCACCTGCTGGGGACACTGGGCTGCCCCTCCTCCGCCCACAGCCCCAGGCCACCTGTCTCATCCCTGACAGAGAAACGGAGCTGCAGTGGGAGGCGGGACACGCTGGGATCGAGCTGCAGTGGGAGGCGGGACACGCTGGGATCTACCCATGACCAGGCCGAGCTGCGCCAATCACTCAAGCTTCACTTTGATCACTTGCTCTACCCAATAAAACAGAATGAAATAACACCACGTCCTCCTTTCCACACACTCCCAAGCCTCCCATCCCGCTTCCTGGCGCTGACCCCATAAGAACACTTTGTGCCTCTTTCTAGGTATTTTCTATCCTCCTCAAGCACAGAACCACACTCAGAGTGATTTTTTTTTTTTTTTAAACAGAAATGGCACCAGGGCAGATGATGATTTTTTGTACCATTTCTTGACTTTCTTGGGCATTTTCCACACCAGGACAGATGGACCCTGCTCTCCCTCCCCGCCTACAGCTGCCTCGCAGCAGCCACACACCGAGCCGTAAACCCTCACAAGACTGTGGGCATCTCGAGGTGACCCACGTCCCCAAAGACCAAGGGGTCACAGCTTCACATTGTCCAACAACACTTCAGACGCGGCCTCGAGCCTGGGAGCCCTACTGGCCAGCCCAGACCAGCCCCAGAACAGAGGCGTGAGGGGTGACGTCTGTACTTCCTTTAAAAAAAGGCAGATATTCAGTGCCACATTTAAAATGGTCATGGCGGCCAGGCACAGTGGCTCATGCCTGTAATGCTAGCACTTTGGGAGGCCAAGGTGGGCAGATCACTCGAGGTCAGGAATTCGAGACCAGCCTGGCCAACATGGCGAGACCCTGTCTCTAATAAAAATACAAAATTAGCTGGGCATGGTGGCGGGTGCTGTAATTCCAGCTACTCAGGAGGCTGAGACACAAGAATTGCTTGAACCCTGGAAGTGGAGGTTGCAGTGAGCTGAGATCACACCACTGCACTCCAGCCTGGGTGACAGAGCGAGACTCTGTTTCAAAAATAAAAATAAAAAATAATAACAAAAAACAACACAGGCATTCCTAGTCCCTTGGAGCCGCGGCAACAAAGCTGGCAATATATTTTGGTTGTTTATAATCAATGTTTTACATGAGCTATGCTGCAAGTCTCAACCTTAATCCTGCTACAGTAATCATCCATTACAAATTAAAACAAGAGCCATAATTCTGTCTCGTACTAAAATATTCTAATTGAGACATGCTAACAGAATACATTTCTTTGGGTGAGAAAGTCTCCGCCAGGGTGGGGAACAGACGGCCCACCGATTGTGCTGTGGCCCTAACCTCCGAGGACTCAGGAATCACCCACAGCAAGGCTGGTGACTCAAAAAGAACACTAAATTGCTCTTTGACTTTAATTCTTAAACCTTGAGAAACCAAAGTTCTCTTTGTAACAGACTTGAGAAAGACGCTCAGAAGAGACGCACCAACTCTTACCTGGGAGAGACACCCTTGCTAATCGTGTCTGGATTAATGGATGCACTAAAAGCATCTCTTCCAACAGGGACACAGACTGCAAACAGGAACACCACGCATACCTTCCCCAAATTACCCAGTCCTGACCCATCCACCCCTCGGGAGGTCCCCAGCCAAGTCCAATAAGGAAATGACCCCACAGCAGATGCACGCGCCGGCAGTGAGGGCAGTGGCGTCAGGGAATTCCGCTCCATAAACCTTGGCAGCTCGCAGGGAGGTGCATCCTTATCAGAGGCTGCCGGAGATTTGCTGGTGGTGCTTTCATTCTTCACAGCTGCTATCTGATCTCATGCTAATCAGTGTTTTTCTGACAACAAAGTCAAGGTTTCTCTGAAGAGACTGCCAGATGAAAGAAAGGGAGAAAAGACAGAAAAGACAGAAGCCCGTTTCTGTACCCAGCTGGACAGGTGAAGTCATTTAGGTGCAGGATGATCTGGCCATTCCAAATATGCGTGGCTTTCCAATTTTGTTAAAATGAAACCCAGCCTTTGAAAAGGCCTGGACTTCCCACAATGCACAGTATTTATAGTGTGGAGGGCACTGTAGAGAAGTCATCAGTATATTCACAACAGCAAGATCCACGGAGGCTCTGCCATGTGCCAGGCCTGAGACAACTGTTTACAGAAAACATCTCATTTCATCCTACACAGAATACACAGACTGCTTCACAGAACACTCCCAAAGGGGACCATCACATGATCCCCAAGAAGTAATGAGCGCCTTAAAATTAAGAAAGCCAACTTCCTCCCCTCTTATCTCCCTGTCCTCATTTTCACAGAACCAAAGAAATATGAAGGACCAGTGACACCCCAGTGAAGAACGCCCTCCTGGTGGTTATACTCTGTAGTACGGAGAACAACACTGCTCTGTGCTGCACGAGGCTACCATTCTATACTACACTAGTACGATCGGTTTGTTCTATTCTATACTATTCCATTCTCTACGATACAATATCATACTGTTTCATTCTACACTATATGATACTGTACTATCTGTTCTATTCTATACTGTTTTCTTCTCTACTGAAAGGAGTAGCCAGCTTGCTTTAGGCAGACAGTAAGGGAAGGGTCCCAGAAAGCCTCCAGCCCATGTTTTGTGCAGATAGGGGAACTTGCATAGGGGGCTTGCCTAAACATGCTCACAGCGGACTAAGGGCCCCCATGCGTGTGGGGGAATGGGGTGGAGCCACCAGAAATTCGCTCCTTACACAAACAGGAAGCCTAGCCCCATCAGCTTCTATATAAAAGCCCTTGTAGTCAACTGGGAAGGGGGCAACCAGCAACCTGCTCTCAGGACCCCTCTTTTCACTGAGAGCTTTCCTTTTCACTTAATAAATTCTACTGCACTCACTCTTCAAAGTCCGCGTGCCTATTTCTTTCTGGTTGTGAGACAAGAACCCGGACCCAGCTGAGCTAAAGAGCAAAAATCCTGCATCAGTGCTACAGAACACCATCCTCTCTGTTCCGTGCTATGCGACTCTACTATTCCACACTATGCTATGTAATATCCACCATCCTCTCTGTTCCGTGCTATGCGACTCTACTATTCCACACTATGCTATGTAATATCCACCGTCCTCTCTGTTCCGTGCTATGCGACTCTACTATTCCACACTATGCTATGTAATATCCACCTCTCTCTGTTCCGTGCTATGCGACTCTACTATTCCACACTATGCTATGTAATATCCACCGTCCTCTCTGTTCCGTGCTATGCGACTCTACTATTCCACACTACGCTATGTAATATTAATGCCATGCTGTGTGTTCTAATCTAGACTACATTATTCTATGCCATACTACGTCTTTAGTTCAACTGTATACTCTACAATACTATCCCACTTGTTCTATTCTAGACCATGTAATACTATTTGTCCTGTTGTATACTATATGTTACACTGTTTTTTCTATTCTATGCTACCCTATATAGCACTATACTATTTGTCCTATTGTATACTATACTATATAACGTCACACTGTTTCTTCTACTCTATGCTACCCTATATAGCACTATACTATTTGTCCTATTGTATACTATACTATATAACGTCACACTGTTTCTTCTACTCTATGCTACCCTATATAGCACTATATTATTTGTCCTATTGTATACTACACTATATAACGTCACACTGTTTCTTCTATTCTATGCTACCCTATATAGCACTATACTATTTGTCCTATTGTATACTACACTATATAACGTCACACTGTTTCTTCTACTCTATGCTACCCTATATAACACTATACTATTTGTTCTATTCTGCACTGCTCTGTATAATTCTATCCTGTTTGTTCCATTCTATACAATATCATATATCGCTTCACCATGCCCCACTATACAAGAGTAGAGCCAGTTATACTTTCATAATCTCTTTTCCAAGCTCTTACCCAGTGCAGTATTCAAATGTGATGTTTTACTATGCCCCACATAAATGCACATTTCATGATCATTGATGCCGTTTCCTATGGTTATAGAATTCTGTCTCTATGATTCTATTGATACGGCTTCTTTGGGCTTCTCTGTAAGTCCTTTGCAGTGTCTGATTTCCTAGTGAAAAGATGAGTGAGGTCCCGATAAGATCCTACGAAACCAGCATCCACACAGGCTCACCTGTGTGCACACTGCTGGACTCCGTGTTGAAGGAGTGACAGGAAGACAGACAGCTGTCGGTGAATGGAAGGCAACAAGGACAGAGTAGATTCCAGAACTGAGACAGGTACCAGGGCTCTCACACAGCTGAGGGTCGCTCCCAATTCTAGCCTCTCACAGAAAGGCAGAGGTGACTTAGCACAAAGAGCATGGAACTTTGCTTTAATAAAGCAAATGCTTAACATCCACCGTGAGGAACTCAAGGAGAAATGGCAGTAGGCTCTACTAATAACTACTGCTTTAAAAAATGGAAGGGAGAGGGTACATTTTCACATGGGCCATGTGGAAAGTTGGCTGGACCTGCCCCTGGACCTGCCCCTGGACCTGCCCCTGGACCTGCCCCCTGGACCTGCCCCTGGACCTGTCCCTGGACCTGACGCTGGACCTGCCCCTGGACCTGCCCCTGGACCTGTCCCTGGACCTGATGCTGGACCTGCCCCTGGACCTGCCCCTGGACCTGCCCCTGGACCTGGACCCCTGGACCTGCCCCTGGACCTGACCCTGGACCTGCCCCTGGACCTGACCTGGACCTGACGCTGGACCTGACCCTGGACCTGACACTGGACCTGACCTGGACCTCTCCCTGGACCTGACGCTGGACCTGCCCCTGGACCTGCCCCTGGACCTGCCCCTGGACCTGCCCCTGGACCTGACACTGGACCTGACCTTGGACCTCTCCCTGGACCTGTCCCTGGACCTGCCCCTGGACCTGCCCCTGGACCTGCCCCTGGACCTGCCCCTGGACCTGACCCTGGACCTGACACTGGACCTGACCCTGGACCTGACGCTGGACCTGACCCTGGACCTGACACTGGACCTGACCTTGGACCTCTCCCTGGACCTGCCCCTGGACCTGCCCCTGGACCTGCCCCTGGACCTGACCCTGGACCTGACACTGGACCTGCCCCTGGACCTGACGCTGGACCTGACACTGGACCTGCCCCTGGACCTGACCCTGGACCTGACCCTGGACCTGACCCTGGACCTGACCCTGGACCTGCCCCTGGACCTGCCCCTGGACCTGCCCCTGGACCTGACCCTGGACCTGCCCCTGGACCTGACCCTGGACCTGCCCCTGGACCTGACCCTGGACCTGCCCCTGGACCTGACCACCTGGACCTGACCCCCTGGACCTGACCCTGGACCTGACCCTGGACCTGACGCTGGACCTGACCCTGGACCTGCCCCTGGACCTGACCCTGGACCTGCCCCTGGACCTGCCCCTGGACCTGCCCCTGGACCTGACCCTGGACCTGACCCTGGACCTGCCCTGGACCTGCCCTGGACCTGACCCTGGACCTGACCCTGGACCTGCCCTGGACCTGACCGCTGGACCTGACGCTGGACCTGACCCTGGACCTGCCCCTGGACCTGTCCCTGGACCTGACCCTGGACCTGACTGCTGGACCTGACCCTGGACCTGCCCCTGGACCTGCCCTGGACCTGACCCTGGACCTGACCCCTGGACCTGACGCTGGACCTGACCCTGGACCTGACCCTGGACCTGTCCCTGGACCTGCCCTGGACCTGACCGCCTGGACCTGCTGCCCTGGACCTGCCCCTGGACCTGACCCTGGACCTGACCCTGGACCTGCCTGGACCTGACCTGGACCTGTCCCTGGACCTGCCCCTGGACCTGCCCCTGGACCTGACGCTGGACCTGACCCTGGACCTGACCCTGGACCTGTCCCTGGACCTGCCCCTGGACCTGACGCTGGACCTGACGCTGGACCTGACCCTGGACCTGACGCTGGACCTGACCCTGGACCTGCCGCTGGGTCTGCTACTGGACTGCTAACAAATGCTGCAGATCTTTATGGAGAGAAAAGTACAATGCATCTGAGAGCAGCTGTCCCAGCTCTGGATGAAGCCGGCAGAACAAGGAAGCAGCAGAGATGCTGGCATCATTCAGTGGGCAGAGCCAGTGACCCTCCTCTAAGTCCAGAAAAGCTCCAACTGCATGTCTGCAACTAGAAATACCAATCATTAGCCAGACCTCCTGGCAAATATCACCACTGACCCACTGTAATTCTGTGTGGTGTATTATGTCCCATGAACAGGAAATCATTCTCAAAGCCTTTAACAAGGAAGTATTAACATGACTTTTAGTGCAATATAACTGCTTTGCACCCATTTAACATACACTTAACTCCAATGGTATGTGTAAATATATATTTTATAGAACATCAGGCATGTTTACCTAATGGCTCGAACCTTTACAATATCTCTCGCCCTGAGAGGACAGCGGAGGATCCCATGCAATCTCTCCAGGAACATGCCCCTCCCAGAGAGGACTCACAAATCAAATGTGCACATGCATTCATGCATGCACAGACACATATCTCACACACACACACGCACACGCACGCATACATGCAATACACACATTCACACATGCAGACACATTCGCATAATCACATTCATAATACCAACACGTAACACATACATGCATACACACAACACTCAAACACACGTGCATATACATACATGTTCATGCATATACATTCTGACACACATAAACATATGTAAATGCATACACATAACATGCACAAATATACATTTATAACTATACACACATGAGCATCCATGCATGCATTCTTGCATGTGTGCAATGTCATGCCTAAACATGTAACACATGCACACACATACATGCAACACAAATACACACGCACAGATATACACATGCATGCATGTGTACATTACACACAAAGGCACACACACATGCACAACACATATACATGCAATACACACTTTCATACACATAAATGCAAACACACATACATGTATACACCCCTCAAAGACCCCATTATTCAATTCTATACAAAGTGGTTTATCCCCCAATGTAACTTCCTGTAATTAATAAACTGTACTGCACATTTCTTGATTTCAAATACTGAGGTCTCACACACAGCACACATACACACATTCATACTCAAATCCATGTGAACATACAAATAGAAATAGGCACACGTGCCTGAAGACCCTCTTCTGTAAAGGTATTCTCAAACTTGAATTGAACGAATTCTGCTAATTATAGTCAGAGTCAGCAAAGATAGATATTTGACCTCAGAATGAATATACTCGTTCTTTTCGTTACCCCTGGCAACAGCAAGAATGTAAAACAGCGTTGTGTGATACGATGCCACTTATTCAATCCCACTTCCTGGGATCTGACCCACTTGTAAAAGCGTTTCTGTCTGAGTGATTTCCTTCTGACTAAAATCATGAGATAATTCCTTCCCTTCCTGCTTTCTCTTTCCCAGGCCTTTTCACTACCCTTTCATCATCTCGGAAACTAAATCATCGTTGTCAAAATGGAAGGCAAAGAAACAGCCTTAGGAGAGAATCCCTTAGCGGAACGGACCAGAGAGAGGAAAAAATATTCTTTTTGAAAATGTACAAAAGGAAAAGTCAAGAGGCCTAGGTTCCCTCTCACAACAGAAACAGACGTCGGCAGAGCAGGTCACTCAGCCCAGTTCAGCTCTGTGTATGAAACAGAGATTCTAGCCCTTGTCCCTGTTTCATGACGTTGCAGTGAAGGAAATGAAACAGACAAAGGGCACAGGCTGGAGAAAAGGATTTTAAAAGGATGACTTTTAAAATGTGCACCTGCTTTCAAGGGCACAATGAGGACATTTTCAAGCATATTAAAGGTGATTTATAAGAGACGGGTATAAAGACTCTACAAGGTCATTAGACTTTAGGCTTACAAAGAAAACAAATAACATTCCCCTAGCATCACGAGTCAGGTGTTCCACAAATACTAAGAATAGCCACCACAACAGGATCCACTATGAGGTGTCAAAACATAACCCATGAAGCGTGGCCGAGAGCTCCTATAACCTGATTTCTAGGAATCTAATTTTAAACATCCTCGCAGCTAGCACATCACAAAAATACAGAGCTCCAAGTGCCGTAACACAAGTGCTAACAACACCTAGCCAAAAATACACGAGGCATTTCAGGCAAAAATCCCAGAATCAGAAGAACACAAGTTTTGTAAGTCCTTCAAAAGCTGGTGCTGGTTGAGGCTCTTCTGCAGACTTCAACAAAAGACACGCTACAAATAGCCATTGACAGTAACCCTGAGTCAACACGCAGTGTTCGGAAAAGCACAAGGCCTGCTCCAGGCTTGAGGCCCCTGGGAACTTTCTCTGGACCGCATCGAGTGGATGACTTTGAGAACTCAGAATAACCAACAACCAGTCCATGAACGGAGAGAGAAGACTGCAGCCTCCCTGGGTACCTGGCTCCATGCCCGCCCCCTTTCTTCCACGTACCTTTGCCCTTTCTGGCTCCCTCCTCCACCTGGAGACGCTGTGGGTTCAGGCCCCTATCCAGCTGTGTCTTAGTCCACGGCTGGCTGCCCGTGTGAAGCTCCAGGCCTTGAAGAACCATCTCCACCTGCTCCCTGCACTTCTCACCCACTTCTGCCATGACCCCCAGGCTCTGGCTGATCTCAGGAATCAGGGCTGCCAGGCTCCCCTTGCAGGCTCCAGTTGGAGTCCCACCCCCTGGTTTTCAGCAACACTTGGGACTTCATCCTGGAAACTCGGCTCTGGGCTTTAGTGAACTGCACCATCCAGCTCTTCTCTGGACTCTAAGAAGGGCCTTTTCTGGGTCTTCCGACCCTTCCTCCATTTCCACATGTGGGCTTTCTTTTGGCCTCCTCTCTCCCGACATGCATGCCTCACACTCTGGTTCCTTGACCTGCACTTCTACGTAGGAGGCTCCCAAATCCACCCTGGTCCGGATTTTCCCCAAGCCTACTTCCGTATTTCCAAACTCGCAGCTTGCAGTGGTGTCTCTAAGTATCTGAGTCAGGTCCACACTTGCTTCTCCTCCTGATTTCCAGCAAAGCACAACGCCGATCTCGGGATGCAGACTCACAGCTTCATCTGCCTTCCTGCACCCCCTCTTCCCCTCCTGACCCAGGCAGTGAATCGCTCAGCTCACTGGCTGCCTTCTCTCCTCCTCTCGCCACAGCGAGTGCCCCGCAAGAGCCTGCCCTGTCCCCCGTGGCTCCACAGCATACCGCACATCAGAGGCACGATTCTCTCCGAAGCCCTCAGTGGCTCCCTAGTATCCGACAGGTAAGGACTTCCACATTCTGGCCCCAATCTAACTTTCTGGCCTCAGATATGCACATGCATATTTTATCTATACACAAAGAGTACAGGCCTCACACCTGCTCTCATTCCTGGGCTCCTAGCTCCTCCTGAAGGTGCTGTATGAGGTACCTATGCACTTTCCAAATGCTAAGTGAATACGCACTTGGAGAACACTTACTTGATAATTTTCTGGCATTGCCAGATAACGTGGACAAAGTGAGAACTACGCAGGTGTATGGATGCTGCCTTGCCCGGACCTCACTCACGCAGACACTCCTGGATGCTCAAGGTGACCAGCCCTATTGGCGCACAGGCAGGCACAGGCTGCACCCCCACAGCTGGGCCCTGCAAGCTGACGCTAATCATGAAGCAGCTGTGTTTGCTCCTAAATCTGTTTATGCCCGTGTACTTGTTACACATTACTTAAACCAATAAAATATGACTCCAAAGAGAGAGTAATTGATTGGATGAAAACTAAGTTGGATGCCTTTCAAAGACTTGATATAGGGGAATTTTTTTCTTTTTAAAATTGTTATCAAATTAGGTATGGGCAGAAAATATATACAATGTTTGAGGAAATAATTTTTAAAGGTTTCAAATCTAACTTATCTTATTTCTCTCGTGTTGCCTATTCTCTTCTAGAAGAACCAAAACTGTGGCAGTCCTGCGATGGCTGTGGTTGAGGAAAGGGGCCACACCCACAGCCAGCAGAACCACACTCAGCAGCAGCCTAGCCCCATGTGGAAGAGGCGTGAACACTCTCAGGAGAGGTGGATGTACACTAATGGTTCCCAGCTCCAACCTCTTTGATTAACAGAACATGGTGACTGGTTTTATCTGAATGTCAGACAAAAGGGTTTCTATGTCCAGGAAAGACTCTAAACACTCTGGACCCTGCTGGGGCAGATGGTGACCGTGACCCAGTGATACCACTCTCCAGTGGGCAGCCTGGTCTACAGAGGGGAGATCCCTGGGGCAGCCCTACCCCAGCATGGGTGAGTTTCTGTTGTAATTCTATGTCCAGTGTAAATAAACTGTGGAAAACTGGGAGATGGTACAAGAAGGCAAGGACACCAACTAAATGAATAGAAAGATCTACAAGGGACGGCTGAGATCGGCTGAAACAGGCTTGGGAAAGTAAAGGCCTGGCTGGAACTTTGTAACGGCTTTTGAGGCTCGGGAACAGGGACGGTAGCTGCCCCATCCATCCCAGGAGAGAACAGACGGAATCGGCTGGAAAGCACTTCCCTGACTAAAAGTGTCTTTAAAAAGGGAGATCTCAGAATTTCCCTTCATGGAACACAGCAGAAATTCCACAGCCCTGCATCCCAGGAAGCAGGGACAGGACAGCAGCTTCCAGCACACAGAAGCATTTAGAGGCATAAGCAGCTATGCAAAGATGGCAGGATCCGTACCTCAAAAAGGCTGAGATGTCTGAGAAATAAAGTTGTACGCGGATTTATGCCTGGGCAGGTTGAAATGCGTGTGCCACGACAGTTCCGGAAGCTTGTCTACTCGAAGGTCCACATTCAGGTATGTTTCACAGTCATCACAACTAGATTTTCAGAAATTTAAAACTCCTAATGAAGAAATGCAAACCTGCACGTCTCACGCTACCACCTAAAGCAGCGGTTCTCAAGCAGGGGCGATTCTGCTGGGAGGAGGGATGCTGATGGCACCAGAGGGTGGGAAGCAGGGGTCTGACGCTCAGCATCGCAGGCACCGAGGACGGCCTCCTCCCCACAAAGGCTCCTGTGGGCCAGAGCATCCGTAGTGCCAAGGGGAAAAGCCCGGACACAAAGGATCAAGTGTTTTCAACATAGCTCAGGGCATCTCCACAGAGAAACTCCCATCTGCCTTTTGTGCAAAGTCTGGGGCCTTGCAACCGATAAACCTTCACAAGGCACAACACGTGAACCTAACAATTCTATTTTGCTCCAGGAGAGAGAAAAGAAGGAATGGTTTGGGGAGATGCACCAAAATTCCGTGAGTTCTTGACTAAAAGTCACCAAGTCCGCTGTGTTCTGTTATCAGCAGTCCTGGGTAGGCCCAGACCCACCTCACCCTAGCGGGACCCAGGCAAGGCTTTAAACCTCAAATGTCCCTTTTCGTAACACTGGCTGTTTCATGTGGTTAATAAATCATCCAATAAAATGCAAGCGTAAGCCTAGTTATACACTTGACACATTAACACTATTGATCATTGTTATACGTCCGGGTTAATCAACTTTACAATGCTATGGAGAAATCATTGGTACTAAGAGTTCTAAGGATAATTTTTTAAAATTTATGTATCTCAATTTTTTATACTGTTACTTTTTACATTTAAAAAAGTATATTCTAAAATATTTTTGATATTTTAAAATGTTAATGTATCAAGCATTTTAAAATGCACCAAATATATACCTTCAAATATACAAGGAATTTTTAAATAAATATCAGGGTAGAAGGAATTAAAACTCCTAACTTAATACTAAATAGACGGGGAAAAACAAAGTAGAGAGTTCTCACAGATTCCTGAAGGAATATATAGTAATAAAGCTCAAAAAGTACATTAAAACCTTTATGACTATAAAACGTTTTAATTACCAGCTAACAAGAAAATATCTACTGAATCGCGACTAGCAGATCCCCAAGTGTGTTCAGCACCTGTACTCTACCCTAGGTCTGCTGAGGAACAGATCAATTCTGTTGAAGTTGACCTTGAAATTTAAAAAAAAAAAAAACAGCTTTAAAGATTTAAATTTCCTGAATAAAACAGAAAATAAAAGTAACACTTCTGCACCTGTGAGTTCTCTTGACCCTAATTTATTTTTTACTTTGGATGGTTCATAAAATATACACAGATACCTTAACCGTGCTTTATATTATATACTAGTGACTGTTAATTCATTATTAACCTCACTCTACAGCTAAATTCTAATACTAATCATGGTGGCATCATTAGGACATTGTTCTCGGTAGTGCTTTTTTAACTGAAAAGAAAAATGGGGGATAGGTAATAAATAATTATGTAATCTAAAGAAAAAGTTTTAATTGTATGAGTCCAGTAATGCGATCATCTAGCATGGAAAATATTTTCAGCAGTTCCAGGACACTTCACATAAGAAACACTAAATAAACTCTAAGTCCAGTATATGAGTTAGAGACATTTCCAGAAGAAAAGCACACACGGTTGGTTGGGAGCGCCTGGATTTTCTCTAGCAAAAGACTCGTGGAATCCACGCTTTCACGCCACGTGAGGAGGCACACGCGGACTGGGGCACCGTCCTCCATCCTCCCAACCAAACGCTACTCGAAACCACAGCGCCAGATTCCCACACTGGAAAATCCCTCAGCAAAGACTCACGTGACTTTCCTCCTCAGCAGCTTTCCCAAAACGAAACACACCAATCAAACGAACCCGAATACATGAGATGGAAAGGAAAACAACAGCCAGGCTTACGTCTTACAGGAACCTCCATAAATCTTACACTGAATTCACTCATCCTTCCACACAATCTGCTGATAAGAGGTAAATAATCAAGTGGAAATCACTCAAAGAAGCGCTTTTCCTCCCCCAACAGACGCCGAAGCCTTTGCCGTGGCGCTCATGGGGTGCCCTAACTTTTCAGCGCTGGCCGGCAGCACCCTGGAAAGACAGAGGTGCCGCAGCTCCTCCCTGGACGCCTGGCTGCGCTGGAGGAAGGAAGAGCGGCTGTGAGTTCGTGGGAAAGAAGGGCTATTTGGAATAATACGAGTTCGCGTAACATGTGTAATTGTGAGTTTTTGTTTTCTCCGAACTGGCCTTATTATTATTAATTATTCCTTCAGCACCTACCGGGAAAGTGAGAAGAAAGCAAAGGGCATCACTCCCTACCCACGAAAGACTCACAACATCCCTGGAAAAGCAAACGAGGCGAACGGCTGGTCTGCGTTCAGAGCTGGTGAGGAGCAGGGAGAAGAATCCAGAGCATCCCCGCCTCCCTCCCTCGCCGCCCTCCTGCACTGATGTGAACACGGGAGTAACAGCGCGTGGGGAAGCCGCAGGCTCCCAGAGCCCGGTCCGCTGCAGCAGAATCACCCAAGACTGAGATCCTGCGGCCTGAGTTGGAGCCGGGGAAACCAAGCCTGCAGGACTGCGGGAGCAGCTGGTTTCTGCACACAGGTAACATGGAACTCGGGATAAGCAAAGCCAACGAAGTCGGCCCGTGGCCTGTCTGCCCGTGGCCTGTCTGCGCACAGGTATTAAAAGTCCAATAGCCGTGGTGGCAGCAGCTGAACAGGCTACCACAGGACACAGCTGGGGTCTGGACGTGGGCCTGGGGGCCGGTGGAAGGCACGTGTATTGAGGCGTGTAGTCAGGGCCCGCCTACTTCCCCAGGCCTACAGGGACAGATGTAGCTCCCCAGGAAATACCACAGGCAGCCCCCGGCCGGCAAGCTGCCCCAAGAAGCAGTGCCCCCCAAAATCATAAGCAGCCAAGCTGACCCCCGCCTCATCTGAAAGAGCCGAGCGCCAGGGAGAGGGCACCCACCCAGTCTCCTAATCATAACGGACATTCACAGCAACACCACGAAAAAGAAACACTACTGCTCTGACCTGGAAAAGTGAAACTTAAAACCTAAAACATACAGGTTCTAACTAAAAGGCAGACGGACCGGGTGCGGTGGTCCATGCCTGTAATCCCAACACCTTGGAAGGCTGAGGCAGGCGGATGACTTGAGGTCAGGAGTTCAAGACCAGCCTGGCCAGCATGGTGAAACCCCATCCCTACTAAAAATACAAAAATTAGCCGGACGTGGTGGCGGGTACCTGTAATCCCAGCTACTCAGGACTGGGAGGAGGCGCAGGAGGACCATGAGAGAGAGACAAGAGAGGCAGACGGCCCACAGCGGGCTGAGCGCAGGACCTGGCTGAGGCCTCCTGGGGAGGGGCAGAGGCAAACATGCTGCTGTTTCTAGACTACTCGGGAGGACGCACGCTCAGAAGGGGCTGCAAGGCAGGACTCGCTAAGGAGCAGTTATGTGGATGCCCCGTCTCTCACAACGCATACACTGACAACATGCAACTCACATACAACACAACACGCACGTACAACGTACTCATACAACACTGACAACACACAACGCACAGACACACAACACATGCAACCTATACAACATATACCCAATATATGCAACTCACAAAATATGCATTTATAACACATTCATACAACACATACCCAATACATGCAACTCACAATACAACACGTGTACAACACACACATGCATACAGCACACATAACACATACAACACAACACACATGTACAATGCACTCATACAGCACACACAACACACAACTCACATACAACATGCACATGCAACACACTCATACAACACACAACACTCACACAACACACAACACATGCAACTCACAACATGCACATACAATGCACTCATACAACACAACACATACAACATACAATACATGCAACTCACAACATACACATACAACACACTCATACAGCACACGTACAACACATGCAACTCATGTTCAACACAACATGCACGTACCACACACGACACACACAACTCACAATACAACATGCATGTACAACACACTCATACAACATACACACAATACATGCAACTCACAACACAACATACACATACAACACACTCATACAACACATACAACACATGTGCACAACACAACATGCATTCGCTCCATGAATTACAATAATACAGTATAAACCCTTTTTTCATTTTACACCCACTTTGGTGTGCAGTGCTCCAAAACAGGCCAGGAGCCTCAGAGTCATCCCTCGGAACAAAACACAACTCACACTCAGCGGCCAGGAAGGGAACTCGGGGGGCGACACACGCTCTCTCGTCTGCAAAGCTCTGCTTCAATTACTTTACAAGTAACCGCAGCTGGAATAGGGTTGGTGATGGTACAGACACGGCAAACTGAGGAGAAATTGGCAGGTGGAGAAAGATCAGCCAGAATCCAAGGAAAAATGCTGAACATTTTCCACAAATAGTTCACACAACAGACGATACTCGGGCTATTGGAAGTTTATTGAGAGGGGTCTTGCTCCAAAGAAAAAGTTCTTTCCCAAGGTTATCAAAGATTCACAGCAGACCCCGGCCCCCAACACACCATCTACAGAGGGCCTATGAGTCACGAAGAAGACAAGACAGAAGCAAGGGTGCAGGGGGGAGGAGAGCAAGAGGGGACCGAGAACTCGCAACCAAGTGATGGGCGGACACTGAATGCCTGACTCCAGGGTTATCACCTCAGAAAACAAGTCCGTTGAAGTCCGTGGTAACAGTGTTAGGGCTTTCACTGAACCTGCACTCAACACTGGAGAACCTCCCTGTATTATGAAGATGAGCTGAAAAATATTAATTCACAATGTAGAGTGATGATTCAGCCAGAAAATAAAACTGATATAATCCACTACAAGTCACACTGTGTCTTTCTTTAAGACTGGTTTATGATGCAGGTAAAGAGGCAGCTTAAGATCTAAAATACTTAAACTGGCAAACACCTTGTTTCCCTGAATTCTCACAACCGTGGCACCAGCTAGGGTAAGACCGAGTGGTTTTCAGAGCTTCCAGAACAGCAGAACAGAGCAATCATAAATATGCAAAAGTGATCTGAAGACAGAATTAATATTCCACGTTTTGGCTTAAACTAGTCATGAGATTTCCAATAAGTGGGAAACATTCATACCAATGTTTATAAGAAAGTTCAATGTAAACACATACTACAGAACACTATCTTTTTTTGGAATTTATTTATTTAATATGACAATTTCCATTGTTTTTAAGGATTCCTGATATCAAATGCTCATCTTTATTAATGATGAGCTACCCATTTTCTGACTAAGGAAACGGAAAGTTGTCACTGCCTAACAGCAATACTCAAAACAGCCTGTATGAAAGGAAAAGGTATATCTGTGCACACACACATGCATACACACGCATACACGTGTACACACGTGTACATATGCTCATACATGTGCACACATGCACGTGAACACATATGCATGTGCACACATGCACGTGTACACATGTGTACATATGTACACACATATGCACATGCATGCACATGCACATGCATGCACACATACGCACACATACACGTACACACAGGCACACATATACACACATGCACATGCACACACATACACACATGCATATACACGTGCACATGCACACACGTACATGCACATACACACTCATACACACACGCACATGCATGCATGTGTACACGCATATGTAAGTATCATCTCAGGTACGTGGATTCAAAATTCTGATGCAAACAAGAATAATCACAAAACAGGGTAGGGTGTCAACAAGTGAGAATTGAGATGGATGTTCTGGAATGTTCCAGGGACAATACAGGGGGAGGGCTGCACATCACATAAACATCTTACCCATTTTAAATGCAACCATTCCTGCCAACATTGGCCTGGATTAAGATGATTTCATTTACATAAGGAACAGAACATATAATACTTGTTCTAATGAGATTCTCTAATCATTAGGTTATTTTCACAATTTTAAGTAATCACTAAATAACTTCCTCTCAAGGGTCTAAAAATAAAAATAAGATAACAAAAGAAGGTCACAGTCCTGACAGCTTTATCATGCAAATCACGGCTGTGAAAATAAAGCATGTTTTTGAGACTATGCCCTCCTCAAATATCCTTCATGGAATTTTGTACCAGTGATGGCTGGTAATTAATTGTTATACCAGGTGGAAAAGTATATCATTTAGGGTATATGAAGTAAACATGTAAAGAGAAATGACCACACACACCTGAAACCAGGTCTCATTTCAAAACTGTTTCCTACCTTGGATTTGCTTAATTTACTTCATGAGGTGCCTCGAGGAGAGGAAGCAGAGCTGGGATCTGCCCCGAGGCCGCTTCGGGAAGAACTGGGTGGGCACCAAGCCCCTCAGACCGAGGGCTCCGCTACGTGGCTATGACCCCATCCCTGCGGCTCCCTGAGCGTGTGTCCCTGTGTGTCACACAAACCCCTGCCACACAGGGGACACACACCACACGCCTGACACAGGTTCACCACACAGGGAACGATCAGTAAGTGACGACTAGAGAGAAGCGACGGCCTCCAGCGTGGACGGAGAAAACAGGACACAGACACACAGACACAGGAAACGCCACAGATCCACAGATGGAGAAAACACCACAGACGCACGGACAGAGGAAACAGGCCACAGACGCACGGACAGAGGAAACGCCACAGATCCACAGATGGAGAAAACGCCACAGACGCACGGACAGAGGAAACAGGCCACAGACGCACGGACAGAGGAAACGCCACAGATCCACAGATGGAGAAAACGGCACAGACGCACGGACAGAGGCAACAGGCCACAGACGCACGGACAGAGGAAACAGGCCACAGACGCACGGACAGAGGCAACAGGCCACAGACGCACGGACGGAGGAAACAGGCCACAGACGCACGGACGGAGGAAACAGGCCACAGACGCACGGACGGAGGAAACGTCACAGACGCATGGACGGAGGAAACGTCACAGATGCACGGACGGAGGAAACAGGCCACAGACGCACGGACGGAGGAAACGTCACAGACGCACGGACGGAGGAAATGCCACAGACGCACGGATGGAAGAAACGCCACAGACGCACGGACAGAGGAAACGTCACAGACGCACGGACGGAGGAAACAGGCCACAGACGCACGGACGGAGGAAACGTCACAGACGCACGGACGGAGGAAATGCCACAGACGCACGGACGGAAGAAACGCCACAGACGCATGGAAGGAGGAAACGCGCCACAGAGGCACGCACAGAGAAAACAGGCCACAGACGCACAGATGGAGGAAACAGGCCAGAGACGCACGCACGCCAGTGTGGAACATCGGACAGGAACGTCCCGGCCATGCACCGTCCACTCCCACTAGGGACTCCGACCCCAGAGCACCCAGGATGGCTGTGGAGCTCCCGCCACCCGCCCCAGAGGCGAAGCTGGGGAGCCAGAGATGAGCAGGATCACGTCCATCAAATGTGGCTGCAATCCCTGTAATAACTGGAGGTCACCATTAAACAGAAGGGCACTTCACTTGGAATAAAAGCACTCTGCATAAAAGAACTAAAGATTGGCTGGCGACCGCCTAGAAACCGTCACGATCATTCTTGTGAGTGACAGCGAAGCTTCAAGAGTGGTCACTTTTCCTGTAGAAACGCCACAGAGGTGATTCCTGGAACTCATTTAGAATATTTCTTTCCCAGAAACCACACAACCAAGAATTTAATAGTGCTGTCTCTTGACCAGAAAGAGTAAGATTTCTGATGAAACCAAACCCTATCCAGCCTCCTGATTCTAGAAGGTGCTATACAGAAAAGCTAACTTAGAGGGGTTGCATTTCTTTTGTCATCCATGACACACATAAAAAAAATTTAAATGTACAAAAAATGTAGGAATTATACAGTGAATACCCATGTATCTACCCCCTGGATCACAGATTAGATTTTAAATATAAAGTTCTAAAGGTTCCCAGCTAAGGATATGTGCAGTGTAAGCCTCTACCTGGTTAGAACCAAGGGGAATGGAATGAGCTTTCCCCGGCCTTGCTGCTCAGCTGGGAGGGGCTGCCACAGCTCAGCCACCCCACCCCAGGGCACCCAGGATGGCTGTGGAGCTCCTGCCACACACCCCAGAGGTGAGGCTGGATCCCCAATCTTGGTGTTAAGAGTGAGCCAGCCTTTAGAGGCCACGTGGTCTATACTTGAATAGAAATGTTCCAGGAATCCAGAGATTCCAATGCATGCGATGAATTCCTAACCATTTGAAACCCAGTCTCCTCATCTGTACAAAGAGAACAATGCTGTCTCCTGGGAAAGCATTTCAGAAGGATGAAAAAGGATCCACATGAGAGCAGCTGAAAACGACAAGGCACCCTGCAATTATAAGATTTTTTCTATATCTTTGTTTCAAGGAATGTCAGCATTCTCAATATTGCTCTTCATCCCAAATCACCTTTCAAGAGCAAATCATAAGAATCAAAACTATCAGCAGAATCCCTACCAGCTCAGTTGCCGTGTGCTTCTTCTCCCTGCATGAGAATTCCTGCAGAAGATGAGGCCATCCAAGAATGGCTCCCAGCCATCATGTGCCCATACTCCTTCCCCAGGGAGCCACTCCTGTACTCATGGGGCATGGGAAACCTGTATAACGCCACCAGAACGTCCCTGTTTGACTTACACACTTCCCAGAAGGGCTGATTTTATCCAGAATCCTAACTGTGTCAAACAATAAACCTAACAAATCGTCAAGAAAACAACGAAATGCAAGGCCATCTCCTGCCCCGGGTGCATGGCTACTAGGGGAGAAATAGAAAATGAGACATGAAAGGAAACTTTTAAGATATTCAGGCCATCACTGGAGGATTCCAGGAACCCATTACAGATCATTGCTGTTCCTAATAACAGGAAAGAAATTCTAAAATTCCAACAGGCATGGTGAGTCCCTTGCTTGTATGGAAATCAAAATAATAATCCACCACTATCTTCAAAGAGACAAAAGAAAAACTCTACTTCCTTTTCATATTAATTTGTGTACAAGTAACTAAGTGAGAAAATCTTAATGTCTGGACTGTGATATCAACAGCAAAATAACCCCAAGCACCCCAATTAAAAGATATAGACTGGCTGAGTGGATTTAAAAAAAGAAAAACCAACTATATGCTGCCTACAAAAAACTCACTTCAGCTGTAAAGACACACATAGACTAAACATGAAGGATGGAAAAACATGTTCCACATTAATGGAAATCAAAAGTGAGCAAGAGCAGCTATATTTATTTCAGATCAATCACAATTTAAGTCAAAAACTGTAAAAAGGAGACAAAAAGGTAATTATATAATGATAAAGAGACCAACACAGCAAGAGGACATAACAATTATTAATATATGTGCACCCAACAACAAAGCACTCAGATATATAAAGCAAATATTAGTAGATATAAATAGAGAGAGAGGCCGGGCACAGTGCCTCACACCTGTAATCCCAGCACTTTGGGGGGTGGAGGCAGGTGGATCACCTGAGGTCAGGAGTTCAAGACCAGTCTGGCCAACATGGCGAAACTCTGTCTCTATTAAATACAAAAAATTAGCCGAGCATGGTGGCACATGCCTGTAATCCCAGCTACTCGGGAGGCTGAGGCAGGAGAATCACTTGAACGCAGGTGGTGGAGGTTGCAATGAGTCAAGATTGCACCACAGCACTCCAGCCTAGGCAACAAGAGCAAAACTCCATTTCAAATACATACATATATATATTTATTTATTTATTTATTTTATTTATTTATTTATATATATAGAGAGAGAGAGACAGAGAGACACTAACACAACAATAGTAGGGGCTTCAAAACCCCACTCTCAGCACTGGAGATCATCTAGACAGAAAATAACAAAATATTGAATTTAAAGTACAGTATAGACCAAATGGACCTAACAGACATTTACAGAACATTTCATCCAACAGATACAAAATGCACATTCTTCTCCTCGGCACACAGAACATTCTCTAGAATCAACCACATGCTAGGCTACAAAATAAGCCTCAATATATTTTTTTAAAATTGAAATCACATCTAGGATATTCTCAGACTGTAACAGAATAAAGCTATAAATCAACAAGGAGAACTTTCAAAACTGCATAAATACATAGAAATTAAACAATATGCCCTTGAATAGCCAATGGATCAATGAAGAAATTTAAGAAGGAAATTTAAAAATTTATTGAAACAAATGAAAACAGAAACATCACATATCAAAGCCTGTGGTATAGAGCAAAAGCAGTATTAACAGGAAAGTTTATAGCAATAAACTCCTACATTAAAAAATAGATTTAAAATAAACAACCTGGCAATGAACTGCAACGAGCTAGAAGAGCAAGAACAAATCAAATCCAAAAGTGGTAGGAGAAAAGAAATAACAAAGATCAAAGAAGAACTAAATAAAATTAAACTAAAAAAAAAAAGATGGGAAAAAATGTTGGTTTTTTGAAAAGATACATAAAATAGACAAACCATTAGCTACACTAAGAAAAAAAAAAGAAATCCCGAATAAGTAAAATTAGAAACAGAAAAGGAGAATTACAATTGATACCACAGAAATACAAGGGCTCACTAGAGACTATTATGAACAACTATATGTCAACAGATTGGAAAACCTAGAGGAAACAGATAGATCCCTGGACACGTACAACCTACCAAGATGGAACCAAGAAGAAATGAAAATCCTAAACAGACCAATAATGAGTAACATGTATGACTAAGTAATAATAAAAAGTCTCCCAACAAAGAAAACCCCAGGACTAGGTGGCTTCACAGCTGAATTGTACAAATTTTTATTTCAATTCTTCTCAAACTATTCCAAAAATATTGAAGAGGAGGGAATTCTGCCAAGTTCATTCTTCAAGGCCAGCATTACCCTGATACCAAAATAAGACAAGGACACAATAAAAAGAGAAAACTATAGGTCAATATGCCTGATGAACACGGATGCAAAAATCCTCAACGAAATACTAACAAACTGAATCCAACAGCAAATCAAAAAGATTATACACCATGATCAAGTGGGATTTATCCCAGGATGCAAGGATGGCTCAACAAACACAAACCAATAAACACGCTACATCACATCAACAGAATTAAGGACAAAAACCATAGGATCATTTCAATAGATACAGAAAAAGCATTTGATAAAATTCAACGCTGCTTCATGATAAAAACTCTCAACAAACTAGGCACTGCAGGAAACATACCTCAACACAATAAAGGCCATATGTGACAAACCCACAGCTAACATAATACTGAACGGGGAAACACTAAGCTTTTTCTCTGAGATCTGTAACAAGACAAGGATGCCCACTTGTACCACTCCTATTCAACACAGTACTGAAAGTCCTAGCCAAGAGCAATCGGGCAAGAGAAAGAAATCAAGGGCACCCAAAGTGGAAAGGAGGAACTCTAATTGTCTGTTTTCAGACAATATGCTCTTATATATTAAAAAAAAAAAAAGACTCCAGCAAAAATCTCTTTGAACTGATAAACAAATTCAGTAAACTTACAGAATACAAAATCAACATATAAAAATCAGTAGCATTTCTACAGACCAACAATGAGCCAGTGGAAAAAGAAATCAAGAAAGCAATCCCATTTAGCTACAAAAATATAAAAATAAAAATACCTCAGAAGAAATCTAACCAAGAGGGTTAAAGATCTCTATGAGGAAAATGATATTCTACCCTGGCTAATGGATACAAAATTACACCTAGTTAGGAAAAATACGGTTTAGTGTTCTATAGCCTTGTAGGGTGACTACAGTTTACAATTTATTGTATATTTTCAAGCAGCTAGAAGAGAGGATTTTGAAGATTCCCAGCATTAAGAAATAACAAATGTTTGAGATGGTGGACATGCTAATTACCCTGATTTGCTAATTACATATGATAAACATGTATTGAAATATCACGCTGTATCCCATAGATATGTACTATAATGTGTCCATTAAAAAGAATAATTGTTAAAAACCCAAGTGCTATTTCTCATTTGTCCTATGTCAGTGTTGTGGTCCATTGGTGGAGACCTAGCCATTTGCAAATAAGACTATAGTCACTTGAGCTGAAAGCAAATGAATCACCACAAAACTACCACTGGCACCAAGTCTTGTTTCCAGAATTTCCTGCCCACAGCACTGCCACAGTCACTGTGGGCAGGAAAGACACACTAGCCACCAAGTTTCAACCCCAGCACAATTGAAGCCTTTATTTGTCTGGTTTGGAATAGGTGTGTGTTCATGACTTACATTTACTCCAACTGCCCCCTCGCTTAAACAGCTCCTTAAGGATGACTTCCTGTTATTAAATCCCAACAGCTTCTGAGCATCCATTATATTCTCCAAAGTAAATAAAAAGAGAAAATGCATTGAAAGCCTGATAATGTTCACTTAAGAATCCAGCATGATGTATCGCTTGAAATGGCCACTCCACCTTGCTCGTTTATGTTACTTTTAAAGTAGTCCCAGTTATTATACATAATTGAAGCCATAATTTCTGCAATACCATTAGGTCCACAAAGGGTGGGGCCAGGGGACTTCAAAGTCTGTCTCTGATTTTTTTATTTAAAAAGGAAAGCTTATGAGAGTAGGTAATGAAAATAAATATTCACACAACTCAGAACAGGGGATGGTGATATCTCATAAAGCCCCAGCCTGGCACAGGTGTCCGGCCAGTGAGGGTGGAGACACAGACTCATACAGTCCCCACAATCCCCCAGAAGTGCCACAGACAGGCGGGTGGCCTGAGACAGAGCCAGGCTCCAAATTCCAGGAGCTGCCTGGCTCATGTGCACCCCGCGTGGTCCACAGTGCACGAGGATGTCCCACATCACCAGTCCCAGTGCAGAGCACAAGGATGCCCATGTCACGAGCCCCCGCTGCAGAGCATAGCCCGAAGGTGCCAGCCCAGCCTCCTGCACACAATGGCCACCAAGGCACTGCCCTCCAGGAAGGAGGACCTCAGAGGTCATGGCAGGGTGAGGTCCTTCTCTCCATCATCCCCGAGCAGAGGGGAACGTCCCAGCAGACGTTTGGGGAGCCCCTACAGGTGGCTCTGGAACTCTGAGTGGAAGTTCAAAGATGTCCCCAGATACACCAGACTCAAACCTAAAATGGGCCATTCTTCCAGATATGCCCAGACTGGAACCTATACAGGCCATCCTTCCCAGCTTTCCTCTGCAAAAGCAGGCTTAAAAGAGTATCGACTACAAGGGGCCACCAGGAAGACAGAAGTCCTATCTTTAAAAAAAGAAAGATTTTTTTTTTAAAAAGACGCACTGAGGCTCTGACCCATCTGAGCACAGAGTACGTGCTCGGCAGCATCTGTCGGAGCAGAGGAAGCACACACGTGCTCTCCATACCCTGTGCTCCCGGCAGCCGGCCTCCCCGCACCCATGCTCCCCACACCCGTCCTCCCTGCACCCAAGCTCCCCACACCCGTGCTCCCCACACCCGTGCTCCCCACACCCATGCTCCCCACACCCGTGCTCCCCACACCCGTGCTCCCCGTGCCCATCTCTGCTCCCCATCCCATGCTCCCTGCACCCGTCCTCCCCGTACCCATCTGTGCTCCCCATCCCATGCTCCCTGCATCCGTTCTCCCCACACCCATCTGTGCTCCCCGTGCCCATGCTCCCTGCATCCGTCCTCCCCACACCCATCTGTGCTCCCCGTGCCCATGCTCCCTGCATCCGTCCTCCCCGTACCCATCTGTGCTCCCCATCCCATGCTCCCCACACCCGTGCTCCCCGCACCCATGCTCCCCGCACCTGTCCTCCCCGTGCCCATGCTCCCCGCACCTGTCCTCCCCATGCCCATGCTCCCCGCACCTGTCCTCCCCGTGCCCATGCTCCCCGCACCTGTCCTCCCCATGCCCATGCTCCCGCACCTGTCCTCCCGTGCCCATGCTCCCTGCATCCGTCCTCCCCGCACCCATGCTCCCCGCACCTGTCCTCCCCGTGCCCATGCTCCCCGCACCTGTCCTCCCCATGCCCATGCTCCCCGCACCTGTCCTCCCCATGCCCATGCTCCCGCACCTGTCCTCCCTGCACCCATGCTCCCCGCACCTGTCCTCCCCGGCCCATGCTCCCCGCACCTGTCCTCCCCATGCCCATGCTCCCCGCACCTGTCCTCCCCGTGCCCATGCTCCCCGCACCTGTCCTCCCCGTGCCCATGCTCCCCGCACCTGTCCTCCCCGTGCCCATGCTCCCCGCACCTGTCCTCCCCATGCCCATGCTCCCCGCACCTGTCCTCCCTGCACCCATGCTCCCCGCACCTGTCCTCCCCGTGCCCATGCTCCCTGCATCCGTCCTCCCCGTACCCATCTGTGCTCCCCATCCCATGCTCCCCACACCCGTGCTCCCCGCACTGCGTTCCCTGCGCCCATGTCTGCTCCTCAAGCTCTCTTGCACAGATTTCCTCTGTACGCCCTTCTTGATTGTCACTGTCACCTCGAATCGCCTGGATAAATGGAGGTAAAGAAAATAAATGGAGGAGCATATTGGAGGACAGAGTGGAAGCGGCTATTTACCAAGCAGGGCTGTGAGATGAGCACATCTGATCCACATTAATCCTGACAGTCAGTTTATTAGCCCCGTTCAACAGCTGGGGACACTGAGGTGGGGAGCGATGGGCTTGCGTACCCTGGACGATGCTGAGAGTGTGGGCCCAGCCCAGTCCCACAGCCACCAGGAGGAGGCTCCTGAGCAGGCAGGCCCAGAGGTGCAGCCCACAGAACGCTTGGGACCCTGGCACAGACTCCTCAGGAAGGAAACAGAGAAAGGCCCACAGAGACTCAAGCAGCACAGAAGAAGGTCACCCGCAAGTTAAAAATAGATGTTTGTGCTTTACCCTCCCAGCATGCTAAAAATCCAACCCGCTCACACGCACGGCCTGACGTGAGCCCGGCCTCCTGCAGCACTGGGCCAAGCGAGAGATGCACCTGCCCCTCTCCCGACAATGGCCGGCTCGGCAGCTGCTCTTCAATGTACTTGACACCCTTCCATGAGGATTAAGCTACACTGTCCGCACTGGGTAAGTTTAATCCCAACACAGCTAACCGTGTCGATCTGCAGTGCAACAAACAACCTGCTTAGGATGACTCTAGCACTGACAAAGACCCTGAATCTCCCAGCAAAGCCTAGTGACACGACTTACCTTTCTGTTTTCATTTCAGGTCAACTGGCCTACACGGTCTAGTTTACCTACTGATAATTCCTTGGAAAGACCATCAGGGGAGATCCACACCATTTTCAGCTTTATAGGGATGTGAATTTTCATTTGATGAGAAAGGGAATGGGGAAGTAAAACAAAGATTCAAAACAGATTGTTTTGAATTGTTTTGCCTGTGTGCTTCCTGGGAGTGATAAAGTCAGGAACTGCCGCTCTGTGTCAGGCAAGGGAGTAATAGAGACAATGGCACCAACTCCTGAGACAGAGGACCTGACACATGGTGCAGCCACTGCCTGTGGCCACGGAAATTCCAGGGAATGCAGACCCCAAGTGCATGGTGCAGCCACCACCTGCGGCCACAGAAATTCCAGGGAACACAGATCCTCTGTCACATGGTACAACCACCATCTATGGCCATGGAAATTCCAGGGAACACAGACCCTCTGTCACATGGTACAGCCACCACCTGCGGCCACAGAAATTCCAGGGAACACAGACCCTCTGTCACATGGTACAGCCACCATCCATGGCCACGGAAATTCCAGGGAACACAGACCCTCTGTCACATGGTACAGCCACCATCCATGGCCACAGAAATTCCAGGGAACACAGACCCTCTGTCACATGGTACAGCCACCACCTGCGGCCACAGAAATTCCAGGGAACACAGGCTCCAGTCTCTAAAGTGTTATTTGTTTTATGAACTTCACTGCAGTGATTGTGGAAGAGTTTCTCTCTGTGCAGAGCTCAGCATCCAGAAGGGAAGTCAGCCCCAGGAACGCCTTCCTCCTCTTCAGAGCTCAGGGCCCAGGGCTGACGCCCTTGGGAGAGGTCCCTGTTGGGCAACTGTGCCTGTGGAGGGTCCCCCAACACTCACCGTGTACCTCCTAGGAGCGGAGGCTGCAACAGGGACCCAGAGACCAAGCCTCTGCTCAGGCAACAGTGAGCTGGTGGCCTTCCACTCTAAGTTCCAACTGCCCGGAGTACGTATTCCATGAATACTTGTCAAATGAATGATTCACATAATAAGGTCTTCTGTGCTGACCTTTGCTGGTCTGCTGACTGTGGGCTTCAGAGCATAGAACTCATTCCTGGAGCAACCAGCTCTTCCCAGAGCAACGGCCACTGGAGGACAAAGGCCAGGGCTTCTTCCTGCAGCAACGCACTCAGGACCCTGCGCTGGGCACGCTGGGGCCTCTCCAGCAGAAGATCCTCAGCACTGACCTTGCAATACCAGTGAACCCCAGGGGAGTCCCAAGTGCTCAAAATGAAATAAATGTCCACTGTGATTTAACATATCAATTTTAGAAGGAAGGGCAGATTGCCACCTCCCTCCTCAAACTAGGGACCATAAATCGATACAGGGCCTTAACTGAGGCTCTGCCTTAAACCCTGCTAAAACTACCAGCCAAACACCCAAATTTACATTAGAGTTAAAGGAAAAAAAAAACTAAACCAAACACCTGTAAGAAATGGTCAAGTAAACTGTGATACATCAACCCAAAGATTAAACATTAGAACGATGAAGTAGCAAGATATTAAAAGAACACAAACTCTATGTACGTCGTGACTCAAGGGTTCTAAAATTACACAGAGACAAAGATGGAATGGAAGAGGGATATGTTTACAGATAAATTTTTTATTTTTTAATTTTTAATGGTATATTACTTCTCTAATATATGATTTGACTAACCAGATAATTCAGGCAAAAAAAAAAAATCAATTATGCCTATAGATAAATATGTAAAGAATCCCTCTCTCTGATGCCAATGGAATTAGTCTGGGTCTGGCCCACAGTCTTCAATCTTTTAATTAAGACACAAAAACCATCTTCCAAGCTATTAGCAAAACAATAAATGATTTAAAACCAGGAGCCCAGAAGAAAAGACCCACCATCAATCACAGCATCTCTCCACGCCTCTCTCCCCTGGACAGTGTTCCTTCTTTCCCCATTTTCATACCTACTGCACAAAGCACTTAGTAAAAAAATTATCTCAATTCGTGAGTCGCGCAGCACAAAGGGCCGATGTCGCTACCAACATATCCTGCAGCCCAAAAACGAAGCAGCAACCCCCAGCGAAGGGAAAATGAGAGGCTGCTGGTTGTAATTGTAAATCTCACAACTCAGTGTCTTAGCACTTTCCTGCCTGGTTGGTTTCAAGGGCTTATTAAAATTAACTCCCCTACTGGATATTGAAGAAAGAAAGCAGGACGGTTGTGCAGGCTCTGAAGAGGCGGAGCCCTCGTTCCGCGGCCACCACTGTTTTCTACCCACAGCAGCCGGGTTTACCAATTAGTCTCCCTTAAAGGGCACTGTTTATGATCAGCACGAACAAATGGATGCAATTACTTCTTTTGAGATGTAGCAAGTTTTTGGCCCTCGGCAGAAAAAAAACGGCACTGGCACAATAGTGGTAACCTCTGCATGGCACACACACGGAAGATTAAAGCCCTGGAGGTGGAGGCGTTCGGAAAGGGAAGGTGGAAGCAGGAAGAACGCCCACGGGATAGAGTGGTCAGAAACCGACCACGTCACCAAAGGGCGCCGTAGACGTTCCAGAGGACAAAATGCCTCTCTTTCCAGGGTAAACACCCATTTGCCAAACTCACCAGTGACGGCAAGCAGGAGTTTGCTTTTTTTAAGGCGTCTGAATAACGAGGAGAAGAGCAAGAAATGAGCTTAATAATGGGACTGACGGGGCCGTGGGCTGGTGACTCAGCCAATGTGCACAGCATCAAAACCCAGGTTCCTCAATGCGCTCCCTCTGCAGTTCAGGAGAGCGCTACAACTCACCCTATAAATCACTGCGTAAAAAAATCAGTTCTAAAAAAAGAGACGACCCATTTGAAAGCAGCTGGGAGGAGGAAGACAGAGAGTGACTCACAGAATCCAACCGCTTGTAGCCTCGGAACCATAACAATATGAAACTAGCAAGTCCAGTGTGAGGCAGAACAGAGACGCCGTCATGGCTCTCAGGAGGCTGAGCGGGAAGCACGTGGCTCGGGCCCCTAACGGCGCCTGGAGCAGCCTACGGGCCTGTACCCTTCGTGTGGGTTCACTTTCCTAGCTTCCTGGCTAAATTTGATGTACAGCATTTATTCACCAAGAAAAGAACATTGAAATCAAACTATTGTCATAACTCTGAAGGACTCTTAACATTCCAGTCCACACGTTCAAAAGCCCACATATATCAGTGCTGCCACTGTAAGGTAACAACGTTTTCAATGCATATTGCACGTAACCAGTAATGATGTTTTCAATGCATCATGTAGGTAGCCATCTCATTCAGGATACTTAAATATCTGTGACGACTTGATACTTAGTTATCTGTGACTTTCAGGTAGATGTAACAATGCTACCTGGCCAAGAAGGCCTCACCCTCCTGAACCCACTGACCCTCCTGCCCTCCTCCCAATTACAACAAACTGTCCATGAGGCTCAATGAGGCTCGGCTTTCGCACATTTGTTTTTCAGAGTAAACTATTTCTTTTCAACGAAGATAATGTGTACAAAGTCCTCAGGGCCTTCTCTTAGGCTCTGGAAGGCGGCCCCCAGGTCAGCTCTTACACAGGCGTGTGACTTCCTCACTGTACAGGGTGGAACCTCCAAGAAATGCACAGGGCTGGGGGTGCTGGGGGCAGAACTCCATTCGAAAGCCACAAATGTCTGTGACCTTGTGCCAAGTGCCCTGAAAAAGCCACCCCCAAACCTACAAACCTCCCACTGGGCCGTCATTTTAGGATCCCCTCTTTGACGACAGCAACGTGCAGGCTGTGTGAAGACCATGCCTCTGGACTTGACACGTATTCATATGTGCTAATAGTAACACACGCAGCCAGGCGCAGTGGCTAACGCCTGTAATCCCAACACTTTGGGAGGCCGAGGCAGGGGGATCACCTGAGGTCAGGAGTACGAGACCAGCCTGGCCAACATGGTGAAACCCCATCTGTACTAAAAATACCAGAAAATAACCAAGCGTGGTGGCGGGCACCTGTAGTCCCAGCTACTTGAGAGGCTGAGGCAAGAGAATCACTTGAACCCGGGAGGCGGAGGTTGCAGTTAGCTGAGATTGCACCACTGTACTCCAGCCTGGGCAACAAGAGTGAAACTTTGTCTCAAAAAAAATATGTATATATATATTAACACACGCACACAGGTCCCTCAGCCAACACAGGGAGACCTGGCACATGAGCAAGCCTTCACGTCCCTCCGTGAGCAGATTCTCCCCTGCTAAGAAAACATTAGGCTGCACTACTGTGGAGCATAACTGATCGCTAAAGGAATCGGCTACATTAATTAGCAGAGCAGAGCATGGAGGATGGAGTCAGTGGGCATGGAACACACTGACAATTACCAAAGCCACAGAGTGCAAAACATGGCACCTATTTTTCAAAACTTCTCTTCCACCAAAACCCAACAATGTTTGCAGGCTATATCACGAGTTCTATCAAAATAATTCAGTGCCTCCTAAACAAATGGGAAAGAGCTCCTTCTGAAGCATGCACTGCCCAAAAAGATCAGTGACCAGTCAACAGAGAAACTTACTTCCTAATTTCAATCAACAGCTAAATGCAATCTTTTTTAAAATAATAATAAGATACGAGGCCGGGCACAGTGGCTCATGCCTATAATCTCAGCACTTTGGGAGGTCGAGGTGGGCAGATCACCTGAGGTAAAGAGTTTGAGACCAGCCTGGCCAACATGATGAAACCCCAACTCTACAAAGGTACAAAAATTTGCCAGGTATTGTGGCGGGCACCTGTAATCCCAGCTACTCAAGAGGCTGAGGCACAAGAACCACTTGAACTCAGGAGGCAGAGGTTGCAGTGAGTTGAGCTCACACCACTGCACTCCAGCCTGGGAGACAGAGTGAGACCCTGTCTCAAAAAATAAAAAATAAATAACACATGAGTTTGTCTTTATGGGGAAGTTTTCTGCTTCCACTCCAATTTGTCTGGCAATTCCACGTAAAGTATCAGTTATTAATGAAATTATTTTTAGGCCCTTTAAAGCCACAAAAAAGAATACCCAATTATAAAGGGCAAAAGTGTAGGGAAGAAAAGGGAGAAGAAAATATTCTGGGGAAAGGAGTATGAGAAAGCAGCCGCCACAGCCCTCTCATTCCTTGACACTCCCCAGAATGGAGCTCCAGATCACCTGGAGGCCTCCCCACCCTCAAGGCCTCCTCACCTGCAGGGCCTCCTCAGCCGCGGGGCCTCCGCACTCTTGCGGCTTCTCCACCTGCGGGGCCTTTCCACTAGCACAGCCTTCCCCCCATGTGGCTTCCCCACCTGCACAGCCTCCACACCCTCATGGCCTCCCCACCCGTACAGCCTCCCCACCCGCACAGCCTCCCCACCCACACAGCCTCCCCACCCGCACGGCCTCCCCACCCTCATGGCCTCCCCACCCGTACAGCCTCCCCACCCGCACAGCCTCCCTACCTGCACAGCCTCCCCACCCGCACAGCCTCCCCACCCGCACAGCCTCCCCACCCGCACAGCCTCCCCACCTGCACAGCCTCCCCACCCGCACAGCCTCCCTACCTGTACAGCCTCCCCACCCACACAGCCTCCCCACCTGCGCAGCCTCCCCACCTGCACAGCCTCCCAACCCGTGTGGCCTCCTTACCTGCGTGGCCTCCTCCCTGGCTCACACTCAGACCCAAGTGTGTGAGGAGATGACCCCCCTGGCCCCACACCCCGAATGTATCCCCACGTGGATTCGAGGTCATCAGCTCCCACAGGAGGGCTGCCCAGCACTTCTCCCCACAGAGAGCCCTTGTGTTTTGCTGGCCGTGTCCTCTGTGGTGTGAGCTGGCCTCGCCTTCCCCTGTGAGGGGCATCAGGTGGCACGGGGCAGAGACGGACAGTGGGAGAAGGATGGAGCCCTCGGCCCCGCAGCAGGAAGTGCCCTTCAGCCCCGCAAAGCAGGACACCAGCAGTGCGTGTAACGGCGCCCGGCAGGCGGGCACAGCAGAACTGGACCAGGGTCTAGAAACCTAGACAATGCGTGACCCACGCAGGCTGGCAGCCCACACAGGAACCTCAGGGGAATGCTCTGCTCTTTCCTTCAGTCTATGTTATGTGCTTAAAACAGAACTTTTTCCATCCTCCTCTGTAGGAAATGAGCACTGGAAATTCTACATGTTTCTATAATATTTTCTGATATTTTAATAAAATGATGACAACCAACTTAAAGAATTCTGTCCACTTGAATTTTGATTGAAGATGGGAAATAATTCAGCATTAACAGCTGTTTTCAGCCTTCACTCTGAAAGCAGATATGTTGAGGAATTTTTGAAGTCCAATAACATAAAGAAACACAGATTTTTGATCCTTCAATTCTTGGGTTTCTATTAAGCAATACTGGAAAACAAGTTGATTCATCTAATTTAAGCCCGTAAAACTGTTTTATGTGGTTATGAGACAGAGTATTCCAAATGACCTTACAGCACTACCCCCATAAACTCAACCTGGGCAAACCCACACTTCACAGCAAAGTTAAAGACCATCCAGCGAACAGATGAGGCAGTGGGGCCAGCACAGGCCAGAGGGTGCAGAGAGGCTGAACAGAGCCACGGAGCAACCCTCTCACCCTTTCTTCTTAAATGTGTAGCTCAGATCTCAGCAAGATTCATGTGGAAGGAAAAAACATAATTAGGCTTCCTGCATGCAAACACACACACCCCTTTCTCCGCCTGGTCTCTCAATAAGAAACTCATTTAGCCCTTTTTAAAAAACCTGTACAGACGCAAGGTGTTCATGGGGAATTCGGCTGAGCACACCTTCGTCGAAAGTGGCTTTGCCATCGTCTGGGCAGCAAGACTGTATCACTCACCCTCCAAGAGCAACTGACAGGCAAGTGTCATCACCTCGAAAGGCCACAATGCCCAACACAGGACACCCGTTCCCAGCGACATCCTAGACTCTGGGAACAAATGTGGGTCCAACTTCTCGGCTGGCAGTGGGTGGGGGACCCCCAGATGGGGCTCGCCCTGCTGAGCTCAGGGGTGCTACGCTCTGCTGACATGGATGGGGCACTGACACTTCACGTCAGTGTGATGCAGGCAGCACAGAAGTCCCGTCCTGAGACAGCGTACACGGCGGGCGCTGCAGGCAGGGGTGCACCTGGGCCGAGACGCGAGCCAGGAAACCTATCCAAGGCTGACACAATCAGATAACCAGGGTGGACCTTTTGCAAATGATACTCTCCTTACCCACCAAACGAGCTGTCTGCACTGCACAATCTACTTACCAGTTTACATCCGAACCCTGCACATGGCATCTCCCGCCTCCTAACCATGCTCTCCTCATCCTCAGCTCCTCAGGACTGGAAGACTCTGTCCTTCCCCCCCCACCCCCCCACTGTGTCACGTTACAGGACACTGACACACCTCGCAGAACGCCACATCTGAAACTGAAAAACAGGACCATTTCCCGTCCCTAGAAGTCTGGAAAGGCAGTTGGCTGCACACCATGGCCCCTGCTCACTCCCTTCTTTGCCCTGAAAGTGTTAAAAAGGAAAACATAAAGTCAACACCAGCTCCTCCCTGCTGGTGAAAATTGGCACGAATGAATTTACTTTCTGGCTGCCGGCCCTCACAAAACCGTTACCCAAAAAAAGTTCACCATGCTAAACTGCTCCAAATATAAATGTGAGACGCGCCGGCCCACCCCCACCCCACCCCACGTTACAGGAATGGCCTGACCAGGATGAGCCCGGAGACGGCTAAATACACATCAAACATTTCAGATTTGGGAACTTCAGTGGTTTTGGGGAAAAGACCTGGCAAAGCCCGATCTGAAACTTATGACAGTTGAGCACATGATCTCCGCCATGAAGAGCAGATATGAGGCGTACACAACCCTCCATGAGACCGCGGTAGCCGATCTGCCACAAACCCTCCTACGACAGGACCAGGACGGCAAGGCCGGAGCCCGGCCCGGGAGGAGGTTGACGATTCCGCCCAGCCCTCCCCGCGCAGCGCCCGCGAACAATGGGGGTGGGATCCCCCGGGCCGCACCAGGACCGCTGCACGGCCTGAGCCACCAGAGATCGAACCCGGGGTCCAACGACAAGTTTCGCATTGAAATCAGGCCGGGCGTTCCAGGCCGAACCCGCCAGCGAGGAGGTGGCGCGCACCGCGCTGCTGCACCAAGGACGCCGCGGCTCCAGCGCAGAGCGCACGGGAAGGCCGATCCCGCTGCATCCTGCGTCCCTGCGCGGCGCCCAGGCCCCACAGACACCCCCAGGGCACGGGGGGATCGCGGTCCCACAAACATCCCAGGGCGCGGGGAATCGCGGCCCCACAAACACCCCCAGAGCGCGGGGAGATCCCAGGCCCCACAGACACCCGCAGAGCGCGGGGTAATCGCGGCCCCACAAACCTCCCCAGGGCGCAGGGGATCGCGGCCCCACAAACGTCCCCAGAGCGCGGGGGATCGCGGCCTCACAAACGTCCCCAGGGCGCGGGGTCTGGGGGTCCAGGGGACGCGCACGCTCCGGGCTGGGGTCGCACCTCCCCCTCTGGGCCCTGCCCCCGCCCCGCCGCAGGCCCCGCGCCCCCAGCCCTCCGCGCGCGGCCCTCCCCGGTGACAGCGCGGCCCGGCCCGGGGCGGGGGCCCGGTTACCTTCCGACAGCTCCAGCTCCAGCTCGGCCAGGCGCGCCCGCACCTCCAGGGGCAGCGCCATGCCCTCCAGGCTGCGGTCCGCCATGCTCCGCGGGCGCCGCGCCCCGCACGGCCTCCTCTTTGTTCGCAGGCGGAGGTCTCGGCGGCTCCTCGCGCCCGGCGGAACCGCACCGAGGAGGAGGCGGCGGCGCGGGCGCGGGAGGCGGGCGGCGGGCGCGCAGGGACCTCCCTCCCCTCGGCGCCTCCTCAGCGCGGCCCCGCCACGGCCGCCTCGCGCGCCCCCGCGCCCCACGGGCCCCGGCCCGCCCCGCGCGCGCTCGGCCCCTCCCCGCAGGCGCTGCGGACCCGGCCCCGGCCCTGCTGCTCTCGGCCCCGGCCCGGCGGGAGCGTCTCTGCGCGCGCGCGTCACGGGGCCGCGGGGGCGGGGCGCGCGCGGGGGGCCGCGAGGACGCGCAGTAGCGGGAGCGCGCGGGGGCGCGCAGGGGAGTGGGCGCGCGGCCGTGTCGGCGAAGCGCGCGCGCCCGGGGGCGCGCTCGGGGGCGGATTGGGGGCGCGGGGCGGGGCGGGGAGGGGCGGTCTTGTCTGTCCTGGGCTCTGCGCGTCCAGCGGAGCCTGCGGGCCCGGCCCCAGAGCCTGGTCCACCCGGCTCTCTGCGAAAATCACGTCCTGGAGCCGCAGCTTGACGTCTGCGCGAAAACTCGCAGTGCCCCGGGTCTTGGAGGGCTGGTTTTTTGCTAATGAACATTTTAAGAGGCGGAGACGGAGAGCTAGGCTGGAAGTTTCGAAAGCAGCGACCAGCAGATGACCTTGAGCGACTCTGAGCCTTCGCCTGGAGGGTCAGTGTCCCCATCTGTGAAAAGGGGATGGGAGGACAAGGTTGGGTCACCTAATCTCCAAACGTCAGGTGGGCCCAAAAAGCCTGGCTCCAGCCCTCCCGGGACAGGCTGCAGGCCTCAGGGTTCCCACCCTTCTCCTTGTGGGGTCATCAGCTCCCAGCCTCAGTGCCACCTCGGTGAGGCTGAAGCCCCGTCTGTGCCTCTAGTCCTGACCATCTGGGGAGGCCCTCGCATCTCCAACTGTCCACTGAGCAACTTCCCTGGAAGCCTCTAGACACCCCAAACGCCACAAACCCTAAACGAAGCCAGCTGCTTCCAGAGACTCTTGGTATCTACCTGCTTCTCAGAACAGACCCCGTTGTCTTCATCATCATCTTCCTCTGTCTCCACACATCCTCCCCAGTCTGTTGCACAAAGCCCCGACCACCTGGCCTCCTTTTCATCCTCGTACCCCTCTTCCCAGCCCGGCCCCTCCCTCAGGCCGGGGCTTCCTAAAGACCTCCTCGCCTCCCCGCCCTCCACGGGACATGGGCCAGCGCTGGCTCCCTGAGGCCCAGCTGCACTCACTCCCCTTTCAGAGTGGGCCGCAGAAACACAGGTCCCTCCCCCCACCCCCCTACCCTCTACCACCTCCCCCCCACCCCCCCACCCCGCTTCGACGGGAGCCCCCACCAGCCGGGGCCCACCTGCATGGCAGCCTTGCGGCCTCCACACTCCGGCTCCTGCAGACAACGCGGCTAACCCTCAGGACCTCTGCTCCCGGCCTCCACCCCGGAGAGCCTGCCCCTTCTCTGCCCCTGCCACCCACAGCCATCCCTGACCCCAGGTCCAGAACAATCTCTCTCCTTTCTCTTCCTGCACCGGCCACTTCCCGCCCTCATCACGTTTGACGTTTTTTATCTTCTCTGTATTCTTTGTGAGTGTAAGCGGCTGGAGGACAGAGCCCAAGCCTCACCCACCTTTGCCCTTCCCATGGATCTGGCAGTGGTGGCAACTGCCAGAGGTGTGTGCATTTCCTGTAGGGATCGGCCCTTTCAGTGGGGAATTGTGAGAATGACATTCGACGATGAGCTGGGAAACAGGAACCCCAAAATCCGTGTGCTTCCTGCGCCGAGCCGTATGCCTCCGCCTGGTGTGCGCGGTGGGTTCGTCCTTCGCTCAAGACTGCGTTCAATGCAACAGACACAGGTGGCACAAGTATGTGGCCCCACCATCATCTCTCCCCTTTGCATGATAAAGACACAGCCCCTACACGTCACAGATAAAAGTCCTTAGAGACAGAAACGGGAGCAGAACAAGGATTCAAACGCCAGTCTCCAAAGCAAAGCCCTGGGTTCATTTCATTATAGCAAAGATGCACTGTGCATTCCAAGCAATAAATGGCGTCAAGTCCATTTAGGGCAGTATAATGTCGGAATAAAAAATATATATTCCCTGGCCAGGCACGGTGGCTCACACCTGTAATCCCAACACTTTGGGAGGCCGAGGCAGGTGGATCATGAGGTCGGGAGTTCAAGACCAGCCTAGCCAATATGGTGAAACCCCATCTCTACTAAAAACAACAAAAAATTAGCCGGGCATGGTGGCACGCGCCTGTAGTCCCAGCTACTCAGGAGGCTGAGGCAGGAGGATCACTTGAACCCGGGAGGTGGAGGTTTCAGTGAACCGAGATCTCACCACTGCACTCCAGCCTGGGTGACAGAGCAAGATTCAGTCTCAAAAAATATATATATATATATTCCCTTTTTAATGGGCAGATGGGCCTTAATCACTTGCATATGATCCTATGACTGATGTTGGTTGCAAAGAAAACTTGTAATTTGCATTAAACACATCGATTGTAAACTCAGATTTTGAGCTGATGGTTCCTTTCAGCAGGACTTTGTGCATCTACACATTACACGTGTGAGCGTGGGCTCTCGGCCTTACACTGACATTTCCAGGAGCCTGATAGATATCATCTTTATCTGGAACTCCTACCATCTCCTTGAAATTCATGCTGTCCACAATCAAACTCATGCTACCTACCAATCCTCTCCCCCATGTACATTATTTCTGAGAGCAGCCTCCCTTTCACTTTGAGTCCCCTCAAGAACTTTTACCCACAGCATTCTCTTGTGTACCACCTGCTCCTGTCCAGGCGTCTGGCTATGGCCCAGGTCAGGCCTTCAGAGCCTCCATCCAGTCTTCCTACCATGGCTGCCAGATCACTCTTCCTAAAAAGTCCCTCTTAGCACAGACCACAGGCCCCTTGCTGTACAACCCATGATTCTATGCCTGCAAACTGAAGAAATCCTTAATTGACCTCAATGGTCTCACGAGCCCTGCACTAAACATTTCCCCTGCTTTCTGTTCCTCCTATCTCTTTCAAGCTCTGAGGTTCAGCTGCAGAATTCCCAGCTGTCTGTGGAGAGTCCCCACCTGTGGTGTCTGTTTTTCGGACATGCTCCCTCCTGTTGTCTCCCCTTCCCCGCAACCTGAGTCATAGCCGCACATGGAATTTCACCCAGTCCAGTCCAAGTTCAAATGCCGCTTCTTCCGTGCAGCCTTCCCGAATCTCCTGGTTAGAAAGATTCTCTCCCACCTGTGGAATTACACACCTCTTTATCCACCTGCTCTCCCTGGGATTGGTCATTTATGTGTGTGTTTTATCTGGTGGCTGGCTTATCTATCATTCTCCCATTGTGTTGACTGACACCACAAACAGCATAGTGCCTCTGTCTGGAAGTGCAGACCAGCACAGGAGCGGGGAGGAGCAGCCCCTTCCTCGGTCTCATTCTGCTCCACCTGGAAGCAGCCTTGCAGAATGTGTGGTTGGTGAAAGCCTTGCCATCTTCTGTGTTCATAAGTGTAAAAATCTGGTTCAAATGTGTGCCCAGGCAGGAATGAAGGTGCCCAGTAGATGTTTATTAGAATGAAGCAAATAGACTCCCAGGGCTGTTGGCTTCAAAAGCACTGCCAAACCCCTGAAATTTCCATCAGGGATTAAAGTCACGTTTTTGAGCTACTCCACAGTTTTGCCTAGACAAGTCTCGAAAACAGTGTTGTGAGCCCCACAGAGGGACAGCTACATGTATCTAATTAAACAATTAATTAATTACCATGCCAGCTAGTATTTGAGGACCTGTTTCTGTGTCTTGCTTTACTGTCTGCTGGCGGGTAATTCGTCACCATTATTTACCCTAACTTCCAGGACCTTACCTATTTTTTTCTGTTTCACTGAATTCCAAGCCAATTCTAATGAGTGAAAAATTAATTACTTAGGTGTAATGGGCTCGAGATTTCAGGAAATCTGATTGGGGTGGGAAAGAGTAGCAAAGGAACGTGTTGAATCAGAGCAGGCTGGAGGTATCGGTGCCAGGCAGAGAGTTTATTTATTCATGAGATCGCTAACAGGAAGGAAACACAAAGCTCTCAGGGAATGGCTCCCCTGCAGAAATGCATCTCAGAGCTGCACCTGGACTACCTCCCTCTTTATCAGATTAATGGGAAATTGTTCATGCTGCACTCTCCCCTATGTGCCCCAATTCTGTGACTTTTTTTTTCCTTTTCCAAAGCTACTGAAGAGTAGGTTGTAAAACACTGCGGTTGGCGTCCCCCAGGTACTTACATCTTCAATCCTCTGTATGACCAGGGGAAGCAGGGGTTACCATCTCATTGTGACAAAATCTTCCTAAGCTGCAATTTCCACACAGAAGCATGGCTGCCAGCTTATGTTCTGGGTTATGTTTCATTCTTGTCTTACCATATTATCAGAAATTCAGCTTAGGTAGACTAAAGAAAGGACAAAAGTGAGTAATTGCCTGACACAGAAAGCTTGGGTTTAATTAATTAGTATTTAGAAAGCAACTTAAGACTCCGGAATGCAACTCGTCTATGCAGTCAAGAGATCATTAACATCTTCATGACACAGACGTTTTTTACAACATTATAGAATTAACTCTGTAATGTGACTGACTAAGTTTGGTAAACCAGAGGTACATTTTCCTATTAGTGATTACTGTCTTCCTCTGGAAGTAACAAACTATCCAATCTATTTACTGAAGGACAAGTACACTAGTAAAAGAGAAAAAGCAAGAAATACTCCCAGAGAATCCCAAGCTACAATTAATTTGCTTTTCCATTTAATTGATGGAAGTACTGAGAATTCAACTGTGAGTCAAAGATATTTTGATGGAAAAACAAGTTGTGAAATTTATCCTGAGCAAATCACCTAAGTGTTTGGTCGTATATGTTATTATACATCAATATACAATTATCGATAATTGAATTATTTCTGGTAATTTGAATAATTTCAGTTAATTCTTAATCACTGTGCTAATGATAACACGGGCAGTACAAAATAACAAATTATGCAAAAATTGCTCCTGTTTGATCTTAGATTATATACTTTACAGCATATTTCCTTTGCCAATTATGATTAATGTTTGGCTTACTTCAGCTATTGTTAAAATTAATTACCATTCTCAGAACCCATATCCAATAACGGCTGAGACAAGCGACACACAAGCTTCTGAAGTGGAAAGGAGAGGCTGGAGACTAAAATTTTGCCATCAAAAATCGGCAAAGTGAGAAAGTATCAGAAAATTTTAAAATTGACCTTATTCTTCAAAATGGAAAACCACGCACACACCCCAAGTCAAGCGCATTCCCAGATGGCTTCTGCGGTGAGACCCCACTGCAGTGCCCTTGAGTTGTGCGAGTCGCAGAAGCTTGTGGCTGTGGCCCAAGTCTGGGCCATCTCACACCCACACCCGACAAAAGCAAAGAAAAACAGAGAGAGTCTTGAGGCTCCGCTGTCCACACTGAGGCCACAGTGATCCAGGGAGTCCAACAGCTGTGAGACCAGGCTCCCTAACCATCACCTTGCAAACCAGAGGTTGAAGCTTCATTTGTTGAGAAAGGTCTGGGGGAGCCTGAGACAAGGGGCCTCCCGGAACATCCAGACCCCAGTCAGGCGGGAGTGCTGCTGTGGCTGGCACTGTGTCTCAGGTCCTTGCCGTCCTGGCCACCAATGTCTTAGGCTGGGCTCCAGGAAGCAGGGCCTGAGGCAGGGGCTGGGGGGCAGGTGCCTCATGGAGGGTGTGCGCTGCAGACAGAACCTGTCACAGGGTGGCCACCTCAGCACAGGAAGAAGCAGAGCCCTTGGCCCTGCCACTCAGGACACCACAGGGCCAGTCCTCAGGGCAAGACGACGGCCTAGGCCAGCCGGGTGTGGGCAGGGAGCAGCCCACCCATGGGCTCATCACACCGGAAACACGCGTGGCTGTGACCCACCCACGGCCACGTGACAGCCTCTGGAGGATGGGGCACCCAGCCTACAGCACCCAAGCAGGCTCGCTGAGAACCACCACGTCAGCTCGGCAGAAACCAGGAACCTGCAGGCTCACATCCACCGAGCAGTGTGTCCGGGCAGACGGCGTCTCAGAGGCTGAGGATCCCCCATGATCTCTGGGGACCCACAGGTGAGGATCCTGTGTGATCTCTGGGGGCCCGCAGTTCCTCATATCCACCAAGTGGTGCGTCCAGGCAGACAGCGTCTCTGAGGGTCCTGTGTGATCTCCAGGGACCCGCAGTTCCTCATATCCAGCGAGCATTGTGTCTGGGCAGACGGCGTCTCTGAGGGTCCTGTGTGATCTCCGAGGAGAACATCGGAAGTACATGATTCAGTGTTTTTTGGTTTATTTTCCATGTTATTCTTTTTTGTGTTTTATTTTTATGACTCATTTGCTTTGTGTGGACTCATGAAGAATTGTAGACAGCGTCCTTTGCCAAGCCATGTGCTGGATGTCGTATAGGACATGGGTCAGGAGCTTACACGCATGCAGGGCCTGTAGTCCTAGGACGTGGGTCAGGAGCTTACACGTGTAGGGCCTGTAGTCCTAGGATGTGGGTCAGGAGCTTACACGTGTAGGGCCTGTAGTCCTAGGACGTGGGTCAGGAGCTTACACGCATGCAGGGCCTGTAGTCCCAGTGAAAGACACAAAAGGAAACAGAAGCCGGTGGACACCCCTGGAAAGTCAGGCCCTTTTAGCTGGTAGAGGTTAGTTTATAAGGAACCACGGATTGTCCAAAAGATCTGATTCAAAACCCTTCCCCTGCCCTTGGGGACCTTGTGTCACTCAGCCCTCGAAGTGCATGGCCAGGGCCTCTCCCGGACCAGCTGCTCATCTCCCCCGCCCCAGGTACTGCCCGGCTAGCCGTTTCCCTCTGACGGTCAGACCTCCGGTGTGGGCGCGGGGGATCTTGGCAGGTTGTCACGCTCTGCATGCGGCTCCCGTGAGCCTGGCCAGGCTCCGGTTTCCTTCCCAGCTCCTCACCCTGCCCCAGCTCGGAGAGAAGCGGGCACACCGGGGCCCTGGATCCCCCGTTCCTGGCATGCCTCCCTGTATGCTCACTGAGGGTAGCTCCCCGCGGGGCCTTCACACCACGTCAAAGCCAAGGTTTCCCCACACACAGGCTCCTCGGGAATCTGACCCCAGACGGGAAAGCGTGGCCAGGCAGACAGTCACAGAGTCTTGCCCAAAGCACTTGCACCAGACACCCCCCGACGCCCTGCAGCTACGGGGGAGGGCACTGAGGAGACCGCCTGTCCCAACGCAGCTTGCCCCAGCCCCGCAGGCTCAGACGCACGCACCCCTTCCTGCAGCCCCCGTAGCATCCTCCTTTCCAGCCTCACCAAGGGCTGCACGTGGTTTCTCAAGGAGTTTAGAGCCCAGGAAGAAGTAGTTGTGCAAAAAACTCACAGGAGAGCAAAGCAGAATTTAGCAAGTGCCGTGAGTAGCGTGGTCCTGAGGAAGGTGAAGAATGAGGAGGTTAATTTGAAAAGCATTCACTCCTGCTGGGGTCTCCGGTGGCCACACCCATTGTGTGGCGCCTACTCCATTCCCTTCATGGGGAGGCACGGCTGTCACTCCCTCTGACCACGGGCCTCCGCAGAAACTTAGATGAAAATACTCTGAAGCACAGGAAAGAGAGAAGGAAAGAGATTCGAGGGTGGAAAGAATGAGGTCAGGAATGGAGGGAAGGACAGAGAAGGGATAGGAACACAGAGGGTGTGCTGTCACGGAGCAAGATCCATGTTAGCAACAGGGAAGAGATGGATGAAGCAAAACACAAATGCAGGCAGAAATACGGTTGAACTCATGATTTTTAAGATATGATAAATCGGATTTTTTTTTAAACAATAGGGATGCAAAATGCTGTAGGTTTTTTTGTTGTTTTGTTTTTGAGACAGCGTCCCGCTCTGTCACCCAGGCTGGAGTGCAATAGCACGATCTTGGCTCACTGCAACCTTCGCCTCCTGGGTTCAAGTGATTCTTTTGCCTCAGCCTCCCGAGTAGCTGGGACTACAGGCGTGTGCCACCATGCCCAGCTAATTTTTGTATTTTTTAGTAGAGACGGGGTTTCACCACTTTGGCCAGGCTGGTCTCAAACTCCTGACCTCAAGCGATGTGCCCGCCTTGGCCTCCCAAAGTGCTGGGATTACAGGCGTGAGCCACTGCGCCCAGCCCAAAATGCTGTTTTTAAACATTGCTGTGGAAATTAGATATTGGGCTGGCTTCAGCAGCGTATATACTATAAACTGGAAATTAGACATTGTATCAGGTTCCTGGGGCGGCCATAACTAAGTGCCACAAACTGGGTGACTTTAAGCAACAGACATCAGCCAGGCACGCTGGCTCATGCCTGTAATCCCAGCCCTTTGGGAGGCCAAGGAGGGCAGATCCCTTGAGCCCAGGAGTTCGAGACCAGCCTGGGCAACATAGAAAGATCTCATCTTTACAAAAGATTAAAATAAAAACAATTAGCCAGGTGTGGTGGCACGCCTGTGGTCCCAGCTACTCGGGAGACTGAAGAACACCTTGGCCCCGGAGTTTGAGACTGCAGTAATCTATGATTGTGCCACTGTGCTCCAGTTTTGGTGACAGAAGGAGACCCTGTCAATCAGTCAATTAATCAATAAAAGGAAAAACAAAACCCCAGAAAGGTTTTGTCTCAGTCCTGGGGCTGGACGTCTGAGATCCAGCTGTCAGCAGAGCCATGCTCTCCCTGACCCCTGGAGGGGCAGATCCTTCCCACCCTTCCAGCTCCTGGGAGCTCTGCAGTGCTTGGCATTTGGCAGCTCCTCACCGCATCCCTCCAGCCTCTGACTCCACGACCGCACTGCCGTCTTCCCTCAACTGTGCCGGCTCCAAATGTCCCCTTTTTATGAGGACATCAGTCATATTGGATTAGGACCCCCGGTAACGACCTGATCTTGACATGGCTAAATCTGCAAACACCCTATTTCCAAAATAGCTACACTCTGAGGTGCTAAGGGTTAGGACTTCCATCTTTCTTCTTTTGGGGGACACAGTTCACCCCATAACAGATGTTAATATGGGGGGAAACAAATTTAGGCAGAGACTTTGCATCCTCAGCATCGGAAACTACAGAGGGTTAACTCTCTCTCACATGGCAAATGAATGAACCGAAGCCTTGGAGTGCAGTGGAAGCAGTGGAAGAAGTTATTAGTAACATATGGTATACAACCTCTACAATTTTTCAATAACAAAGGAACTAAAAGGCCATGAATAGGCAATTACGAAAGAGACTGGTTTTATTTCTAGAACGTGAGAAACAGATCATGCTCATCTCATCTGCTGATTAACTGACGGGCTGCCAGACAGTTTCATTTGACGTCACACATTTCAGGTCACCTTAGTAAATGGGTGGCTACTCCGACAGACAGTGCCTCTGGTTATAATTTTCTGAGACCAAAATATTCCCTTTTATTATCATAAAACTTCCACTAGTGAATGTGTCTTAGCTCTTCAGAGAAGTGCACTTCCTAGTACTGGCCCATAAAAATGAGCTGCAGTAACAGGAAGCCCCTCTGCACTGGGGCTGGTTCCTCTGTCAACCAGAGACCGCCCTGGAGAACAGATGGGGGAGTGTCCTGCACACACAGGCACCCCTTCCAGGAAGAAGAGGAGCCACCTCTGGGCCGTGCACACCCATTTCTTCTTCACTCTCACCAGTTGGGTCAATCCTCCACTCTCCTGGGCAGTGTGTGCATGAGCGTGCATCTGTGTGTGCTGTGTGCAAGCATGTGCATGCACTGTGTGTGTGGTGTATGTGCATGAGCGTGCACTGTGTGGTGTGTGTGCATTGTGTGTGCTGTGTGGCATGCATGAGTGTGCACTGTGTGTGGTGTGTGGCAGAGTGTGCACTGTGTGTGGTGTGTGTGCATGCATGAGCATTCACTGTGTGGTGTGTGTGTGCATGAGCGTGCACTGTGTGCTGTGTGTGCATGCATGAGTGTGCACCTGTGTGGGTGTGTGAGCTAGGTGCACTGTGTGGGTGTGTGCATGGCATGCCTGTGTGGGTGTGTGTGTGTGGTGTGTGCATGCACGAGTGTGCACTGTGTGTGTGGTGTTGTGAGAGCATGTGTGGTGGTGTGCTGTGTGGGTGGTGTGCATGCATGAGTGTGCACTGTGGTGGTGTGTGGCATGCACGAGTGTGCCTGTGTGGTGGTGTGTGCATGAGTGTGCTGTGGTGTGGTGGTGGGGCGGGGTGGTGTGGTGTGGGTGGTGGTGGCACGGTGGTGTGGTGGTGGTGTGCATGAGCGTGCACTGTGTGGTGTGTGTGCATTGTGTGTGGTGTGTGTGCATGCATGAGTGTGCACCTGTGTGTGTGTGTGTCTGTAAAGAAAGGCTAGGAACGAACAGAGCTCCCTCCACATGGAAGAAAATACGACGCATGGGAAGATGTCTTCCCTGCAAAAGTAAAATAATTAAAAACTGGAACTGACATATTAACAGATGTGATTAGCCTGGCTGAAAATTGTGTGAGAGCCTTTTTTAAGGTATGGGGAAAATTACAAATGGCCACACACAAACTAATCTAATAGGACAAATAAGGCAATTAACTTTAGGAAAAACAAAAAGAAAGGATCCATGGTGATAGTAGATGCTAAGCTCTGGATAACACTTGCTTGTAATGTGATGTTGACGTGGTTTGACTTGGGGATAGCATTTTGCTATTTGTTTTCAGTATTTTGTTTTTCTGTTCCTCCTTTCCTGACTTCTTTTGGACTAGTCAAATTTTTTTAGTAACTCATTTTAACTCCCTTTTTCTTACATCTCTTTGCACTGCTTTCTGTATTGTTGTCGTATATATTATATATACGTACATTATAAACCTCACAAAGCAGTGAGATAATATTTGAGTTACCAGTAATAGGACTTTTGAAAAAGTAGAAGAAAAATGTGAAGTATGAAGTCTTTTCTATTCACGATTTTAGAGGCTCTTCATCCATTCCTATAGACCTGAATTTCTATCTAGGCTCATGAGGAACTTCCTTTAGAATTCTTGTAATACAATTAGGCTTGGAGTGAAATATCTTTACTGCATCTTCAATTTTAAATGATATTTTCACAGGATTTAGAATTCTGGGTTGACAGCTGCTTCTTTCTGCTCTTTAAAATCTTATCCCATTGTATTCTGGTCTGCATTGTTTTTGGAAAATATCAAGCCTAACTCGTGTTATCATCCACTTGGATAGAATTGTCATCTTTCTTTGGCTGCTTTCAAGACCTTCTCTTTCTCTTTGGTTTCAACAGTTTCACCCTCAGGTGCCTGGGCGCCGTTTTCTTCATATTTATCCCGCGTAGGGTTTGCTGGGCTTCTGTGATCTGTGGGTTCTTGTCTTTAAAAGCTTCGCATAATTCTCAGCTCTTCTTCCAACATATTTTCTCTACTCCTTCCTTTCTTTCTTTTCCTTCCAAACTTCTCTCACACTTGTGTTGGAGAGATAGATATTGTCCTAAAGATTATGAGACTCTGATCATGTTCTATTTTAATAATTTTTCTGTTCTGCAGATTAAACAGTTCATTGACCCTTTCTTCTAACATTTGCAACCCTCTGTTAAACTTGTCCTGTTAATTTTTTATTTTATAGATTATGCTTTTCAGTTTTCTAATTTCCCCTTTTTTTGTAGTTTAGAATTCTCTGCTGAGATTCCCCATTTGCTCACTCACTCCAGCAGCTGTGACGAAGATGTGAATTTGTCATAGTTTCTGGAGAGGGCGGCTTGCTAATTCCAACATCTAGGTTATCTAGGGACCAGTCTCCTTCAACTGCATATTCTCTCGACGATGGCTTACATTTTCTCATTTATTTGCACATCTAGTAATTTTTCAAATTTTTTAACTCTTTATTTTTATGGGTACATAGTATGTGTATACACTTATGGGGTACATGAAATATTTTGATACCAGCATGCAATGTGAAATAATCACATTGAGGTAAATGGGGTATCCATTGCCTAAAACATTTTTTATCTCTCTGCGTTATGAACATTCCAACTATACTTTGTAAGTTTGTTGTTTTTTTGTTTTTTGAGATGCAGTTTTGCTCTTGTCACTCAGGCTGGAGCGCTATGGTGCGGTCTTGGCTCACTGCAACCTCCACCTCCCGGGTTCAAGTGATCCTCCTGTCTCAGCCTCCGAGTAGCTGGGATTACAGGTGCCCACCATCACACCCGGGCTAATTTTTGTATTTTTAGTAGAGATGGGGTTTCACCATGTTGGCCAGGCTGGTCTTGAACTTCTGACCTCAGGAGATCTGCCTGCCTCAGCCTCCCAAAGTGCTGGGATTACAGGCATGAGCCACCATACCCGTTTCTAAGTTATTTTAAATGTGCTAAATTATTGTTGACTGCAGTCAGTCTGCTATCAGTTACTGTATTTTATTCATTTGAACTGTATTTTGAACACATTAACCATCCCCACTTTCTCCTGCACTCTCCACTATTCTTCTCAGCCTCTGATAACCACTATTCGACTCTCCATCTTCATGAGTTTGATAAATTTTTAGCTCCCATAAATGAGTAAGAACATGCAAAGTTTGTCTTTCTGTGCCTGCCTTATTTCACTTAGCACCATATCCTCCAGTTCCTTCCGTGTTGTTGCAAATGGTAGGATCTCATTCTTTTTCATGGATGGATAGTACTCACTGTGTACTCGTACCACATGCTCTTTATCCATTCATCTGTTGATGGACACTTAGGATACTTCCAAGTCTTAGCTATTTTGAATAGTGCAGCTATAACGTGGGAGTGCAGATATCTCTTCTATGTACTGATTTCCTCTCTTTGGGGTATATATCTAGCAGTGGGATTGCTGGATCATATGATAGTTGTATTTTTAGTTTTTTTAGGAACCTCCATACTGTTATCCATATCTAGTAATTTTTTGTTGTATGCTACACATTGTGTACAATACGTTGCAGACAGAGAAGATCACGTCTTCTTTCTTTACAGGGTGTTGCGCTTGTTCTGGCAGACAGTGGATTTAGTGGTACTTACTTTTGGTCTTCTCAGCCTTAGGTCTATTCTTTGCTAAAGTGGGTCTGTTTTGGTTTAGAAACTATTTTTATGATATGATCCTTACTCTAGAGTCTGGGACTTACACTTAAAGTTTGGCCTTTCTGGGAACTTTCAACTCCCAGTTGAAAGAGAGCAAGTGGAAAGAGAGCAAGAGGAAAATTAGAAAGCCAAGTCCGACTGGGCCAGGCGAGGTGGCTCATACCTGTAATCCCAGCACTTTGGAAGGCTGAGGTGGATGGATCACTTGAGCTCAGTTCAGTAGCAGCCTGGGCAACATAGTGAGACCCCGTTTCAAAAAAAAGACAGCCAAGCCCTCATCTGGGCGATGTAGACTGTCAATAAGTAGTATCTAAAATTTAAAAATAAAGACCCAGCACTATGAGCTTACTATTTAGAAACATGAAGTGAAGCCAGGCATGGTGGCTCACACCTGCAATCCCAGCACTTTGGGAGGCTGAGGCAGGAGGATCACAAGGTCAGGAGATCGAGACCATCCTGGCTAACACGGTGAAACCCCACCTCTATTAAAAATACAAAAAATCAGCCAGGCATGGTGGTGGGTGCCTGTAGTTCCAGCTACTCGGGGGGCTGAGGCTGGAGAATGGTGTGAACCTGGGAGGGAGAGCTTGCAGTGAGCGGAGATCGCGCCACTGTACTCCAGCCCAGGTGACAGAGCGAAACTCCATCTCAGAAAAAAAAGAAAAAAGAAATGTGAAGTGAACACCAAAGGAAACATCAGAAAAGCACAGTGTACTTGCCTGTAGGAAGTGGAATCAGTCTGGAAATTGCTTTGTTGGAAGTCTAATTATGCAAGTATACATGTTTTATTGGGAAAAATAACATATACAGAGATGTGCATAAATACTTTGATACTTAACAAATAAGTAGAAAGCCAACTAATTCTCAACCAGGTTATAAAATTGATTTTCATTTCTTTTGCAAAATATATGGAAATGTGAATAAATGTTACAGGTAGCACTTAAATAATTGAAAATCCAACTAACCAGGAGCCAAATCAAGACATTGAATGTTATTTTCATCCTAAAAGTCCTTCATGCATCACTTCCTGACGGCAATTCCCTCATTCCTACCAAGATAGACCATTCTCCTGACTTGCACAATGATACTTTTCTTTACCACCATTGCATGCATCCCTGTAAAATATGGTTTAATTTTGCTTAGTTTTGAACTTTGTATAATGTTTATGTATTTTTTTCTACTCTCCTTTAAGTTGGTAGATTCGTCCATGCTGTTTCATGTAGCCTACGTTTTTTTCCTCTAACTAAATATTTTTCGAATGAATATATTAGAGTGTATTGATCCATTCTATCATTCTACTGTTGATGGACATTTGGGTTGTTTCCAGATTTGGCTATTATAGGACAAATATACTATAATTTCATAAGTAGTATAATATATATGGTTACATACGATCATATATATGATACGCTGGTAAACATAAATGCACTTTTCCCCCAGAATTCTGAATTGCTTTCTATGCCAGAGGTTGCCAAGCATTTATGAACTCTCTATTCTGTTCCACTTATCTATCGGTTCATTCTGAACCAATACTACATGGCATTAATGCAGCCAATAACATCTACATATCTGATAGTGGAACATCTCTTGTGCCTTCCTTCCCCGCCCCTCTTCTTCTCCTTCTTCAATGCCTTGGCTCTTCCTGTGCCTGGAATTTTTGCATATTTTGAATTACCTCGTCATGTGTCCCTACCTCACCCCAAATACCTCCTGGGATTCTGAGTGGGATTGAACTGAATCTAGAAATCAATTGAGAGATTAACCACCTCTCTGCATTTTGATTCTCCACAACATGGCACATCTCTGCATTTGTTTAGGTTTTCAGCAATGCCTTTCAGTCTTTCAGTAAAGTTTTATTATTTTTCTCATAAAAGTTTTTCACACTATTCTTTATCTTTATAATTGCTATTGGTGATGCTATTTGTAAATGGTATATTTTTAATTACATTTTCTATTTGTTGCTTTTATATAGAATACAATTGAATTTTTATACTGATATTGTTTTTGGTAACCCCCTCATAAACATTCTTACTAATTCCAATAGTTTATCTGTAAAATATTTTTTAATTTACTACAGATAAAATTGTTTTATCTACAAAAAATGATGGGTTAGATTTTCCTTTCCTCAGCATTGCCCAGGTGAGGCCTCTCTGCAGTGGTTCACCCCTGAATTTCTGCTTGCCATTGCCCAAGTACAGGCTCTCTGCAGTGGCTCTGCTCCTGGGACAAGTCCCTGCCTGGGCCCCAGGCTGTCCATGACATCTCTTGAAATCCAGGTGGAGGCTGCCCCACAGCTCTAGCATTCTTCTTGCCTAAAAGTTAGCACCGCATGGATGCCACCAAGGTTTACGGCTTGTACTTTCCAGAGCCACGGCTCCAGCCACAGCTGCGGTGACTGAGCACTGCACCAGATGTGGGTCCCCTGGAGCTCCCGGTCGGTGATGGGGGCAGCCTTGAAGATCTCGGAGGTGCCTTCAGGGTCATTCTCCCTGTCCTGATGATTCCTTCTCTCCCCAGTCATCTCCTCAGTGAACAGTCACTTGGCCACACCCTTGGTTTGCTCTCCCAAACTCACCTTTTTATTCTTTACATGGTCAGGCTGAAAAATTTCAAAATCCTTCCATTTTTCTTCTCTTTTAATTATGAATTCCACCTTTAAGTCATTTATCTCATATCTGACTGTGTGTGATTTAAAGCAGCCACACAACTTCTTCGTTATTTTGCATAGACGTTTCTTCTGCCAAATATCCTAGTTCACTACTCATATAGTCCACCTCCCGTAAAGCCTGAGGCATGGATATAATTCAGATAAGTTCTTTGAATCTTTATAACAAGGATGGCCTTTCCTCTAGTTTCCAAACCTTGTTCCTCATTTCTGCCTGACACCTTATCAGAATGTCCTGTCCATATCTCCACCAACATTCTAGTCACAACCACTTAAGGAATCTCCAGGAAGGTTCAGGCTTTCCCCACTCCTTTACTTCTGAGCCCTCACCAGAATTGCCCTTCATGCCCCATTCATAGCAATCCAGGCTTTTTCTAGCACATACCTCCAAATCCTTCCAGCCTCTACCCATTTCCCAGTCCAAAGCCACTTCCACATTTTCAGGTATTTGTTATAGCAACGACCTGATTTCTCACTACCAGTTTCCTGTCTTAGTCTGTTTTGTGTTTCTAGAATAGAATACCATAGACTGGATCATTTATAATGAACAGAAATTTATTTGGCTCACAGTTCTGGAGGCTGGGAATTCCTACATCAAGGTGCTGGCGTCTGGTGAGGGCCTTTGTACTGTGTCATCTCAGGGCAGAGAATGCAAGACAGCACGAGAAGGCTGAACTGGCTTTTGTAACTAACCCACTCCTGCAATAATGGCATTTATCCATTCATGAGGGCAGAGCCCTCATAACCCCATCACCTCCCCACACTGTTGCATGGGGGGTTAAGTTTCTAACACACAAACCTTGGGGGACACACTCAAACCACAGCACTAGTCAAGGATATCTTGAAAGGTGATGAAGTAAAGGATAGGTCTCTGCATCCCAATATTCTCCCAACCTAAAAGCCACAATCAGGCTGATAAATGAACTCCAAATAATCAGATTTCTGAAATCTATGCCAGCGTCTTTGAAAGCCAAGTCAGCCGCGAGAACAAGAATTTTCCCCACTGATACTTAAGCCAAAAATTGACAAAAAAATTAGACAGGAATGAAGAGAGAAAAAGAAAATAAAAGAAGGAAAACTCCATATATAAAAAACAACTACAGGAACTGGGGCGTAGTTGGAATTCTGCAGCTCTCACTCTAAAACTGCAATGAGTGAGCTGTGCCAGTTTGACTTGACTATTCATGAACTTCAGAATAACAGGGCATGTATTTTTATTCAATTGATTTTTATTTTGATTTCATGATATTATTCTGGGGCTTACTGTATTACTATATTTAAAAGTTTTTACATTCATGTTCATAAGTGAAATTGGCCTGAAATATTCCTTATTTATTTGTCCTTGGTATCAAGGTTTGTTGTATCTTAAAATAGGTTGCAAAATGTTCCTTCTTTGTCTGTTGTCTGGGAGAGTTTGTGTAAGAATGGAGTTGTTTTTTCCTCGAGTGTTTGGAATAACTGCCTTGTGAGGCAGCAGGGCCTGGAGTTTTAAGGAAAGAAATGTACTACTGATGTAAGGATTTGAAGGTTTTTGGTCTATTGTAGTCTTCCATTTCCTCTTTTTTAATTATTATTATACTTGAAGTTTTGGGGTACATGTGCACAACGTGCAGGTTTGTTACATAAGTATACGTGTGCCATGTTGGTTGCTGCACCCAGTAACTCATCATTTAGCGATGAGTTCGTGTCCTTTGCAGGGACATGGATGAAGCTGGAAACTATCATTCTCAGCAAACTATCTCAAGGACAAAAAATCATTTCCTCTTAAGTCAGTCTTGGTATACTTCCCTAAACATTTCCCCATTTCACCTATTTTTTTCAAATTAATTGGCCTAAAGTTGTTAGTAATGCTTTATTTCTATTACGTTTGTGTGTGGCAGCTATAGTGATAGTCCCTGTTTTATTCCAGTATTGGTATTTGTACCTTCTCTTTATTTTTGGTAAATATCACAATGTTTTGTCCATTTTATTCATGTTATTGAAGAATAAACTTTTATATATCTCAGTCCTTCCTATTGTATATTTGTTTATGTTTCCTTTGATTACTGATCCTATCTTTATTATTATTTTTTTCCTTTTTTGGATAATTTTGCATTTGCTTTTTTAAACTTCTTTAATGGATATTAAACTTCTTTTCAGCATTTCTTCTTTTCTAATATATGAATATGAAGCTTTTTCTTCTAGTTAAAGCTTTGGCTTCAGTCACAGTTTTAATATGTAGCATTTTCATTATTCAATTCAAAATTCAATTTTCATTATAATTAATTATATAGCATGATTTATTTATTACAATGTTTCTAATTTCCAAAGATATCTTTCCATTTATGTTTTTGTTATTGAGTTCTCCCTTAATTACATTATGATCAGAGAATATTTGGATATTATGAAAATCATTTGAAATGCTTTAAATCTTGCTTTATAGTCATATTTGCAAATGCTCTGTGTATACTAGAAAATATGTGTTTTCTGCAATTGGTTATGGTGTCCAATAGTTGCTATTAAATCTAGTTTGTTACTTATATTATTCATCCTTTTGTGTCTTATCTGATAACTTCTATCAATCACTGAGAGTAGTGTACCACAATTTACCTCTATAATTGTGAATTTGTCTATTTCTCGTCATAGGGCTATCAAGTTTTTGCATTATATATTTTGGTGTTATTTTTATGAGATACATCCACATTTAGATAATTGTGTCTTCCTAATTGAAATTTTCATTATTGTGAAGCATCCTTATCCCACCCAATGCTTTCTGCCTTGCAGCCTATTTTGCATGACATTAACCTGTTACACCAAAATATCTTTTGCAAGTACAAAAGTTGTGCATAATTGCCAGTCATTTCTAGATGATCTATTTTCATCGGCTGATGTTAAGATTTTTTTTCTTGTCTTAGAGTATATCCACTGAGCTTTAAATTTTGGTTATTATATTTATTTTTAGAAGTTCTGTTGTCTGTCTGCTACTGCTCAGCCTGAAGCGCAGTGGTGTAATCATGGCTCCCTGTAGCTTCGACCTCCTGGGCTCAAGCAATCCTCCAGCTTCAGCCTTCTGAGTACCTGGGACCACAGGCATGTGTCACCATACCTGGCTAAGTTTTAAAATTTTTTTGTAGAGATAGGGTCTCACTCTATTGCCTAGGCTGCTCTTGACCTCCTGGCCTCAAGCGATCCTCCTACCTCAGCCTCCCAAAATGCTGGGATTACAGGTGTGAGCAACCACACCCAGCCTAGAAGTTCTGTTCTTAAGTGGACCATATTATTTTTTATAGTTTCAACTTTCTCTGCATAAATTTCAAATTTTTATTTCATTTCCTTAAACATGCTATGTTTAGTTGTTTCAAAATGCCTATCTGATCATTTCACTCTTTAAAATCTCTCCAGTTCTGCTTCTGTTATTTTTGTTTCTCCTGATTCTCATTCATGTTGTCTCCCCACCACCCCACCACCATTACTTTGGGTATCTTGTAATCCCTACCAGAAAATATGTGTTTAGCAATTGGTTATAGTGTCCAATAGATGTTATTAAATGACTACCTGCTGGCCACTGATTTTGGAAGTTACTGCTGTTGGTTACCCAAGGTCCCGAATGTAGACACCCTCCTTTACAAGTTTCCTGTTTCCTTCTAGGAATGTTAGGGGCACTAACAGTCTCAACCATCTCAAGTCAACTCCATGGCTTCATTTTCCTTGGCCTTCAAGTCGTAGACGACATGTGCCCAGTACAAGTCTATGCAGGAGCTGGCCTGTGGTCCCAGATAAATTCTCTGGAAATTTTTTCTCCATTTTCTTTCCTGTCGATTCATTTCCAAAGCAGCTTTCTTTAAAATCCCCTATGGGTGAGTGGAGTGTAGGTTTAGATACGGCTTACCTCTGCTGTGTGTGTGATTCCCTTTGGGGTCCCAGCTCGCACCAGCAGGCTCTTCTTTATGACTCTGGGTACTGGAACTGATTTCTCCTCCTCTCGTCCCGAGTGGCTGAGGAACCAAGACCTAGTATGGGCCCAGCAGGCACCCTCAGCGCATAAGCCTGGTTTGATGGTCACAGACCCTTTCATACATTTAATATACACACATGCTTGAAAATTCTCTACAGACTTTCGTACTGTAATTTGGGTTCCTACTGCCTTTTCATATTTTTGACATTTTTAAAGTTTTTTGAAAAAAATATAGGCCAGGCACAGTGGCTCACACCTGTAACACTTGGGGAGGTTGAGGCAGGAGGATCACCTGAGCCCAGGAGTTTGAGACCAGCTTGGGCAACATAGTGAGACCCCATCTCTACAAAAAAAAATATAAAAATTAGCTGGGTGTGTGATGTGGTTTGGCTGTGTCCCCACCCAAATCTCATCTTAAATTGCAGCTCCCATAATCCCCACAGGAGGGACCCGGTGGGAGGTAATTGAATCATGGGGTGGGTTTTTCCCGTGTTGTTCTCATGAAAGTGAAAAAGTCTCACGAGATCTGATGGATTTATAAAGGGCAGTTCCCCTGCGCACGCTCTGCTGCCTGCCACCATATAAGACCTGCCTTTGCTCCTCCTTCACCTTCCACCATGATTGTGAGGCCTCCCCAACCATGTGGAACTGTGAATCCGTTAAACTTATTTTTCTTTATAAATTACCCAGGCTTGGGTATGTATTTCTTTATTAGCAGTGTGAGAACAGACTAGTATAGTGTGGTAGTGTGCACTTGTAGTCCCAACTACTCAGGAGGCTGAGGTGGGAGGATCAATAGCACCCAGGAGGTAGAGGTTGCAGGAGGCTGAGGTGGGAGGATCAATTGCACCCGGGAGGTGGGGGTTGCAGGAGGCTGAGGTGGGAGGATCAATTGCACCTGGGAGGCAGAGGTTACAGTGAGTTGTGATTGCACCACTGCATTCCACTCTCTCTGGGTGACAGAGTGAGACTGTCTCAAAACAAAAGGTTGAAGTTCTGAGTCACTACTTCAGTTTTCTCTGGATTATGGACCAGAGGAATTAATGCAGGTTCTAAAAATGCCTAACATTACCAGGAGATTAGGTTGGGCTCTGCAAGAATCCAGTTCAATAGCTATTAAAATATATTCTTCTCCTTGAATAAATGTTCTTAGAAAATTGAATAGTATTGTTTTATAGGCTTCCAGATCCTAGTTGGCTTTTATTGCTCTGTTTTTAAATAGTTCATGGAATCAGGATAATAGAAGTTTAGACAGCACAGTTCCTGCGTTGCTTACCACTAAATCTCCTAAGCTACTGCATAGCACTCTTCCCAGGAAATGTGGAAAAGTGAGCACGGTTACACAATCAGAGACTCGTATGCTGGAAGGACCCTTAGATTTTCTGAACCAACCAATCAATTGATTTTTTAAAAGAAACAGAAGAATTCTCAAGGTTAAGTGACTTCCCTCACATTAAATCTGCAGTGTTAAATTGCAGAGCTTCAACTGGGATGTGTCCTCTCCACTCCAGGCCATTGTCTAAGTAACAGCTTCTTCTAACAGAAAACTCAACAACATCAAACAACACCGTTTCTCTGACCTAGCAGGAAGCCCTAAGGTAGGGGCACGCAGCCACAGGGTACCTCAGCCCTGCCATTGGGAACCAGATACTCCCCTCTTCCCATTCCACCATCCTTGTGGCTACAGAAAGAGAAGCGTAAAGAGGAAAAGAAACATCTTCCTATGAAGCTTGGACTTGCTCTTGCAAAGAAGTGCCTGAGCCAGGGACATCCACCCCTACCTGGATGGCTGAGGCAGTGTCTGAGCCAGGGACGTCCACCCCTACCTGGATGCTTGAGGCAGTGCCTGAGCCAGGGACATCCACCCTTACCTGGATGGTTGAGGCAGTGTCTGAGCCAGGGACATCCACCCTACCTGGATGGTTGAGGCAGTGTCTGAGCCAGGGACATCCACCCCTACCTGGATGCTTGAGGCAGTGTCTGAGCCAGGGACATCCACCCCTACCTGGATGCTTGAGGCAGTGTCTGAGCCAGGGACATCCACACTTACCTGGATGGATGAGGCAGTGTCTGAGCCAGGGACGTCCACCCCTACCTGGATGCTTGAGGCAGTGCCTGAGCCAGGGACGTCCACCCCTACCTGGATGGTTGAGGCAGTGTCTGAGCCAGGGACATCCACCCCTACCTGGATGGTTGAGGCAGTGTCTGAGCCAGGGACATCCACACTTACCTGGATGGATGAGGCAGTGTCTGATGGTCAGTTTTAGCTTTCCAGGCTCCAAGGAAGAGAAGAGTCAGAAAGAGGAGTTTGCAGATGCGTTTCTTGTGCCGTCCCTTTAAAATAGATGCTTCACGGGTTTGCTTTTGTTGATTTTAAGACTACAACATAGTCGGCCGGGCGCAGTGGCTCACGCCTGTAATCCCAGCACTTTGGGAGGCCGAGGCGGGCGGATCACGAAGTCAGGAGATCGAGACCACGGTGAAACCCCGTCTCTACTAAAAATACAAAAAATTAGCCGGGCGTGGTGGCGGGCGCCTGTAGTCCCAGCTACTCGGAGAGGCTGAGGCAGGAGAATGGCGTGAACCCCGGGAGGCGGAGCTTGCAGTGAGCCGAGATCGCGCCACTGCACTCCAGCCTGGGCGACAGAGCGAGACTCCGTCTCAAAAAAAAAAAAAAACACTACAACATAGTCATTGCTCACATTTGTAACGCGACATTCACAAATATGTACAGACATTTATATGCAATTTAGTCAAGGTTGGTAAATCTAACAATTTGTAGCCACCACCCAGAACAAGAAAGACAACATTACAAGTCTCCATGCATCCCTTGCCAATCACAACCCCCCCAAACAGGTATCTGACATTTTTAGTGGTCATTGCTTTGCTTTTCTTTACAGTTTTACAACATGTGTGTACCTCCCTAGAATATACAGTTTGGTTTTGCATGTTATTGAATTTTATGTAAATTGAATCACATTTTGTATTATTGTTTTAAAGATTTTTTTGTAGAGATGGGGTTTCACTATGCTGCCCAGGCTGGTCTCAAACTCCTGGCCTCAAGTGATCCTCCTGCCTCGGCCTCCCAAAGCTCTGGGATTGCAGGTGGGAGCCATGGTGCCCAGCCACCCATGCTATACACTCTTCTGGGACTGCTTTTTCCTCTCATCATTATATTTGTAAGATTCATCCACACTGTTATCTATAACTGCCATTCTCTTATCTTCATTGTTGAACAGAATCCCATAGAGTAAATATACTTCAGCTGACTTATCGCTTCTATTACTGATGGGCATTTGGGTGGCTTGCAATTTGGGGCTATTATTAACAGTAATAATATGACACTTTGAGCATGCTGGTACATAGATCTTTAGACACACACACAGACTCACACTCAGATCTCTGAGGTATATTCCTAGGGGGAGAGCTGGTGTGATTGTCTTCAACTTTACTGGATAACGTGAGGCCGTTCCTCAGTGATGGCACCCACTTGCAATCCCTTCAGTGGATTTGAGGGTCCCTGATACTCCACATCCTGGTTAACACGTGATGGTGTCAAGCTGTAAACCTTACTTACATGATGGCGAGATGGCAGCGCCACTGAGCATTTCTGTGGTTTGGGACTCTGCTTGCTGATAAGATCAAACACAGTGACAGGTGGATTGGCCGTTTTTGCATCAGCCTTTTTGTGATTTGCTCATTCAAGTCTTTGGCTCATGTTCTATTGATCATCCTGGCCTTTCACTGTGATTTATAGATGTTCTTTATGTATTCTAAATACTAGTCCTTTTCCAGTATCTTTTCCAACAGTCTGACTTCTCTTCTCATTCTTTTTTTTTTTTTTTTTTTTTTTTTGTTGAGACAGAGTCTCACTCTGTCACCCAGGCACCCAGGCTGGAGTGCAGTGGCACGATCTCGGCTCACTGCAAGCTCCGCCTCCCGGGTTCATGCCATTCTCCTGCCTCAGCCTCTCTGAGTAGCTGGGACTACAGGCACCCACCACCACATCTGGCTAATTTTTTTTGTATTTTTAGTAGAGACGGGGTTTCACCGTGGTCTCGATCTCCTGACCTCGTGATCCGCCCGCCTCGGCCTCCCAAAATGCTGGGATTACAAGCGTGAGCCACCGCACCCGGCCTCTTCTCATTCTTTTTATGGTGTGCTTTGTTGGATAAGGTTCTTCATTTTAGTGTGTTAAATCAAGCAATCTTTTTTCATGTGTGGTTGGTACATACTGTGTCTTGTTGGGGAAATCTTTCCCTCCCCCAAGGCCATGGCAACATCCTCCAATAGTCCCTTCCAAAAGCTTGTGCTTCCATGTTTAGATCTTGATGTTTTCTACCTCTGGTCTTAGTTCTGGACTAAGACTCTACCAGGTGACCCCCTCACCCGCTGCAGAAAATAATAACACCTGCATCTACCACAGAAGGTGAGCAGCCTCCACCTGAAGCAAATGTGGCACAATCAAGCAGACAGGATCCTGGTCAGGCCACCCTCTGGAGGAGCTGCATAGGAGCTATGCAAGTGAGTTCCCGTGTCTGGGTTCTTAGTTTAGACCAAGCACAGTCTGCACAGCGAGCACAGGGACAGGCAGGTAGAGAACCGATGGGGAAGAGCCTGCAGCCTTTGTTGGGATGAGAAACCAGGGGGAAGGCCGGGAACAGGATATGAATGCCTAGGCAGGGAAATCCCATAAGTGAAAAAGCCAGAGAAGGGGTCCTCAGACTCCACCTTTCCTCATAACCTATTGATCCTGAACCACACATACAACAGACGCAGTTACCCTGCTGAGGACACAGGAGATGAACAGACTGAAATTGCCACTCAAGAAACAAGTTTTCAGTTCACACCCAGCCAAAGAAACTACCTACCAAGCAAAGGAAGCAATAATCACGGAGGAAAATAACCAGTTACGAACTCCCCAGATCAGTTTTTATGACCAGAATGCAATGAAAAATTACCCAGCACATGAGGAGCCAAAATTACCCAGCACATGAGGAGCCAAGAGAGCAGACCATGTTCCTGAGAGAAGGGAAGTCAGCTGTGTGCAGCTCCAAGTGTGGTTCTGGATGCTGGAATCAACATGTCAGTGTTCACTCTGTTTATTCATTCTTGTTTGTATAGTTGAAAGAGTTCTTTCTTTTTATTTATTTATTTTTTTTTTTGAGATGGAGTCTTGCTCTGTCATCCAGGCTGCAGTGCAGTGGTGCAATCTCTGCTCACTGCAACCTCCACCTCCCAGTTCAAGTGATTCTCCTGCCTCGGCCTCCTGAGTAGTGGGGACTACAGGCATGTGCCACTGCGCCGGACTAAATTTTTTGTATTTTTAGTAGAGATGGAGTTTCACCATGTTGGCCAGGCTGGTCTTGAACTCCTGACCTCAGGTGATCCACCCGCCTCGGCCTCCCAAAGTGCTGGGATTACAGGTGTGAGCCACCATGCCCAGCCTTTTTGTTTGTTTTTAACTATTTGATTAGTCAGTTTTCCCAACACTGTCTATTGAAAAAAAATCCACCATCTGCACTGACCTGAAGTGCGTCCTCACACTGCCATAAATCACACACACACAATTCTGTTTCTGGGTTTTCTCTTCTACCCATGTGGCTGGCTCGCCTACTACTACCACATTTTGGTTACCCAGCTCTACAACACAACTTCATATTCAACACAGCCGGTCTTCCTACGGTGTTCAGGGATGGCTACCCATGGCACTTTGTAATTCCATATACATTCTAGAGGTGGCTTTAAAATGTCACTAAACAAACAAATGAAAAACCTGTGGAAGTGTGACTGAGGCCACGTGAAATTGCACAGTCAACTTGGGAAGGGCCCAGATGATGGCATGGCGTCTGCGTGGCACCTGCATGGGGTCTGTGTGGCACCTGTGTGGCATCTGCGTGGCACCTGCGTGGGGTCTGCGTGGCACGTGTGTGGGGTCTGCATGGTACCTGCGTGGGGTCTGCGTGGCACCTGCGTGGCGTCTGTGTGGCACCTGCGTGGGGTCTGTGTGGCACCTGCGTGGGGTCTGTGTGACACCTGTGTGGGGTCTGCGTGGTGCCTGCTAATCCATGAACATTCGTGGCTTTGTATCTGCAGGCTTTTCCAATGTCTCACATGAAGTTTCATAACTTTACCTGGAGAGGCCTTTTTGTTAGATTTATTTCTGGCCATTTGACATTTTTAGATGCTACTTTAGTTACATATCCAAATTTTTTTTTCTTTTAGAGGAAGTCTTGCTCTGTCACCAGGCTGTAGTGCAGTAGCATGATCTCGACTCACTGCAACCTCCACCTCCTGGGTTCAAGCAATTCTCCTGCCTCAGCCTCCCAAGTAGCTGGGATTATAGGTGCCCGCCACCACACTCAGCTAATTTTTGTATTTTTAGTAGAGACAGGGTTTCACCACGTTGGCCAGGATGCTCTCAATCTCTTGACCTCCTGATCTGCCCGCCTCAATCTCCCAAAGTGCTGGGATTACAGGTGTGAGCCATCACGCCTGGCCTAAAAAATTTTTTTAAATTTCTTTCTTGAATACAGAAATGTAACTTTAATCCTTATATTCAATAACCTTGCAAAGCTCAATTACTATTAATTCTAGTGATTTATCTACAGATTGGTTTTTCTATGTGCATGATAATCTGTGAATAATGGTACCTTTATTTATTCCTTCATAATCTTTTTTTTTTTTTTTTTTTTTGAGATGGAGTCTCGCTCTGTCGCCCAGGCTGGAGTGCAGTGGCGCGACCTCGGCTCACTGCAAGCTCTGCCTCCTGGGTTCACGCCATTCTCCTGCCTCAGCCTCCCGAGTAGCTGGGACTACAGGCGCCTGCCACCGCGCCCGGCTAATTTTTTTTTTGTATTTTTAGTAGAGACGGGGTTTCACCATGTTAGCCAGGATGGTCTTGATCTCCTGACCTCGTGATCCGCCCATCTCGGCCTCCCAAAGTGTTGGGATTACAGGCGTGAGCCACTGCGCCCAGCCCCTTCATAATCTTTATAAGTTTTATTTCTTTTTATCACTTGCTGCACTGGCTGGGATCTCTCTCACAAAGTCTGACAGGAGTGTTGTCAGCTGACACTCTTATCTCATCTTCCTCTCTAAGACAAATTGTTAACATCTCACTATTGAGTATGACATTTGCTGTGGGCCTTTTGCAGCCATCCTTTATCAGACTGAGGAAGTTCCTGTCCATTTCTAGATTGCTAAGAGGTTTCTTTTTAAATTATGAACACATGCTGAACTCTGTCCAATGCTTGTTATAAATCTCTAAGGTGATCATATTCTTTTTCTCCTTTAATGTGTCAGTGTGATGAATTATATTGATTGGTTTTCTAAGGCTACACCTATTCTGAGAATACATCCACTTTGGTAATGAGGTATTTTTCCTCCTTCTATTACTGATCTCAACTTGCTGATACTTTGTTAAGGATTTCTGCACTGTGTTCAGGGGGGTGATTAGTGGGCAGTTAATTTTCCTTTCTGGCAATGTTTGCACCTGGTTTTCGCATCAAGGCTGTGCCGGTCTCATACAACAAGTTGGGATGTGCTGCTGCTTTTCCTGTTTTCTGAAAGCAAATGTGTGAGATCAGTGTTAGTTATTCCTGAAAGCCTTCCTGGAGCTCACAAAATCACAGTCTGCCATGCAGAACAAATCCCAGACTGGAGGCCCTTTTCCTTCTCCTTCGGTGGGTTCAGTATTGGGCATCTCTCTCTCGGGAGTTCCCAGGGCCAGGCAAGAGACGGGCACCCTGTTGATGTGGATGAGTCTACCCCTGATTTCCCACCCTGGGCAGGCCCCACCTCACTGTCCCTGGCCCAGGCCTCTCCACCCTGAGAGCCAAGGGTGTGCAGGGAATACCTCCCTCTGGACAGAGGCGGCCCATGGCCCTGGAATTCCCAAGCCCTTCTGTGTCTATCCAGTAATTGACCTTGAAGTTTCAGATCTTTAATGCTTTCTTGATATTTTCCTTTCCCCAGATGCAGGCCTTGTGTGACTTCATTTCAGTGGGAAGGTTCAGCCTAACGGCATTACCAGATTCCAGAAGTGTCTACTCTCCTTGCTCATCACGTCACATCCACTCTCTGAAATATATCTTTGTCTGCTCAAGCCAAACCAATCCCTCTCATCTTTGTGATATGACAGAGGGTAGTATGGTAACTTTCCTCCTCTCCAGAATAACACCAGCGATACCTCACAGGAAGGTGCAACTTCACAACCAATCACACATTCCAACCAAACGGGCCACAGCTGTAAACCAAAGACAAGCTAATATTTCAATTGCTTTGAGTTAGCAAATATCTTAGTGTTCTTGTTTCAGTGAATACAAATGGTAGAGCTAAAGTTTTCGTTTGTCTGAGTCTAGAAAAAGTCTTACAATGAATATCTTCCAGGTGCACATCTAAGAATAATGGAATAAAAATCAGGAATGTTGCTGGATAAATCAGAAGCTCTGGCAAAATCTACACTTGTGTATATGCTTCTGTGCCTACAAAGAGGAAGGAAATTTCCAGTCCTGCCTGGCTTGCATCAATATGCCAGTCAATTTTATCTCTTTCCAATTTCTGGGTGTGTAGTGTCTACAATATTTGCAATTTTCAATGTTCTTTGAATAAAGAAAAGAAATATGATGCTTCTGAATCTTTGCTCCACTTTGCTGCAGGAACCTGTGTATACAGAGCAACATTAACATTTTATTCTTTTTTCTACTATAAAAGAATATGGGCTTTTTTCATTCTCCATCCAAAGTCGTTATTACTTAAAAAAATAGAATTGGGCCAGATGTGGTGGTTTACACCTGTAATCCCTGCACTTTGGGAGGCCGAGGGGGGCGGATCACCTGAGGTCAGGAGTTCGGGACCAACCTGGCCAACATGGCGAAACCCCATCACTACTAAAAATATAAAAAGTAGCCAGGCATGGTGGAGGGTGCCTGTAATCCCAGCTACTTGGGAGGCTGAGACAGGAGAATCGCTTGAACTCAGGAGGCAGAGGTTGCAGTGAGCCAAGATCGTACCACTACACTCCAGCCTGGGTGACAGAACAAGACTGTCAAAAATAATAATAATAATAATAATAAATCAGCAAAGGGAATCTCTAATTAGTATGCAGTGGATTTTGCAAACCACACCACGACACCTGCCGTGCATTGGTGCAGAGTAGGTGGATCCACGTATTCTCTGCATTTGTAACCTGCTCACACACAGGTCATTCCAATGGAGATCCCCTCACCCAGGTGACATTTATGGCAAGCATTACGCCGTTTGGAGAGCAGTTACTATGAAAAAGTTTAAAGAAAGAGTTGTCCTGGAAACAATGCTTTATACATGAAGGGTTTGGGTGCTGTGGAAAAGCATCCTGCAGAAGGTGGACTGTGAGTTTTGCTAACCTCAGGACATAGGTGGCTGCGCTCTTGCTCAGCAGAGAATGCAACGTTGACCATCGCAACACAGCACCCACGCTGGTCCAGGCAGAATTGGTCCCCGCCATCCGTGCTGCCTGAGTCACAGAATCGAAGAAGCGATGGCAGAAACGAGCATTCAAGACCACACGGCCCAACAGAAAGACCCGCAGCCCACGGAGACTTGTGGTTTGACTGGCCTGAGGTCCTGCCAAAACAGTTCATTCCGGTCTCTACACCTCCCTGGAAGAAGGTGCTCCATATTTTGGAGAAAATTACTCTCCTTTTGAGCGTCCTGACAGTTTTCACGCTGGCAGTGCCCTCTAGTTACATACCTGAACATCCAGAAACTGCCTGCAAAGGGTCCACAGCTCACATTCCCACCTCGGGTGTCCAGATTATTCATTCTGGAAGCAAAAAACAACAGGACCAAGGATTAGAAATTAAACTGTGGAATTTACCTTTTTATCAGCAGTGTGTGTGGCTCTGCCTTCCTTGTTGCTTGTGTGGAAACCCAGGTCCACGTGGAGGAATCAGACGGCTCAGAGGGTGGCTACGGAACCGAGAAGGCATCTGCTCACTGCACTAGTGTCTGCAGCAGGGCCCGAAAGAGATGATCTTCACCCGTACACTTCATGGAGTCTTGAATTAATTATCCGAACTTCCACTTTAGGATCCTAATCATTTAAATACAAAAAAGAGCAGGGAGAGCCTTTTCATGTGGTCAGAAACAAATCTCCTTTGAGTGTGTATTTCATTCTCGGTGCCATGATTTAAGGGATGAGATGGCATTTTGTAGAAGTGAAAAGAGACAGAGATAGAAATACAAAAAATACTGGAGCTGGAGTTTCTGCTTCATACCTGATTTTACACGGACACTTCCTAAGTCTCAGAGGCCAGGCCTCCAGAGCAAAGGAGTCTTAAGAGTAACCTCCAACAGCACGGGCACTTAGTAGCTGCTCAATAAATTTTGATGAAAGAAAAAGGACTAGAACCATTTTTGTTTGCCAACAAGAACTGCCTCCTAGGTTTCACCACAAATAACAGAGGACAGATAGAAGAAACTCACATTTCCCCAAATGATTCTTGAAGCACTCCTTACTCACTGTACATTTCTATTAAATACCTTCTAACGTGACAGGAGTTAGTAAACATCATTAATTGTTCAAAAATGTAATTAAATATAAAAACACAATTTCCTACTTCAGATTGATGCCTTACATTTTCCAAAATAAATTTAAGAAAGAGTTTTATCAAAACAACAACTTTCTATGGACGATCATCCCTGGGGACCCCGACCTTACGAGGAGCTGGCCTCACCCCCACATTCCAACGAGTTGGCACCAACTGGCAGCAACAGCCAGGCTACGGTGGAAGCTTCTCTTTCAAATTTATATCATCTTATAAATTATTTGCCTTTTATAATAATGCAGCACTTTCATAATGAAATATAGCAAGCAACAAAAGCAAAAATAAGTAAGTGGGATTGCATCAAACCAAAGATTTCCTACTCAGCAAAGGAAACAATAAAAGAAAAGGCAGCCTACAGGTTGGGGGAAATATTCGCTAATATTTTCTACAATATCCAAAATACACTATCAGGAACTCAAACAACTCAATAGCAGAAAAAAAGTCTGGTTAAAAAATGAGTAAAGGACATAGCGAGACCCCATCTCTATAAAAAACTTTGAAGATAGCCAGGCATGGTGGGGCACACCTCACGGTCCAGGCTACTCAGGAGGCTGAGGCGGGAGGAGCGCTTGAGCCTGGGAGTTCACAGCTGCAGTGAGCTGTGACGGTGCCACTGCTCTCCATCCTGGGCAATGGGGGCGCAAGACTCAGTCTGTTTGAAAAAAAAAAAATTGTTTTTTTAAGGAGCAAAAGACTTGAATAGACTTTCTTTAACGAAGATCTACAAATGACCAACAGGTACTTTCAGAAGTACTCAGCATCGCTAACCATCAGGGAAATGCATATCAAAACCACAGTGAGATATCACCTCACCCCAGTTAGAATGGCTATTAGCAAAAAGACAGAAAATAGCCAGTGCTGGCAAGGATGCGGAGAGAAGGGATCGCAAGTTCACTGTTGGTGGGAACGTAAATTGTTGCAGCCATTATGGAAAGCAGCGTGGAGTTTCCTCACAAAAATGAACATAGAGCGACCGTGAGATCCAACAGTGCCACTGCTGGGCATCCGTCCGACAGGAAGGAGATCAGAACGTGACAGAGGTCACTGCACGCCCGCGTTCACTGCGGCACCGTTCACAGCAGCCAAGGCAGGGAAGCAGCGTAAACGAATACAGAAAATGTGGTAAACGTGCAGTGGAATATTATGCAGCCAGAAACAGAAGGAAGCCCTGCCGTTTACAACGCGACGCGTGGAATTTGAAGGCATTCTGTGAGTGAGATGGGCAGAGACCAAGTGCTGCATGGTCTCATGTGTGGATCCTAAAAGATTGTGTCAAACTCATAGAAACAGTAGAATTAGAACAGTGGTTGTCAGAGACTGGGAGGGGAAATGAGAGATTAGTCAAAGGTATAAACTCTCAGCTGTAAGACAAATATGTCCTGGGAAGCAAATGTACTGGGGGCCACCGTTAGCAAGTATGTTGCATACTTGAAATTTGCCAGGAGATCTTTTGTTTTTTTTTTTTTTGAGACGGAGTCTCGCTCTGTCGCCCAGGCTGGAGTGCAGCGGCGCAATCTCGGCTCACTGCAAGCTCCACCTCCCGGGTTCACGCCATTCTCCTGCCTCAGCCTCTCCAAGTAGCTGGGACTACAGGCGCCCGCCACCACGCCCGGCTAATTTTTTGTATTTTTAGTAGAGACGGGGTTTCACCGTGGTCTCCATCTCCTGACCTCATGACCCTCGCCTTGGCCTCCCAAAGTGCTGGGATTACAAGCGTGAGCCACCGCGCCCGGCCCAAGACAGGAGATCTTAAATGTTCTCACCAAACACACACAAAGATAACTATGTGAGGTGATGAACAGTTAACTAGTTTGTGGTCATTTCACAACGCATATATATATCAAAACATCACATTGTACATGATAAATATACGTATTCATTTTTGTCAATTTTACCTCAATAAACCCAGAAAAATAAAATATATTTATATTTGGGGGAAAAAAACCAAGCTTGCTCTTCCAAGCAAATGCCAATACCTAAACATACCAAAACCCAAATAAACCCAAAATGACACATTGAAAATATTTATTAAATAGTTTTGTACGACATGTGATTTTTACTGGATGCATAGTGATCTACTCGCCTTTGCCTCAGTGTTTTGCTGTTTTAATAAACCCCTGAGGAACGCCCTTGTGCATTGTGCTTTTTGCATATTTCTGGTTATTTTCTGAAACTAGAGTTCTGGAAAGGGGAGATGGTGGCTTCACAAAGCTGGAAAGCGCAGGAGCGGGTCCAGCCTGGGTTTATCTCTGTCCTTCACCTGCTCTTCACGCTGAAGCTCAGCAGGAGAGCGTGTGGCCCCCAAGCGCCCTTGCCCGGAGGTGTGCATTTCCCTCTCGCTGGCCTCCATCCGGTCTGGACTGGTCAGGCGAGACAGGTGCAGCAGTGCAGGTAAAGCGATGTGATCCACGTCCTGTGCCCCAGGAACAGGGTGATGTCCCTTCCACCCCCTACATGGGCTGCGTATGGGGTAAGCGGAGTTCCCAGAGCACCAAAGGGGCAGCAGAACACAGCCAGCACCTGGGCCAGGTGGCACCCGTGCAGGGAAGAGGCGGTCAGGGGCACCACGGTCCTGGACCAAGTGGTGCCCAAGCAGGTAAGAGGCAGTGAGGTGACCACAGTCTGGCCACCTGACGCAGCTACCAGGTGTGAAGGACTCACTGAAAATGAGATTCAAAAGATGATGCAGGCAGAGATGTTCTCCTGTCTTTACTCAACACCACCTGAAATGCTGGTAACAACTGTCCATGTGGCAGTGACTCCCACTGCCCGCCAGCTACCAGCATTAATTCTGGGCCTCGTTATTGACATAACGTTTCTGTTGAGCATCGCCACAACCACCGATACGATAGGAACGAGCACAAAACTAGGGCACAGGAAACCAGGGGAAGTGACGAGAACTCCTTCACTCTATTCGTTCGGCACACACGGACTGCGCACCTGCTGCAGCTACCCTTGTGGAGGATGAATTCTAGTGGCGAGAGACAGACAGCAACAGGGGACATGCCCGTGCAGCACGCTGAGCAACAGTGGTGCCATCATCATCACGCCCCATGTCACAGGACAGGGATACAGTACATGTCAGGGGTTTCACCGTGTGTGGGAAAAGGTCACGCCATCATCATCACGCCTGGCATCACGTGACAGGGATACAGTACACATGTCAGGGGTATCACTGTGTGGGAAAAGGTCACGCCATCATCACCACATCTGGCGTCACGTGACAGGGATACAGTACGTGTCGGGGTATCACTGTGTGGAGAGATGGTCACGTGGCCAGGACATAACAGACGGAACGTGGAATCCTGGGCTTTTGCTTCACACACGAGTGCTCTGTGTGTCCATTCTCCCCTGAATTTGTCCACGTGTCCAGTAAATGTTTAGTGAGCACTTACTGTGTGTTGGACACCATAGTATTCAGCTCTGGGGATGCGGTGGTGGGAGACAGAGCCTCCGCCCCTCTGGACCCCCAACACCCCACAGTGCTCTCTGATCTCCCATTCTCTCAGATCAGTGTGTCCAGGCTCCTGCCACAAACCCACCCTGTGCAATCGGCTGCAGCAAGTCAGTTCAGCTGCCTGGTCCAGTCGCTCTGGACAAAGCTCAGGGTGGCCATCTGGCTGTTCTCAGACCCACGAAGGCCACGCTTCACTAAAACAGACATCCTGCATCAATCTAGGATGGGGTCCAGTCTGTGTTGAGTGTTTATGTTATTTAATATCTAGGCAGGCGAGGGCAGTGGCTCACACCTGTAATCCCAGCACTTTGGGAGGCTGAAGTGGGTGGATCACCTGAGGTCAGGAGTTCGAGACTAGCCTGGCCAATATGGTGAAACCACATCTACTAAAAAAAATTAAAAATAGCTGGGCATGGTGGCTCACGCCTGTAATCCCAGCACTTTGGGAGGCCGAGGCAGGTGGATCACCTGAGGTTGGGAGTTTGAGACCAGCCTAACCAACATGGAGAAATCCTGTCTCTACTAAAAATACAAAATTAGTCAGGCATGGTCGTGCATGCCTGTAATCCTAGCTCGGGAGGCCGAGGCAGGAGAATCGCTGGAACCTGGGAAGCAGAGGTTGTGGTGAGCTGAGATCATGCCATTGCACTCCAGCCTGAGTGACAAGATCGAAACTCCATCTCAATAAATAGATAAGCAAACAAAAAAATAGCTGGGCGTGGTCATGGGTGCCTGTAATCCCAGCTACTCGGGAGGCTGAGGCAGGAGAATCACTTGAACCCAGGAGGCGGAGGTTGCAGTGAGCCGAGATCTTGCCATTGCGCTCCAGCCTGGACAACAAGAGCAAAACTCTGTCATAAAATAAATAAAATAAAATAAAATCTAGGCACATCAAACTTTTGTAGATGAAATTCCATCTTAATATAAACTTTCTATGTAAATCCTTGGGTCAAGTAAAGAAAGTAATTATGCTTTAACTTATTTGTTTTTGACATCTGGGTTTCAGAAGCTTAAAAAAAATGTGCTGTGCATTTTCCCTATATTTAGAAACCTGTAGTATTCCTAGGAGGGGTAGAAGCATCTCCAGCTCTTTCAGAAACTCCTGCAAGATGAGATCAGTTCCAGGGCTGGGCTGGCGTCGGCCTGCAATGGGAGGGCTGTGGATGGAGCCAAATATGAGTTCTACCTGGATTTATGTCAATGAAACACACGCTTTCTGATGCAGCCCCCAATCTTGGTTACATTGCGGAGGGTCCTGGATGTTTAACAGCACAGTGCCGGCCCCAAGGGTCCCAGGGCCTGCCGCCGACCAGCCCGTCCCAGGGCCAGGAGCAGCCCTGCCCAAGCCCAGCAGGGTGTGTCTGGAGCCCGCCCAGCAGCTGCCCCAGACCCCAGTATTCTGCCTGCAGATCCTTGAAAGCGCCGCTCCTTGCTTCGGGTGTCTGCATGTTCATAGCACGTCCTCACTGACATTACTCTGCAGGAAAAGCCCTAGCTGAGAGGCACAGAAGGCAGGTGCGGCCCCCTCCCTGGTCCTCCCTGTGGGCGCAGCCCAAGCCTCAGCCCTGTGTTTCACCAGGCCCGGCCCACATCCCTGCTGGCCTCTGAAGTCCCGTCGGCGCCACCCTCCCTGACTTCCTCAGCCTTTCACTGTCCTGGTCTTCGCCTTTTCCCTCATTTCCCAGCTGCTGTGCAGTGGAAACACTGACTGTGTCTGATCTAGTCAAAACAGCATCTTTCAAGTCACATTCATCAAAACGCAGCGTCGTGCCTGGGAACCGAGGGTGTGGAGGGGATGTGCCCAGGCCAAGCGTGTCCCCATGGCCAGCAGCTGTGGGGCAGACACCAGCCACCTCCAGGACTGAGCAAGACCACAGCCCTCCCTGGTGAAGCCGCTGACCCTGGGACAAGCCTCACCTGGCCCCGTGACGACGGCCACCCTTGTTCTCCCATATTCATTCACGCACCCGTCAGCTCACCCGTCCACTCACAAGCACCGTATCATTCACGCACCCACCAGCTCACCATCTACTCACCAAGCACCACCGTGCAGATGGCATGGAGTGGACGCTGGAGGCACGTACTCCGGAGACTCGGTCCCACTCTCACCCTTGCTGTGGCTTGATGACCTTCGCTGGATGGTCATCAGGGGCCAGCCCAGGCTGGCCAGGGGCAGTGCTGGGGGAGGCTAGAGGGCCAGGCCAGGCTCCCTCTGTCCGCTGTGTGCATCTGCCCGTCTCTCAGGCCTCACAGGACAACACGTGTCTGCGTGGACCTGGGTGGCAGATGCCACGGTGTTCCTGAAGCACGAGGCACACGCCTGCACCACAGTTAAAGCACGAAGGTGCCGGCCTGAGCACGCCCTCGTGTTCATTCTTCCCACACCAGAGCTACAGAAACCATAGAGACGTTATTTGAGGCATCCGGACTGACCCGAAGAACAAGAAGGGCTCAGACACGAGTGAACTCCGTGTGGACAGATGGGGTGGATGGGACGGTCGTTGGGGCCACAGGCGGGGGCACTGACAGGCGGGGCTGGGGCAGGAGGAGCCCCTCACCCCTGGGAGCTGGGCAGGCAGCCAACCACAAAGGCACGTCCACATCAATCGTCACCAAACTCCAAGGAAAGCCGGCACCGTTGCAGGGAAACGCTGCAACAGGAGAGAAGCTGCCGCCAGAGCAGCAGAGCTAATGTCAGAATTGGAGCAGGACGTGTTAAGAATCCACCTAGCTAATATCCTCAGGGGGACAAAGAGGGATAGCTGATGTTTCACGTCCAGCTGTGAAACAAAAACAGGTGAAACTGAAATATTTAACCTTGGGGGAAACGTCTTCATGGAAGAGGAGACAATGGACTCGGTCTCAGATGAAAACAACGACCCACTGTGTGAATTCGATCGGATGAAGCCGTCATCCCTGAGCATATCCTGTGGAGCCAGAGGATGCCCTAATGTGACATGCGTTTTGTACATGTTACTATCCTGTATTTGAATATTACAAATTTAAAATTCTCTAAAAAAGTGGATCATTTTTATTTATGCTAAAAATTTCAGTTAAGCAAGACATTTAACCAGAAGGGGTTTGCCAGGCATTTTTTTAGCAGCATTTTTTCCTTTAAATGGCTGTTAAGTGACAGTCCTCTATACCCAGCGACTAGCCCACCTAGTCCCTTCGTGCAAATGCAGCAAAGATACCTGGATCTCGGCTGGGCGCGGTGGCTCAGGCCTGATTCCCAGCACTTCGGGAGGCCGAGGCAAGTGGATCACCTGAGGTCAGGACTTTAGGACCAGCCTGGCCAACATGGTGAATCCCCATCTCTACTAAAAATATAAAAACCAGCTGGACGTGGTGATGTGCACCTGCAATCCCAGCTACTCAGGAGGCTGAGGCAGGAGAATCACTTGAACCTGGAGGTGAAGTTTGCAGTGAGCTGAGATTGCACCACTGCACTCCAGCCTGGGTGACAGAGTGAGACTCCAACTTGGAAAAAAAAAAAGAAAACAAATAAATAATAATATTACTAATAAAAGATACCTGGATCTGTATTCACCACGCATGGCAACTACCCCCAAACAACTCCGACACTGAGCGGCCGACACAGCCACCGCGTTTGCCCACGGTTCCGTCACTGAGTGGCCGACACAGCCACCGCGTTTGCCCACGGTTCCGTCACTGAGCGGCTGACACAGCCACCGCGTTTGCCCACGGTTCCGTCACTGAGCGGCTGACACAGCCACCGCGTTTGCCCACGGTTCCGACACTGAGCGGCCGACACAGCCACCGCGTTTGCCCACGGTTCCGTCACTGAGCGGCTGACACAGCCACCGCGTTTGCCCACGGTTCCGTCACTGAGCGGCCGACACAGCCACCGCGTTTGCCCACGGTTCCGTCACTGAGTGGCCGACACAGCCACCGCGTTTGCCCACGGTTCTGTCACTGAGCGGCCGACACAGCCACCGCGTTTGCCCACGGTTCCGTCACTGAGTGGCCGACACAGCCACCGCGTTTGCCCACAGTTCCGTCACTGAGTGGCCGACACAGCCACCGCGTTTGCCCACGGTTCCGTCACTGAGTGGCCGACACAGCCACCGCGTTTGCCCACGGTTCTGTCACTGAGCGGCCGACACAGCCACCGCGTTTGCCCACGGTTCCGTCACTGAGCGGCCGACACAGCCACCGCGTTTGCCCACGGTTCCGTGGTCAGCGTTTGAGCTGCTCCAGCCTGCTGAGTAGTTCTGCTGGTCACTTGTGCCCTTCAGAGCTCTGAGGCACAGGTGCGGCTGGTTGATCCCTGTGGCCTGGTTCGTGTGTCTGGAGTTAGTCTGGCTGTCGGGTGGGCCATGAGCCTGCAGAATTCTAGCCTGGCTCCTCCACCAGGCCTGGACTCCAGAAGGCCCGTTTGCTGCTGTGGCCTGGGTGTGTCACGATGTGGGTCACCCACTGGGCCTGGGAGAGCAGCTCCCCACTGGCTCTCCCTGTGCCACGATGCCCTCCCCAACCCTCCCCCTGCGCCGTGCACTCCCCCACCCTCCCGTGCTGCCGTGCCCTTCCTATGCCACCGTGCCCTTCCCGACCCTCCCCAAGCCACCATGCCCTCCCCTACCCTCTCTGTGCTGCCATGCTCTTCCTGTGCCACCGTGCCTTCCCTGACCCTCCCCCTGCCACCATGCCCTCCCCAGCCCTCCCCATGCCACCGTGCTCTCCCCCACCCTCCCTGTGCTACTGTGCCCTCCCCCCCGCCCCCCCCCTCCCCACTGGCCCTCCCCATGCCGCCGTGCCCTTCC